>NC_090921.1:523037202-523641380 GCF_040938575.1 Ambystoma mexicanum | reverse complement strand
CAAGGAAAAAGTGGGACGAGCCAAGGTTCAACGGACCGTTTACAGTTAAAGACGTTACTCCATCTGCAGTCAAGCTACAAGGAAGAAGAGCTTGGATCTTCCTGGGTGATATCAAGCCATACATCGGAGGAATCCCTTTGCCTGCACCCCACCGCGAAGAGACTACAGACAACGGGGAAGAACCACAGCATGTGCAGTCGAGATCCATGACGAGGAAGAAGGACGTATGACCTTCGAAGTCAAGACAAAGAACTTTTTTGCAAGTTGTGGCTTAACTTGGACACTTCCTCTAAGCAAAAAAGGGGATAAGGACATAAAAACGGACACTCTGTGCATCCTAGTTGCAGGGTGAAGAAGAAAAATGCACGTATAAGCCACAACATGTTTTGTTGATTTGAGCTTTGAATTGAGGCACACTAAAGCCTTGATGAGAAAAAAAGACTATTGGGGTCATTACGAGTCGGGCGGTAAGGGATACCAGGCACCAGTAAAGAGACAGGTGCTGGTAATCCCTTACCGCCTGATTCCGAGGTCCCTTAGAGGGAACCGTAAGGAACGTGTGGTCAGACCACACGTCCCTTACGGGTCCCGCTAAGGGACCAGGGCGCTAATAACGGGCTTGCTATTCGCCGTTATTAGCGCCCTCCCGATTCCCATTGAGCCCAAGACCGGTGCCGGACGCGTTATTAGAGGCAGTCATGGTGCCAACAGCGCCATGACTACCTCAAATCTTGGAATGAGGCCCTATGACAAATTTTGACCGAGGATATTTACATTGGAAACAAATACAGTATCCCGATTCATTCAATACCGAGACTTTGTACGGAATCACTTAGGGTGTCCCACAACAAAGATATCACGAAGGACCTAGTCACCTATTTTGAGCTTGTGCTAAGATCATACCAGTCATTGGTAGGGAGGCTCACAAGTGTCACAGACTTGCTCCAAGATCCTGAAAACAAAAAAATAATATGACAACTGCTTACTGTCGTTGCCCAACAACTCATCCTACTCCCTGAGTACAGTGAGAAAGAATCCAATACTCCCAACACATGCGAAAATAGATGAGCTCATCAACACGCTGTTTTTTCGCATAATCGAAGACTGTCCAACAATTTTCGGAAGAACGACGATACACTAACATTTCTTCGAGACCCAGCAAACACTGAACATTTAAGCCATCTTTTAAATAAGATCGTCATTTTAGTCGCATTCCACGCGGCCTGACAGTGCAAACATTGTTTACATCAAGGAAAAAACATATAACCCTGAAACAAGCAAAGACAGGACAAATGTCCATGTCACCAGAAGACAGCAGATTGGTGCACAATAATGTCCTTTTTTCGCCTAGTTACTGACTTTCCAGAGTTGGTGGGGAGACCTATCGAGGTTGACATCCTCACCTTCATCAGAGATCCAGCTAATGTCGCACAGATGGGTATGCTCCTGCATGGAATCATACTCCAAGTGGAACTTTCCAACCATCAGAGAGATTATCTGAGGAGATTCTGAGGAGGTTTTCCACCGAAGGACAGATCGAGGAAGCAGAGTCAAGAACTTCATTTGTTATATTTGTTGTCATTTTGTCCCTATTTATTCATACTGATCATTGTCCAATATGTCCTCAGGACTGAAGCAGATTTGAGGGGTGGACTGGGAGCTCACCTACTTTGAACATGCACAGTAAAGGAATTTACTGAAGTATTAGTTTAATTGATTTTTCCCATAGTCTAGCAAAGGAACTGTATCCTGCAATAAAGGACAATCGTCACTCACAAGAGGGAGGACACTTGAGGAGTACCTGACACTCCTAAACACAGAACTCAAAAGACGACATTGGTTAGGGGAATAATAACATTGACATTTTGGCAAATGATCGAGATGGGGGGTCCAGAGCAGCAACCTGGTCCTTCCACAAGCAGAGAGGCACCCCCACTTCTCTGGAAGAAAATGCTGTCGCCTGACCTATAAGGGCATAATGTACTTATGTATTATATTTGTCATTATTTTTCTGTCATTAACGATCAGAACTTCATTCTTTATTGGTGCACAAAGCGTTCCAATTTCAGTGCACCCACATGATGATACACGCATGAAACCCACAAAAGCACCCAGACTTTATATAGTAATTCCAGTCGCTAGAAAATCTGATGGTAGAGTAAATGGACTTGAAATTAATTTGATTAATAGTGATAAACACACATTTATGGCAACGAATGAGCAGGAAAGCCGGAGACAGGGTTGGCATGAAATGAATGAAGAAAAAACACTGACAACTACACGCACACAAACACTGAATGCACACGAAACAGGCCTCGTATCAATGACTGCAAAAGAAGCAGGTGAGTCTGCCCGCGATAAAAACCTTCACAGAAGATAGTGCGTGAAAACAAGAAGAGAAAGACCAACAGAAGCAGTCATATATCAGAAACTCTTGAAAAAACAAAAGCCAACTTGGAGAAACTCTCTGTACATACACAACTGATAGTAGACTCGTTATTCCCATACATAGCCAGAGCGAGGAAACTACAAGAGGAACTGAAGAACAAAACCACAGAGACTGTATTGCCAAGCACACATGTTCCGACACAAGGGACAAACACTAGCTATGAGATGCAACCAGACATTGGACCAGCGTCAGGCTGGTGGTTAGTAAGGGCATTTATAAATAGCAGGAAAAGGATGCAAGAAGAAAAGGAGCGAATTGCAAAACCTCCACCTACGCCATTGGTACAGATGAAGAGACCTGCAACATGGACCAGGATACCCGAGAGTCCTCCAGCAAGAAAGAGCCATACAGATGCATGTAGGGATGTAGTTATAGCAAACTACAGGAAAACACTAAGAATCAAGAGAAGCATGCATGAAGATGACAATAAACTAAACTACTACCTGGACAGCACAGCACATCTGGGAAACAACATTTGGTGCCAGCACATGAAAGAAGTGGGAAGACGAAATTCAGAAGGAGAATGCTTTGTTTGTGCACTTCTACCGTACAGCATGGGAAAATTCAAGATCTTCGTAGCTGTAGAAATCGATGTCCCGACAGCACACTGTCTCTCGCACATAGCAATGTGCAATACCAGAGGCTAGTTCATGGGAAGGGATGCCTCATTGATATGGACAACTGAGACAGCTTATCCCGATGAAGATGATTATGTTCAGGACATTAAGAACAGAAACAGAGATCATACTAGGAATCACGTGATCAGGTACGGGAAACCTGAAGTTAAAGGAGCAGGAATATGATGGGAAGTAAACCCAAGACTAAATGTCCAAGGAAAGACTCCAGAAGAAGCTCAAGTTTGTAAAAGCAGAGGCCAAATGCAGATTTGGAGAACAGTGCTTTCACCAAACGGATAGGAAGAAGGAGTAGGGATTTGCCGAGCATGGATGGTCCTTGGAGCCTGCAAGGAAGCAATCGAAAACTCACAAAGACTGTGCAAACCACTATGGCCTAAACTTACAAAATTACTAACATGGGTCGAAGACAGAGGAGGACCTTTGCAGATAGTGCCGCTCGAAAGCCTGAAATTGTGTTTCAGCAACAATGGCACAATGAAGATGTGAGAGAATCAAAACTGCGGATGAATTTTTGAGGCTCCAGGAATGACTCATGGGACTGCAGTAATTATGGATCATTATTGGGCATGAGGATCCACGGCATCCATCAGACCGCCGAAAAACTGAGGAGGCATATGCATAATAGTGAATGTCCACTTTCCAGCACTAGTAATGCCGAAAAGTGACCTGAATATTGACAGTTTCCCGAAAGCAGATGCTCACCAGAGGAAGAAGAGATCTGTGGAACTGCTGACGCGAATAAAGAGAAAATAATTTCTCTGCTAAATCAGAAGAAGCATTTCATGCAATCCCATATGAACACAGGCTGTTCAGCCTCACCTCATCAGTGTTCACGATTTTCATGCCATAAATTCAAGTTGGAGTAAATACTAAATGGTTGCAGATAACCAGATGGGAGTTATTGCAGACCATCAACACGACGATAAAAAGATTTAATGCGATTAAGGAAGAGTTAAAACCAATTCGACTGATGACACTCCAGAACAGATATATCCTTGACATGATCACAGCAATGGATGGAGAAGTTTGTGCAAAAATTGGAGAATCATGTTGCATATTTATACCTTCTCACGACGAAGAAAATGGAACTTTAACAGAGGCCATAGGAACGCTGACAAACCTGCAGAATCAGATGATCAATGAAACGGACGAAGTTGACAATGACAGCTGGTTTGGATCACTATTCTCGTGGGTTCCACAATGGATGGTGGATGCATTCAAGTTCTTAGGAGCCCTGCTAGTGATGATATTACTAGGATTTTGTGTCATCAAGATAATAATCTCGCAATGCCAGAAAACTGCGAAGAAAGCCATAGGGATGAAGATCATGACTGATGTCAAACCAGGATGGAAGCCCAGAGATGTAACTGATGATGAAATAAGAGACTTTGTGAAGGCCAGCGAGCATGCGCCAGAAGGTATAAAGTTTCTTTAGCCCAGGAAACGCTGAAAGTATGAAGGAAAATTGATTTATTGCAGCCCAAATGAACAATGTCAGCTGATGACATGGAACAAAGACGAACATGTAAGGACAGCATGAAGCCTGAGAGGAGTATTAAAAATATGGACTCCAAAGAGACACTTCTTCAAACCATCATGCACACCCCAGAAGATGAAGATATAAATACAGAAGAACCAAGCAAGATGAATCCAAAAGAGGAAGCGGAAGTGGTCGATGAATCGACCAAAGGGGGAGTGTAGAAGAGTACCCAAATAAAGCCTGCACTCCAGCCGCCCATTTCGAAGTACCAGGAACGTTCACACCGAGATATGTGATGTATGAAGAGCAAATAAACCAGAAGAGAGCCACAATAGGGCTCTGCCAAGTGCCCATCAGAAGAACAATACTTGTTGAAGTACCAATAACCAGACAACCATGGACAGTAAGGTACCCATTGAGAAAACCCTATCAGCAAATGAAATGAAGGTTGCTTAAACACTGTCCCAGAAGAAACTCAAAAGGCCTTAATTGAAGACGAATTGTGACGTCACAAAGACCCGGACAGACTTGCAGATAGGAGATAAGACGACCCAAAGATGACACACACGAGACGAAACACCATGACTAAGGATACTGTGTACCTCGAAGGAGAGACTATGATGTTGAAATATAAAGAAACATAAGCTGTAAAGCAGGATGAAGTCATTCAAACCAGCTAAACACCTGTACATATGCTTGAAACCGCAAGAAAGCTAAGAAAACAGTGCAGCTTGCTATGTTTAGTAGAAGATAGACCGCGGCAAGTGCTACCTACACATATCTACCTCAACGAAGCACACTATACAAGTGCGAGTCCGCTTTACACAAAAGCAGAATTAACTCAGGTTATTAGAGGTCAAACAGGACAGGATTCATATTCCATCTAAAATGAGAAGAGATGGCTGAATCGAAACTCAGCAGAGGCAACGTGCACCAGGAAGAGCTAAGGTCAGACAAATTTAAAGAGCGAATAGTAGCTTTGCGGAATCGAAACTTAAGAACAGAACAGCCTATCGCAGGAAAGCCGAGATAAGGAGGTGGCAAGCCGAACAAGAATTAAATGCACAAATTGAAGGAAACTAGGCAGATTCACAGTGTGAGCAGCACGTGATCATCCGAGCAAGAGGCACAGGTTCACACCTACGCCTGGCTGCCGCCCAGACATAGATGATATAACTTTTTCTGACAAGAAGATACAGCTTTGAGGTCAACCACAGCCAACTAATTGACACATATCCACTAAAGTAATAATTTATTGAAGGGAGGCCGGGTGAATCTTGGGGCATCCTGCACCTGGCTGAACCTTCTGCATGCTGCTAAGTAAAGTGGAAATGTATGCATGGGGTTGAAGCCAACCCAATCACAGTGGACCAAATAATTTATGGTCCTACAGATAATTGTAACGCTCACCTGATTCCCGCAGAGGCGCCGGTCTTGACTGGGTGAATGCCGTATCTTCAAAGGTGATGTGTAACACACGGTTGGCTCTTTGGGCTGGACCTCTGTGCACTGTATGTCTGACTCGAAGAGTAAGATGTCTGCAGATAGAAAATATGGGATTAATGAACTGGGGTTATTGGGTGCCTCTCTCCTCTTCCCTTTCTCTTCTCCTGTAGAACCCCAAAGGTTAACACCCTCACCTTAGGTAAGTGAACGCCGAGCTCTCCATCTGCCTCGGGGCAGGGTGCCGTAACCAGTTTCTTCACTGGATAAGGGTGCAGGCCTCTTGACCTCAGAGGACTGCTGTCCGTCGTTAACTGCACGAACTGTAAGTTCTGGGCACTTCAAATGTCTTAAAAGTCTTTTGTAATGATATCTCTTGTTTTGCAGGGTTCCGGCGATGGCGGATGGCGGGCTGATGAGAGTTGAGGATCGAACCCGCGTGAGGAATAGAAGCACCTGGAAGCACGTAAGTAAGCGCTTGTAGCCTGCTTCACGATGCGGACTAACTGTCGCTTTTATCTTGCAGGTACAAGTTCGGAGCTTCAGAGAAGCTGAAGGGTGCTGGAATACCCACTGGATTCGGCGTGGGAAGGAGTAATGGCACGTGAGTAATAAAGTTGCCCAATGTCTTTAAACGCACCTTCTTTTGTCTTTCAGATGCGGGATGCAGCGCCGAAGGCCTCCGGAGCGTGCGAAGAGCTGGTAAGCTTTTGTCTTTCAGATGCCGGAATGCAGTGCGAAGACCTCCGGAGCATGCGAAGAGTAGTAAGCCTTTGTCTTTCAGATGCCGGAATGCAGAGCGAGGCGTTGGTGACAGCCGATGGACCAGGTAAGAGATGCGCTGCCACTGAAGACCGTAGTGCTAACCTGTTCTTTCTTTGTCTTTACAGGTGCTGCTGAAGACTGGATTCCAGGATGGTAAGCCTTTGTTCCCTTAGGCCCAGGATCAGAAGCAGAAGACACAATGAGCGTTCTGCTGCAGAGAATGCAGAATAACGCAAAGCAAGATTCATCCATCGGGTGTGGTTTAAATAGCCTCCTGTAGTGCTTAGGTGTCTCCTTCCACAGCCACGCCTAGGTAAGAAAAGAGTTCCTGCTTTCCAGAAGAGTTCCAGTGTTCTGAACCTAGGGAGTGGCTCCTGCCCCACCCAACAGGAAAAGTAGTCCCAAACAGAAGAGGATCAGGGGTTCAACTGGCAGGTAAGTAAGCAGCATGGTCTGCTGCAGGTAAGTCCACCCAAGCATTATGAGCCCGGCGCTTCCAGCGCTGGGACTGGGCATCTTTATGAGCCTGGTGCCACTGGCGCCAGGACAGGGTCCAAAAGGTCCCAACTGGGACTGGCTGGCACTCAGAACCGGGGTTATGGGTCTGCTTCCAAGGGAGTCGGGCAAGTCCTGATCTTTTGGAAGCAGAGATCATGACAGCACCCCCCCTCAAGGCCCCTCCCAAACCGGGCTTCTCCGTGGGTTTGGGCTTGTTAGGAAATGTTCGATGAAATCTTTTGATTAGACGAGGCGCGTGGACATATTCTGCAGGTTCCCAGGATCTTTCTTGGGGACCGTAGCCTTTCCAGTCAATCAGGTAAAATAGTTTAGATTTGGAGATCTTGGAATCCAGGATGCTTTTGACTTCAAACTCGAGTTCTCCATCAACTAGAATAGGTTTTGGAGATGTAGTTAGTCGGGTTTGAGGTTGCACGGGTTTTAATAGAGAGACGTGGAAGACCGGATGTATCTTCATGTGAGGGGGCAAGTCCAACTTGACCGCTACTGGATTTACTATGGTAGTGATGGAATAGGGACCAAGGTATCTTTGGTTGAATGTGCGTGGTCCTTTTAGAGGTAGATATTTGGTGGATAACCAGACTTGATCTCCTACTTGATATTGGGGGGCTTCCTTCCGATGTTGGTCTGCTCCTTTCTTGTATTGTTCTTTAGCCCTTTGAAGGTGAGAAACGGCTTCCTTAAAGGCTTGGGTGATTGTAGAATGCAGGTGGTCTACTGCTGGTGTTCCAAGATCTTGGAGTGGATCCAACTCCGAGGTTCGAGGGTGACTACCGTATAAAAGAAAAAACAGGGTCTTCCCAGTTCCCGAGTGGACAGAGTTATTGTAGGCATATTCGGCTATCCAAAGGATATCTTTCCAAGTTTTTTCAGTTTGTTGTAGCATGCAGCGCAAATACTGTTCCAGAGTTTGATTGGTCCTCTCGGTTTGTCCGTCGGTTTGAGGGTGGTGGCTGGTCGAAAGTCTCACATCAATTTGAGCCGACCGACAGCAACTTCGCCAAAAATGAGAAATAAATTGACTACCTCGATCCGAAATTAGAAGTGAAGGAAAACTGTGCAGTCGGACGATGTTTTCGAGAAATTCTCGGGCCAGAGTTGCTGCTGTTGGTAAGCCTTTGAGTGGAATGAAATGCGCCATCTTGGAGAATAGGTCCACGATTACTAGGATCGTATTGTATCCGGAGCATGGAGGTAGATCGGTGATGAAGTCCATAGAAAGCGTATGCCAAGGGCGAGGCGGGATGTCAATAGGGCGTAAGAGGCCGGCTGGTTTTTCCTTTTGACTCTTGTTTTCGGCGCATACTCCACAGGACATTATAAAGTCTCTGATATCTTTTTTCCAAGACGGCCACCAGAAGTAGCGCTTGATCTTTTCCGAGGTCTTGGTCATACCGGGATGTCCTTCCATTAAAGAATCGTGATAACAAGAGATTACCTTTTTCTGTAAATCTGTGCTGGGCAGGTATAACCGTTCTTGGAAATATAATAGGTTGTCCTTCACCGTAAAGTCCTTTCCCTGCAGATGCCAATTCTGTATGTCTGCTGGAGTTACCAGTAGCCTGGCTTTATCCTTAACTTCCTCTATGGATTGTGTGGCGATTACACCTAGAATTCTTTGTTCGGGAATGATAGGTACAGGTTTAGGATTGATCAAATGTTCTTCCACTCCCATCCGAGAAAGGGCATCAGCTTTACCGTTTTTTGTACCAGGTCGATAGGTAATTATGAAGTCAAACTCGGCAAAGAATAGTGCCCAACGGAGTTGCCTAGAGGATTGAGCTTTTGCGGTTTTCAAATATTGCAGGTTTCAGTGATCTGTAATCACAGTAACAGTGTGTCGGGCCCCCAGAAGATAATGCCGCCAAGCCTTAAAGGCGGACTTGATAGCTAGAAGTTCCTTATCAGTAATAGTGTAATTGATTTCAGGAGGCGAGAATTTGCGGGACCAAAATGCCACGGGATGCAACTGATTGGTTACTGGGTCCTTTTGTGACAGAACTGCCCCCATGGCAAGGCTCGAAGCATCAGTTTCAACGATATAGGGGAGTTCTGGGCGAGGATGTTTTAAGATCGGTGCAGAGATAAATCTAGTCTTCAAATTCTGGAAAGCTTGTTCCGCCTCGGTAGACCATTCAAAACGTTTGTTTTTCTTTAACAAGGCGGTGATGGGCTGGACTATTCGAGAGAATTCGGGGATAAACCTGCGGTAAAAGTTAGCGAAGCCTAACATGCTTTGAACACCTTTTACGGAGGATGGCGATGGCCATTTGAGAATTGCATCGACCTTCTTTGAATCCATACGCACTCCGCTAGGTGATAATATGAATCCCAAGAATTCAACTTCAGTCACGTTGAAAACACATTTTTCCAACTTAGCGAAAAGTTTGTGTTGACGCAATCTCTCGAGGACCATTTTCACGTGTTTCCGATGTTCAGTTTCCGATGAAGAATAAACGAGGATGTCGTCAATGTAAACAACAACACACACATCTATTACCTCTCTGAGGACATCGTTCATAAAATATTGAAAGGCGGCCGGGGCATTGCAAAGTCCGAAGGGCATGACCTGATATTCAAATAGCCCATACTTGGTGCGGAAGGCCGTCTTCCATTCATCGCCCTCTTTTACTCGTACCAAGTGGTAGGCTCCTCTAAGATCCAGCTTTGTATATATGCATGCTTTTCTGACTTGGTCCAGGAGTTCAGGGATCAAAGGTAACGGATATCTATTCTTAACGGTGATCTGGTTCTGGGCAGGTATAACCGTTCTTGGAAATATAATAGGTTGTCCTTCACCGTAAAGTCCTTTCCCTGCAGATGCCAATTCTGTATGTCTGCTGGAGTTACCAGTAGCCTGGCTTTATCCTTAACTTCCTCTATGGATTGTGTGGCGATTACACCTAGAATTCTTTGTTCGGGAATGATAGGTACAGGTTTAGGATTGATCAAATGTTCTTCCACTCCCATCCGAGAAAGGGCATCAGCTTTACCGTTTTTTGTACCAGGTCGATAGGTAATTATGAAGTCAAACTCGGCAAAGAATAGTGCCCAACGGAGTTGCCTAGAGGATTGAGCTTTTGCGGTTTTCAAATATTGCAGGTTTCAGTGATCTGTAATCACAGTAACAGTGTGTCGGGCCCCCAGAAGATAATGCCGCCAAGCCTTAAAGGCGGACTTGATAGCTAGAAGTTCCTTATCAGTAATAGTGTAATTGATTTCAGGAGGCGAGAATTTGCGGGACCAAAATGCCACGGGATGCAACTGATTGGTACTGGGTCCTTTTGTGACAGAACTGCCCCCATGGCAAGGCTCGAAGCATCAGTTTCAACGATATAGGGGAGTTCTGGGCGAGGATGTTTTAAGATCGGTGCAGAGATAAATCTAGTCTTCAAATTCTGGAAAGCTTGTTCCGCCTCGGTAGACCATTCAAAACGTTTGTTTTTCTTTAACAAGGCGGTGATGGGCTGGACTATTCGAGAGAATTCGGGGATAAACCTGCGGTAAAAGTTAGCGAAGCCTAACATGCTTTGAACACCTTTTACGGAGGATGGCGATGGCCATTTGAGAATTGCATCGACCTTCTTTGAATCCATACGCACTCCGCTAGGTGATAATATGAATCCCAAGAATTCAACTTCAGTCACGTTGAAAACACATTTTTCCAACTTAGCGAAAAGTTTGTGTTGACGCAATCTCTCGAGGACCATTTTCACGTGTTTCCGATGTTCAGTTTCCGATGAAGAATAAACGAGGATGTCGTCAATGTAAACAACAACACACACATCTATTACCTCTCTGAGGACATCGTTCATAAAATATTGAAAGGCGGCCGGGGCATTGCAAAGTCCGAAGGGCATGACCTGATATTCAAATAGCCCATACTTGGTGCGGAAGGCCGTCTTCCATTCATCGCCCTCTTTTACTCGTACCAAGTGGTAGGCTCCTCTAAGATCCAGCTTTGTATATATGCATGCTTTTCTGACTTGGTCCAGGAGTTCAGGGATCAAAGGTAACGGATATCTATTCTTAACGGTGATCTGGTTCAGGGCGCGATAATCTATACAAGTTCGAAGGTCCCCTTCTTTTTTTGGAACGAAGAACAAAGCTGAGGAAGCAGGGGACTTGGAAGGACGAATAAACCCATTCGCTAGGTATTGATCCAGGTATTGTCGGAGGTGAAGATTCTCAGGCTCGGTGAGGGCATAAATTCTACTACAAGGAGGAGTAGATCCAGGTATCAGGTCTATCTGGCAGTCATAAGACCTATGAGGAGGTAGAGAGTTAGCCTGATCCTTCCGGAAAACATCTTGGAATTCTAGGTATTCAGGAGGTAACTGAGGAGCCTCCAAGGAAATTGCTGCCAGTGCAACACCAGGTCGAGGGTGACAAGTAGAGACACATTCTGGAAACTGAACCGTTCTTGCTCGCCAATCGATCTGAGGATTGTGCTTCTCTAACCAAGGAATTCCTAGAATAATCTGGAACTGAGGGGCCTTGATCACATCGAACACGATCTTCTCATGCTGTCCATCTTGACTTACTAGCGTCACTTCTTGGGTAGTATGCGTTACTGGTCCGGAGGCTATCTCCGTACCATCCACCGTAGTAATGACGTCCTTTACAGCCTTTGGACAAAGAGTCAGATTCATCCTCAAAACCATTTAATGATCCACATAATTGCCGATGGCACCGCTGTCGACGTAAGCTTCCATCGCATGTAATCGTTCCGGATGTTCAGGGCTAATGATGACCATAGGTATCACGAAATGCGAGGTCACGGAACTGGTTTTAACGCTCGGCAAGAGGACCTCTATTCTTGTCGGGCGAGGTCGTTTCCCTGCTCAGAGTTTGTGACCCTGGTAACTGCAGCTCCTACTGCCTTCTTGGCTGGTTTCACCGGACAGTCTCGAAGAAAGTGCCCCGAGTTTCCGCAATAGAGGCATAATTGCAGCTGTTTTCTCCTTTCCCGCTCCTTTTGTGTTAGTGGTCCTTTCAGGCCCCCTATTTGCATGGGTTCCCAGGAGTCTACTCCTTTGGTAGGAGTTGGTGGTTTGGAAAATACTCGAGCATCAAACTTGGAACGATCGGCCTTCCTGTTCTGCAGTCTGTGGTCAATTTGAACGACTAAGTCAATATAGTCCGAACAATCTTGCGGGGGATTCACTACTTGGGCTAACACATCTTTGAGCTCTCCACGTAGACCTCTATAAAACAGCGTAATCCTTTTGTCCTCAGGCCATCAAGTTTACACTATCAGTCTGTTGAAAGACGCAATATAAGCCAAAAGGTCTTGATTACCCTGTCGCAATGAAAGGAGCTCATTGTCCAAGGCCTGCCCCTGTGAATGTCTTGCAAACAGTTTTTCCATACTGAGCTGAAAAGCTTGAAGATCATGGAGAACCGGATCATCTTGATTAACTAGAGGGATCGACCAGTCTGCCGCATTGCCACTAAGGTACGAAAGCACGAAAGCTATCTTAGCTTGATCAGTTGGAAAGGCTGCTGGCCGGCATAAGAAGTGCAACCGGCACTGATTAATAAATACTGCAAACCTCTTTGGGTCACCAGAAAATCGTTCGGGCGGAGCCAGAGGTACATTCCCAGGTAGGTTGATCTGCACTGGGTTCGTAGAGGATGTTGAAGGAAGATTTGGCCCTGATGCGGGTAACGGAGTTTGTCCGCCTTGTGACTGTAGCAATTGTCTAGCGAGATCGTCTGTTCGCTCCTTGGAAATAATCAGTTCCCTTCTTAGAGCATTCGTTTCCTGACGGGCTGCATGCACTTCTGCTCTTAGTTCCCCAAGTAACTGGGCTAGCTGGTCGGTATCCGAGGTTTCCATAGCGCCTGGTGGGAGTTTTGCGATAGGCTTTGCGTTCTGTAACGCTCACCTGATTCCCGCAGAGGCGCCGGTCTTGACTGGGTGAATGCTGTATCTTCAAAGGTGATGTGTAACACACGGTTGGCTCTTTGGGCTGGACCTCTGTGCACTGTATGTCTGACTCGAAGAGTAAGATGTCTGCAGATAGAAAATATGGGATTAATGAACTGGGGTTATTGGGTGCCTCTCTCCTCTTCCCTTTCTCTTCTCCTGTAGAACCCCAAAGGTTAACTCCCTCACCTTAGGTAAGTGAACGCCGAGCTCTCCATCTGCCTCGGGGTAGGGTGCCGTAACCAGTTTCTTCACTGGATAAGGGTGCAGGCCTCTTGACCTCAGAGGACTGCTGTCCGTCGTTAACTGCACGAACGGTAAGTTCTGGGCACTTCAAATGTCTTAAAAGTCTTTTGTAATGATATCTCTTGTTTTGCAGGGTTCCGGCGATGGCGGATGGCGGGCTGATGAGAGTTGAGGATCGAACCCGCGTGAGGAATAGAAGCGCCTGGAAGCACGTAAGTAAGCGCTTGTAGCCTGCTTCACGATGCGCACTAACTGTCCCTTTTATCTTGCAGGTACAAGTTCGGAGCTTTAGAGAAGCTGAAGGGTGCTGGAATACCCACTGGATTCGGCGTGGGAAGGAGTAATGGCACGTGAGTAATAAAGTTGCCCAATGTCTTTAAACGCACCTTCTTTTGTCTTTCAGATGCGGGATGCACCGCCGAAGGCCTCCGGAGCATGCGAAGAGTAGTAAGCCTTTGTCTTTCAGATGCCGGAATGCAGCGCGAGGCGTTGGTGACAGCCGATGGACCAGGTAAGAGAGGCGCTGCCACTGAAGACCGTAGTGCTAACCTGTTCTTTCTTTGTCTTTACAGGTGCTGCTGAAGACTGGATTCCAGGATGGTAAGCCTTTGTTCCCTTAGGCCCAGGATCAGAAGCAGAAGACACGATGAGCTTTCTGCTGCAGAGAATGCAGAATAACGCAAAGCAAGATTCATCCATCGGGTGTGGTTTAAATAGCCTCCTGTAGTGCTTAGGTGTCTCCTTCCACAGCCACGCCTAGGTAAGAAAAGAGTTCCTGCTTTCCAGAAGAGTTCCAGTGTTCTGAACCTAGGGAGTGGCTCCTGCCCCACCCAACAGGAAAAGTAGTCCCAAACAGAAGAGGATCAGGGGTTCAACTGGCAGGTAAGTAAGCAGCATGGTCTGCTGCAGGTAAGTCCACCCAAGCATTATGAGCCCGGCGCTTCCAGCGCTGGGACTGGGCATCTTTATGAGCCTGGTGCCACTGGCGCCAGGACAGGGTCCAAAAGGTCCCAATTGGGACTGGCTGGCACTCGAAACCGGGGTTATGGGTCTGCTTCCAAGGGAGTCGGGCAAGTCCTGATCTTTTGGAAGCAGAGATCATGACAATAATAGAACCAATGAGACGTCGTACTCTTAGTGACGTCTACAAGAGTAATGGTAGAAGGAAGGTCTTAGACGCCCACCCGATAGTGTTTATCCAATCCCTTCACTCCGTTACCATATACAGATATAGTACCTATAGTAAAGTTACCTTTTCCTAACCAATAGAATTGCATTTTAACTTTTCGAGTATTACACATCAATGATGACAAGTTTGAGTATAAATGTCACTGTTTGTATGACGTTCTTGGGAGTTGAAGCGAGACGGACTATTGCATCACTGTTGATTTCCATGTTTCCCCATTTTTTTGTACTTGTCATTAAATGGACTCCCCTTTGCCAAACCATTGAGTTGTCCTCATTGATTGGTGTTTGAGTAATATATCTGCACCCCCATCCATCTGAAAGGTACAGCTATCTCGTCTTAAAGTACTGTGGAGCAAACCCCGACTCTATGGGTCGGCCAGAGGTCTCCCCAGTACAAAGGTCATCAGCATTATATGTTCAAATCCTGCAATATGGATCCCATGAATGTCTTTGGCGGATCGGATCTGGGCCACCAAGGGCTCCATCGATAGTGCATATAAAAGCGGCAACAATGGGCATCACTGACGGGTCCCTCAAGATAAAGCCAGTGGTTCCAACAGGGCACCATTCCATTTTTCGCGGGTAATTGGGAGGACAAAATTAGCCAATATTCTTTCAATGAACAGAGGCAGAACCCAAAATTGGCTAATGCTGTCGAGAGATATGCCCAGTCCATGCAATCAAATGCTTTCTTAGCATCAATAAATAGCATGGCTAATTCCTGGCCATATCGCCCCGCGTATTCGATCACATTCAAGGTCCCGAGAACATTATCAAATGTTTGATGCGCTGGAATAAAATTTGTCTGGTCCATTTGGGCTATAGAGGGCAGGACAACCGCTAATCTAGCAGCGAGGACATTAGAATAGATCCAAGCATCATAGTTCAATATTGCAATAGGCAGATAAGATGTACAAAGAGAAGGATCTTAGTCTGGCTTTCCGATGAGCGTTAATAGGGACTTGCCCATGGTAGGTGAGATTACTCCAGGAATGGTGAAGTTTTTAAATAGGTTGACAAGATAGGGTGCAAGTAGGTCTATGAACATCTCATTAAAGAGGGCAGAGTACCCGTCGGGTCCAGGGGCTTTGTTATTAGGGAGGGACAGAATAACCTGAATAATCTCATCTAATGTGATTGGAGCTTCCAAACTTTTCCGGACCCCTGCTGATATGGAAGGTAGATTTGCTCTAGCAACAAAGTCATTTTGAGCTTCTGAGTGCCAAAGCGTCTGCCACAAATAAGGATGAATAATACCCCATTAAAGTGTGCATTTTAGAGGCTTTGTCCCCCACTAGCTGACCAGCACTAGCTGACCAGCGCCATCTCACAGTCGTACAATAGTATTCTTAGCTTTCTGGGCCTTCAACGTATAGGCTAGAAGGCGCAAATCTTTATTTGAAATCCTGAAGTAAAACTGCTTGGTTTGCAGTAGTTTATAGGAGAAGTCTGCCACACACAACCCTTTCAACTCTGACCTGGCTACCTGAAGCTTCCTATACACCCTTCTGGACCCCACTGCTTATATCGTTGGTCCAGAGTGAATGCTCGCTTCTCTGCTTCCTCCCTCTGAGACATTAGCATACGCTTCCTAGAAGTGGCCAGACTAATAAGTTCCCCTCGCAGCGTGGCTTAAAGACATCCCAAACTGTCACAATGGCCACGTCGCCAGTAAGGTTTCTCTGGAAATATTGCGCAATTCTATCTGAAACGGCAGTTGCTATAGGCCATGTCCGTTAACAGTGAATCATTGATTTTACAAATACTCGTTTTCCTTCCTCCCACCGCTAGTGAGTCAATGCAAATCGTGATTTGAACGTCGTCCGACACCATTGCCAGTTCTATAGAGGAGTCTACCACCTTCAGGGACAGGGAATGAGGCACCAAAAAGTTGTTCAATCTTGAGTGGGTGTAGTGCACATGGGAGAAATATGTATAATCCGTAGTAAAGGGGTGGTGTAATCTCCAAAGAGCTACCAACTAGAGATCCATTATCGCCCACACAAGGGATTCAGACTCAGCTGTAGCTACCCCCTGCCCAGCCAGACCTATCCAAACCTCCCCTCCAGCACCACATTTAAATCGCCTCCCAATAGGAGTTCGTCCACCTGGAAATGAGTAATATGCAGAAAAATGCAGGTATAAAAGGCATCATGGGACAGATTGGGGACATAAATAGATTAGAGAGTGAGGTCTACGTCACCCAGACGGATGTGGAGACTGAAAAACCAGAGGGTGTTTCACGACTCAGTCCCCGGGAATCCCTTCTTCAGGTTGCCAGGGAAAGGCCATCGCTATTGGATCCCGACCCTGGGGGTGGACAAGTGAGGGAGGATAACCTGGGTAGGGGTTCCTCAGTGAGTGGAAGGAAACACCTGAAGGTGAGACAAGGTATCTTCCATTTCAGTTCCTGACAGCTATTCACCCCACATTCCCTCTACTTTCATGGGATGCTAGAACTCCCATAATTCCCCTCCTATCTTTCTCAACCTGACTAGTGAGACGAGGAGGACTGAGACTAGGAAGATTACCGCTAGTGATCTGCATTAGCTCTGTCCCACTAATGAGGCCAGGCAGGGTCAGGCACTCAGTCCCTACCACACACACCTGAAACACATTGACAATCAAACAGAGTATAAAAGGTGGAGCCAGAAGCACACAAAGAGCGAGATTGGGTACAAGAAGGAACAGCTGAGCAAAGGCAGCAGGAACTAGGCTGAGGAGAACGGAAAGTTGAGATGCGGGACTGACTGCGAGTGAGAGCAAGAGAAAGCAAGGTGAGAGAATTGCATCTCTAAGAAGCCAAAGAGGTTCTGTGAGGGAAGCTGAGTACCTGGAGGAATCCTTTCTTTGATGTGCCTGTAGGTTGCTCATTTCCCCTGAGCAGCCCCAGGATCCAGAAAGGTCTGAAGGGTAAAAGAGAAAGACCCTGACCATGGACATGATAACAGTGAAGGGTGTTGAAAACAATCACAGCAGAAGAGTTCTTGAATGAAGGGAGAGCACGGTTTGTGAAAACGCGAGTGATAACAATGTTGCCAGCAAAGCTACGCGTATGATGGCAGACACGTGGAGAGAAAGATTCAATTAATTGTTCAGAAGTACAAAGTAACATAATTGTCATGCAGAAAAAACGCATTATCGAAAGTCTCTGTGAACTGTAAAAGACTCTCAGCCCAAATGGAGCTGAAACTATTTTTGGGAAACTGTGAAAAGCAAGTCATACAGGGAGGCTGACAAAGGAATAAGCTGTGATCCTGAAAGGGCTCGTTTATTAATAAAGATAACATTAACAAAATCAAGGTGCTAAGAAAGCCTGTATGAAATCAAGGTGCTAAGAGGGCTTGAGTGACACTGATAAATGGAAACTACGATAACCAAGATGCATTGTGTCAAAGTGGTCATGCATGGGCCTAAGTAAATCCATGCAGTTTTGAAATTCTTCGACATGAAAGTGAAACGCCAACCAAGAAGGTTGGGGAAGGGAATCCTATCGTTGGAAGACTCAGGTGAGGGAAACCTGAGGTGCATATGGTGAAAGATTCACCCTGAAACCCTGTTGTACCAGAACTGTGTTCCGTTATGTTGAATTGTTTAAACTGATGCAGGCAAAGGAAGCCAGAGGAAACTGTACTATAGTGAACTGGTGGAAAATCAGGCGAGGGAATCCTGCAAGAACTGTGATATGTTGAATTTAGCTGAATCAGACAAGGGAATTCTGAAAGTCTTGTGTGAACTCTTTTGAACTGTGCAAACTGGTCATCCAAAAGGAACTTTTGAAAACCCCAGTGATTCGAAGGGTGTTGTACTTCAACTCCAGCGCCATTCTGACTTTCTTTTGATACACTCTTTGTTTTGACACATTTCCCTAGACTTAGTTATTGTAAAAGCGTGAGGGTAAGCATAGTTTTCTGAGATAGACTTTTCCTTATTTTGACTGACATTGACTTCTTTATTTTACTTTTGATGGTCGAGACTACTCCCATTATAGAGATAGGGCTATCTAGGAAGTCTCCAACCCCCATTCAAAACTTAAATAAAGGTGTTGAAACCTGAATCATTGGGTCAGTATCTGACTTGTGATACCATGCCAGCCTCACAAGACCTAAATAACGATCCTGTTGGTCTCTATAGTCATTTTTATCAGGGTGAGTTTCAGAGAATGAGCAAATAGAATAGCTACCCCCGCTTGTTTGGCTGGAGCGGGAGAACCACTTGGATCGTAGCCTACACCAATAAATGCACCTCTTGCAACAAAACATTATCAGCTTTTGACTCTGTCAACTTGGTCAAGACACTCTCACGTTTCCTAGGGGAGTTGAGTCCCTGCACATTTAATGAAAGCACCGTAAGATCGCTCATCCAGATGAACAGCCATCATACTATGAAAACCCCCCGACCGCCACCCGAGCCCATCTCCCAGAACAAGAGCTAATAATTGGCCCAACATGAGGCCACAGTTCAAAACCACGAAACCATCCCCCAAATACAAACTGTGGAGTAACCAGAATACAACTTCAAAAAGACAGATCCTGCACCATACAGAATGAAAATAACCAAAAAAACAAAAAACCCAAAAGAGAAAATGGAATCCATTTTGTATGGGATAAACATTGGTTCGCCACCTAACCCAATAAGGGCAGGTACTCCTGATGCCCATCTCATGTATGCAAAAACATGAAACAGCAAGCACCCCCTCAGCTGCCCCAATCCCAGTTATCCATAGTCAGAATTACCAACAATAGCAACCCCTTAAAGCCAGACCCCAAACATGAGAGAACCAACCCCAAAGAAGAGTGGCAAATCACATTAGAAAATCATGTGGGTCCCTCTAGGCGCCTGCTTCTCTCTTGCCTGTCCATAGAGGGTCCCCATCAAGGAGGATCTTCAACACATCCAATGCCGTGGCAA
This sequence comes from Ambystoma mexicanum, assembly GCF_040938575.1. Classification (NCBI taxonomy): domain Eukaryota; kingdom Metazoa; phylum Chordata; class Amphibia; order Caudata; family Ambystomatidae; genus Ambystoma; species Ambystoma mexicanum. The sequence continues at coordinate 523,621,809 of NC_090921.1, read as the reverse complement.
GCGTCATAAATTGGTGCCGAGTCCCCTTGTATGTGAACATTATGCAGAAGGGATAGCCCCATGTGTTCTGGATGTCCTTTATCAGCCATCGTGACAGTTGAAAAGGAGAGCCTTGTACAAGGTGAGGCTGGGCTGACCACCAGCGTAGTGTCTCCCGGAATTGTCATGTGAGCGGGATCTTGTCCTCCCAAGAATCCGAGGCTTTTCACCAGCGTGCATCAAGGAATTCCTGGAGAGGCTGTTTTCTTTTTTACTAGAATGTACTGAGCGTACGCTGTGAGAAACCTCACTTACTAGTCCCTTGGGATCTGTCATCCAGGTAGCCAGGACACGGCCATCGCTATTTGATCCAGTTCCGGGGGCGGGGGGACCAGTGAGGGAACATCACCTGGATGGGGGGCCCTCGGGGAGTGGAAGTGGGACACTGACGGGTGAGACACAGTATCCCCATTCTTATAACACATTTTCCCCATCCTACCAAGTAGGATACTCAAACACTCAATCCTCCCCCTTTTCCAATACAAACACTTTCGCACACCACGAAAGACGACGGACAAACACCAGAGCCGTTTACCTGCCATGTCCCAACACAAGGGTCAGGTAAAGTCAGGCAACTGACCAGAATAACATAAACCCGACGGCCCTTTCCCTTCCCTACAGGGGTAAAAGGTGGAGCACGAGAGCACAATACAAGCAAGGCAAGATGAGAGAGCTATCCAAGCACAGTAGTTCAAAAGCAGGAGAAAGGCGGCCACAACCGAAAGGATGACGAGGAGTGAAGCAACCTTGCCCTTTCCGACCAAAGCCTGTGGAAGAAATCGTAAAACCGTTAATAGCCAGCGTGTGTTGCAGCAGATGTCAATAGTACACAGGGCCCTCATACGCTGATAACCAAGCAGGGGAAAGATGGTACCGTCCTTGATGCCAGAGATAAGAAAAGTCAAGTGGTTCATCACAGCCGGTGAGTTGAGGGGAGAGCCGATAAACCAAACTGTATTGCACAAAAGTAGCAAACAGCTAAGTGAAGTAAATACGAGAGGGGAAAACCAGGTACAGAGGAGTCTGGCATCACATGGGTGCTCACTCGGGAAACTCTGGGTGATTACCCTATCGTTGAAACTACCGTTACCAGAAGGCCTTGGGAATGGGGCGAGAAAGGGGTAAAAGTGGTCATACAGGGGTCTAGCAAGAGCTCTGTACAGTCGAAAGTCTTTGACCAGCTGAAGGTTGTAAAGCTAAGGGAACTGAATCCTGCATCGTGAGAAAAGAGCAAAAGCTGGCAAGAGTGAACCTGACAAAGGGATGATGGAAAGGGGGCAATGCCTAAAGCCCTGATGAACAGTGTGTTGACAAAGGTGAACCCGACAGAGGGAAGTACACAGTCAACTGTTTACATAGACACTGAGATTTGTGAGAGCCGCAGTGAACCCGACGGAGGGAGGCAAACAGTCAAGAAAGGTCTGAGCCCGGAAGAGGGGTACCCAGGGGTGAAGCATCATCACCCTAAATGCAATCAATCTTTTGAATACAAGCCACAGTGAACTTGACGGAGGGAGGCTGATATTCGAGAGGGCTCTGAGCCTGGAGGAGGGGGATCCAGGGGTGAAGCATCACCCTAAATGCAATCAGAAAGGAATTTTTGTTGGTTAGTAATTCTGAATATATCAGGTCCTTGGAAACAAGGGATTTAAAAACCGACGGTCCCAATATTGCAAGGAACTTCTTATGGATATGAGCCCGGAAGAGGGGAATCCAGGGGTGAGAAGTTATCACCCAACGTGCCTATGGAAAGGAACTTTTTGTTTATTATTTTGAAACACATCAGGTCCTCTGAGGCAAGAGACTTTTTGTGAGAAAAGAGACTTAACCAAAGAAAGTCCTGATAGCTGAAAGCAGAAGTGTTGTCTCTTGCTGCGAAAGCTCGAATGTGTGCTGTGCTCCAGAAGGGAATAGTTTCTTACCTGTAACTCCATTTCTCCAGCATTGGTATCTTTCATGGATTCACATGCTTAGAATATTCCCCGTCGTCAGGCTGGGAATCCCCGGTACATTATATAGACCCTTTCCCGTAGGAAAACTTTTTCAACGCTTATGCGTCCTATCCACCTCGTTTTGTATCATGCGTGCCCGCGCCGTCAGGACGCCATGATATAAATACAGGACCCGCCCCCGCGCTCCCTCAGATTTCGGCCCCCAAAGTAGTGGGGGAACCAGTTTGCATGGCCAGGGGAGGCAGGCGGGCGCATGTGAATCCATGAAAGATACCCATGCTGGAGAAATGGAGTTACAGGTAAGAAACTATTCCCTTCTCCAGCATTGGATCTTTCATGGATTCACATGCTTAGAATAGATTACATAGCAGTACTATCCCGAAAAGAGGAGGCGTGCATGCAAACTCACATACTTTCCTCACAATGCCCGTTCCCTATGGTCGTGTACCCATCAGCGATTGTTAACATAGAAAACGAACAATATTCAATCATAATTGCAACAAGATCTAACCCCTCAACCGGGGCTTACCTTATTGGAATAGGTGTCGAAGCACCGCCTGTCCCATCCGAGTATCTTCAGCATGTTGTTGTGACAGGCAGTAATGGCGGGTAAAAGTGTGTGTAGCCGCCCAGGTAGCCGCCATGCAGATGTCCCCCAGAGGGACTCCAGACCACAGCGCCGTCGACGATGCTGCCGCTCTAGTTGAATGAGCTCTTGGGCGTCGCAGAAGAGGCTTCCCAGCCTTGGAATGGCAGTACGAAATGGTAGACGATACCCATCTTGACAGTCCTTGCTTTGAAATGGCTTTGCCTTTAGCACCCAAACCATAGGCCACGAACAATTGCCTCGTTTTCCTGAAAGGTTGCGTGCGATGAAGATAAAACTTGAGAGCCCTTTTCACGTCTAATGTGTGTAACGTGCGCTCTGCTCCCGAGCATGGCTCTGGAAAAAACGTAGGTAAGACAATAGAGGAATGTTTATGGAACACTGAAGGAGCTTTCGGTTTGAACTGTGGGTTAGTGGCAAGGACCACCTTGTTCTTGAAAAATCTTAAGTATGGTGGGTCTACCATTAGAGCTTGGATTTCCGAGATATGTCGGGCTGAAGTGATGGCCACCAGGAAGGCCAATTTCCACGACAAAAACTTTAGAGACGATGATGACATTGGTTCAAAAGGAGGTTTCATAAGAGACGCTAACACCAGATTGAGGCTCCACACCGGAGGAAATCTCTTCTCGGGAGGGAAACTCCTGAACAAACCTTTAAGGAAGTGCTTAATCAGGCGGTCGCTGAATAATGGTGCGGAATGCCGTTGACGCGTAAACCTGGAGATGGCGGCCAGGTGTACTTTTATCAACGATACCGATAAGCCCTTTTGAGCTAAGAACAGCAAGTATGGAAGGAGCTGTTCTGGCGTAATCGACTGCGGAACCAAACCTGGTTGATCCACACACCACTGACAGAAACTCCTCCATTTGTACGAGTATGAAGTGTTTGTGGAAGGTGCTCTTGCCGCTTGCAGAATACGACGACACTCCTCCGGAATCGTTAGCTGACCAAATTCGGCGAAGTCAGGAGCCAGGCCGTCAACTTGAGGCTGTCCGGGTCGTGATGCCAAACGGTACCCTCCTGTCGAGACAGAAGGTTGGGGATCTTCCTGAACCTCATTGGCTCCGCCGCCGCTATGTGCAGCAGGTCTGAAAACCATACCTGTCTGGCCCAATACGGGGCCACCAGAATCACCCGACATGGGTACTTGAGGATCCATTGCAACGTCCTCCGGATATGAGCAAATGGAGGGAATGCGTACAGGAATTTGTTTGTCCATGGGAAGGAGAACGCATCCCCCAGTGAGCCCTGCTGAGGCCATCTGCTTGCATACTGCGGGCATTTTCTGTTGTCCTTCGTCGCGAACAGATCGATGGAAGGATGTCCCCACTTCTTGAATACATGTTGTAGTTGCTGGTCGTTCAGCACCCATTTGTGAACTTCGTTCATTTTCCTGCTGAGGGCATCTGCCTCCACATTTCTCACACCTGGCAGGTGGAACGCCAAGATTAGCATGTTGTGTTGCAGGGCCCAATGCCAGATTTTCTGTGCCTCCATCAACAGGGACCTGGAACGTGTTCCTCCTTGTTTCCTTAGGTAAAACATTGTAGTCGTGTTGTCCGTCATGACACGCACCACAGAGTCTCTCAGTTGAGGAAGAAAAGATTTTAGAGCCCACCGCACTGCTCTCAGTTCTAGCAGGTTGATATGCAGGGAGGACTCTTGTAACGACCACCGGCCTTGTACCTGTAACGTATCCAGATGAGCTCCCCATCCGCTCAGCGATGCATCCGTCACCACCGTCTTCTGGAACTCCGGTTCCACCAGAGGCATTCCTTTCGTTAAATGAATAGAAACTCTCCACCAACCGAGTGCTTGTACCAGTTGTTCGTCGATGACCAGTCTGTCGGACCAGCGACCTTGGCTCTGCGCCCAACGGTCCGCTAGAAATTCCTGGCAAGGCCTCATAAACAGACGGCAGTTGTTTATCAACGGAATGCAGGATGACATGGTCCCTAGCAGGGACATGTATTTGCGCACCGACACCCTGGTACCGCATCTCCATTCCGACGCCTAGCTTTGTAGCTTCTGTATTCTTTCGCTGGATGGTCTTACAAGGCTTGTGTGCGTATGAAACTCCGCTCCTAGAAAGACCAAGGTCCTCGAAGGCTCTACTGAGGACTTGCTGAAGTTTATCGCGAAGCCCAGTTCCTGTAAGAGGGACATTGTGGCCCCCAGACTGTTTCGTGTTTGTTCCATGGACGAACCTCTGACCAGCCAGTCGTCTAGATAGGGATAGACATGGTGACCGTCCTTCCTTAAATGGGCCGCTATAGGGGCCAAACACTTGGTGAACGTCCTGGGGGAGGACTTGAGACCGAACGGGAGGACCTTGAACTGAAAATGCTTTCGCCCGACGACGAACCTTAAATATCTCCTGTGTCGTGGACGTATTGGGATATGAAAATATGCGTCTTGAAGGTCTAGCGACGACAGATAATCCATGGGTTGCACTGACCTGATAACCTCCTGGAGCTTTAGCATTTTGAATTTTGAGCTCTTTAGCCATTTGTTGAGTACACTCAGGTTGAGAATGGGCCTCCATTTTCCATTTGGCTTCTTGACAACGAAGAACCGGGAATAAACCCCTTTTCCTTCCTGTGCCACAGGAACCCGTTCTACCGCTCCTTTTTGCAGCATAAGCGCCACCTCTTGTCTTAGAACTCGAAGGTGGGGCTGGGCCGAAAACACTGGCGGAAGACTTGGAGGCTTGTTTTTGAATTGCAACGCATGACCCATGCAAATCGTGTCCAGAACCCATCGATCTGTGGTGATGCATTTCCATTGGTCGATATGATGATAGACTCGACCCCCCAGGACGTTCCGAAGGCCGTCATTGGTTGCTGGTTTGCTTGTCCTTCGTCGACGAGGGACCCGAGCCGCGTCGTCTGGAGGATTGATAATCTCTGCCTCTACGTGCCGACTGGGATGCCCGTCTGTAACCTTGTGAGGAGTATGATGGCCTGTTAAATCCACGATCCCTAGAGGCTCCAAAGCGGGAGTTTCCGAAGCACCCCTGAAGGGGCGAAAAGAGCGAAAACTTCTACCTGTCTGGAGGGCGCCGAGAGACCTAGCGGTATCCGTGTCTTCTTTCATCCCCTTCAAGGCTTCATCTACCTTGTCTCCAAACAGATGTTCTCCTTCGCATGGCATGTCTAGGACCTTGTATTGGACTTCAGGTCTAAAAGTAGTACATTTGAGCCACGCTTGTCGACGTAGAACTACGCCATGATTGATTTGTTTGAACCCAGACTCTGCTAGGTCCACCGCAATATTAATTGCATGGTTCGAGGCCTCCTCACCATCTCGTACTAGCAACATGGCTGCTTTTCGATGTTCTTCCGGCAGATGTTCTAGGATAGGGGCTAGTTTATGCCACATCTCTCTATCGTATCGTGATACAATCGCCAAGGAGTTGGCTGCTCTTTTCCAAAGGCGTCCTGCCTCCTGGCCTCGCTTTCTGGTGGGGTTGAACATTTTTGCTGTACTCTGGCCTTCCTAGCCGCTGCCGCCGATACCACAGAGTCTGACAGAGGCTGTGATGTTAGACATTTTGGAGTGGACTCCGGAGCTTTAAACTTTTTCTCAATACGCCCCTTAATAGCCGGTTCCGAGAACGGATGACGCATCGTCTTGAGGCCTTCTTGCCACACGTGGTCCAGTATTGGGATGGCAAATACCGATTTCCTCCTTTGACCCATGTGATCAAAAAGAAAACAGTCTTTCTTTTGCTCCTCAGGAATTAAGCCGAACTCGGAACTCGCTTTTCCCATCATTGCATGGAAGGCTCCCACATCATCCGGAGGAGATGGTTGTGCCTGGCTCCTCGTAGTCTCTACCTCTACATCCGAATTCCATGTTGGGTCTCTCGACGGTGACAGGGAAATGTCCGACCCTGAGTCACCTCGTATAGAATCGGACTCCGATAGCTCACCCTCCTCCTGCGCTCAAGGACGATCCTTCACCACCTGGGAGGCCGACGGGCTTTTGGTCGTCGAGCGAGCTGCTTGAGCTTGTTCGTCGACGGAAGGTGCAGTAAATATTAACGATGAAGTGCCAGGCTGAGGGATCTGCGTATCCAGACGCTGCAGGAGCTTCTGAAGTGTATTAAGCACATCCAGAGACAAAACCGTCTGGGGGGTCAGCAACGTCGAGGATAGAGGGACCACACCCCCACTCGCACTCGTCGTCGACGTAATGGAAGGCCGTAAACCCAAGTCCGACGGCTGCATAACCATGCCACATTCTCCTTCCACCGACGACACCGACAAGGCCGTGTCTGGCTGCAGTAGGACCTCAGGAGGGGCCGGGTCACAAACCTCCGGCTGCCAGGCCATAAATTGAGTCACCGTTGACGAAGGAATCCCCACCGCTGCTGCCTGAATAGTAATAGGCATTGTCAGCGACACCGGGGTCGACGAGCAAGTAGCTGGCACCGAGCCTTTAGACTTCGTAGCTGATTTCGTTGTCGACTTCCCTGCCGAAGCGTCTCGACTCACGGAAGACCTAGGACGGTCCCCTGAGGAGGATTTTGATGCCGCTTGCCTCTCCGTCTTAGAGGATGATGAGGAGGACTTTTTGTGTGATGAGGAAGACCCAGCATGGTTCCCCGTATGCTTGTCCGCAGGGCATTTTTCGATGGCCCGTACCTTCTTCGAGGGAGGTTCCGACTTGCTCCTGGAGGCCGTGGAGCCAACTTCTGATGCCGGATAGACACCCGCTCTGTCGTTAAGCCAGTCGACCAACCTTCTTTTCCGGTCTTTAAAGGTTTTTTGGGAGAAACCCTGGCATATCTCGCATGTATCCGCCGTGTGGTGCGGGTGGAGACAGTAGATACAATCCATGTGGGCATCGCCTTCATAGACTTTTTTTAGTCCACATGTCGCACAAGGACGAAATAAAGCTTTTCCGGACATATTTTTTCCAGAATGTAACGTCGCCGAAGCGAAAATACAACCTAATTTCGATTAGCAGTAACCACGAGGATCCCACTACTTTGAAAGACGGTTGAAATCTGAGGGAGCACGGGGGCGGGTCCTGTATTTATATCATGGCGTCCTGACGGCGCGGGCACACATGATACAAAACGAGGTGGATAGGACGCATAAGCGTCGAAAAAGTTTTCCTACGGGAAAGGGTCTACATAATGTACCGGGGATTCCCAGCCTGACGACGGGGAATATTCTAAGCATTTGAATCCATGAAAGATCCAATGCTGGAGAATCCCACTTTTTCCTGTACTCAAAACGTTGGGAAGGGAGACCCCTGGCTACCACATCCTGACTTATTTTGTGAACACTTCCTTCTTTCTTTCTTTCTTTCTTGTGAACACTATCCCAAACTCTTTTTGTATTTAGCGTAAGGATTGGCAATAGGCTTTTCTTAGTAAAGGCACTTTTATTTGACCAGACACCATAGGACTGCCTTATTATTTGATGGTAAAAGCTTTCTCCCGTCTTAGATTTAGGTTTAGATTAGGTGTTTTTCCAACCTACCTATACAGTTTAATAAACACCCTTGAACTGTGATCACATGGGTCTGTCTGTACTGTTGCCACCATGAGTTCCTTACAACACTCCTTGTGCTCACTGATGGGTCGGGCCTCTTGATGGCTTGCTTAGACAGAAGCAACTAAACCTCTTGTAGTAGTAGATGGATGTGCTTCCCTACCTTTTGCAAGGGAAGTATGGCGGGTTGTTGTTCAGAAAAACATCAGTGTGTGACCCTGCTGGATAAAGTATAACACATATCCGTCTGTGGTGATGGATTTCCACTTGTTGACAAATTGGGACAGCCTCTCTCGCACTTGGGTGTGAAGGTGGAGGAGCGGAGGGCGAACCAGAGATGGGTCAGATTTGTTTGGACGGCTGGTTCATGGTATGAGAGGAGCCGTGGCAGAGCTGGTTTACCTGGTAAGATTGTGACTTTGTCTTGTAAGCACCCCTAGTCAAGTTAGATGAGGGCCTACATGAAGGTAATTGGCATGAAGGCTGATAGTAGTTTGTGGTCCTGGAGATTTGTGATATTCCCGACGGAAAGGACTAGCCATGTTGCTGCAGCTTGACGAGGAAATGCAACGTCTCAGTGTCGACTTTGATGGTTTGCAAGGTCTCATCCACCTTCTTCCTGAAGAGATCAATCCCATTAAAAGGTATGTTCACCACCTTAGCCTGAATTTCAGCTTGAAGGTTGGGGGCCCTGAGCCAGCCCTGTTTGCGAAGGACAGCACCATTTCCAAACTATCAGACAGCTGTGTCCACTTTGTCAACTGAGACAGTGATTGCAGCCTCTCCCTCTCGAAGAAGGGAAAATGACTCCTCCTCCTTGTTGTTAGGCAGGAATTCAAGAATACGGTTCCCTGTCATACCTGGTCAGAATGGCAATTGCATTAACTGCCTTGATGGTCGTGACGACTGCTGAGATGACTCGTTTCCCAAAGGCATCCAGATACTTGCCTTCTTTGTCGAGTGGAATAGGGCAAGTGGAGGGGGTTTAGAGGAAAGTTTGTGGGCTGCCGCGGACACTGCAGAGTCACGGCTGGGTTGTGTCATGGTCAACAGACCGCCTTCCCATATGTCATCAAGCAAAGCGATTGCAAAATGGACTTTCTGGGTTTCTCACGCTGTTGGTAGAGCAAACTCTATTTGTTCTGTTCTTCTGGGACTTAACCAAACATGTCTGTGGCCCTTGACATTAGAACAAGGACTAATCAGACTTCGTTCAGAGGGGAATTGCAAAGAGGAACCTCATTTGGTTCGCTACATCTGTGCCTGTAGTGTTTGGGAGGCATCATCGCCAGCAACGTCCTCATCTGATTCTGTGTCTATAAGGTTGTGTACCGGGACAGGTGGAAGGAGGTCTCTGAGGGGCCAAAGAAGGGCACCAGGGGCACCACCTGTGTCTGGTTGTGGTACGGATAGATGAGGTGCATGTATCAGAGCCTGTGTTGTAGCTCAGACTGCAAGTTGGAAAGAATGTCCATGGAGACGTATATAGGAGGCTCCACTGTAGGAGGTAGGGCTGCAGAATTGGCAGTAGGAACCATAACTTGCACCAGTACTGCCTTTGGAGGGGACATAGTCAACTTGGAGCTGGAGGGTTCCACCTTCATGTTGTCATCAGAGAAGACTCCCAAGGGACCTTCTATATCTGAATCGATGTTGGATTGACAAATGTCCTCCGGTGGAATAGCCCATGAGCTGGGTTTAGCCTGGGTGACCCCTCGGGTTCGGGGTAAAGGAAGCAGAGGCCTGGGTAAGGCAGCCCGGTCAGATAGTTGAGCTAATGCAGGTTTTGACGGCTTTGGCCTGGAGAGTGTAGCTGGTTTCACTTTTGTCATGGTTGAATATTTGCTGCCTGTCATTGACCAGGTTGTGGTTGTAGTCTTATTCTTCATAGTCGACAGGGCTTCATCTTGCGTTGCAGATGAGGACTTGGTTTGACCTGTCCACAGAGCTGTAAATGAAGACCTGGCACCCTGGAACGCTGTTGACGATTTAGATGATTTACCATGAGTCGATGGAGTGCCTTACGCAGCCAAAGACAAGTGCTTTTTTGCTGAGTACCCCGAGGTGGATGTTGCCGAGGCCTACTTGGAGTATGTCTTCCTAGATTGTCTGCTCTGGGAAGTCTCATCATGCAAGCATGACCTCTTGCTGGAAAGAGTGCGCCGGATCGTTCTGCTCTGCCTGAGCGAAGCATAACTGCAGAAAGAGGTTGAGCCAGATACCCCACAGCGTCATCGAGCAAAGCCCCAAACTAAACGGTGGTTGCGGTCTCGTAGCGTTTTAATGAAAAACATCTGGCAGATGGTACAGCCCTGGATGTCAGGCGTTGGATGCAGACAGTAGAGGCAGTTGTTGTGGAGGTCTTCCACATACACATTCTTTAGGCTGCATAGGGCACAGGCCTTGAAGAGGCTCTTTTGCTTGGTCATCGCAATGCTGGAAGTAGGCCTCACGGTTGGGGACGAGAATCCACTCCAAGGGGCACCGGCCACCGGAACAGGTGCCAAGCCTAAACATAGCCGGAGTTTAAGGATTCCAGAAACGGTTATTAAATTAGAACAACTTGTGTCAAAAGCGAAGAAAACACTGAATTATCAACATATTTGTGAGGACTCCCAGCACTTAATGTGCAGTAAAACATCTGAAGTTGGCCTCTAAGGGTTCCCTTTCCATTGGCCGTAGGCAATATGACCCAAGAATGACTAAACTGGAGCACTAAAGTGACTGCTTTATGTTACATAGGATTACCAGCCTGTCAACAGGAACAAATACAGCATGTAAACCTATGAAAGATCCAATGCTGGAGAACACACAGAATATAATTAAAAATCTTTGTCAAGATTTGTATAAATGGAACCAACTAACCTTGGTTGATCGTATTCTTGAAGATATGGAAGGAAATCCCAGACTCTGTCAGAGCCCTGGATGGGAAACAGGATGACGTGCAGGGTCTGGAAAACCTTCAGAAGGAAATAAAAACCTGATCCGTAGATGAAGTCAGGATAAGTAGTTACGGTACAAAAAGGTTGAGGGCAATCTTACCAGGTGATACTGTCGGTGCTGTTAGAGGAACTCTGTGAAGTAGGTACAGTCTAGAGTTAAGATCAGAGAGAATCCTTTTAAGTGAAATGGACAAGTAAGGCCAGGAGGAACAAGGATCACAAATTTGGGAAGAATATACAAGTGAATAATAGCAGAGTGTTATACTAAAGAGTAGCAATGCATGTTGTTACCCGTGTTGGCATCTTATGAAGCAGAATGAGACGCGAAGCGAGAGAAGGGAACAGCACCATCTTGGGTGAAAGATATAACGTAACTTGGAACTTAGTTTTCATGCCAAATGCGCCAGAAATGTTGGAAGGGGTTTTGCTGCAGAAGCTAATGGTGTGATGCTTCCATCTGTCCCATACCTTCCAGGATCTGATTCCTGGCACTTTTACTACAATGCAATGCATGCTCCGACTATGGTCTGCTGAACTTCCAATTCACATAAAACCCATTGAAGCCATGACAATGGCAGCTAGGTGCTATAAAAATATCACACAACATTACATTTTATAAAATACTTTCTTCAGGACTTGCAAGGTGGGAATGAGTCTGATGATACAATAGGCAAACTGCTTTATGGTTTAAGTTACTTAGCTGTGACTATAGTTCTCCAGTATGGGTTTGGCATGGATTCACATGCTCATGAATATTCCCGTCGTCAGGCTGGGAATCCTCGGTAAAAGGAAAAACAGCTTCACTTTCACTTCCAAACTGTATTTCTCCTTTAAACCAATCACTGTCCTCTGGGTTATACTGCCCCCATCCAATGACAGTCCTATCCCTAAGCTCCTCCTCTGGCATCTTAAGATTTGGTAAGCACGTAAAGTGGTAGTATGACCAAGAAGAACAGCAGATGAGTTGGACAGAGGGTTCGCATGGAATCCATGCCAGACCAATGCTGGAGAAGGAACAAGTTACTTACCTGTAACTGTTGTTCTCCAGCATGGGTCTGGCATGGATTCACATGCTCATGAATAACGAATACATAGCAGTACAACATTACACAACCACAGGATGTGGCAAGGCTCAACAGAAGCAATTCCACTTACTGCTGGAACAGAATCACCTCAAGCAAAGGGGTTGCGCAGTACTGCTTGGCCGACTCTGGACTCCTCCTAGGAATCCCTGTCGAAGCAGTAACATTTCGTGAAGGTGTGCGTGGACCTCCATGTAGAAGTCCTGCAGATGTCGAGCAGGGGCACACCAGACAGGAACGCGTCGTTGCAGCAATCGCTTTGGTGGAGTGGGCTCTCGTGCCACCAGACAGCGGTCAGTTTGCCAACCGATGACAGTGCGTGAAGCAGCCGAAGAGCCATCTTGAAATGGAAGCCTTTGACAGGGCCTTCACATGACCAAAGTTCACGAACAGCTGTGAAGACTTACGAAAACTCTTCTGAGCACGATCAACGTCCAGCGAGTGCAAGACCCTTTCCACCGGCGACAAAGGTATCAGGAATAAAACAGATAACACCAAAGGCTCGTTGAGGTAGAATTCCGACTAAACCTTCGGTATGAAGAAGGGGTGCATCCGTAGCACCACCCTAGATTCATGGAAAGTCAGGTATGGCTGCTTGCAGGATAGGGCCTGGATCTCACCCACCCTTCTGGCCGAGGTGATGGCCACAAGGAAAGCTGTATCCACAAGAGAAACCTGAGCTGGGCCTGATGCAGGGGCTCGAAGAGGACCCCCAGGAGCCTTGTCAGAACCACATTGAGTCCTCGCGCCGGTGCAGGGGCCTTCACCATTGGGAAAGATCTGAAAAAGACATTTGAGAAACTCATTGACCAGTCAGTGGGACCAAAGTGAAGATCTTCCTGGTGAACTGGAGTAGCGGGAGATAGCCGCCAGATGTACCTTGATGTAGGTGGGTGCCAGTGCGGCCTTGGCCAATTATAGCAAGTATGGCAGGATCTGTGGGGCCTGACCCTCAAAGGGGTAATCTTCTGTGACCGGCACCACGTAGCCAAACGCTTCCACTTGTGACCGTAGCACATCAAGGTTGATGACGCCCTGGTTTTGGCAAAAACCTCCCTGCAGTCCGCTGGCAACTCTCATCCTCCAAACTCTAGGGCTGCAGGAGCCAAGCCCTCAGTTTGAGCGATCATGGGTCGTGATGCAGGATTGCGCCTCCATCTCTGGTGGGAAGATCCGGAACGAATGGCAACTTGACTGGAAGTGCCGCTGACAGGCTGAGAAGATCAGTGTGCCCCTTCTCGCTTCCGATCTTTCCAGCTCCTTTCCCCTCTCCAATGGAACTCATTACCTCTTCCTATCTCTTCATATTCTTCCTTTTGTTGCTCCTTAAAATTCCACCTGCATCATCCTCCCTTCTGACAGTTCTTCACTACTTCCTCCCTTGCTTTCCCTACCGAGGTCCTTAATCTAACTCTGCAAATTGTTCTACTTCCTGTTCACGATGATTTGACTCAATGTACTTACTGCTTCTTTTGTATTCATGTTGTTTCATGTGAAGCGCTTTGGTTTAAAGCGCTATATAAACTGTAATAAATACAAATAATAAATACAAGCACCAAATCTGCCTCTGGCACACCAGGACGAGGAGTATCATCCTCCATTGACACCGCCCGAGTGTGTTGAGGACTTGTAGCAGGAGAGGGAACGGAGGAAACGCATACAGAGACAGCTCTTCCCTCGTGAAGGAGAACGCGTCCACGAGGCTCCCTCCTCGGTTGGTTGAATCTGCTGGAAAACATCTGGCATTTGGAGTTCGCCGACCGCCGGAAATAGATCAATCTGGGGCCTGCCCCACTTGACGAAGAGGCGGTCCACCTGATCCTGCCGAAGTTCGCACTCGTGGCAGGAGTGCAGTTCCCTGCTGAGGGAGTCTGCAATGGTGTTCGTGATTCCCACCAGGTGAAGAGGGACGAGGAACTTCCCTTGTTCGACGCCCAACGCCACAAGTCCATGGAGCTTCCGGTTAATGCGCGTCCAGGAATTCCTGTTGGGGTCGTATTTGCAACCTGCAGAGCCGGACAAGGTATATGCAGGACAACATCATGCCCAGCAACGACTTTATGGCCCGCACCATGGCGGTCTCCGTCGACAGCCGCTACAACTTCCCTTGAATGGCTGCCACACTCCCCTCCGAGGGCTATGCCAGGCAAGACACTGTATTGAATCTGGCCCCTAGGAACAACGCATTCTGCGATGGCGTCAAGTAGGGCTTTGGAAAGTTGACAGAGAATCCTAGATCCGTCAGTAACCAGATGGTTGTCTCTGTGTGTGGGTCGGCCAGTTCCCTCGAGCGGGCGCAAATCAACCAGTCGTCCAGGTATGGGTATACGTGTATGCCCTGTAGACGCAGATGGGCCGCCACTGGTGCCAGGCATTTCATGAACATCCTGGGTGCCGATTTTTAAAGCCGAAAGGTAGAGCCTTTGTAGGCAGAATGATATGCAGTACCCTTTGGGAACACCACACACAATTAAGACTACAAGTGACAATACAAATTCACCTTTGGTACAAGCCTGTACTACATTGTTAAAGTGGTAGCGATGGCTGAGCAGCCAGACTTATCTCAAGAGTAAGTAAGTAGTATCAAATAGTTACACAAAGGACAGCAATTACTATGATTCAAACAAACACTGACTCAAGGTTTCTGAGTAAAGGAATATACATTTATTTACACATCAGTTATATAACATTGCACTAAAGTAAAGCAGTCTAAAAATCACACTCTTAATACACCACACCACTCCCAATAAGTTCCAGACAGGTTAAGCTCACAAAATGAAGTGCGAGCAAAATCGCACTCTAGCAATTTACAAGGGAGGGAAAGACAAAGTTAAGTAGAAATTGAACCACACCAGCAGGTAAGTACTCGGGGCAATTGAGCAAGTGGAACTACAGAGATAGAATCAGGTAGAAAAGGCTTAGGGCCAAAGTCAATAGGACAAAAGTCTTTTGCTCAAGATCACACAGTTCAGGTTAGTTTGCGGTAAAGTTTGTGCCACGGATTCTGGACGAAATTGGTCAGCAGAAAAGTTAGTGTTAAAAGAAGAGAAGGACAAGCTCTCGGATTGGAGAAAGATTTCACACACTTTCACCGCGGCTGAACGAAACGAACAACCGGATTTGCACAGTACCTTAAAATGGAGAGGGAGCTGTAGCTGAGGCAGACGTTCCTGGTAGTTCCTGCAGGCTCACGGTTCCTGAAGCGACTGTTGGACTGACAAGAAGTAGGAAGACTGGTGGGTCCTGCACTACCCAGGGAAGAAACCAGCAGCAGAGCAAAGCAACGAATAAAAGGTGCGCTCCGTAAAACCCAAACAGGGTCCGACCTTCCTGGCTTCCGGCCTACTGTAGCTCTGTACAGCGAATTCAACCAGAGGAGGGGTCCTGGCTTGAAGTTTGGGCAAACTGGTTGGTCCCACCAGCTCAAGGGAATAAGATTCCTGGAGGATCCTCTCTTGTCGTTGGAGTTGAAGATTCGGACCTGCAGCAGGGCTTCACCGGGCGGTTCAGTCGTTGTAGGCGTCCTCTTCTGTCAGCTCCTCGTCGGTTCTTTCGTTCCAGTGGCGACTCTGCCTTTCCAGTCCCAGAGACCTGCTTTTTATGCAGTTTTCCCCCATTCACACAGCAGGGTGGCTGTCCTGGCAAGGACAGTCAACCAGCCAATCAAACAGGAGTGCGACTTGGGCTAGCAAGGGAACTCATGGCAGGGGTCCTAAAACCCCTCCCTCACATACTGCCTAATCAGACTTTCAGGCGCCTTTAGGAGGGCTTCTGTGCAGAAGCCTGTGAAAAGACGGCGAACAAAGGAACCAAACCTGGTGTGACGCGCAGAGTAAAACACGAGAAAGACTTTTACAAAAAGAAATGGCGAATAAACCAAGCCTGAGCCGAAATAAAATATATTTGGTCAAGTGGATTTATGTTCGAAGCTAATAAAATAGCTTAAAACAATACCATGGTTATTTAAGATAACCGCGGTAGAAAAAATAGGGTAGTTACCACTGCCACCAACGAAGTCTTGATGGAAAGGGAGCGAAACAGTGCTCCAAGAGAAGCAGACAAAAAGGGA
Source organism: Ambystoma mexicanum (assembly GCF_040938575.1). Classification (NCBI taxonomy): domain Eukaryota; kingdom Metazoa; phylum Chordata; class Amphibia; order Caudata; family Ambystomatidae; genus Ambystoma; species Ambystoma mexicanum. The sequence goes on along the minus strand of NC_090921.1, from coordinate 523,605,608 downwards.
TAAGAATTAACCCTTTCCAATACTCCATGTAACATAGGGTGTACTGGGTCTGTGGTTTAAAGAGACTATGTAAAGTTAATGGCAACTTTACATGTTTCTGGGAGACAGTAAGTTCCAGAAAAATGGAGTCAGTGGGAAGTCTGAAGGACAACCCTGTGTCACTGTAACGCTCACCTGACTCCCACGGGGGCGCTGGCCTGGTTCGCGCTGCTGTGACCTCGTCTAAGGTGATGCGCAGGATTCGGAAGACGGACTGGATCGGGCCCTAGATCTGGCTTGTCTGACTCGCAGAAGTATCCTTCTGTAGGTGAGAATAGGGGGTTAACTGTCTGCGGGGTAATGCAATCAGCCTCCCACTTACCCCTCTCACCCTCCTCAAAACCCTTCTGTGCTTCCCCGTAGCGTCTCACCTTAGGGTCTGGAAGGACAAGCTCTCCATCCTGCTTCTGATGCAGGGGCGCGTTGGTATCCAGTTACGTCACTGGATTTTCGGATGGGTGAGAACCAAACTTGCTTGGCTTCCAGGTAAGTTTTTCTATAAGTGGTTCCCCTTGTGTCCATGCATTAATGTTCTAATGCTAGTGTCTTTTTCCCCATAGGGGCCGGGGTACGGAATGCCGGGGAACAGGCACCGACCCGAGGTGAGCGGTGAAATCCTTGTGGAAATCAGGTAAGTCTTTAATGAGTGTTTTGGTAATGTCTTTTCATTCACTCATTAACGCTGGTGTCTTTTTCCCCTTAGGGGCCGGTGTCCGAAAATGCCTGGATGCGGCGCGGACCAAAATGAAAAGGGAATGACCCAACAGGTAAGTCTTGACATGGAGTTTTAGCTTCCCTTTTCCCTTCTTTCTCTCACCTTTGTTCTTGTCTTTTTTTCCCTAGGCGCGGGGGCGCGACTGCGAATCCGGATGGTCACTGATGAACATGGAGGCGCCGTGTAAAGGTGAGTAGAATGCGGCGCTGCAGCGATCGATGCGATGTGCTTTTTAAAAATAAATGTCTTCCTTTTCAGGATTGTCGGCAAAATGTCTCTGGGATGCAGATTTCGCAGGTGAGGCCTTTTCCTTCTTCTGTTCTCTTGTTCCCTTACTTTGCAGGTGATTCAGGATGCTGGCAGGTGTGGCAGAAGTCAAGATGCAGGAGCAGACACGGTGAGTGTCCAGCTGCTAGATGCAGAACAACGCGAAGCACGTGTGGCTGATCGGGTGTGGTTTAAATAGCCTTGGAAGAAGTTCCTATAATGTGTCCTTCCTCCAATCAGGTATGTATCCTTCCCCGACCACGCCCGGGTGGTAAATGAGTCCCACAGGTAAAGTAGTTCCTTTCAGGCCGGGGTTCTGCAGCATGGTCTGCATCGGGTAAGTGCACCCAAACACTTTCATAATGAGCCTGGCGCCTATGGCGCCAGGACTGACGTTTTCTATGAGCCTAGCGACATAGGCGCCAGGACGCTGTCCAAAGGGCCCCTATAAGGGGTTGCTGGGACCTTCCCCGGGGACTTGATGTCCGCTTTCGGGGACGCAGGGCCTGAGTCGGCTCCCCGGGAACAGGCATCGTGACAGTCACTGCACTGAAGGTGCTGTGTAACACAAACAAAAAAAAAGAGGCTCCTGGAATAGGTGAGGCTCCAGAGTCCAAGATCACACAAATGGTAAAATCACACACAGCAAAACAAGGGTAAGAGTGAGAAAAACATGGTGGTGGTGTGGTCTGTGAAGATCCTCACCACCTTGCCCTTCAACGACATTGAGAAAAGACTTGATGGCCAAGAATACGGCCCGAAGTACCAGGACATTAATGAGGAGGTCCATCTCCTCTGGTTGCCAGAGGCCGCTGGCATGCAACTGTCTGGTGTGGGCTCCCCATCCATCTAGAGAGGCATCCGTGGTGACCGTCTCCTGGTGAGGAGGAAACTGAAATGGAGCTCCCTGGACGAGATGTGGCCGTATGCCCGACCACCGAATCGCCCGATGGAACTACTCGTTGAGCGAGATCTGGTCCGCAAAATTCCCTTACACCTGCATCCACCTCGCATCCAGGAACTCCTGGAGAGGTCGCATGTGAAGTCTGCACAGGCGAACAAGGCTGATGCAAGAATACATCCTGCCCAGCCTCGACTTGATGGACTGAACCGTCACCGTCTGAACTGCCGACCACCGCTGTACCTTGCCTAGTATGGCTCTCATCCTCTCCTCTGAGGGCGACGACAAACGTGTCACTTTGTTTAGCCGGGCACCTAGAAACAGTGTGTCCTGAGATGGCGTCAAGCAAGATACAGTATACTCAGAGCCCCGGCAACGCTGGGGGATGGGTTCTATTGCCCCCTTCTGCAACATGGCCCGCCGCTCCTGCAGAAGCTGTGGTCCGTGCTGTTCTTGTCACTTGCATTGGAACTCCAAGGTTCCTGTCTGAGAGCGTCCAGTTCAGGCCTGTATGGGGGTCAGAGCTCTGCCCTGCGGGTGGCACCACTGCTGTCCTCCGCTGCCTTGAGAGCGACCCCTGTATGCTTCTTGCATGGAGGAGCGTGAAGGTTGTCGGTATGCTGTACAATAACCCTTGAAGGATCTTCCTGATTTTCTTCTGGAAGATCGAAAGGACGACCGTCGCTGCTGCAAAGTAGCCAGGGAGCCCACTGTCTCTGTGTCAATCTTTATTGCTTGCAAAGACTCGTCGACTGCCTTTACGAAGAGGTTCTCCCCATGGAACGGCATATCCAGCACCTTCGTCTGAACGTCTGGTCGGAATTTATTGCTTTCAACCAACCGTGACAATGCAGGGATGACCTTCTTGCCTTAGGGCAGGAAGTCCAGAATAGGACCCAACTTCAACCATAGTTCCCGGTCATATCAGGACAAAATGGTAGGGGCGTTAGCTGCCTTGATGGTAGAAGCTGCTGTATAAATGATCCTCTTGCTCATTGCATCCCGCTTCTTCCCCTCCTGGTTCAGACGTACCATAGCTGCCGATGACTGGTTTGCTGAGTGCTTCTTGGCTGCGGCTGCGTCACCAAATCAGGCGAGGGCTGAGACCTTAAGCACCTGGGGGCTCAATCTGGAAACCTGTACTTCTTTTCACCCTGTCATGCTTGGCCACTCGGATTTCTCATTAGAGCCAGGCCTTCTTCCCAGATGTCGCCCAGGAAGGAAACAGACATGATGGTCTTCCTTCACAACGTTGGTACTGGAAGCCTTCTTTCTTGCTCTCATCCGGGACTAACTGAAACAATTCAGATGTCCTTGACATGACGGAATGAAAGGATCCGACTTTGTCGGGTGTGGAGGCCCTATGGGGCTCGTCCACATGCAGCGTTTGTCTGTAGGAAGCGATTAAGTCGTCCTTGTCAGTGCCCATAGCCGTGTTAGCTGTGTCCGTGCCTGTGTGCGGGGTTGGGGCACCGGGCGGGAACTTTTCTCGACGAGGTGGTGGTGGAGGAGTGGGATGATGGTGAAGACCAGTGCCGCCTTTCCCTTTCGCGGGGGCCAGCTTAGCCTCAGAGGCTCTTGCGTGTCCCGTGAAGACGTAGATCCTGGTGTCATCCTCAGCTGGATTTCAGTGACCAGTGTGTGCAGAGTCATTAGAATGTCCAACGACATGTCCCCAGGTCTCGTGGTGAACAGAGCCAGCGGTGTAGAGTCTGGGCTGACGCGCCTCCACTTGCGAGAAGGGGACCATTTGTGATCTGTATAGCAATCGTCCTGGGGATCATGGTCCTCTTCTGTACTCGAGAAGATCTGCTCTGGTTGCCCGGAGTAACTTGTTGGCTCACATACCAGTGAAGGTCCACTGGTGGTACCATCTCTCTCTCCTTCTCAGGAGGTTGCTGGGACTTTCCCTGATCCCAAAGTGGTTGCTGTCTTCGCTGCTGCCTCCGCAGCCGTATGGAGGGCCCCCACACTTCCTTCACGGACCCACTCTCCTTCAATGCTGTTGCCGTGGACGTTGTTGACTTTGTCAACAATGTGCTCATTGCTGCTTTCATCCATTGTGCCGTCGTTGACTCTGTTGACCTGGCATGCTGCGAGGTCTTAACCAGCTTTGACGAGTCCTCTATGGACTTCTTCCTCGTCGGCTTATCGGTGGACACACAGAGTTCGGATGGGGATAGAGACTTTCTCTTCAAAGAGGCCCCCTTCGTTGGTAGGCTCTATCATGGAGGTAGACAGTGATCGCCTTCTGCCGGACTCGGGACTCATATCAGCAGCGTATGCAGAGGTGCTAGCATCGCGGAGCTTGGCCTGCTCTTGGAACCCCGCGAGCGGGACGTCCTCAAAGGATCTCAACCTCCTCCCACAGGGAGTTTGCTCCTCAGAGCGGCTGGTCCTAGATGAGGCTTTGTGCTGCCCCGCATCTGAATCAGTGGCCCTGCTTGACTTGAGCATCACAGACAGTCTGCAGTAGCAGTCTTTTTTTGGTTTTCTTCAAGAAACCACAGCACACCTCACATCCCTCATCATCGTGGTCCGGATGCAGGCAATATAACCATTCATGATGCTGATCTTCCACAAAGACGTTTCTCAATCTACACTTCGTGCAGAGTTTGAAGAGACTTTGACTTTCCTTCTTCTCTTCAGTCATGGCTAAAAGGCGCAAAGAAGGCCCAAGGCGGGTCTTCTCAAAACTTTGATGATGATCCAACAGTGTATGAAGATCTTCACCATTAGTGGATCCCCCCTGCGGGTCTCTGTCCTTCATCGAAGATGATCAATCAAAAATCAGTCAACATTTGAACTATTTTGGTCAGAAATTCGAGAAAAAAACGAAATTAGCTCAGAGAGCAACTTGAGGACTCCCAACACTGAAGCGTGCAGTAAAAATCTTGATCTGAATACCAGAGGTAGAGCTAAGATAGAGGACTGTCACTGGATGGGGGCAGTATGGCCCAGAGCACAGTGATTGGTTTAAAGGAGAAATACAGTTTGGAAGTGAAAGTGAAGCTGTTTTTCCTTTTACCGAGGATTCCCAGCCTGACGACGGGAATATTCATGAGCATGTGAATCCAGGCCAGACCCATACTGGAGAACTATAGTCACAGCTAAGTAACTTAAACCATAAAGCAGTTTGCCTATTGTAGCTGTTAGTCATCATCAGACTCATTCCCACCTAGCAAGTCTGAAGAAAGTAGAATTTTATAATATGTAATGTTGTGCGATATTTGTATAGCACCTAGCTGCCATTGTCATGGCTTCAATGGGTTTTATGTGAATTGGAAGTTCAGCAGACCATAGTCTGAGCATGCACTGCATTGTAGTAAATGTGCCAGGAATCATCAATATCACCCAGAGAACAGTGATTGGTTTAGAGGAGTAATACAGTTTTAAAGTTAAACTGTTTTTTCTTTTACCGAGGATTCCCAGCCTGGCGACAGGGAATTCATGAGCATGTGAATCCATGCCAGACCCCATGCTGGTGAAATAGAAGTACGGATGACTCAAAAAGTAGATGTGTGCAATTGAGAAAAACATTACTTCAGCTTGCCAGATAAACATGTAGCTTTTTTCCAGGCACACAAACCTTGGGCCAGTAGTTGCCCATTTCTGTTTTAGTAGAACAGCCAGGAACTAATGATGCTGATAGTGCTATTGATGTGTCCTTAGAATAGTGCAGGATATACCTATTGGGCGTCCCGGAGAAACTGTTACTGAAACAGATGTTGCCATTTGTTATATGACTCACATTCCAAAGAGCTATTAGAAGATGTTCATGACTCCCTTTTGCCTTTTAGCAGAGCTGTTTGGAGATTCCCAAAAGGCTTCAGCTAGTCCCCAACTGTTGGTGCCTCTCTCAAGTCCAACTGGAAAGGATTGGTCAGTGAGGAGAGTGACACACAATCAAGAAAACACTAACCGGGTGCAATTTGAAGTAAACACAAACTCTGGACATGAAGGTCTGAGGAAGTCTTTATTGATTTCAGAGCTCCAGGGCTGCACCCATTCCTCCTCACCAGCAGTTTCCAACTCACTCATTTAAAACACAACTTTCTTTTAGTTCTTGGCCATGCTGTAGATATCTGTGACATCAACAGGTGATGTAGGATTCTACACGTGGGTAAGCAACTATGTACAAGAATGACCCTTTAACTATATACACTATATGACACACTTCCTTCCCTTCAAAACAGAAGAGGAGAAGGAAGGAAACATGGAGCTGTGCATAACATTTCAAATAACTTAACAAATTACAACAAAGCAAAACAGTTATTAAACAACATCCACAGATGTGGCTGTGCTCGTTACTGAAGTTATGATCTTTTGGCATTGGCAATACACTCCTTGTTCCACACTTTGCCTCCTTCCAACAGAACTGCATTGCCATAATAGTTCCACACGGTTCCTATCCCAGAAAACATGGAATAAACCTTTCTATTCCACCTCAAAAGTCTAATCCTTACTTCATCAACTCTCCTGAACCTCACCAACCAACATTGTTTCTTCAAATGAAAACATTCCTTTGACTTCTCTCCACCCAATCTTATTCTCTCATGAATCCGATCCACATCCAGATCGACCAATTAGTGACTGTCATGATTAAGGGTAAGAACCGCATTGTTTCAACATTCAGGAAGGGATCCGGGTTTACGGTATCCACTTTTCGCCTACACAATCAGCGGAGGTAAACTTGCAGAAAGTTGTCATCCGACCCAGTTTCTGCTCATACACACACTTCAAACGCGCCTTTCTGCCATAGCTGGAAGCTACCATTGCAACAGTGGCGTCCTGTGCACTTGGGAATAGCTAAGCGTTCCGTGTTCGTGACGAAAACGAGTCATGTGACCTAGCCCTTATTAGTCCCGCCTCTGCAGTAGCTCACTGCTTCTGAAAATTCTAAAGTACGTTACCCATTTCTCTCTGTTTCAAGTTGCCTAACTCCTGCTTGTTTCTTGACCTGCTCTTGCCTCCTCCTTGTCTGATTTGGTGAACTCCTCGCGGCTCCTGGCCTCGACCCTGCTACATTTGTTTGGACCCGCCTTGCCCTTGTCTGGTTTGAAGTTACGATTGACCCGGACTGCTTCCCCGGACAGCCATTGCCCTTTCCATTGTGCCTTGTTGCCAGCCTCGAGATTGACCCGGAACGTTCACAGACTGCCTTTTCTTGCTTCTCTGAAGACCTCAGCGGATTCACTGCCCGCAGGGAAACAGTAGTTCCCACCGCCGCACACGCCCCACAAGCTCGCTACCCGACACTCCAAGTGAACATTGAATAGAATGAAATACTGCAATGGACTACAAATCCCATAGCACACTGACTAGAGACTTCCATTGTGTGCTGGGCTCATTAGGCGTCCGCGTTTCGTCGGCATAGGTTTGTTTGGACATTGGGCGTCCTCGTGCCGGCGGGCTAAGGTTGGGACTGTTCTTGCTGCTTTGGATAACTTACACTCCAGGACATATTGGGATTCAACACAGTAAGATGTGTATTCCTTCAACCTGTCACTATTACTATTTCCTGTTTTGATTGTTGCTCTTACTGTTGCTTTCTGTCTGCACTTCACAGACCAGCACCTGACACCGTTTTCCCTGTGCATCTTGAACTCCCATTTTTGATTAACTCCGCAGTTGGGTAGCACAGGTCAGTCTTGCATCCTGACCTATGCATTACGTGTCATTAGTTTGTAAAGTATTTAACCCTGTGACTTGTGTTTTCCTTCCAGCCTTTAGATTTCCATCTTTCAATTAATTGGTCCCTCTGCATGTCATTCTCTACATTCAGAGGGATACATTAGTGGGAATAATTCTTCTTCTACACTATAGGGTCAAACCATTGAAGAATTCTGACAGTGACCTATCCATCCTGGTAGCAACAAGATATTCGGCTTGCGCCCCCTCATTAATTCACACAGAGAGACACAACTCCCGGATGAGGTGTGTACCTGTACTGGAATATCCTCAAAAGTAATTCCTTCTGCCAGTCACCACAAGATCACACGACAAGCTAGAATAACTATGTTTAGACTGAATGAAGACTTGTCATAATGTGTCATAATTGTCATGACTGTCAATTACCGAACCCTAGCTTCAATGATACATTTATGGGCGGATCGAATATCTTCATAAAGATTGTATGTTATGTATATATATTGCTGCTTGTGCGTCGCTCGCTCTCTTGCATCTCAGGAGGTCTGGGAACACACGTTGTGAGACGTTGAGACCCAGTCGGCAGACTGAGATACTTTGAAATAAACCAGACTTGTTTGGAAATCAAACCTTGTGTCTGTCGTGTCACTAGCGTATATGGTTACTGTGCCTTAGTTTCCATATGCAGTCTTTATGGCATAGCAAATATGGCGGCCAAATAGGGACCCTCCCACTTATGCTCCATCGTATACGTTTAGTTTGAAGAAGGCAAAAACAAGTCAAGGACAAAGCTGTCGAGCCGGGATCGAAAGGTGTTCGGGGCACCCCTGTAGAAGTGATGAGAGACTCCTCTGCAGATCTGTACACAGCCGATCCCTGACTGACGAGCAGCGCCCAGAGAGCATTGAGGCGAGGGTCCTGGAACACGGCAGATTGAGCCAGACATGCAGTCACAACAATTCTTGGTTGCATCTGTATACGGACGAATTGCGTACCGAGTGACGAATTGGTTGATCAGGTGAGTCGTGCCCCGATTCTTAAACATCCTGATATTGGTCGAGTGTTGCTCTTGCAAGATCAAATGCCCAGGGTAAGAAAAGGGTAAGGATTAAACATGCCTGGGAAATTGTCTTCCTGTCCAGTGAGATTTTTCCACTGCGGTAGACAATCTTTGGAAACTGGCTAGGTCGCGCCACCCAAGGGGTCACCGGCACATGAAATGTACGTAAGATACAGTATAGGGGCAATAGTGTTTATTGCGATTTGGCATAGGCAGACCAGACGTGTATCAGACCTACAGTGGCCTAATAATGGGAGCTTTGAATTAGCACGTATAGAACACCTAGAATCAGTATTGTTACACAAGAAGGCCAGACCAGCAGCGTTCAACGTTGTGAAAGACTGGACGAAGGAAGCTAATTTCCGTTTGAGAATTAGAGAGAAACATGCGCGCAGACATAAATGAATTTAGAGAAAGCGCTCAAGCATGATCAGCAGACAGAAGCCATTAGGAACATAGATAGGGCTTTCCAATTAGATGTACAGAAAATATATCCTCAGCAAGATTTGCATACATCAGATGAGCTAATAAACAAAATATTGAATGAGCAAACACATGAACATCAAAGTACTGACCCAGTTGCACCTCCTCCTTTTGTACCTCCCTTTCCCGTTATTCCATCTGCACCAGTAGTAAGTTCTTCTTTCCCTGTGCCTGTGACATCATTTCCTCCACCGCCGCCAGAGCATGAGTTAGCCGCTTTAGTAGCAGTTCTACAGAGATGGGGCCTGCGAAAAGAAGCAGTAGACGGACTCGTAGTACGGTTAGCAAAGACAGGAAAGAGGAACTGAGAGGGAGGGCAGAAACATATGTTGACGGTGATGATGAAGCAGCTGTGCAAAGTTCCATATCTGACCATAGAGGCCTTGGTGAACAGCAGGTATTGTTAGAATGCATGGGGAATTATCTTGTGAAAATATGGAATGATTTGACCGATAGAGTGGTACCGCAAGAGTTGCGTGATTTGGTTGTTCTTTCGAATTTGCAAGATAATGCGATGAAAGTACGAGAAGCACGAGCTTGATCGATTGCATAGAGAATTAATGAAGAAAAATAAACTGCATATATCATATGACCAGCAACAAGTTTTTCCAACGTTGAAACCTATTAGTGAAGAGATGAGAATTTGTATGCGAGATGCGCTTAGAGGGATTACAGATGCCGCCATTTCCACAATAGAAGTGCATGATATGTTTAGTCAGTATAGAGGAAGGTATTACAGGTCATGGTAGAGTACTTACAAGATGAATGTATGAAGAATAAGATATGTTGTCCCGCTGATTTAATGGCGATTTACAAAAGAGCATTTTCGCCTGAAACTGTAATGTCTGCTTTTTCGCTTGATTTAGCTTTGTTGCTTAATAGACGAGCAAATGTAGAATCACCTAGTTTGCAATTACCCATGAGTGAAGTGCCTCCCATGTTTGTCCCGAAAGTAGAAGTTCCTGCCTCTGGAGAAGCTCCAGCGCGAACGATAGAAGCCCATTATATTGCACAGTTTGTACATGTCCCTTTTTCTAGGCAAGAGGAAAATACTATCAAGCAGACGATCCCTGATATTAGGAAAAACCTGTCAGGATTCTATATAGAAATTTAATCTGTTTTGAATTCATCTGTTTTTACATTGAGTGACATTGATTTACTGTTTCCCGTGATTCTTCCTGTAGATATATGGAAACAGGTTAGAAATATAAATGACGCGCCGATATTAGGTGAAACATGGGAGAATTTGACTAGAATTGATAGTGAGAGAAAGACTGGAAAAAAGCTGACGCAATTTATGTTGGCTTTGCCATCGCGAATAGTAGAGAAATTGAAAACTTTGGTACCCGAAAAGAGAATAGTTTGGGATAAATTGACTGCTTGTTTACAGGGCAAAGAAGAAGGAACGACTGATTATTTTAATCGATTTGAAGAAGTATTTGCAGATTTTAGTGGTCAAGACTTGAGTAATCAACTCGGGTAGAGATTGTTTGTTGATAAGATTGTGCAAGGGTTGTTACCGAAAATTCAAAGTTTAATAATGACATCTGAAAGTTCATGGCAAGCAAAAACACAAAGTGAAGTATTACACATGGCCCAGTACTATGAAAATAGAGTAAATTCAGAGAAGGACAAAGAACTGAGGGACAAAGGGAATTTGAAAACCAGGGTATTGTTGCAGCAAGTAGCAAACAATAATACAGGTGGTGGGAACGCACCATCCAGAGTCCAATTTTCATTAGCGTCCAACATGCAAGGTGGTCCAATAGGGATTAATCAATGTGCCTATTGTAGACAAGAAGGCCATTGGCGAGCACAGTGCCCGCATATACGGAATCGAAATGGGACTTTCCTGAGAAGACAGAATAGAGGTCACCCGGGAACACAAGGACAGAATAGAAACCAAAGAGCGCCACAATTTCAGGATAGCCAAGGTAATCAAAATCAGAACCAGAATCAAAATCAACAGATAAATAATACAAAGGGTGGGAATATTTTTGACAATCAGTCCAATGCATATTACTCTGGTGATTTTACATCTGACGATGTACTGTTCTACTACGACAGCCCGAGACAGAGGTTGGAACCAGTATCTATTCCCGTAGACCAGAAAGGGCCCTATGTAGAAATGAAGGTTGGGAATAGGGAACACATTTTTCTAGTGGACACAGGTGCACAAAAATGGTCCATTGACCATCAGCGGGATCCAGATAGACCACTGTCAGGGCATAAGAATGTCTTAATAGGGTTCTCAGGTACACCAGTAATTAGTCCAGTATCACAACCAGTACCTATAACGCTAGGTCCATTCACTGAATCTTGCCCATTTCTTTTGTCGAAAAAATGCGGTGAAAATTTGTTGGGATTAAATTTGTTGAAGAAATTGAATGCCGTTATTTATTGTTCTCCTGATGGAGTGTATTTGACGATATCACCACAAAAGCAATTTTTATCTAAGCCATTACCGACTGAATTAAGTAAAGTACCGACTTGTATATGGGCAGAGAACGACAATGATGTTGGTTGTTTGAAAGTAGAGCGAATGAAAATAGTTTTGAAAGAAGGAATTACATTGCTGCGTATTCCGCAATATAACATTTCTGCCGAAAGAGAGAAAGCATTGAAATGCATTGTATAAGATTTGATTAAAAGAAATGTAATTGAAGAAACTTCTGGTAGTACTTGCAATAGTCCGATCCTTCCGGTTTACAAGAAAGGAGGTAATGACATACCGTACCATTTCATAATTGATTTGCACGGAGTGAATAAAGCTGTGGATCCGCAATTTCCATTAGTCCCGGATGTGACTACAATTTTGACTACGATTCCAGCATCTGCATCGTATTTTAGTGTTGTCGTTTTGAAGAATGCGTTTTTCAGCATTCCAGTACATCTAAATAGCAGATATTTATTCGCTTTTACTCTAGGACGACGTTCATTTACATTCACACGAATTCTGCAGGGCTACACTGAGAGTCTGACTATTTACAGTAGAGCATTAAAGGAACAACTAGATATGCTAGAACTACCAGCAGGTTGTGTTTTGTTACAATATATAGACGATTTATTGATAGCAGCAGACAGAAGAAATTTCTAAAGAAATTACAGTTGCACTATTGACACATTTAGCAGCACATGGAAACAAAGCTTTGCTAAAGAAATTCCAGTATTGTCGACAGGAAGTGGCCTACTTGGGCTACCTCCTTTCGAAGGAGGGAAAAAGTGACACCAGAAAGAATAGAAAGCATCTCTGATATGCCTATTCCAAATACGCAGAAAGACGTCGGGCTTTAATTGGCATGGCTTCATATTGTAGGCAGTGGATCACTAACTTTTTTATGATTGTGAAACCCATAGTGGCATTGACAAGGAAGGATGTTACCTTACCTTTGCCATGGAACATGGAATGTCAGGAAGCATTTGACCTGCTCAAAGCTACATTACATTCAGGTCCCGTTTTGGGCACGCCAAATTATGACAAGAATTTTAAGTTATTTGTGCATGAAAATAATGAATGTGCTTTGGCTGTTTTGACCCAGTAAGAAGGAGGGAGAAATAGACCACGCGTTTACTTTTCTTCCACATTGGATCCTGTTGCATGTGCTTTGCCCCGCTGCTTGCGAGCTGTTGCTGCAGCCGCTGCGTCAGTAAAACAAACAGAGGGAATGGTTTTAGGTCACACTTTAACCGTTATGGTACCTCATTCGGTGGAAATAGAATGGAGGCGCAACACCTTGCATCAGCCAGATTAACAAGGTATGAAATAGTTCTATTTGTACCACATATCCAAATTATGAGGTGTTGCGCTTTAAATCCGGCAGAGTTAATGCCCCCTCCCAACGACAAAGGGGGTGAAAAAGAATTCCCCCATGATTGTTTAATGGTTACTGAACAAGAGACAAAAGGAAGAATTGATCTAACTGATACCCCACAGAAAGAGCCAGATGGAGAACGGTTTTGTGACGGTTGTTGTTTTAAATTACCTGATGGTACATCAACTGCTGCATATGCCATCACTACACTGAAAAGTATTGTAGAAAGCAAAAGAATCCCATATAACTCAGCACAAGCTGCAGAGATAATAGCGTTAACCAGAGCGTGTGAAATTTCTGCAAACCTTAATGTAAACATATACACTGACAGTCAGTATGCCTTTGGGGTAGTACACAATTTTGGTTGATTATGGGCTGACAGGGGTTTCCTGACATCACATGCAACTAAAATCCAACATGGCACTTTGATATTCAGACTTTTGTCAGCACTTGCGCTTCCCAAACGATTAGCAATAATGAAATCTGAAGCACATAAAAAAGTTACATGTAATGCTGGAAAGGGAAAGGCATTTGCAGACAGAACTGCGAAACAAACTGCCACCGATTTACACACAAAAAAGTATGTTGAAAAAATGAAAGAAGTACCCTGCATGATAGAAAATGGAATTGCCACAGTAAAGGAAATGCAAGGAGAAGCTACTGTAGATGAAATAAAAACCTGGTCTGAGGGTCCAGCAGAATTAGATTCTGAAGGTTGTTGGGTGGACAAACAGAACAAAGGATGGATGTTGCCAAATGCCTATGTAATGGCAATGGTCACAATGGCCCACATTCCAACACAAATGTGCTAGAAAAATGATTCAACATCTAGATTCTCTATGGCAGAATCCACACATTAGAAAAAGTGCTGACAGATTGGTTAAAAATTGCATGACTTGTTTACAACATAACATTGAAAAAGGAACAGCGACACCAGTAGGAAGTTTTGGCTCCCCTCTATGCCGTTTGATGTCATCCATTCTGAATTCATAGAAATGGAAAGGTGCCAAACTATAAATATGTCCTCATGGTGGTCTGCGCATTCAGCAAATGGGTCCAAGCCTACCCCCTGAAAGATTGTACAGCTATGTCCACAGCTAAAGTCCTGCTAAAAGAATACTTTCCCCGTTTTGGCCTACCCCGTGTCATATGGTCAGATAACGGTCCGCACTTTATTGCAGCCGTGATATTACAAATTTGTGCTGGCCTCCAAATTGACAAACGATTCCATTCGGCCAGACACACGATGAGTGCCGGTTTGGTGGAACGTCAGAACGGTATCTTGAAAAGAAGCTCTGTGAGGGGAGTAATTTGAAATGGCTCGATGCATTACCGCTAGCTTTGTTATGCATGAGAACATCTGTACAAGCGAGGACTGGTCTCTCCCCTTACGAAATCGTGATGGGGAGACCAGCAAATGTTTGGAATGCTCCGCAGCCAAATTGGCTGAGGAACATAGAATACCTGTTGCTTATTAATTATTACAAACAGTTGACTCAAAACAAACTTGCATTTAATTCATCAGCAGGTGCAGGAGGCTCTTCCTGTCAGATATACTGGTCCAGGACATTGTCTGCAGCCTGGAGCCTGGACATTGATTAAAGATTTTGAGAGAAAATCTTCACTCGCACCACGATGGAAGGGGCCCTTTTAGGTATTGCTGGCTATGCAAACTGCAGTCCGAGTGGAAGGCCGCAAGCACTGGATCCATGCAACAATTCAATGGAACAATGGAATTCAATTTCCTTTGAAAGAGCTGCTTGATCCTAACATTGAAACAAATACAGCTGCACTTGATCACAAAGATACCATCACTCTCCTTCTCTTCAGGTACCATCCCCAACAACCTCAAAGAATCCTGGGTCCTCCCCCTACTGAAAAAACCTTCACTCGACCCAACCATACCCACTAACTACAGACCCATCACCACCGTCCCCTTCCTACTAAAAATCCTCGACAAGACAGTCTATCTGCAAATTCAAAAATTCCTTGAACAAAACCACCTCCTAGGAGTTCGGCAATCAGGATTTGGACCCCAACACAGCACAGAAACTGAGCTCATTGACCTCAAGGCCCAAATCGGCACTCAGAGATAATGGGAAAACTGCCTTATTGCTCCTCCTAGACCTCTCGGCAGCTTTTGATCTAGTTGACCATAAAATCCTATGTAGCCACTTAGACTCGGCTGCCCACTTTTCTCAAGATGATATTGGCTGGATCCAATCATTTCTGAGCAATAGATCCATGCGCGTCTTTTCCACCACGGACTCCGCTGACCCCATCCCAATCACCTGTGGGGTCCCTCAAGGGTTATGTGTCTCCCCCACACTGTACAATGTGTTCACTAAGCAGACGATCTGGGTATCACCTACACTAACTATGCGGATGATACCCAGATCCTCATCCCGCTGACAGGAGATTACAAGTATTTGGCCCTG
This sequence comes from Ambystoma mexicanum, assembly GCF_040938575.1. NCBI lineage: Eukaryota > Metazoa > Chordata > Amphibia > Caudata > Ambystomatidae > Ambystoma > Ambystoma mexicanum. The sequence goes on along the minus strand of NC_090921.1, from coordinate 523,590,244 downwards.
GTGAACAAGTTGTACCTCATCATTCAGGCATGGATGGCCTCCCGTAGCCTATGCCTGAATGATGACAAGACCGAACTCATCATCCTGGGATCAGCCACAAACCTAAACAAACTGGACCTCAACTACTCCAGCTTCACCATAGACGGCAACTCTATAAAGGTAGCTAAGGAAGTGAAAACCCTTGGCACCTACCTCGATTCCACCCTCTCCTTCCATAAACAGGTCAGTTCCATGGCCTCCACCACAGCTTACACATGCAAGCTTATACGCTCAGCCAAACCTTCCTCTCCACCCAAAGCTGCATTACTCTAGCCAGAGCCCTCATACTCTCAAAACTGGACTATTGTAACTCCCTTTATGTAGGTGCCAACAAACAGGTTACCAATAAAATCCAAATCCTACAGAACAATGCTCTCAGAGCAGCGCTTAGCTTCCCTAAAAGAGAACACATCTCAAATATTAGGAGAACGTACAACTGGCTCACCACCTCAGACAAAATCCTGCTTAAGGTAGCCTCCCTCACCCACAAATGCCTTAACAATACAGCTCCCCGTTATCTAGCCGACAGAATAACTAGATACACTCCCAACAGACACACCAGAAATAGCAATGCTAACTTGCTTGTTGTTCCCAGATTCAAGCTAACGAAAATAGGCGGTAATAGCTTCCAGGTGAAAGCAGCCCAACACTGGAAGACACTATCACCCTCCGTTAGATCACCACAATCCTACCACCAATTTAGATGTAATCACATCCAGTGGCTAAAGAACAAAGACCAATAACTGACACCTCTGTAACTACTGCAAATGTTCTTTCAACATGTAACTCTCTCGTAATTGTAATTGTACTCCTTGTAACTGCATCTCCTCAATGCGTCCTTTGTATAAAAATGTAAATAATGTACAGCACTGTAACTAAGTTGAGAATATACTCGTAATGCTTGCGCCCTCATACCTTCTGCTCCGGTGCGCCATACAAATAAACAAACAAACCAGTTCTCTGCCAGAAGGGCTTCCTAAGCCCGAGAAAGGGCCTGGGGAGATTGCAACGAAGATCGAAAGGCCAAAGGTGCCTCAACTTTGTCCAACCGCTGCCTTATCATCTTGCATTGCATCGCAGGCTGGCACTGATCCGACATCTGGAAATGAGAGTGTATTGTTCATCGATCATACTGTGGGCCTTATCACGAGTTGGGCTGTAGCCCTTAAATGCGGTGGTAATGGTATCACGAGTTGGGCACTAAATCGGCTGTTTTATCTCCAGCTTTTTTCTGGAGGTGAAAATCCCTGTTTTCGGCGGTATTACAGCCAGCTGTATTAGCCCGCAGTATTAGCACCGAAAATTCCTCATTGGATCCAATGGACCCAATCAGGAAAGGGGATTTACCGTTAAGTCCCAACCCATGATCCGGTGGTAATACCACCGGGCCGGTCAGTACAAGGGCTATTACAGTCGGCAGTATTACAGCCAGGAATACAGCCAAACTCATGATGAGACCCAGTACCTGAAGCCATAAGGTACAATCTACGTTCACAAAATTGTGATCTGAATTTTGTTTTGCCTTTGTTCCCAGCATGGATGAAGTGGGAACGGAGGCCGAGGGAAAAGTAGCATATGAGCTTTATCAAGCTGCATCAAATTGAAATCTCTGACATGCGGTTTCCCGGTGCTACCATTGAAAAGTGAAGGACCAGTTCAACCTTGCGTGAACGAGCGGGGGCATATGGTACCGACACAACTGATGCTTGCTCCTGCCTTTTTGGAGCTCTGTGCAAATTCACATCAGCTTGCTGTCATTTGTTAAGCAGGCTAGCCTGAACTGGCCTGAAAGCTTTGCTGCTACTTGAACGCTTTGCTGTTAACGTGTGTTGCTGTGGAGAACTTTCCCCGACAAACATTGAAAACTTTTCCTGAGATAAACATTGCAAGACAATGTCTATATTCGCTCCTGCTCCCTCTTGCAACAATGCTGTTGATATTGTAGAAACAGAAACTGAGCCTGCTCCTAGAAAAACTTGGTTTGGAAAGAATAATATGCTAATGATTATGATACCGCTTTGCATTTTGATTACACTGGTCCCAATATTTTGGTATCTGGAAACTGTGCATCCTTTGAACTCTCTTTTAACTATTACCAATGCTCCTACTATGAGTAGCCCAGTACATGTGCTTTCTTATACTCCCCCCTCACATGAAGTGAAACATAGAAAAGGTTATGACAATAATACATTGCTATTGATTATGAATATGACTCATGCTATCTTGAATAGGTCCAATTGTTGGGTCTGTTCCCATTTACCCCAGCATGGTGAAAGAGGAATGGGTTGGTATTTACATCCTTTGCCACTTAATGGCGCCTGTTATGCATCATTGAGAGCGTTATTTTATGGAAAGTGCAACGATAGTGTCACTGGTCAGTTTGATGGAACAAACTTAAATTAGTTTGAAAGAGTGGTATTGGAACCGTTGTGTTGTTCCGTATTTACAAGCGGAAGCAAAATAAGCACAGTAACAACGAGTCCAGTAGATAGGCTCTCTAGGCCTTACAAATCCCTAATCACTTTTAAAATGGCTCCAGTAGGAAACAAAGATGCTGTGCCTCCCTCCTATACTATTAATCACAGTCCACGTTCTGTCCCATTTTGCTTACGGAAAAAGGGTTCCTATCCAGTGGGAACGTTTACTAGAAGCATGAATATTGCTGTACTTGAGCAAGCAGAGAAACCACTATAGATAGGTTAGGAGGTTCTGTTTACTTTGTATATGGAGAGCAGGCCTATCCATGGTTACCTAGAACCTGGGAAGAGACCTGTTATTTAGGTATACTTTTACCTGGTGTATTTCTTTCCAAAACTTCTGGATAGTTTTGATATTTCAGATCTAGGCCACAACGAGATGATACCGCAGGACAGATTGTAGGGGATATAGCGAAGTCATTCATACCATTTTGGGGACAAGCAATAAATTAATGTAATATAAGGAAACTGTCCAGGGTGTTAGAAAAGATGATAAACAGAACTACAGATCTACTCTATAATATGACACTGGAACAGAAAGCAATCAGATTAATTGCACTTCAAAATAGAATGGTGCTTGATATAATCTTGGCTGATCGTGGAGGGGTATGCAAATTGGTGGCGTCAGCGTGCTGTGTATTCGTAAGTGACTCCTCCCCCACAATATTTGAAGCAATCAAGAAATTGCATGTCCTAAGTTCTGAAATTCATGTTCCTACAGGTGGTTGGAATCTTAATATAAGTTCATGGTTTTGGGAACTGCTGCGATTATGGGGATGGAAACTAATTGCAATTTTGGTCATGATATTTGGAAACTCATGTTCTGCTGTTGTTGCATACAATGCCTGCCAATCCTCTGCTCCCAAATTACAAATGAGTGTGTACACGCAATCAAAACAAAAACTTTTCGCATATTAAGTGAAGGTTCCCAACACGAAAATGAAAAGGAATTTATGGCAATTAATATTTCTGACGATTACAGTAGTATGGATAGTTCAGAATTGGTCCGATGAAGATGCGATATATGGATGATGCTCTTGGCTTACGGCCAAAAGGAGGGTTTGTTAGACCAGAAACAACCCTATAGTATGTATAGTATGGTGGCCAGAAACCAATCGTATCATGTGACAAAACTCGCAATCGCAGAATCGTCAATGTAACCACAAGGCATCCATTTTGTGAAATGTCGGCCATTTGCTTTTTTCTTTTCTGTCAAAACGCTTTGAAAAATGTATTTTATGCTTCAAACTCACACGCGGTGCAAGGCCACGGCCTGAATGCTGAAATAATAACACAAACAGGAATGTCAAACTATGCAGAGATACACTGTTTTTCTCTCTCACTAAATCCTTGAAGTCGAGCAGAAGCCACATTTAATCAGTAGTCCAGGTGCCGGCCTGTCTTGCAAACGTTGTAGTAAAAGGCAGTTAAAGCATGAATTATATTTTTCTAGCGGTACTCCTTCTCAGAGAGTGGTATTTTCTGCTTCAGAACTGTCTGACCCTTAGCGCATGAACCGAAACACACAGATAAAATGCTAAGCAATGTTTCTCTGCTACGAGCATAATATCTTTGCCGAACTAAGAGCTCAATGTTCCCCATAACAGAAAGCTGTCTCTGCTGCCATTGCTATAATAACTATGTTTAGACTGAATGAAGACTTGTCATAACGTGCCATAATTGTCATGACTGTCAATTACCGAACCCTAGCCTGAATGATACGTTTATGGGCGGATCAAATTGCCTTCATAAAGATTGTATGTTATGTATATATATTGCTGCTTGAGCGTTGCTCGCTCTCTTGCGTCTCACAATGTCTGGGAACACACGTTACGAGACGGTGAGACCCAGTCGGCCGACTGAGATACTTTGAAATATACCAGACTTGTTTGGAAATCGAACCTTGTGTCTGTCGTGTCACTAGTGTATATGGTTATTGTGCCTTAGTTTCCATATGCAGTCTTTATGGCCTAGCACTAGCTGTGCCTTTCAACATCCTGCACACCACCCCAGTCAAGCACATAGCAGAAACTCATCAGACAAACATTCAAGAACTTCCCGGGGAAGCAGTCAAGGAAGACCTCACAGACTTCCAACTCACATGGACCGAACACCCCCAACCGAACTACCACTATCTACTGGAAGCACTCACTGCCACCCTCTCAGCCTCCATCGACCGACACATGCCACTAAAACCATCAGATCCCTGGTACACGCAAGAACTCAACCTCAGCAAAGGGGTCATCAGGAAACAAGAGAAAAACTGTCCCCGCTCCAGGACAGCATCCACAAGGAACTCAGGAGCTCAGAGCAACCCGCCAACAACTAATGAACACAGCCAAGGCCGTTTCTATCAGAAGACCATAGCAGAAGCCAACAACAAAAGCAGAACACTCTTCAAAGCAGTAAAACACTGTCAACCCGCTACCCGACCATATCACAATGCATCGTAAAATCCACCAGCATCAACACCTTAGTCGAAAAATCAGCAAGGTCCCGCAGCACATAGAAGCCCTGGCCGCCCTCAAAGCCATATCGTATACACACGACATCCTGCCAGCATATATTCTCAAGGTCCTCCCCGCAGAAGCTCTCCTTCCCTACCTGGAGATCATCAACAGCTCTCTAAATCAAGGCACCTTCCCATCGAATCAGAGGCCAAATCCTCCCTCTTCTAAAGAAACCCATTCTAGATCCCGATAACCATCTGCCCATCACCCATCTTCTCTTCTTAGGTAAGATCATCGAGAAAATGGTAGCTGGACAACTACAGCAACACATTGACACCAACAATCTCCTCCAAATCTACTAATCCGGATTCAGACCCAGATGCAGCACACAGACGGTAACAATACAGGTGGTTGACGCCCTCCTCAACATCCTTGACAACGGCCACCCCTGCCACCTGGTTCTGCTCTACCTCTCGGCCGCTTTCAACCCAGAAGACCACCAGGCACTCATGAACACCTGTGAAGGCATCATGAAGAAAGACATAGATTCAAAGTTCAAAATAAAATGGTTTATTAACTCAAATGTCAGGATGGTTGAAGGCCTAACTTGCCATAGGCAAAGGTGGGATTTCCCTACCTGAACGAAACAAAGAAAAATCTGAGTCAGAAAGTTCAACTCAAGTCTGTCTGTGTTCATAACCAATCCTTGCCCTCACAACTAAAGCTAAACAATGTGTATGGATATCAGCAATAAAAGAAATGGTGATCAAAGCAAAGTTCTGAGCTTCTCCCAGCTTCCTTTTCAGCTTCCCTTCCCTAGTAAAGAAAATGTTCAATGAAAGTCTCGGGATTACAGTTCCAAGTTCAAAACAGTTCCACAAATACTTGGGGATCGCTTCCCCAAGTTTAAGGCAACATTATTCCAAACAAAAGGGTCTTGAGGGCTCTGTCCTCAAGACAGAATTAAAATTCATCAAGTCTCAGGGTTTCCTTCCCCAAGACTTCACTTGCTAACGTATACTTGGTCTCAGTTTTTCAATGTTCAAGAACAACTCTGAATCAATTTAACACTCATTCTGGATAAGCTTAACAATTCAATCAGCGTACTTCTTCTTGCTTTGTTTCAACAAGGTCTTTCGCTTTCACAATTGAAGGTTCCCTGGTTTAGGCACAATTGTCAGACGACACGGCCCACCCATTACAGGTCGCGCAACCAGCTACCCTAGGCTCTTTGGCCCACAAATGTTCTTCTGGATCTGCCCCTGTGTGAATGTTCACACTCACTTGGCTTCTCCTTGTCAGCCTCTTGGTTTTACCACACTGTGTCACATATCATTGGCATTGTTACACTGTATTCATGCATAAAGTTAACTTTGTAGCGATTTGACTCCTTTACCACCTTGTGGCCATGATTTCTTGCAACCTTCCCCTGTTGCTCTCTTGGCTCTTATTTTGCTTTCAAACTGGCAATATCGTCTTGCCTCTTACTATGCTTTCAAACAAGCAATACCTTTCGGTATTCAATATCTCTAATTATTTGCTTTGCCGCTTAATTTTCTCCGAACCGTCAGCGTCGGGTTAATTTCATTATTCTCTCCCTTCACTCACCAGACCCTGGCGTTCCCTACGGGCAGCTGCTCTGGTCGGTTTCGGCTCCGCCCCCCTGCTGGCTTTCCTTCAACTTCGAGCCCCGCTTGCACTTTCAATGCTCTTCTGTGCTCGCCGGCAGCCCCGCTTCCCTTCCGCAGATGCTGGCAGCAACTTTGTTCCCTTTTCTTCACCCGCACTTGTGCATGTGTATTTCCATCCACAGAGGCTCCTGCACCTGTGGTTTTCTTACGGGCTGCCTGCTCTTGGTCTCCACATTTCCTTGGGATCGTCTGCCGGCATCCTGGCTTCTCTGCAGGACCCACCAGGGCTGCCTCTTTGCAAACAGGGCTCCCTGCTGGCCTGAGTGTTGCTGTTTTCTCTCCTTCTTGACAGGTTGCAGGTGTGAGTTCCCAATTGGCATTGCCTCACTGCAATTAGAGGGACATGCCTTACCTTTACAGTACTGTGCATGCATCTTCCAAATCTCAGAACTAGAGTGGTGAAATTAATTACTGGTGTTCACTATTCCTAGTCGTCTCTTCCTCGTCCCAAAACTGTAGTAGGCTGAATGAGGAAAAATGAGGTTTTTTTTTTTACTGTAGCCCATAAAGGCTCAGGCAGGGTTAGGTTGGTTCTCGGAAGGGAAAGGGGATACCATGCCTCGCCTGTGGGTACCCTCTTCTCAATTCACAAAGACCCTCCACCCAGGTGATCTTCAGTTGCTTCTCCAACCAAAAGCGATGGCCTTTCCCTGGCCACCTGAGAAGAGGATCCAGGGGGATTAAGAGCTGAAGACCCTCAAATTTCTTACACACCCTACATAGGCATATGCGGATCAGCAACCTTGTCCTACGCTGGTCCTACCTCGCCAACCACCAGCAGTGTGTTCAGAGGGACTCCTCTAGATTGCCAATGCTACCCGTCACCTGTAGAGTCCTGCAAAGTTCCATCCTCTCACCAGTGATCTTCAATCTATACATGGAGTCGCTGGGAGACCTCCTAGCCACACACAACATCCACCTATATGCTGACAACACACAGCTATACCTCAGGATTGACTCCATCAACGGCAACCACAGGCTCAAAACCTGCCTCTCAATGATCCAGTATTGGATGTCCAGTGCATACTTGAAACTCAACCCCTCCAAGACCGAATTGCTCCTACAATTCAGAAAATAACTTGAGACCCACCTCTTCAAGAAGTATCTCCTCCTCAACACCGAGGCCATCACATCCCCCCTGCGCCACCTGACTGGCTTGACACCGTCTGCTTATCTCCTCCTCGCCACCCTCTACAGCTGTACCCCTCCTCTGTGCCCCTTTGTAGCCTAACCCCGCTGTATATTTGTGCTGTTACCTCTGTAAAGCGCTCCGTTATGCATCTGTACTAATGTATACCTCTGTAAAGTACTCCATTGTGTATCCGTATTGCTGTATGCCTCTGTAAAGCGCATTGTTTACTTCTCGACGCTAAATCCATGCTAAATAAATACCATAATTCTAATAATAACAAGGATTGCAATAAATTATTATGTTGTAGAAACGAGCTGCCGCCCCCAACGTTGCAGCCCTGCACAGCAGGGCTGGTAGTTCCTTTGTCGTCTGGGAACCAGAACTGCAAACCCCAGGGGGTTTCCATGCTCTGTGATGCCGGAATCCAGAGCTGCTGGAGAAGCATGAAAGGAGTTACACAGAGGGAAACCGTTGCTCAAAAATGCTATTGGCGAGTCCTTTCGTGTTATTCAATATCTCTGTACCATTTAAATAGGATTCTGCTTCCCTGTGTACCGAACCTGTGTTCTCGTAACATCTTGGTTATACATGCATTTCAACTTTTTATATAACAGCTCTGGTTACAGATTCCTGGTTTACACTGCTATTGAAAAGACATCCTGTGTCATAAATGGTTTCATCAGTGCTTGCTTCAGCTTTTGCAAATGTATTCCCTTTTGGGTCTCTCTGAGATACATTTCTCAGTGCCTGCTACTACTTATGGTCTTCTTCTTTGCAAACCCAACCCATACTTTTCACAGACTGCCTCAGGAACTTATTGTACTGTGTGATAGTGACTGCTTCAAGTACTACTGCTTACTACTGCCTGGATCTGTGGGGACTCTTCTCCATCCTGCAGAGACCAAATGGCCCCATTAGCTCTCCGCCCTTGAGACATTTGTGAAGGAGCCTGTGTTTTTTCTTTAGCATCCTTATCCATACAGGGCATGGTTTATGGTCTCTGGACTGGTCATCTTCTCAGCCTCCCATACCCTTCCTCAGCCTTGGGTTGCCCAGCTTAACAGGTGGTGGAGCCACCTTCTTCTAGGGTGGTTGGGTAAATACTACATCACCATTGCCTGAACACAATTTTCATTGCCTTTCAGTCATGGAAAGTTCCCCTGGGATTGAGGCACTGTTCCATCCTACATACCTACCCACTTGGTTGGACTCCCCCTTCCTTAGTGTTTTGCAAGGGGACGTATCTTGCTGAGAGGAGGCTGTTGGGACTTTCTCCGAAGACATGAAACACCTGTTCTGAAATAGGTGAGTAGCATAAGACGGGAGATCACCCCTTTGGTTAAGTGTTTTAGTGGGAATGTGACATCAAATTTCAATTATAATATTTATTTAGGGATGTGTATATTAATGGTACTGGAGGGACAGGGGAGCACCTGTTTGGATGAAACTTCCATAGACGGACTTGTCTAAAAACATCATCAGGTGTTATAGGAGAGATGGAGAGTAGAGGGAAGTGTGGCCGGAGGGGGCCTGAGAGAGGTAGACGGAGAGAGATGACGAGAGGGGGATAGCGTGGACAGGATGTCCTGAGTCTTAATGATGAAATGAGAAGCCACGGCCATACAGAGGGCCTGGAAAGGAACAGGAGAGGTGGAGACTGCAGTCGGATTGGCCAGCTCCTTGCAGATTTTAAAAGGTTTGTCCGTGCTGTTAGAGGCCGCAGAGGCGTGGACTTGAATGTGGACCCTCTTCTTGGAGAAGACGATAGTCTGAATTACCCTTGGAATAGGCGGCAGGCCAGTTTGTCAGAGGATGTACCCGAAGACTTCCACTTTCACTCGGCCACTTTGCACTTGTGTTTCAGAGTGGCCAGATCACAGTCATACCAAGAATTGCACTTGGCGGCAGGCTTCAGACAGATCCTCACTACAGGGGCAAGGATATTGAGAGCATTGGAGATAGAGAGATGAAGGTTGGAGAGGGCTGTGTCAGAGTGGGAGTCAGCTGCAGGTAAGGAGGAGCTGCGTTGTTCAGGCATTTAAAGGTTAGTGAGGCTGTTTTAAGTGATATCCTGTTGCTAATTTTTAGCCACTTTTGTTCTCTTCTTATATTGGAAATGTGATCTCCCGTGGGTAAATTAAGGGCATTTCTAAGTGCATTGTTTTGAATTTGAATTTTCTCAATGATGTATTTGTTGGCTCCCAAGTACAATGCATTACAAAAGTCGAGTTTAGATAGTATAAGGGCGTTGGCAAGGATGATACAGTTGGCTTGTGTAAGCAAAGCTCTGCATGCCCTAATGAGCTTGCAAGTATAGGCTGTGGAGGAGGCTAGGGAGTTAACTTGTTTCTGCAGGGTCAAGGAAGAGTCAAGGTAAAAGCCTAAAGTTTTTACTACCTTAGCAACTGTAATTGTGTTACCATCGATGTTGAATGCGGAGTAGTTAGGGCTATGTTTTTTTTAGGTTGGCGGCAGAACCAAGGAGTGGGATTTCGGTTTTGTCATCATTCAGGCATAGGCCATGAGTGGCCATCCATGCCTGAATGATGAGATATATTTCATTTACCAAGGCCGTATCAGTGACAAAAATGAAATGTTACCAAAAACATAACTAAAAATAAATGTTTACGGCGTGGGGGTAAAGGTTAAAAGGTGTGGCTGGTGGTTCAGCGTGGGGTTACACGAATGGGGAAACAGGGTGTTTTGGGAGGGGACCCCCAATAAAAAAAAAGAAATCAATATTTTATATTTTCCTGTAAAATTTAATTTGTTAAAATTAATTTCCGTAACATCACATGGTACCATCCCATATTGACCTACCTAGTAACTAACCAGAACTCAAAGAGAATAGCCTTCGGTCATGTCCAGAGTCCACACTGCACCAGTTAAGACAAAAAGAGCCCATATCATTCCCCACTAGTAAATAACCAGATACCACTAGCAACAGCCTTTGGCCATAGCCCCTGTCCATGTTGTGCCAATACACATAAAAGAAGATGGCCCACTGAATTACTGTGGTAATCATTCACATAGAAAAACAGCATTCACTGATTACCAACGTAATGGGAGAATGCTTGAAAATGTAAAAGTCTTCCCCATCGACCACCAGAAGGTGGAGCTGGCATCGCTGGCTAACTTGCCATCTCCTTTACCCAACTGATGAGACATGTGAAAAAGGGCCCCGTGAACCCTTAACTTACCTTTTGGCGGTGAGAGTCCTACTCCTGAGGTGCCCAAGAGCATTCTGGGCCATTCCCCAACTTCGTAGGTGGATCATAGCCAGTATTCTGCCCGTGTACCTGGGGAGTGGACTATGTCTGCTGAGCGACCCATGATCCGGTGCCAAATTTCTGCTCGCCTTGCCATACAGACCTACCAACAGTGGTAGATTGCTATCGCAATTGTGATAGAAGGAGAGGAAGCCATAGTGTTGACACAGCGTTTGCCCAACAGACTGGTTTCCCGAGATATCGGGTTTGACAGCAGATTTTGGAGTGCCAACTTGCTTGCGAACCACTGGGAGTTAAAATGTGCATTCTGGTGACTGTGGTGGCTCTATTGTTGCGGTATTGCTGTGATGTGACATCTCGCCTGCTCATGTGTGTGGTGCCTGACGCAATTGGATGTCTCTGGTGTGAGCCTTTACAGGCTGGTGATATTGTGCAGCCCTGTAGGCTGAACGGCACAAACAGCACCCTAGCAGTGAGACAGGAACACCTTGATGGACTTGTACTTGCAAATGAAGATTCTCTGAGGGTGGTGAAAGTTCTTGCAGGCAGGCCTTCCTGAACATAGACCGATAGCTGTTGCTTAAGATTGGCAAATGGCTTGGACTGGGCTTTATTTATCAGGTGTCTTGAATGGCTCCTACTGCAGCTTCAAAGACTTACTCCTGTGTGGATTTTGGAATTGCACGCCACTGGTGATATTGATTGTGCTTGTCTGCGCTTCCAGGTGATTTCGAGAGATAGAATATTAGTAGAGGTCTGGTGTCTGGCAAATTTAGATTTGATGGAAAAAAAGCACTGGTGATAAGAACCCCGCATCCCATCACTTTGTGCTCTCCAAGCATTCGCTAGACCTTCCATGAACATGGCGGTCCTGCATGATCAGATTGATGAGTCTGAGAAGGGCTCATGGAAGGTGGATATACAGCTACTGTTGAGAGTGGGAAAAATGGAGGCTCTTGAGAACAACCAACTCTCCATTGACCTTGTGGATATGAAAATTGGCTAGACTTGAAGACCTGAAGTCCAGGGAGAAGGGAGATGGATTTGGCTACTAAAATTGATGACCTTGAGAACAGGGGGAGGGTATGCAATCTGCGGATTCTAGGTTTAAAATAAAACCAAGGTGAATCGCTGTCTTCGCTGGAATGCATGGTCGGTCAGCTGTTGGCCTTATTGTTTGAGGGGGCGGGCCATCTGGTCTGTGTGTTTGATAGAGTGCAAAGAGGGCAGGGCCCTCCAGGAAATCCACATTCAGTGCTAGTTAAATGCCATTATTTTACTCCGAAAATGTTGATTCTCCAAAAAGAAAGGGAACACATGCCACTTGTTTATGAAGGATCTGCGATGCACGTCTGTCAAGACCCATCAGCTTGGACGTTGACCAAACTGAAGGAATGTCACCCATTGACGCAATGGCTGAGAGACGTTGGGGGCGTGGCCTGGCGCGCATGGCGTGAGGTGGCAGTGACAACGAGCTCCAGCCAAGATCCTGAAGAAAGATCCTTTAAAGGCGGAAATATTGCATGAAATACCCGGAAAGCTACACCGGAGAAGAGCCAGGGCATTTCCTCAACTACTGGATCGCAGAGGTTGCCTCAACCAGACAAAAAGCACCGAAAATCGTGGCTTAAACAAGAGCCCCCCAGACGAGCCAAGATGGCGGATGGGACTGAGTGAGCAGACAAAGCTGGAGGAAGGGCAACCAAACGCGGCAAACACCGACACAACAAGTGCATGACGTTTCCCGGGAGCACCGTGTAACGAAAGCGGGCAGCGCAGAGGCTCCCGGACCGAAGCCTGAGGAAGAGCGGACAGGAAAATAATGCCAGAAGACAGCGACTAAGGTGTGGATAGAATAGAGGATAGAGTCACTAACATAGAAGGGGCCCTCAAGGAAACAACAGAAGACAGATCAGACCGAAAAACCTGAATGGCAGAACTGGAAAGGAAAGTGCTCACGCTGGAAGCAAGATCTGAGGCGGCAGAAGGGCGCGCCAGGCGCAGTAACATAAGGATACTCAGAGTACCCAAAGACACAGAAGGACTGAACCAGACAGCCTATGTAGAAACGTTAATACAGCAAGAAATCAGAGCAGGAAAACTAACGCAAGGCTTTGCCATGGAAAGGGCACACAGATCCCTCCAAAAGAAACCACCACCGGGCTCATACCCGCGCCCAATAATCACAAAGATCCTTAATTTCCAAGACAGGGAAACCATATTAAAATAATCTAGGGAAGGAGGAGTGGTAGACCGCGATAACTCCAAGATCACCATTTACCCAGACTATACACCTACGGTGCAAAGGGCGAGAAATGTGATTGTCCCGATCAAGGCTAGGCTCAGACAACTAAATCTAAAGTACATGTTACTATACCCATCCAGACTGAACGTGATCTATAAAGGTTGTGCAATATTCTTGGAAACACCAGCTGCCGCAACCATGTGGTTGGAACACAATAATTTAGCAGAAGGGAAAGAGGCGACCTCCCAGGAAGTTTGGGGCTGAAAACTACAGAACACAAAAGGCCTGCAACCACTCCTCCCCCCAAAATCCCAAAGTAAGAGCACCACACTGAAACGTCAGGAAAGCCACAATGACACGAGACAGCAGAATGGCTACGGAACTCGCTCAACTTCCCCAAACGAGCTTACAGCACTAACCCACGAACAAACCAGTGCAGGACCGTTGCTAGCACAACCTCACTCGCACTCGAAACCCAGGATGGGACCAGACAGCGCGAGAGTGCCCAAGCGCTGCAAAGGAAATGCAGTCGCTGGGCGCAACAGTTCTAGTAATGTTTTTTGTTTTGTTTTTTACACTGTCTGCAGATGACTAGCGGGATGAAGGACATAAACACCATAAGGCTCAGAGCCAAACATGAGGGACGACCAAAGGTGGGAACTGTGTACGGGAAGCGGCGGCCAACCCGAGGTCCTAACTGGGGCCGAACCAAGAGAACCCCCAAAAACTGATAATGGCAACACAACTCAAGGTAATGACATGGAACGAGAGGGGGATGGAGTCATATTTAAGGAGAAATCAAATTCAATCCTTCTTACGAGCGCAATGCTCCAAGAGACCCACCTCACGGCGAAAGCCACGGCCAAACTAACAGAACATAGGGGGTGCCCTGGGCGGGGTGCGCCCTACTCCAAATACGCAAGAGGAGTCTACACATGGGTGAACCCAGAGGTACCATTCCAATTGCTGGGAACGGAAGCAGACAAGGAGGGCAGGTACTTAATAATGTGGGGTATAATCGAAAACACCAAAATATGCTTAGTGAACTCCTACTTCCCCCACCACGGCATACCTACGCACCTCAAACAACTGTCCACCAAAAAATCGCACCACAGTGATGGAACCTTTATATGGGGGGGGCGGGGAGTGTTAAAGATGGAACCATCGACAGGTCTGACCCACCACAACAACTAAGAAATGCAACATCACAGGCGCTGAACACTACGATGGAACACCTGGGCCTAGCCGATGTCTGGAGAGAACTACACCCCACGGGGAGACTCATCCCCACACAACCTACACACCAGAATAGATTATCTGTTCATCGACAGAGAACAATTGACGCAAGCAGAATCCGCATCCTACCTAGGCAGGTCGATTTCAGACCACTCTCCCCTACTCATGCAATGGAAGATCAGAGGCCCCAGACCCCCGATCCCGATGTGGCGAATGCCCACAGAAGCACTCACCATCAAAGTGTTCAGAGAAAACCTTGGAGATAAACTAGAAGAATACGTAAACATAAACAAAGGTACAGTAGACAGATGGAGCATACTACGGGAGGCCATGAAAGTGGTGACACGAGGAGAAACAATAGCGGGAGCAGGAGGTGTCCGGAAACAATTGAGAAGAGAATTGGAGGACAAGGAAGAGGAGATAAGACAATTAGAAACCAACACTCAAAACACTAAAACGGATGAGAAAAAACTGAAAGAAATCAGAAACAACTGCCAACTGGCCTGGGAGAGACTATCTAAATTTGACTTCACAACACGCACCACCAGAGCACACAAGGAAGCGATATACCAGGCAGGTTACTGGCCTGGCTATGCAAACGAGAACACCCAAGACAACTCCCGAATGAGATTAAAGAAAAAAATGGGGTAACACATAACACACAATCAGAGATTAACGACATTTTCGCTGAGTTTTATTCTTAGGTATATGCCCACGAGACAAAAGGACTGAAGGAGGACATCAAGATCACCCTAGAAGAAATAGGACTCCCTAAACTAACCAGTGAGCAGAGAGAGGCGTTGGTTGAGGAGATCACCACAGAAGATGTAGCAGAAGCAATCAGATCACTTACCACGAGCAAGACCCCGGGAGCTGAGTTCTACAAAGCCTATGAAACAACCTTAACCCCGATACTGCACAAAGTATTTCTGAAAGTGTAGGAGACGGGTACACTACCAGGAAGCATGAGAGAAACGCTTAGAATCCCAATGCTTAAACCAAACAAACCCGCAAATGACTGCGACTCTAACCGTACACTAGCGATGCTAAATTACGACAGCAAGATTTAACCACCATATTAGCCAGGAGACTTCGTGGGGTCCCTGATCCACGAAGACAAAAATGGATTCGTACCAGGCCGCAACACCAAAGCTAATCTACAGAGACTCCAACACGTCATGGCACAAACCCTAGAGAGCGGAGAAGAAATGGCAGCGCTATCACTGGATGCCATCAAGGCGTTTGACTCTATATTATGGGAGAGGCTAATCAAAGTCTTGAGGGAATTTGGGTTTGGAGAAAGCTTCGTGAGATGGTTCAAAGTGATATACAACACCCCCGGGGCAAGAGTGAAGACTGGGAGCACAGTGTCAAGGGCCTGGGCAATACAAAGAGGCACTAGGCAAGGCTGTCCACTATCGCCGATGTTATATATCCTGGGACTGGAACCGATAGCCATCTACTTCAGGAAGCAGTTTTTCGACGCAGGGATAAGGGTGGACAGGAACTATACATAATCTCACTATATGCCGACGACGTTCTACTATACCTGAGAGACCCGCAAATAAATTCCCCAATCGCATTAGACATATTGGACAATTCTGCACGCTACTCAGGAATACAATTCAGCAAACAGAAATTGTCATGAGCACTACTCCCGAGGGGCCAGGACTGGCCCAGCGCCCCCGGAAGCAGACCCTTCTTCCACATCTCCGGACCCAGCATACCCCTAGAGGGGCCCTTTGGACCGTGTCCTGGTGCCTTTGGCGCCAGGCTCATAAAGGACTTCAGTCCCGGCGCCATAGGCGCCGGGGTCATATTGATAAACTGTGTAATAATGCTTGGGTGGACTTACCTGAGGCAGACCATGCTGCATACTTACCCAGAACAATCCAGTCTGGCTGAAGTCCCCAGCCATCAGGGCTGGTAGGAACTATTTCCTCTATTCAGGAACTCCTTTCTTACCTGGGTGGGGCCGGTGGAAGAACACACACCTGAAGCACTTCTCTGCTATTTAAACCACGCCCGATGGAATACACGTGCTTCGCGTTATTCTGCATCAGCAGCAGGACGCTCACTGAGTCGGCTCCTGCATCCTGGCTCCTGACACGCCCGCCAGCACCCGGAACACCTGCAAACAGACAAGAAAAGAGAAGGCGAGCATTAGAAATTATACTTACCGGAATCTGGCCTCAGCAATCCTACCTCCGACGATCCTGCAAAGGAAAGGTACAAGATTAGCAGCGCTCTCAAACGCTCGCAGCCGTGCCGCATTGACTTACCCAACCGTTGCCTTACCGACTCCAACGCGGCCACGACGCCGGCAGAATCTCAGCATCTGAAAAACAGAAAAAGACAGTCATTAGAGGTGCCCGCTCTAAAGCGGCCACATTTCTTCCACTTACTTACGTGCCTCATCACGCGCGACAGCGGCTGTGTCGCCGGCAGCATCTCGGCACCTGTCAGCAGAAAAAGACAATCATTAGAAGTAAGCAGTCGCTTTTCTTTCACTTACCTTCCTCCACCGCGGCCACGACGCCAGCTACATCCCAGCACCTGCATAAGAGGAATACATGGTGAGCACTAACTAAGCACAGAGAACAAATACTCACCAAGAGACTTACCTGCTTTAGGTTTCTGGGCCCCGGCTCCTGTGGAGAAAAGACTCTCATACTTACGGCTACCGCAGGAGAGACGAAAGGACACAGTGTCCGCAACTATCTCCCATCCAGTGACGTAACTGGATTCTACGCACCCCTGCACCTGAAGCAGGATGGAGAGCTCATCTTTACAATACCTAAGGTGAGAGCTCGCAGAAACCAAGTTGGGGGGTCAAGAAGAGTGAGAAACGGGAGATTGGTGGGAACACATATCCACCCCAGCTGGTAATCGATCCCTTTTCTTCCACCTGCAGAAAACTTACTCTACAAGCCAGGCAATCCAAATTCGGAGGCCCCGTCCAGAGCGTCTTCTGGGCCCTGCGCCTCACGATAGAAGAAACACTAGCAGTCCAGTTCGGGTCAGCGTCTCTGTGGGAATCAGGTGAGCGTTACAGAACGCGAAGCCTACCAATAATCTCCTAACCAGGCGGTATGGAAACTTCTGATACAGATCAACTGGCCCAGCTACTGGGGGAATTAAGGGCTGAAGTTCATGCTGCTCGCCAGGAGACGAACGCCCTCAGGAGAGAGTTAATAGTGTCAAAGGAACAAACTGATGACCTTGCCAGACAGTTATTACAGAGCCAAGCGGGGCAAACCCCTCTGCCCAATCCATGGGGGAATTTTACCCCATTTACCTCAACCAATCCCGTTCAAATCAACCTACCTGGAAATGTGCCACTGGCACCACCTGAACGGTTTGCTGGAGACCCTAAAAGATTTGCAGTGTTCATAAATCAATGCCGATTGCACTTTCTCTGCAGGTCTGCAGCCTTCCCGAATGACCAGACCAAGGTAGCATTTGTACTTTCGTATCTTAGTGGTCAATTCCACTGGGTACACAAGATGATCCAATCCTTCGGAATTTCCAAGCCTTCCAGACGAGTATGGAAAGACTTTTTGCAAGGCATTCCCAGGGGCAGGCCCTCGACAATGAACTCCTTTCCCTACGACAGGGCAACCAGGATCTCTTAGCCTACATTGCATCCTTCAATAGGTTAGTTGTGGAAACTGGATGGCCCGAGGAGAAAAGAATCACGCTATTTCACCAAGGTCTACGCGGCGAGCTCAAAGACGTCCTGGCCCAGGTCGTAAATCCACCTCAGGACTGTTCGGATTATATTGATTTGGTGGTCCAATTAGATCACAGGCTTCAAAACAGGAAGGCGGATCGATCCAGGTTTGAAACCCGAATCTTCACTAAGACTCAGAGCAACTCCAAAAGTGTCGATGGCACCGAACCTATGCAGATTGGGGTTGTAAAGAAAGGGCCCCTTAACCCAGAAAGAGCGTGACAGAAGACGGCAAATGCAACTGTGTCTCTATTGTGGGAATTCGGGACATTTCCTTCGAGACTGCCCTGTAAAACCACCTAAGAAGACCGTAGGAGCTTCCGACAAGAATTCCGAAAAGTCTGAGCCGGGAAACAACCTTGCCCGACAAGCGTAGAGGTCCGCTTGCCGAGCTTAAAAACCAGTTCTTTGACCTCGCACTTCATTATACCAATGGTCCTCGTAAATCCGAAGCAGCCAGAAAGATTGCATGCAATTAAGGCATACGTGGACAGTGGTGCTATAGGAAATTACGTGGCCCGCGAGTTGGCTTCCAGGGTGAACCTACCTCTTTGCCCAAAAGCTGTTAAAGATGTCATCACCACTGTGGATGGGACTGAGATCGCCTAACCCATACCACTACTGAAGTGACATTACTAGGCCAAGACGGGCATCGGGAGGTAATAGTGTTCGACGTGATCAAGGCTCCGAAATTTCAAATAATTCTGGGAATCCCTTGGTTGGAAAAACACAATCCTCAGATTGATTGGCGAGCAAAGACGATAACGTTCCCAGAGTGTGCACAAACCTGCTATCTACGATCAGACATTGGGCTAGCGTCAGTAACGGCCGACAGTTTGCAATTACCGCTAGAGTATCGAGAGTTTCAAGATGTTTTCCAAAAGGAACAGGCTAACACCTTACCGCCCCACAGGTCATACGATTGCCAGATAGATCTACTACCCGGTGCAACTCCTCCTTGCAGCAGGATCTACGCCCTTACCGAGCCCGAGAACCTTCACCTGCGACAGTACCTGGACCAGTACTTGGCCAATGATTTTATTCGTCCATCGAAGTCCCCTGCATCCTCGGCTCTGTTCTTCGTGCCAAAAAAAGAAGGTGACCTCAGAACCTGTATAGACTACCGCGCTCTGAATCAGATAATGGTAAACAACAGATACCCTTTACCTCTGATCCCGGAACTCCTTGACCAGGTGAAGGATGCTTGCATATATACAAAACTAGACCTATGGGGGGCTTATCACTTGGTACGGATCAAGGAAGGCGATGAATGGAAGACAGCGTTTCGCACTAAATATGGGTTATTTGAGTACCGAGTGATGCCTTTCGGACTATATAATGCACCGGCCGCCTTCCAATATTTTATGAATGATGTCCTCAGGGAGCTCATTGACGTCTGTGTTGTCGTCTACATAGATGACATTCTTGTTTACTCCTCTTTGGAAGCAGATCACCGAAATCATGTTAGAACAGTACTTGAAAAACTTCGCCAACACAAACTATTTGCCAAACTTGAAAAATGTGTTTTCCATGCCACTGAAGTCGAATTTCTGGGTTTTATCCTGACACCCAAAGGCGTCCACATGGACTCGCGAAAGGTGGACGCTATTCTCAAATGGCTATTACCTACTTCTGTAAAAGGCGTTCAGAGCATGTTAGGCTTTGCCAATTTTTATCGCCGATTCATTCGGGAGTTTTCACGAGTGGTACAACCCATCACGGCTCTCTTAAGAAAGAATAAACGTTTTGAGTGGTCTGAAGAAGCTGAACAAGCCTTCCAAGAGCTAAAAGCCAAGTTTACTTATGCGCCAATACTGAAGCACCCACGCCCAGATCTCCCTTATATCGTCGAAACCGACGCATTCAGTTTAGCAATGGGAGCGGTCCTCTCACAAAAAGACCCAGAGACTAACCAATTACATCCTGTGGCGTTCTGGTCTCGAAAATTCTTGGCGCCTGAGGTTAACTACGCCATCACAGACAAGGAACTGTTAGCTATTAAATCCGCCTTTAAGGCCTGGCTTCATTATCTCCTTGGGGCCAGACACTCCATCACGGTGATCACCGATCATCGGAATTTACAGTATCTGAAAACCGCCAAGGCTCAATCCTCTCGACAGCTCCGCTGGGCCCTGTTCTTTGCTGAATTTGACTTTGTGATCACTTACCGCCCCGGCAGCAAAAATGGCAAAGCAGATGCTCTTTCCCGGATTGGAATGGGAGACACCATTGTCAACCCAGAGCCTGTACCAATAATTCCTGAACAAAGGATCTTGGGCCTGATTTCTTCACAATCCATCGAGGACATTGAGGCAAAAGTTAAACAATTTCTGAACCCAACAGACTTGCAGAACTGGCTACAAAAAGGAACGGATTTCACTTTAAACAATGACTTGCCTTATTTCCGAGGATGATTATTCCTACCACACGCCGATTTGCAAAGGCAAGTAATCTCCTGCTATCACAATTCATTGATAGAGGGCCACCCTGGCATTGCCAAAACAGAAGAGAAAGTGAGAAGACAATTGTGGTGGCCTTCGTGGAGAAAAGACATAAAAGAATTTGTGATGTCCTGTGGTGTGTGCGCTCAAAACAAGGGTCAAAAGAAAAGACCGGCTGGTCTTCTCCAACCATTAGACTTTCCACCGTCTCCCTGGCACACCCTTTCTATGGAGTTTATCACAGACTTACCCTCCTGCTCCGGGTACAACACTATTCTCGTTATTGTGGATTTGTTTTCCAAGATGGCCCACTTCATTCCGTTAAAAGGCTTACCCTCAGCTTCGGTACTAGCCAGAGAATTCCTTGAAAACATTGTCCGGTTACATGGATTCCCATCGGTACTAATCTCAGATAGAGGAAGCCAGTTTATATCCCATTTTTGGCATAGTTGCTGTCAATTGGCTCAAATCAATGTAAGACTCTCAACCAGCCATCACCCCCAGACCGATGGTCAAACTGAAAGCACTAACCAGACTCTCGAACAATATTTACGATGCATGCTACAACAGTCAGAGAGCAACTGGAAGGACATCTTTTGGATAGCTGAGTAGGCATACAATAATTCCGTTCACTCTGGAACCGGGCAAAGCCCCTTCTACACTTAGTATGGAATTCATCCTCAAACTTCCAACCTCGATCCACCTCAAGATCTTGGAACACCCGCCGTGGATCAGTTACACACTGCTATTACCAAAGCCTTCAAAGAAGCTGCTGCACATTTACAACAAGCTAAAGAAAGGTACAAGAGAGGAGCAGATCAACACCCAAGCGAGGCCCCTCAATACCAGATTGGGGACCAGGTCTGGTTGTCCACCAAACATTTATCACTCAAAGGACCTCGCACTTTTAATCCCAAATATCTGGGGCCATATCCAGTTACGGCCATAATAAACCCAGTGGCCGTTAAACTAGGATTGCCAGCTCATATGCGAATACATCCTGTTTTTCATGTATCGCTTTTGAAACCCATGCAATCTGGAACCAGACTAACCAAACCTCCAGAACCAATTCAAGTGAATGGAGAACCTGAATTCGAGATTAAAAACATTTTGGACTCTAAGATCATCAGATCAAAGCTGTTCTACCTGATTGACTGGAAGGGTTACGGGCCTCAAGAGAGGTCATGGGAACCCTATGACCACGTCCATGCTCCTCGTCTAATCAAGCAATTTCACCAAACCTTTCCGGATAAACCAAAACCCCCGGGGAAGACAATTTTGGGAGGGTGCTGTCATAAGCACTACTCCAGAGGAGCCAGGACTGGCCCAGCGTTCCCGGAAGCAGACCCTTCTTCCACATCTCCGGACCCAGCAGACCCCTACAGGGGCCCTCTGAACCGTGTCATGGCGCCTTTAGCGCCAGGCTCATAAAGGACTTCAGTCCCGGCGCCATAGGCAATCCAGTCTGGCTGAAGTCCCCAGCCATCAGGGCTGGGAGGAACTATTTCCTCTATTCAGGAACTCTTTTCTTACCTGGGTGGGGCCGGTGGAAGAACACACACCTGAAGCACTTCTCTGCTATTTAAACCACGCCCGATGGAATACACGTACTTCGCGTTATTCTGCATCAGCAGCAGGACGCTCACCGAGTCGGCTCCTGCATCCTGGCTCCTGACACGCCTGCCAGCACCCAGAACATCTGCAAACAGACAAGAAAAGAGAAGGCGAGCATTAGAAATTATACTTACCGGAATCCGGCCTCAGCAATCCTACCTCCGACGATCCTGCAAAGGAAAGGTACAAGATTAGCAGCGCTCTCAAACGCTCGCAGCCGCGCCGCCTTGCCTTACCCATCCGTGGCCTCGCCGAACTCCACCGCGGCTGTGTCGCCGGCAGCATCTCGGCACCTGTAAGCAGAAAAAGACAATCATTAGAAGTAAGCAGTCGCTTTTCTTTCACTTACCTTCCTCCACCGCGGCCACGACGCCAGCTACATCCCAGCACCTGCATAAGAGGAATACATGGTGAGCACTAACTAAGCACGGAGAACAAATACTTACCAAGAGACTTACCTGCTTTAGGTTTCTGGGCCCCGGCTCCTGTAGAGAAAAGACACTCATACTTACGGCTAACGCAGGAGGGACGAAAGTACACAGTGTCCGCAACTATCTCCCATCCAGTGACGTAACTGGATTCTACGCACCCCTGCACCTGAAGCAGGATGGAGAGCTCATCTTTACAATACCTAAGGTGAGAGCTCGCAGAAACCAAGTTGGGGGTCAAGAAGAGTGAGAAACGGGAGATTGGTGGGAACACATATCCACCCCAGCTGGAAATCAATCCCTTTTCTTCCACCTGCAGAAAACTTACTCTACAAGCCAGGCAATCCAAATTCGGAGGCCCCGTCCAGAGCATCTTCCGGGCCCTGCGCCTCACGATAGAAGAAACGGTAGCAGTCCAGTTCGGGTCAGCGTCTCTGTGGGAATCAGGTGAGCGTTACAGAAATCCTGTGCATTTCCACTGGCCGGGCTCAGAGAGGTAAAGGAGAGACCTACCCGAGGTGGGAATCAAGTGGCAGCTGGAAATATTTTGTTATCTGGGGGCTCAACATAAAACACACGCCAGAGCTCACGCACAAATGCAGTACGGAAGCTGTGATGAGAGGACTACGCAACTCCATAAAGTTCTGGTCCAAGCTACCACTCTCAATGATGGGCAGAGCAGCCATTACTAAAATGATAATACTCCCGAGATTTATATATTACTTCAAAAATATATGCTACTACACAAGATCACCTTTTTTCAGGAGACTACAAGTTCTGCTCAGAGAATTCTTGTGGGGAGCGTCCCGGCATAAACTACCCCTACACATACTGACACTATCGCACAAAGAAGGAGGAATACAACTACCAAACCTCCAGAAGTACTACTTAACGGCACAACTCAGCCACGTAACGAGGTGGCTGTCAGGCGAAACAACAGCAGAAACAGAATTACTGCAACAACCGACTGCCCCAACATACACCAAAGAAATACTGTGGAATCCATTGATGGAACCATCAAACATCCCCATGATAGTAAAGCTAGGCAGACAAGTGTGGAATTAGACCAGCTCGATGCTCCGACTACACCACCCATACTCACCTGAAATCCCTATACTGGCAGATGTGTGCAAAACCCTCACTGATTTATCTGCAATGAGGAGCTGGGAAAAGGTGGGACTATACACCTGGGCGGACATGTTCAACGAGGGAACTGTCAGGGACTTCGAATTGCTGCACGCACAGGAGGGACTGGCAAAAGGCCAGTTCCTGTGGTACCAACGAGTCAAACACACCGCAAAAAAGAAATGGAGCATATGACCGGAGGAACCAACACAGAACCCCCTGCTCCAAGAAATCTACAATCTCAGCGACGGCTGGAAACCAGTATCCAGATTATACAGCCAGATAATGGACAAACCCAATCCCTGCAGCACATCGCTGAAAGAAAAATGGGTGAAGGACTTGGGAACCACCGTGACCGAGAATGAAAGGGAAGAACAAGTTACTTACCAACTGGTAACGTTCTTTCGATTGCATGTTCCTCCAACGTATTCCTCATCTTAGAGGTATTCCATCCAGCTTTGCTGCTCTTCGGAAATATTTTTCGGCAGAGGGCGCCCTGCGTCGATGTCGTTGAGTCGATGGTCCCTCAAAGGCCTCCGTCGAGGGTGACGTCATCGGGTATATAAGTAGCACGCGCGGCGCCCGTTGGCCTCAGTTCTGTTTTTCCCCTTTTTATCTTTGATCTTGTACTGTGTATGCTGTGCCGGCAGACAGGTATGAGCCTTGCGAGATTGGAGATGGCAATAACCCGGAAAAATCTACAGAGGGGTAGGCTGGGAGGGCGACGAGGAATACGTTGGAGGAACATCCAATCGAAAGAACGTTACCAGTTGGTAAGTAACTTGTTCTTCGAGTGGATTGTGTCCTCCAACGTATTCCTCATCTCAGACAAACTCCCAAAGCAGTATGGACAATTTGTGTGGAGGAGGGGGTAGATTTTTCAATACTCTTAGATGGCTGAGTATAGTACTGCTTTTCCAAAAGTTACCTCTCTAGACTGGGAAGAATCCAGGTTATAGAATTTTGAGAAGGTGTGTAGCGAAGACCAAGTTGCTGTTTCGCAAATGGATCTTATTGGAACACCTCTTTGAAGGGCTGTGGAGGAGGCGATGCCTCTGGTGGAATGAGCCCTTAACCCTTCCGGAGGGTCTTTTTTGAGCTAGTCTGCATCATTCTAAAATGCAAAGCACAATCCAGCGTGAAAGTGTCTGTTTTGTCACCGACTGACCCAGTTTCCTTCCTGTGTAACCTATAAACAGCTGGTTGTCCACTCTTAGACTGAAAAGTCTAGAGATGTAAAAGCTTAAAGCTCTTTTCAGATCCAACCTGTGTAATCTTTCCTCCTCCTTCAACGGATGGGGTGGAGGATAGAATGCGGGTAAGACAATTTTCTGACTTAAATGAAAATCAGATATTACTTTCGGTAAAAATTATGGTTTTACCCTCAACACAACTCTGTCCTTATGGAACACAGTATAGGGGGGCCCAGAAGAAAGTGCCTGCAATTCGCTCACTCTTCTTGCTGATGTTAGAGCAACCAAGAAGCTGTTTTCCACGTTAGTAATCTTAATGGACACGTGTGCATAGGCTCAAAAGGAGCACACATTAAGAATTTTAGGACTAAATTTAGATCCCAGAGCGGTACTTGAAATGGGTGAGGAGGAAACACATTAGTGAGTCCTTTTAAGAATTGTATTATCAAAAAGAATTTTGAAGTAGGAGCATTCTTCCAATGAGCGCTTGAAAATGGAAAGCGCCGCAAGCTAACCTTTTATTGTTCCGATATTCAGACCTCTATGTGCTAGGGTCAGAAGGAAAGATAATACTTCCGGAATAGAACATAGAAAAGGATCGACATTATTTTCTCTGCACCAGTTGCAAAACTTTTTCCAACGGTATAGAGACTTTGTTGCTGGCCTTCTTGTCCAAAGCAACACCTCCATAACGTCATCTGCAAGGTTCCAATCCCTGTATCTCAGCCTTTCAGATACCAAGCATGAAGGTTGAGCGTTTTGACCTCTGGATGGAGAACCTGACCCTCCATTTGAGAGAGAAGGTTCTCTCTCTGAGGAAGAGGTACTGGAGGACAGATGGACCTGTCTAGAAGGTCCGGGTACCACATTCTCCTGGCCCAATCCGGGGCAATTAGGATCATGCGGCTCTGAAACCTTCTAAGCCCCCTGATGACCTGAGGAATGATGGGAATCGGAGGGAACGCGTACAATAGTGGGAAATTCCACTCCACCACGAACGCGTCCCCCAGGGCTCCTCTCGGGGGAAATTCCCTTGAGCAATACCTTTCGCATTTTCGGTTGATTCCGGTTGCAAACATGTCTACTTGAAGGGTTCACCAAAGGGCGAAGATCTCTTGAATAACTTCCTGAGCCAGTTCCCATTCGTGGGATACCGTGCTCTGCCTGCTCAGAGCATCTGCCGTCATATTCTCTTCCCCGGCTAGATGAATTGCCGTTAAAGAGATTCCTTCCTGAATCGCCCAATACCAGAGCTGCATTGCCTCTCTGCACAGGGGTAGTGACCCCACACCTCCTCTTTTGTTTAGGTAGTGCATAGTCACTGTGTTGTCTGTCATTATCAGGACATTCTTTCCCCTGACAGATGGCAGAAAGGCCTTCAGCGCTAGTCTGATTGCCCCCAGCTCGAAAAGGTTGATATGTAGTTTGGACTCCGATGGAGACCAACGACCGTTGATTGTCAAATCGTTGGCATGAGCTCCCCACCCCAGGAGTGAGGCGTCCGTCACTACTGTGATCTCCGGCCATGGTTGCCAAAAAGTTTCTCCTTTTAGGATGTTCTCTGTACAGGTCCACCATAGAAGATCTTGTCTGACCTTGTTCGGAATCTGAAGTAGATCCGTCATTTGACCCGAGAACTGGGACCACTGAGTCTTTAGGGCCCATTGAAGGGATCTCATCCTCAAGCGTGCCTCTGGCACCAGAAAGATGCAGGATGCCAAGAGGCCGAGCAACCTTAAAAAGTCGTAAGCCTGGAGATTTTGGGCATTTTGGAATTTGGAAACCATCTGAAGAATGTCTTGAGCCCTCGACTTGGGAGGCAAGCTCTTTCCCAAGGACGTGTCTAATACAGCTCCTATGTACTGAAGCTGTTGGGAAGAGGTCATCTGAGACTTCTTGAAATTGAGGGAGAAGCCCAGTTTGTGGAGGAGGTGGCAGGTGACTTTCAGATGATCCAGTGCTTGCTCGGCAGAACGCGCTCTGATCAATCAATCGTCCAGGTAGGGGTAGACATGAAACCCCCCCTCATCTGAGGTGCGCTGCCACCACTACCATTAACTTGGTGAAGACCGTCGGGGCGGAGGTCAACCCGAAAGGCAGGACTCGAAACTGATAATGTGAGTCGCCACCTATGAACCTCAGGTATTTTCTGTGTTTGAGATGAATCGGCACATGAAAATAAGCATCCTGGAGGTCCAATGACACCAACCAGTCCTGAAGGTGAAGGGCCTGAAGGATCAGAGAAAGGGTAACCATCTTGAACTTGTCCTTTCTGAGGAATTTGTTCAAGTTTCTTAAGTCCGAGATGGGTCTCAGACATCTGTCCTTTTTGGGGATCAAAAAATACGGGGAGTACCATCCCTTGTTCTTCTCTGCTGCAGGTACTGGTTCTATAGCACCTTTCTCCAGCAGGGTTAAAACTTCCTGCTGTAGGAGCGGGTTTGAAGACTTCAACGGGTGTCTCCCTGGTGGATTGCTTTGAGGTTGCGTTAGAAAAGGAAGGCAGTAACCTTGGGCTATTATTTCTAGAGCTCAAACATCTGAAGTAATGACTCGCCTTTCTTGCAGATGCTGTGACAGCCGTCCCCTACAGGTGTTTTGTGATGCAAGTCCTCAAAGCGGTTTTGTAGCGGAAGTTGCAGCCGCTGATGGCAGAGAGGCTGCAGCTGGAGCTGGTTTAGCACGTTTTCCTCGTCCACCACGAGTGGCCTTTTTCTGGCCCCTTTGACTGGCCATTCCGCTCGCCTTTCCATATGAGGTGTAGTAACGATAGGATCGTCCCCTCCATGACTGTCCTTGCGTACAAAAAGGCTCAGGTTGCCCAATAGCAGCTCCTAAACATTTGGCAGCTGCTTTTGAGGTCTGCAACCTCTCAAGGTTCTCGTCAGCCTTGTTGCCAAAAAGGTGAGACCCATCAAAAGGCATGTTCAGAAGGTGGTTCTGTACTTCCGGTGCGAAACCCGACTTCCGTAACCACGCAAATCTGCGCATTACCGTGCTAGTGCCCATGGACCTGCTTACACTATCTGCAGTGTCCAATCCAGATTGAAGGGATTCCTGCATGGCTTCCTTTCCATCTCTAATGATGGCTAGGAAACCTTCCCTTTTTTCCCCTTCTGGTATGTGCTCCGCCACCATTGCAATGCACTCCCAAAGAGAGTACGAAAATGTTGCCAAGACACATGTGGAGTTGGCAGGTTTTAATGCCATGCTCCCGGCTGAAAATACCTTCCGTGCCCAACCATCCACATGCTTATCGTCCCTGTCTGGAGGGATAGATGGGTACGCAAGTTTGTTAGAAGCTGTGGCTGCCTGTATGACTAGACTCTCGGGAGTTGGGTGTTTGGACAGATAGCCGGGGTCGCTACTGGCCGGGCGGTATTTTGAGGTGAGGGATTTATTTACCGGAGGAATAGAATCCAGAGTTTCCCAATTCTTGGCCACCCTATTTTGCAGGGCTACATGAAAGGGTAGTACTGGGTCTTCGGTGGGACCATGGTCCAATATATCTGTTAAATCATCCTGGATGAATTGGGCTGATGGTTTAGCCCATCCTAAGTAATTTACTACCTTTGTCATTAATTGACGGTATGATGGACTGGCATGCTCTCCTGGTTCTGGTCTGCCAAAGTCGTTTTCAGGAGATGTGTCAATGCCACTTGCATTGTGTAATGATTCCACCAAGTCCCTCATTCTGCTTTCTTCTGAAATCAAGCATTCTGGGACATTTGGGGTGCCATGTTCCAGCCCAAAAGGTACATTCTCCTCATCAGATCTCTCCTGTTCCTCAAAAACTGAGGTCAGGGATTTGAAAAACTCCTTTTTGGGGAGAGGCTTGAAAACCTTCTCTGGGAGAGGAGGAGGAAGAGGTCTAGTACCTGGGTCTGAGGACAATACAGTTTTTGTAACCTTATCCTTCTCTTTTTCTGGCTTCCTTAGCTTGGTTGGAGCCTTTGGCGCAGAGGGTTTCGGCGTCGACAACGGCGTCGACGACATTGTGGTCGTCGACAGGGTCTGCTTCGACGTCTTCAAGGCGACCTTTGAAGATTTTCCCTTCGAGGTATGATGGGTCTCGATGACCTCGAGCGGTCGACTCGACTCGAGCGTTTTGCACTCGCCGCCCTGGAAGGTTCCCTATCCTTCCTTTTTTCGATCACCTGGGCTCGAGGGCACGCGAGTGTCGGAGCGATGATGCTCCCGGCCGGCTTCCGAAGAAGGCGCGGACCGAGGCTTCGCTTTTTCAAACACCTCCATCATTTTGACCCTGAATGCTTCCCACTCTTCGGTAGACAAATGTTTCGTGGAGCGTTTCATCTTTTTTGGAGACTCGTCTGACGACGAGGTGGAGGGAGACCTGTGGCGTTGTTTCCTTGATCTTTTTGACGAAGACGACGAGCGATGGGAATCGCTACGGGACCCCGATCAATGCCTTTCGCGTCGAGGAGAATTCTCCTCACGGGATCTCGACTCGACGCTAGAGGTTTTTCGATTGGTTTTTCGACCTACCTGTAGCTTTCCTCTCCTCTCTCACAAGGCCTTCCCTGTCATCGCCTGACACTTCGTACAGGCCTCCATGTCGTGGCCTTCACCGAGGCACAACAAACACTCTCGATGCAGGTCCGTGATCGACATTTTTGACCCGCACGATTTGCACTTTTTGAATCCCAATTTCGGGGTTGTGGTCGGTGTCGATTACGAGAACATATTTCGTTATTATATATTCTCACAGAACTCGAGGCGCGCCGAATGTCCGAAGCAACGTATACTGTGGTAAAACGGAACTGAGGCCAACGGGCGCCACACGTGCTACTTATACACCTGATGACGTCACCCTCGACGGAGGCCTTTGAGGGACCATCGGCTCGACGACATCGACGCACAGGGCCCTCTGCCGAAAAATGTTTTGAAGAGCAGAAAAGCTGGATGGAATACATCTAAGATGAGGAATACGTTGTAGGACACAATCCACTCGAAAGAGTATTACTCTATCCCAAAGAGGTGTCCAGAAACGCCAGGTTCAGACTAATACACTTGAATGTCCTACACAGGACTTACATGATCCCACACAGAGTAGCCAGCTTTAACAAACAAGCCCGATCACAATGCCCCTGGTGTGGTAGCGATGAAGCGGACATGATCCACATGTTCTGGACCTGCCACAAGGTGCTAGGCTTCTGGACCAAAATCGAACAAACCTGCAGGAAAGCGGGAATGAACAGGTACGAATGGACCCCAAAAGAATGCCTATTAGGCACATACCCGAGACTGAGCAAACAAACACATTGTAAAACTGATGGACATGGTGTGCATCCTTGCAAAGAGAGCTATTGCGATGGCGTGGAAATCGGCCGGGGGTCCAAGATATGAAACCTGGATTAAAGAGATGGAACGATGGTCAGATGTGGAAACCAGCGCCTGGAACGCAGGGATCACTAGAGAAGAGGGGGACATAAACGCCACGTTTGAATAATGGAAAGCCCTAATAAGAGACATTCTCTTCTTGGCAGATCACAAACCCCCCTGAACACACATGTACCACTCAGCACAAGCACGATGCAACACGGATAAGGCACGGATCGCACCCCCCACAGGGACCACCCCAGACCAACAGCTCCAAACCACACACCATCCCACCACCTAAGAAGGAAAAGGAAGCGACACAACCACAATGCAGCCGGAAAATAAGCACTGTTAATTGTTGTTTACTCTTCATATGTTGTTAATTAATAAACAATGGACGCTCTAATGCTATAAGACTGTAACATTATGCATATAAATACAGTATGTTTAATTAAAAATGCCAATAAAATACTTTTTTTTTTTTAAATGGCTGAGAGACGATGTGTGCTACAGGTGGGGATTTCCCTTTTCTCTTAACTTCGAACACAACAAGGAACATTTCTGCATCACAATCATGGCTGAGGCAGAAGGCCCTTTGGAACATTTGAAGAACGGGGCTCGATAGACACTGAAGGGTCCGTCTACAGCAGCAGGTCCTCAACAGACACAGCCGCAGAGAGGAAGGTGAAAGGACTCCAGGAAATTCCAGAAACTGAATATGCCTTGAGGGTTTAATGTTCCCACAGTTTAATTCTCTATTTGGGGTCTGGCTGTTGTCCCTCGGTTTAGAGGCTGGGTTTGATGCGCTGGTGACAGCACTGTGATATGCCCTTTGATTCATGGTACATAAGAAGTATTCTGGCTGTTATCATCTAATATGTCTTATACTTTGGAGGTATTGCTTATCAGGGGTCCCACTTTGCTTTATTGTGTTGTGTTGTTTAGCTTTAGCATTGTCTGAAATGGGCGGAAGGGACCTGTTTGGGTGGCTCTAGTTGCATGGGGCAGTCTCCGTAATCAGGTGGCGGGGGGATTTGTGGTTCAAGGGATGGGTGACAGGTGTTACAGGGACGTGGGGTAAAACCAACAAGGGAACCAGCAGGAAAGAACATCCTCATTGGGGACAGGGTTTTTGATGTTGGCAGATTACACTGTTGCCGCAAAGTATGACCTCTGAATGTTCTGGTAACCACAAAAGTTGGTATTGTTTCTTCAGTAGTAGGTTTTGTGATGTGTGAAGCGCTGTTGAGGGTGGGGTCTCTGAATTTCAAGGGATTAAACTCGGTGTAAAAGCAGTCAATGCTGGGGAGGGAGCTTCAACAGTCTGCTGTTGATATACTGTTTGTTCTGGAAACTATCTTTAAAAAGAATGAGGAATACACCGTCAGAGGCAATGGTATAGGGGCAGTTTGGTCGTCTGGCTTGGAACGTTAAGCTGGAGTGGGGATTTTGATCAAAATGTCACTCAGTTTTCAAGTTTTGTAAACCAAGAGGGGGTCGGGGGAGGCGCATGATGTGTGCTATACACCCCCAACCATCAACGGGTTCCATTTTCTGACAAATCTTTTTCCTAAATAGAGGAATGGGTTAGGATTTTGGAGGGGGGGGGTGGGGGAAATTTAATGCTTTAGCGGATTCCTTGAAATCCTTGTTTTCTTTGTGGGAGGGTGCTATGCAGCCCGTGCGGCAAGCAGGAAATTCTTTGGAGAACTTTTTGTGATACGTTTAGTTTTTTACAAGCTGACCTTAGGGCACATACCTTTTATTCAGCTCAACACAAGACCTATACGCGGCTTATTTATATACTCTTGCATTCAAGCAGTGCTCACAATATTATAAGGTCTTACATTAGGGTACTAGCATGGACTAACCATGACACAGCTAAGGCAACTTTGGGCCTTGGCTACCCACTATCCACTGATAAACGGTGGTCTTGTAACGACACCCTGTTTAAGGATGCAGTGTTCCATGACAAATTCAAGAATGAGATTTGTTTGTTTTTTCAAATTAATGGCACAGGCGAGGTCAGTAAGAGAATGGTTTGGGAAGCAACCTTTCGTGCCTAATAATCTCAGAAGGGTCTGAGAAGAAGAGGGTTAGGGCTTTGCGAGATGCACAATTGCAGAAACCAATTAGGTCCTGGGAAGATGTTTTGTGCAATGTTCATTCTGATCAGGAGGAAAATCGGAAAATTGTTGCTGATCTCAGGCAGGAACTGAATGCTGTCTGGAGGGGTGCAGCATTTTACCAACTTGGATACTTACAGCAACAATTCTTTGAGAAAGGGGACAAAGCTCTCAATCTATTGGCTGCAAGGCTCTGTAAACAGAGGGCAGAGAGGTCGGTCATAGAATTAAGGCATCTCCAGGGTGGGAAGTTGACGGCTCCACTTAGCATACTTGTTATGATGATATGATAGGTTATTTATAATACGCTTTATACCCAGAGGTGTACAAAAGCGGACGCGGGGATCGAACCTGTGTTGCTCTGTGTCGTCTTGCTTCCAAGGCGAGCACATTGCCCCATAGCTATCCTTCCAAAACAAAGGCTTGTTCAATATTACAGGGAATTGTGCACTAGTGAAATGACTGCACGTCGCAGCAGACTATTTTAAAGATTCTCACTTTCCAAGAGTTAGCCCGGAGGATTTGGCTTCATTGAACGCGTTAATAGAACCACAGAAGGTTTTACAGGCTATTAATAAGATGAGGCTATACCTGTGCTGTTTTATAAGTGGTTCGGTCCACAATTAGTCACCTTCCTTACTGCACTATTTAATAGTATATTAGATGGAGACTTGGTCTCTGATTCTTTCACCCAGGCCAGGATCATAGTGATCCCGAATGAAGGCAAAGGTAGGCTTGATTGTGGCTCTTGCCGCCCTATATCTCTCTTAAATATAGATGCAAAAACTTTGCTGAGGTTTTTAGCCAAGCACCTGGGGCGACTGAAGCCTGCACTGGTGCATAGTGACAAGGTAGGTTTTGTGCTGGGGAGCCAGTGAGCGGACAATCTTCGAAGAAACGATTGCAGAAAAGCCCTATGACAGAGTCAAGTGGCATTTTGCTTGCGGGGTCCTGGGCAAGATGGGAATCGGAGTCCTGATGGTTTGTGGGTGTTTTGGCTTTGTAGAATTCTCCGAGAGCACAGGTGATCCTCTGACTTTTATCCCCTGCAGAGGGAAGCTGTTCGGGTTGTCCCCTCACATCTCTGCTCTTGCCTTGACTTTGGAGCCGCTTGCAGATCTGATAAGGAGAGACGAGGGAATACGTGGTTTTGTATGGCAGGGGCGGGAATATAAAGTATCGCTTTCTGCTGATGATGTTTTGATGTATGTCACCAAGCCAAAAATGTCTCTCCCAGGGCTCATTGTGGCATTAGGGGCATATGGCGGTTGCTCTGGATTCAAATTGAATTACGGGAAGTCAGAAATGTTGCCTTTAGCAGACTCCTCACCTGAATTATTTAGGTCAGTTGACCAGAATGGTTTCCGCATGCAGATGGAGGGCTGTGCTACCATAGGGTTATCCTTTACAAGGATTGGGCGAAACTGTATAACGCTAATTGTCTTCCTCTATTGGTCACCATTCAGTCTGACTTAGCGAGATGGTAAAAATTGGTCCCCTCTTGGGTGGGTCTCGTTTTACCACAATTAAAATGAATGTCCTCCTGCGTCTATTATTCTTGTTTCAAGCTTTGCCGTTGAAATTTCCTCAGCTGTTTTTTAAGGGGGCAGAGCAAGTTACTCGAGTTTTGTATGGAGGGAGGCAGGGCCACGTATAGCTTATAACAAATTGATCCAATCAAAGGATAGGTGTGGTGTAGGTTTCCGAGACTTAGGATTATTTTAGGGGGGTACAATTAAGGGTCCTGTACAAAGTTACAAAGGGCTCGGCAACACTGGGCACACAATATTCCCTTTATTTGGAGTGTAGGGATCCCTGACCTTTAATGTGTTGCCAGGCATGGTCTACTTCAGTACCAGATGGTTGGATATAGGTTATTGCCACGTTGACAGTTTTCGCCGGACAAACTCTCTAAGATGGTTCCAAAATCTAGCCCCCTATGTTGGAGGGGATGTGGTAACATCAGCACTTACTGGCACGTCTTCTAGGACTGCCCAGCATTGGCATTTAAGAACTTTTGGAAGGAAATACTGGCTTTGGTAAAGGCAATGGATGAAATTCAGAGGCCATTGACTCTTTTATTGCTTCTCTTTTGTATGCACGATGAAAGAGAATCTTACACAAGAGTAACTCACTTGGCCAAATTGTTTTTTGGTGGCAATGGGTTGCATAACTTTATTTTGGACGGGGTCTCACCCTCCTACACAAAAGGAATGGCTACATAAAACACACAACATTTATGATATGGATAGCCTTAAAGAAATCTCTTCTGAATTGCACAAGGATGCCGAACTGGTGTGGCTCCCTTTCTTGTCTTACTATGCACAACATGGAAATTTACAATAATCAGACCCCCTTCAAGATTAAGTTAAGTTCAAGTAAGTTCCCTGCTTAGGTTTGTCAGGAGAGCCCGTTAGGACTTCCCAGTTCATTGTGCTGGTGATTTGCAATGATGTGAAGTTTTTCGGACCCAGTAAGATTATTTGGTGTTTCAGTAGTTACCGGATAACTAGTGTGTTTGGATGTGTGCTGCAAGAATGCTGTCCTAGTATGAGTTCTTGCAATATTTTAGCCTGTTTATTGTTTGTCTGGTACCCTAGTGAGGTGGGGGTGGGCGGGACCTGGGCAAGAAGGGGAGAAAAGAGTTATAAAACATTCAGAAGTATTTCAACGAGTACAAATTGTTTTGTACCGCACAGATTCGATCTTGATTGTCTTATGTTCTTTTCATCTTTTAACTCTCTGGGTACATTTTGACAGTTTGGGCGGGTAAGCTGTTTATACACTTCAGTTTTATATTCAGTTCTCATTACTGTATGTTTTCCGGGTAAACCCAGGAACTTGGCTGATTATTGTAATGATTTGATGTTGCTTCTTGTTCACCTTCTGAATAAAACTAAGTATAAAAAAGTGTTTCCCACTCCCACTGTCAATCTCCTAGTGCACCCCTCCTCCTTTCACGATTCCCATCCCCATTGTGTGAATCATGCTTGACCATCTCCGAGCATCTCCTTCTACCCGCCGATTTGTCTGGACATATCTTGTGAATTTTCCATGGAGTTCTTGCAGTAAGATGAAAATGATCTGCCTCAAAGCAAATTCCAACCCTCCCAAAACTCTCCCAACTACCCCCATGTAGTTTCATTTCCCTCTTCCCTCTTACCCTAATGTAAAACTGACCCATTAAAGTGCAAACCAGGTATGAGTGCAGAGGAGCGATGTACGTGGCGTGGGTAGCCAGCGTTTGGGCTGGCATCTTTTAATAGTAGCGAGGTAATGTAAATTGCAGTTGGTGTGACCTCTCAGATTAGTACTTGGTCAAATTTTGTTGAAAAAGCCATTTTTTGAGAGCTTTGCTAAATTGGAGAATGGGAGCATTCTGAACCGCTACCGGGATCAAGTTCTAAAGGGTGTGTGCATGAGAAGAGAAGGATTGTTTGAGGGTCTTCTCTTTTTAGACTAGCTTTGATTCGAGCCAGTTGGTCAATTTGCTATGCAAGGAGCATGTGCCACCAGATATATGGAGCTTATCTACCAGGTACACTGTTGTGCAGCTTATGATTGCTTTGAGGATGAGTAGCCGTCTTGAAAAGTATGCTGGCCTCGAGTGGGAGCCAATCTGTTTTGTGTAAAACAGGGGTGATTTGGTAACATTTCCAATAACTGTAATAAGACGATCTTCAGTGTGGTAGACTGCTTTTAGGGGAGCCAAATGAGAGGCTGTGAGCTCTGTCAGGAGGGCATTTCCCCTACTGATGTGCAAGACCACAAATGCCTGCACTACAGTCCAGTGGTCTTGCAGTGGGATTAAGGGTTTGATTTTGCAAAGGGTGGATACTTGGAGCTAGGTCGTTTGGGCCTTCTTGGCTATGTGTTTCTGGAAGGACAGGCTGCTGTCAGCAGTGAAGCCTAGGAATTTTGCTGAATCGAAGAGTTGTGGATCAAATCCTTCTAGGTGCGTATCAATGAGGCATTGTTAGACAAGTTGTTTTTTTATCGGGGGGATCAATGAGGATGGATACAGTCTTGGATGGGTTAAAATTTGACAAAGAGAGTCGACATCAAAGACTGGATGATGGCTAGGTAATCGCGAAAACAACTGGTGTCCAGTCTCATGCATAACTAAGTATCATCTGGGTATTGGTGGATGGGGCAACGCGTTGACGTGGAAGCAAGACAATGTGGCGCAACACAGGTTTGAAGCCCGATCCCACACTTAGAAACCACTCGCTGGTATTAAGCACATTATAAATGAACAATAAAATAAAACATATATTGGGATCTTTGAGGATCCCAGAGGCTCTGTGTAAATGTTATAAGGATTGGTGAGAGGATGGAGCCTTGGGGGACTCCACAGGTGAGAGTTGGCTAGAATGCAAAGTGCTCCTCTGGATGGCCTGGTGTCTGCCCAAGAGGTTGTAGGTAAACCGATTCAGGACAGTGCCAGAAAATCCCATCCTGTCGGCAAGGAGTGAGAGGATGCTGTGGTTGATGGCTTCAAATGCAGCCGAGAGGTCAAGCAGGACGAGGAGGCATGAGTTGCCCTTATCCATGATTTGGAGGACATCAACATCACTTGGATGGTGTCTTCATCAATGCTGCACTTGGGACGGGACCTCAACTGACAGTAGTTTAGAAGGAGTGGTTGCTTGATTCTGGCGAGTAGTTGTGTAGTGACTACATTTTCTAGGATTTTTCCATTAAACCACAATGTACGTAATGAGTGGTTAGTAGGCCAGTTTGTCTCAGTCAATGGTTGTTTTTTCAAAAGAGGGCTTATGAGACTAGTCTTGAGGGTGTCTGGGAATGACCCTTGTGTGAAGGAGCAATAACTGATGATAAGGAGTGCATTCAGTGCCGGGCTGATGTTTCATGATGGAAGCTGAGAGGATATCGTGAGAGTAGGAAGTAGATTTGATGGAGGCTATTGTTTTTGGGAGGTCTGCGGGAGGGAGAGAATTCATTCCAGAGTGGCATTTTGCATGCAGGCACTAATGGCCTGGGAGGTTGATTCCATGATCTGTCAGGTTTTGTCTATTTTTTCCATAAAATAGTTGTTGATTCTGTCAAATGGAGGCACCTCGGGCCAGGTGAGGGTTTGGTATAATGCTTTACTGCTTCAAAGACAGCTGTGCTTCTGTAGAGGCTGCCATGATGGTGGTGGAGTAGTAAGCAGCTTTTGCATTAGTATTCAGAATCCTACAGTTGGGGCAGAAAATGTTGAGGTTGTGAGATCTTCAAGGTTATGGTTTTTGTACCTCCATTTCTCCAGGGCACTGATTGAGCGTTTGTTGAAGGCGAGTTCAAGAATGTGTACCAAGGGGCAGATTGTTTGGTATTAGCCCGGGTGGTATTTAAGATGGCATGAGTGTCCACCAGATTCATAGCAGAGTAGTTGAAGGAGGACTGAGGCATTACCTGTGATGGGGAAGTTTACAAAGTTTGCTTCTAGCTCACTGACCAGGAAGGTTTTGAATTATCAGCGCTAGTGAGGGCGCATTAAGCCTGACCTTTGGGAGCCGTGGTAGTGTGTGTGATCGGCAGTGGGATGGCGGTGTGATCAGACCAGTTGAGAGGGATACGGTCTGCACAGGTGATAATGTAAAGACTAATTCTAGCGTGTTGCCTTTGTTGTGCGTGGAGAATAGCTCAATATGCTTAAGGTCCCAGCATACGGTCAATGCATAAACATGCTTTGAGTGTAGTTGTTGGAGTGAGACTCAGGGACATTAACATCTTCAAGAAAGACATTTTTAGTATATGGTAATTTGGCAGAGGAGAGTAAGTTGGAGATGTCAGCAATGAAAGATGGTCTGTAGATGAGGTGAAGGTGATGGAATTCTTGCCAGATAAAGGGATCCGGCAGGTGAGCCAAAACTATTCAAACTTACCATGGGATTACTGTGAGATTGGTTTGCATTGAGCAAAAAAAGAAAGCAATGGCAGGGTTTCAGAGGGGACCTGGCCTAGCAGTTCGGGCTGGGCTGCTACCTTCGGTGGCGGCAGCTGCTGACTGATTTGCACATGGCTGGTCCCCTTTTGCAATGGCGCAGACGGGCTAAAAAACGGTGGTGTGGACGGTTGCCCAGAGCAATTGCCAGTGCTTTAGATTCATTCGAAACCTTCCACCCATCACTTTTGTGGTCAGGGTTTCATTTCTGACAAGTCTCAGTCCTGCAATGCATCAGGGGAGAATATAACGTTTTTTTGACTTGGATACTCCTTTCTGTGTCCAATGTTTTAAAACCTGTTGGAAAGATTTACAACAAACACAAAAAGGAATATCTGTTATGGTTTAAGCTCACCTTGTTTCTTCTTGGATCAAATCAGCCCAGCAGTGTTTGCACTAGAGGAGTTAATTGGAAGCAGCTACTTCTCTATTGAAAAATGAATGGGAACATGCAGAATACAGCTGTTTTGTATTCTTAATAACTTTTCAACTTTCCAACACATTTAAGCCATTATTTACAGTTTCGAGGGTCCTGTGCCAGATATGTGTTTCAGTCAAATCCATTCAGCAAGACAAAAGTTGTTAGCAATACAATTTTGGGAAAAGCAAATAAAAATTGAGTTCATCTGAACTATATGGTAGTGAATGGTGGCCTACAATATATTCAGTGAAAAAAAGGTAATTTTAGCAAAAGAATTCAAATAAATCAATTTATCCCAACAAAATCAGTGAAATTAGATGGGTGTGGGACGTCGACAATTTTAACTCTGGGCCCTCCACTGTAAATGTGCACCAGGATGTCATTTTTTATCTTACTGTTGCTCGATGCTGTGATCTCATGTATGAGCTGAGCAAGGTGGCAGACACCCAAGGTAAGATTATCATCTCTTTTGGTCTCGTTAGCCAATGCCCCCCTTCTTTCTTTCCCATAATATTTCCCCCAAAAATGCAGTGCTGCAAGAATGGGTCCCACAGAAATGCAGCATTTTCCCATTCTTGTTATTATTAGGTATTTTGTGGGCGCTGACCTAGCTTCAGGAAGCAACTGAGCGCTTTACAATCATAGGGGAAGAACATGGTGAGGGAAGCACAGAAACAGGGGAGGGGAAGAGCAGGCAATTAGTCGGCAAGGGATCGAGAAGCAACCAGGGGAGGAAACGGTGGGGATCATATCACCCAGTCTCATAGAGCGGGTGGCAATGGAGGGTGTGTTGAACTAAGTGTTAGGGAGGAGCCATTCCTTGAAGAGGTTCTTGAGCTCCTCCCTGCACTGTAGAAGCAAGGGGGCTAGTCTGATGTTGACGGTGAGGAGATTCCAGAGTCTTAGGTTGTAGAAAGAGAAGGCCTGTCTTCTGGTTCTTTCCTTCCTGCACCGGCAGTGTTCAAGTCTGCACATGTCTTTACTTCTGGTGGATGTTCCGCTCACCTGGTTTCTGCGGGGACGTTGGGGCATGGTTGGAGCCCTCCCTGGATCTGGCTCCCTCTGGTCGCTTCTCTCCCCCAACTGCTTTCTTGCCGGGGATCCTAACGGCTGGGCTTGTTCCTGTGATAAGATGAGAGGCAGTAAGGATAGCGTGGTGGAGTTGCAGTTCCCCTCTGCTCTTGCGTGCCAAAATGCAGTGCGTAAAAGTTTACCCATGCAGGCTCACCTGTTTGTATGTAAGGATGAGCTCTCCATCCTGCTTTCTTCAGCAGAGGCGCTGCGGATGGACCTAGTTGCATCACTGGTCCAAATTGTGGAGGTCTAGACATGCTGCAACCATTTCGTCTTGACGGTACGTTTTTATAATAATGGTTGTTGTCCGTATTCTTGCAATAATACTGTCTCAAGTTAGATTGTTCGTAATGGTATATTGTTCTCTCTCCCCTGTAGATGGTGAAGATGACCCAGGAGCGCGTGATGGAGAGGAGAGGCTGCTCCGGATGATTCCACTACTGGTAAGTAGTTTTTTGGAACTGCACCAGGTTTGTGAGTAGTGCTGATTTAATGAGTTAAAGTCTGTGTGACCGCTCAACTTGTGTCTCTTATTCTCTTGCAGGTGCAGCAGAGCGGCGATAGCTGGCGAGCGGTGTCCAACTCCTTCAGGTTGCCGGAGATGAAGATCCACGTGAGGCTGCGCCCAATGAAGGCCCCGTGTTGGTGAAGTACGGAGCAGGTAAGGATGCCGGGCGGTACCTGCGGAGGATTTCAGAAGGCAGTTAAGGTGAATGCGGCTGCGGCGGAGTCTGGAGCTGATGACAGCACTTCCAGCGATGGTGTGGCCTCAGGTAAGGCGTGTGCAGCGACTGCAGAATGAGAAGAGGATGGCGATGCTTCTGGTGATGGCACGACGTCAGGTAAGGTGTGTGCAGCGACTGCAGAGCGGAAAGCAGATGGCAGACTTCTCGGCGATGGTGTGGCTGAATTTAGGTAAGATGGTCGAGGAATCCAGAGAACGGAGATGCACGTGTAGAACCAGGTAGGTGGTGGAGGGTTCCAGAGACTGAAGGCTCACGTGCTGAATCAGGTAAGAGTACTCTGAACGGCGGTAAGCGTTACGCTGCTCTCAGCAAACTAACGCGAAGCGCCAGTTAACGGTTAGGGGCCGGCTTATATAGCCTGGCCCCAGCCACTCCCCTTAGGCCCCGCCTTGTGGACCCACCTAGCTCCTCCATCTGTCTTCTGCACATACCTTCCCTGTGATAGCAGGGCCCTACCCGGCCTTGCTGCACGTGCCTTTGGTGTTCTGTGTGCCATGCACACTTTGAAATGAGCTTGGTGCCGTAGGCTCCAAGACTGGGTCCATTGGGACCCTGCATGAAGTGAAGTACTGGGCTCCTGCCCAGGGGCCATGACAGCGGATTGAAGCCTCCAGAGATGCTGAGTTCCTCAGTGAGGTAGCTTAGTGACTTCAGTGTGACAAACTTGTAGATGATGCACCGCAGGATTTGAAGACGATATAGGCTTCCAGCAGGAGCCAGTGCAGTTCGATGAGAGTTGGTGTGACATGGTCGAATTTGCAGAGTCCTTTGACGAGTAACCTTGCAGAATGCAGTACACTTCTCAAAGGGCAGTACCACCATCAAGTTGGTAGAGGACCAAGGCTTGGACAGCAGATCTGAAGTTGTTTTCTGGGATGAAGGGCTCGATTATCCACAGGAGAGAAAGTTAGAACAAAGCCGGTTGTATCTTCCTTGCTCTGGGTGCTGTTTAAAGGAGAGGTTTTTGTCAGCTGTGATGTGAATACCATGAGGTGCATAGCAGAGAGCCAGATCTGGATGTCAGGGTGTTCCGTAGTGCTGGTCAGCAGTAGGAATTCAGTCTTGGAATGTTTGAGCTTCAGGTAGGCACTAGACCTCCAGGACTGGATCAAAGAGAGGGAGGATACAAGCCTGTGGATGTCTGCGATGCAGGATATATTGAAGTAGGGCTGTGCGTCATCTGCATATTGGTGGATGTGGATGTTGTGGGGAGCGTTCGAAGCGGTTTCATGTAAAGATTGAAAATCACAAGGGAGTGGATGGTTCCTTGCAGGACTTCACAGGTAATGGTTAGAGTTGGTGGTCTGAAGGAATTCATTTGAACAAACTGGTGGCTAGTAGCAATGTAGGAAATGAACCAGTTGTGGAGGATCTCGCTGATCCCCATCTGATCCCCCTGCAGATTGGAGGTGAGTGTCTGGTGCTCTACTGTGTTGAATGCTGCCTAGAGGAGAACCAGGAGGCAAGCCATTAACACAGTAATTGGCAAACATTGAAAAATTACAAAGTCTTTCCCTTCCCATTCTGCCACTCAAAATGGGCACTCCTTATCCATTTTAAGGCCCCCTACTTTCCACCCACTGTGAAAATCGATCCGGACCCTCTTCTATTATCCTATTTCTCACACTTGTTTTTGCGACGCACATTTCTTTCAGTATCCTCAACGCTACACTGATGAGAAACCTTCCCATTTCCTCCTCAAAATATCAAAGGAATCGCTTCCATCGAGCAAAAAAGGAAGCTTTTAATTTCTGAAAAGCCACAGTGTTCCAATGCGCGATCGAAGATATATAAAGCTTTTTCAGACTGAGGAGGACTCCCTTCTCTCTAAATTTGTCTTTTTTTATAATGTTATTAACATTTTCAAAACATTACATTCCAGTGAATTTGAACATGAATCATCATCCAGTTCAAAAGTCAACTTGACCCCCCCAACCCCACTGCGATTGCTTCAGATCTCATCCAGACAGTACAATATCAATTTGATTCTTCCCCAGCGATGTACTCTTTCCCTCCTGTCTTTATTCTGAAAATTCATATCCAAAGGGTTTCCCTACCATTCAATATTTGTTTGTTAACTCTCACCATTTAAAAAATATTCTTTTGCTTTAGTGCCCACTGTTTTTCTGTAGATCTGAAGATAGATCTAATATTTTCCAATGGGTTGATAAACACGCTCTCGCTGCGAGTAACAGGAAGTCATATGTGTGAAATGTCTCCTCTCTGTCACCCTGCAAACAAAAGAGCACTAGCATTGGGTTTAGCTCCCTTGGCATCCCCTCTGAATAGTAGGCTGGGCTCTCTTACAGCTACATCTCTCTAAAGGACTCAAGTTCCCTGCAGTTTCTTCAGCATTTAGGGTTTGTGGAGGGAGACATTTTGGGCAGTCGTACAGTAACATATTGACACATATGTAATATTTTTAAACCATGCATTTCATATTGGAATGCTATGGAGGTTTTGAAAGGCATTTGTGCAAATCGTGAACAATAGGGTATCGATATTTCCATCTTCTGATCTCTTTCCCATATATCTGTGAACCCTTCTCCTCCATTTCTTGGCCTTATATATCACCCGGTAAAGAAGAGACCTCTCAGGGTAATCCTAGAGTCCAGAATCCTTTCTAACTGGGTGAAGGTCTGTGAAGCTCCACTTCATCTTAGGTCTGTCAGGACCCCTTCAGCCGCAGGTACATAAATACTGATTTCGTTACGATGTTTAAGTCCTCCAATTTATGGAGTTTTACATTTTCTGTCCCTCCACATCTGCCCAACTCTCTCCATCCCTGCTTCAAACCAGCTCTGAAACTTGTGTGGTTCTGCTATGGCATCTGTAATTGAGGGGCCCACAATTAGGGGAGGGCTACGTGGTTAGGTATTTCTTCATCTACCATTTCTTCATTAAATCCCAGAGACACCCAAGTATGCTATGGTCTCTTATCATTTTGGGTTGTTTATCTACCGGAAACCATAGCCGCTCTTCCACTGTGACAGGAGCCATCATTTCATGCTCTAGATATACCACTTGTTTTCGGAT
The DNA here is from genome assembly GCF_040938575.1 of Ambystoma mexicanum. Classification (NCBI taxonomy): domain Eukaryota; kingdom Metazoa; phylum Chordata; class Amphibia; order Caudata; family Ambystomatidae; genus Ambystoma; species Ambystoma mexicanum. Next base: position 523,546,517 of record NC_090921.1, on the reverse strand, counting down.
TAATCAAACGTGCCTTGTCAGGAATACCACTGCCTCTTCTTTTTGGGCCTTATCAAGGTCTAATGACCTATTCTAGGTTTTCTGCCATACCATATCAATCTAAATAGCCTGGCCTTAAGATCTGTCATGGTCCCATGGCGACTCTCACAGGCAAAATTTGGAATATAAATCAAATTTGGCAGTAAGTATCTATAAAAACAGAGAAAATAAAGGTCAGGCAGCAAAGGGTTATGCAAGTCTTAATGGTCTAAAGAAATACACGCCCGCAACCCCCGGCACCACATCCTCATCCATACCATCCCAGCCTACCCATGCCAAAAACAAAGTTCTGTCAGTAGTGATGTTTATGACATTCACATTTTGCCATTTGAAACCAATTGTGTAGAACAAGAGAACATAGTAGCCCAATCAAAGGTTGACCAGAGAAAACGTTCAATACTTGCAATGCTGTTACACAAACAAGTGAGCTACGTATGTGCCTTGTTTGGTCACCCAAAGTTCCAGTTGTGCTGAAAGGAAATCACAGACGTGCCCCAAAATGTAATCAGCCCTATATCTATTAAATCCAATAACTAAGCTCAAAATGTGCCACTCTTAGTTGCCATCCAAGGTCACAACAACTGAAAACCAGGGCAGTGACATTAAAACAGCACAAAGGAAGCCACTAATTAAGATGTGGATAAACGCATCATTCACAAGACCTCAAAGACACAGCTGATGGGAAAAAACTAATTTTCCTGTTGTCTAATTTGCATTGGTCTCTTTTTCTGTATGTACAAAAAATACCTTGATAGTAATAGCTCTTTAAGATTCTTTTGATAAAGCAAACAGCAAGTGTTCTTAACATAACAGTAACTGAGCATTGCAGACTTTTGTAAAAAAAGAAAAAACAACATTTCCCTGAAGAAAAATAATATCTTTACCCAGTCTGGAAGGGCAGACCATGTTGGAACACGCTGGCAGAGGTCTCTGAGAATTCGAATAACTATAACACAGGATTGCAGCCCATTTGCACAAGCCTGTACAGAGAAAAAAAGCAAGAACATTATCACTGTGTAAATGTAACAGCTATAAAAATCTTTCAGCACAAAGAAGAACAAGTTACTTTCCCGTGGTAACGTTCTTTCAACTAGATGTTCCTCCCACATATTCCTCATCTTTGATATCCAAGTATGAGTGCAGCTTGCACTTGAACATTTTTTCATAGGGTTGAGCGTCGAGTCATGGCCTTCAACTGCCTAGGTAGCATCCCACGACATGACGTCAAAACTGGAATATCGAGCAAGTGCAGTGACCGTTACCTCAGTTCTAGTTTTTTCCCCCTTTAATTTGCATGTCATGCCATAAGAGGAGACATTCTTGATGTTGCGAGAAAGGAAGGTGTAAGACACGAAAATTCTAGGCAAGTAAGAGGGGGAAGGATGGGAGGGCGATGAGGAGTATGTGGGAGGAACATCCAGTCAAAAGAAAGTTACCACACGTAAGTAACTTGTTCTTCTAATGGACTTTGTCCTCCCACATAGTCCACATTTTTGATACATAGCAGTTTGTGTGAGATAAAGAGTCTATACAGTAACATTTACTGAAAATGTGAAGGGATGACCAGGTTGCAGCTCTGCAGATGTCTTGCACTTGCTCCCCTCTTTCTAGAGCTGAGGAAGCAGCCACCCCTCTAGTGGAATGCGGCCTCAGACCTTCTGGTTAATCTTTTTCTGCTAAAGAGTAGCATTCTGTTATAAACATGACAATCCATCTGGAAGTTGTTTGTTTTGTTTCCCCTAAACCTAATCTTTGTCCAACGTACTGTGAGAAACCTGACGGTATTCTCCTACCTACTCCCCCGGGATTTTCCATTCAGGTGGCCAGGGAAAGTCCATCACTTTTGGATCCCGACCTTGGGGGTGGACAAGCGAGGGAGGATCACCTGAGTGGAGGGTAGTAGGGTGTCAGGAGGAGAATGGCCAACGGTGAGACATGGTATTCCCGCTTCCCCCATTGTACATCAAAACACACTCCCTCAGCATTTATGGGGTATTTTCAATCTTATCTCATCCCCACCCACCATTTCCAACAAGTACTGGGACGAGGAAGTTACGATTGGGAGTCATAAAGATTAACCATAGGAATAATGCAGGGATGCAGGGAAAGGCCTACTACATTTCGCCACTAGGCTGTCCCACTAATAGAGTCAGGCAACGTCAGGCACTTTACTTTGATCATTCACACCTGACTCCACTTGACTCTCGGTATAAAATGTGTGGTTCTGCCCAAGAAGTTCAGCGAGCTGGGGTTGCTGGTTGGAACATTGCTGTGTGTCAGAAAGGGTGCAGCGTGGCGAGAGAGCTGTGCTTCCAAGGACCAGAGGAAGGTTAATTTCAGGTTGCTGGCCGTGTCCAAGCCAGTGCTAGTTCCCGTGGGACGTGTGCCGGTCCCAGAGGAGTCTGAGGGGCAGGTGGTGAGACCCTGAACTCAACCCACACAACCCAATGAGCCGCTCGCCAGCGCTGCGCTCCTTGGGTGAGTTTCACAGAAAGAGAGAAAAACTCAGTAGCGTGCGGGTAGCTGGAGCAGCCGTAGAAGCAGTAAATATGCATACGGCATGCTAAGCTGAAAGCTGACAGAATGCGAGAAGGAAAGGAAAGAGGGTTCAAGCGACCCGAAAGTGAAGAGAGGGTGCAAATGACCTAAAAGCAAAGAGAGGGCACGAATGACCCAAAAGACAAAGAGAGAAATGAAAGCAACAAAAAGCAAAGAGAGGGTATGGGAGACCCGAAAGACTAAAAGAGTGGAATTAAAGCGAGAGAAAGCAAAGAGAGGGTTGGAGTGACCCAAAAACAGGAAAGAAAAGTGCAAGATGAAGAGAGAGGATGGTGCAAGGGTACACAACCAAGTGAAAAAAGTGTGCCTGAGGCACAATAAAGCCAAGAGAAGTGTGCAAGAGGAACAGAAGAGTAAGAATAAGGTGCAGGTGTGCACAGAGAAAGGAAAGAAAGGTGAAAGTGAGACCAGAACCGAGTGGAAAGGCCACCGGAGGAAAATGTGCCACAAGGAAGATATAAAGTGTAAGGAGAGGGGTCAGAGTGGAGGAGCAAAAGCCCAGCGTTTTTTCGAAAGTCTCTGACACTGCTCCATGGAAAGAAATGTGTGTTAAAAATTAAAGTTACACACTGTAGTGACTAGAGTACTCAAAACACATAGTCCTCTTTCCTCCATCCTTGTGGGACGTCCCTTAAAATGAGGACAGTACCGGAACCTTTGGCAGCGTAAAATTGAACTTCCCATTTAAATTTAGTATAGCGCGTTGGGGCGCGGCCTCGGGAACGCCCGCCGGCACCCGCCCTCCGTCGCCTCACCTCAGTCAGTCCCCTTTCAACACATCTGACGCTTAGATACCTAGCTACTCTTAGAACATATTAGCCCTTAGCATACTAGTGGGAGAAGGCGGGTGGGACATATGGAGGAAAGGGGACTATGGACTAGGAGTACTGTAGTCACTACGGTGATTAACTTTAATAACTCATACGTCCCCTTCCCTATCCTCCATCCTTGTAGGCGATTCCTCCGAACAAGAACATAGGGTGGAGCTGTGATAACATGCCTCATTTCTAGGATGAAGCAAAAAGGTTCTTCAGAACCGCCTGACCCAACTCTGCACCGCGGCTGGAGCTGGTGTCCAGTGAGTAGTGCTTACAGAAAGCCGACCGGGTTGCCCAAGTAGCCACCCTGCTGATGACATCCCAAGAAGCATGTCTCTGAAAAGCAACGACCGTGGCCTTAGCTCTAACCGCATGGGCATGAATACCTACAGGAACCGGTTTGCCCATGGCCTTGTACACCTCCGAAATGGCCTGAACCATCCAACGGGCGATGGATGCCAGAGAGCTGGGGGAGGAGCCCCAAAAAGTCACAAACAATTCCTCGTTCTTCGTGAAGGATTTTGTCATAGAGCTATAGAACCTGAGGACCCTCTTGAGGTCCAAAGAATGCAGTGCCCCCTGTAAGGAGGGCATGGTTTTAAACAGTGAAGACAGACACAAGTGATCACAGTTCAAGGGTCTTTATTGAACTTCAATGGGTTGGTTGAACAGCTATCTAACCCAAATCTAAGGATGGGAGCAAGCTACGACCATCAAATAATAGTAATGCAGTCCTAGTCGAGTCTCTGTCAAAATAAAAAGGGTGAGGGACAATAATGTATGCAACAAAGAAAAGTGTAAAAGAAATAATATGTCAGCATGGTTGAGCAGTTGGCTTCCCTTCGCCACGTTTTCAGCACGGGGCAAGGCAGCACGTTTGAGCTTCGCACACTCTGGCTTCTCGGTCACGAGGATACAGTTCAAAGCATAGACATCAGGGCCTTCTGCCAAACCCTCTTTCCCAATAACAGTCTCTTACTGCAGAGGGCCTGTCGTAACAAACTAATCTCAAAGTTCCATTCCCATTAGGATTTTCACATGTACAAATTCTAGCTTCTAATGTTCAACAGGTCCTACCTCGCAGGGGCTCGGATCCTCTTTTCACCAAAATCGAACACTTTCGAATGTGCGATGGTTTTGCTTAGACAGTTGCAGGACCAATTAGATTCACTACACACAATGGGCCTCATTACGACCCTGACGGAAGACCATGGTGCTATTAGCACTATGGTCCATGCCAGTAAATTACTGACTCCGCCATGGAGAAAGGGGGAATTACCACCCCATTACAAGGTTGGCGGGCGGTAATTCCCCCTTCCTCCATGGCCCTTCCCCATTCCCATTTTTGCCCCATAGGGCTCAATGGGAATGGGGAAGGCGCTAAGTACGGTGCCGCAAATTGCGGCACCGTAATTAGCACCAAGGTCCCTTTGCGGGTCCCTACTTTAACGGGTGGTCTACACCAGCCGTTAACGTCGGGTCCCGCAAAGGGGCCTCGTAATTAGGTGCTAATAGGTTAACGGCGCCGTTTACCCATTAGCGCATGGGTCGTAATGAGGCCCAATGTTCTTACAATCTTCTACTTTCGTTTCTCTTGTCTGCATACCTTACAGAGACCTTCGATTGAGCACATTCACAGTGCCGGTCCACTCTGTTAACGGCATCACATCTTTCCTTCACGAGTTCAAACATTCATCAGCAGTTTGGCTTTACATGCATCTTTCATCACACGCGTTTGACAATGTTTGTTCCAGCGCTCGTTATACAATGTTGCCACTTGCGACCTTAAGCTTCAACACAGACCAGTCTTGCATCGGTCTCACCAACTTACCGGCTGTGTTGATCTCTCTGATGCTTTTTTGTTCTTGGAGCCAAGGACGATACCACAGCGGCTGATGCTGTTCCTCCCCGCCTTGGACAGTTACACGGGAGGGCCTTCGGTATCTCTGACTCACAATGCAGGATTCTTCAGTCTTGTTTCCTGGCCTTATGCTTTCTGCCTTTAAGGTTTCGTGAAAGTAACCGTTTCTTGCCAAAAAGGTCAATGGTATTTCCCTCTTTGCGAACCCTTCTTGTGTTCCTGTCTTTCTCCCCTCGTTCAGCTACCAACACGAAACTGCTGTTCCTTTGTGCACTTTGCCTCGCTGAAAGTAGGCTCTCGTTCTCCGGATTTTATCTTTGTGGGGAAGTTTAATGGAAGTCAGGTGTGAGTGATTGTCAGTAATTGCCTGACTTCGCCTGACCAAAGTAGGGGGGACATGTCAGGTACATTGCTCGGGTGCGAGTATGTTTTTCCCCAGAGTGGGCTGTCCATGTGGAGAAGGGAAAGGGGGGAAAGGTTCCCATCTATCCTACCTGGTAGGATGGCGTAAAGGTTTTGAGGGGGGAGGGATACCGCGTCTCGCCATCCGGGGCCCCACTCCCACAAGACCCCTCACCCAGGTTATCCTCCCGCACTGGTCCACCCTCAGGGTCTGGATCCAAAGGCGATGGCCGTGCCCTGGCCACCTGAGAGGATATCTGCGGGGACTAGCAGTTGAGACACCTTCTGGTTTCTCAACTCTCTGACTGACTGCGGGTGCAGGAAGCTTGAGTCAGATAAAATAGAGGGATCACCTTGGGCAAGAAGCTTGGATGAGTGTGCAAGATGATCTTGTTGTTGTGAAATCTGGTGAAGGTCTTGCACGAAGTCAAGGACTGCAGCTCACTAACCCTGCATGCAGAGGGGAGAGCCACCAGTAAAACCGTCTTCAGTGTCGCTAAGCAGATGTCCACAGAGGCCATCAGCTCGAAAGTTTTGCGCTGAAAAGCTGCAAGAACCACCTTAAGGTTGTAACCGTGTGTGGCCTATGCACTGGTGGAAAAAGCCTAGACAACCCCCTTAAAATGGGGCTTAACCACCGGGTTGGCCACAGAAAACACATGCTCAGGGGAATTTTTGTAAGCCTGAGTAGCTGCCATATAGGTGCATCAAATATCCACCTGAACTCCGGAACGAGCCAGGTGTGCTGAAAAAGCCAGCATGTTATCCGGAGAACAGGTGACAGGGCCCAGACCCTTGTCACAAGCCCAATGGCAGAACCTAGTCCATTTACTCTTATACTGGGACAGAATCGAGGGCCTCCTGGCCTGCGGAATGAAGTCCCAGTTGACATCTTAAAATCAAGCATGCTGAAGCCTCCGCTGGCCAGGAACCAGGCTGCCAGTGCGAGCTTGGCCACGTCTGTATGTTCCACCGCCCCTTCCTTGCTGGAGATCGGAAGGTGGACTGGACATGGGAAACAACTGAAACAGAGCCGAAAACCAGGGTCTTGATGGCCACTGGGGGGCAATCAGGACTGCAACCCACCGAAGCCCAAAACTTGTGGAGGGTCCGTTGGAGCAGAGGGGTGGGCGGGAACACAACACCTGCATCCGTGCCAAAAGATCAGGAAGGCATCTCCCAGAGACCCCCAACCCTGTCCTGCCCATGAAGCAAACTGGAGGCACTAGTAATTTAAAGGGGGTGTGAACAAATCCAGGTCTGCAAACCCCCAACGCTGGAACAGGGCAACAAGGAGTCATTGTGCAACTCCCACTCGTTGGTGTTGAACCCCAAGCGGCTCAGCTGGTCCCCTTCGGCATGCTGTCCCCCGGAAGGTGGATTGCCGACTGCTGAAATCCAAACTCCCTCCGTCCGTGCCCGTTTCCAGATCAACACCGCCTCCATGCAGAGCGGGTGGGGGTGCCACCCTGCTTGCTTGCTCAGGTAAAACATTGTGGAAGAATTGCCCGTTCCTACCAGAACAGACCTGTCCCCGATGAGGGGCAAAAACACCTTGAGGGTCTGGCCCACTGCCCTGAGCTTGAGCAGATTGATATGCAGGAGGACCATGCGCCATGAATCGCATAGCCCCCCCAGACTAGCACCTCAGCATGAAAGAGAGGAGTCCATCGTCACCACCAGAGTAGGCTCCGGGTGTCAAAGGGGGCTCCCAATGAAACATGCCCATCCATCATCCACCACCGCAGATCGGGCAGCAGGAGCAGTGGTACTGGGAACCCGTCCATCTGAGGCTTCGTCTCCTGATCCCAATTGGCTGCCAGGTGGATCTGGAGGCGCCTCATCTTGAGGTGAGCCTGCTGTACAGTGAGCATGCAGGATATCAGAACCAGAATATGCTGAACCACCATGTTGAGGTGGTCGAGTTAGCCAGAAAATGCCCCACCACCTTGCGGATGGACAGGAGCCTCTCGGCGTAGGGAAGACCTGCTGAACCGTAGTGTCCCAACGCACACCTAGGAAGACCAGAGTCTGAGATGGGCGCAACTGTGACTTCCTCTGTTTGAGGGAGAACTCCAGCCGATGAAGGATATCTGCCAGTCTCTGGCAGGAGTGCAACACCCTCTCGGGTGACCCCCACCCTCACCAGCCAGTCTTCCAAGTAAGAGTACAGATGGTGGCCCTCCAAGCATAGAAGGCCCGCCACTGCGTTTATCAATTTCGTGAAGACACAAGGGGCCGAGTTCAGACCAAAGGGCAGCACCCTGTACTGGAAGTGGTACAACATAATTGTGAACCGCAGAAACTTCTGATCCGCTTGGTAGATGAGTACGTGCAGGTACGCATCCCTGAGGTCCAGGGAACACATAAAGTCCCCTGCACACAGAGACTCAGCGATGTGCGAATGAGTAATCACCTTGAAGCGTTCCAGTGGGGCAGAGAGATTCAGAAATGACAGGTCCAGGACAACCCTCAGGCCAGCCTAGGGCGCTGCAATTCTGGATGCTATTTGCTCCAAATACGCCCCGTTAAAACCTAAAAATAATAGACCTTCAAAATCCTGGTTTAGGCCAGACCTTATTCCTTAGACCTTAGGAAGAAGGCCTGCCAAACTGATAAAAAGTGGACAGCACTTAAATCTTTTGAAAATATGGAGACCGCAAAAGCGGCACTTAAAAACTATAAACAAGCTCTCTTTAGGGCTAAAAGGGATTTCTTCCATATTTAAATTATTAATGCTGGTAATCAACCAAGATAATTGTTTGCAGTGGTCACCAGATTCTGCAAACCAGGCTGTATTGCATCATCAGTTGAGCCTTCGCTAACACAGGCGAACAGGTTCAATATATTTTTTAAAGAAAAAATTGAAATGATACGAGTATTAGGGCAAAGACAGAGGAGATTGAGATAGCCCATAGCCAGACAACCAAGTTAAGGCTGAGTGACAGAGGAGTATGTTCAGGCTCTGATAGTGAAGCTTAAACCGCCCAACGACTCTCTGATTACGCTGCATGCATGCTCGGCTAGAAATATGGCAAAATACATTGCTCCCTTTGTGACTACATTTGTCGACAAGTCACTGACCAAGGGTATGGTACCCAGAGAAGTAAAAAGGTCAATTATTACACCCCTGTTAAAAAAAATATATATATATAGATCCATCTGATTTATAAAACTATCGCCCGGTTGCAGACTTATATTGGCCAGGTAAAATTTTACAGAAAGTGGTGACCTCGCAATTGCAAACATTCATTGAGAAGGAGGCAATACTGTATGGTTTGCAATTGGGATTTCGGCCCAAATATGGGACGGAGAAGGCCCTGTTGGCAGTGTATGATGAGCTGTTAGAGGCTGCGGACAGAGGTGGACTCACTCTTTTTGAAATGTTGGATCTGTCTGCATCCTTTGACACAGTCAAGCAGAGTATTATAATGGAGCACTTATCACTGCCCGGGAATGTCTCCGACCAGGCTCTGAAATGGTTTGCCTCTTTTCTTGATGATAGACATCAAAAGGTGAAATCTAGTGGTTATATATCAGACCCTATTACGAAGAGTGGTGAAGTGCCACAGGGGTCCCCACTCTCCCCTTTGCTATTTAATCTACATATGCTGTGTTGAATATCCTGAAAAGTCATGGCGTAAACTATCATTCTTAAGCCAATGATTTAAGCCGATGATACTCAGATTTACATTAAGATTGATAATATCGAGGGGGCTTTTGTTAAAGTGAAGTGTCTGGAAGATTTTAATGGTTGGATAGCAAGAAACCAACTCCAGCTGAATGCAGCAAAAACAGAGTATATCCTGTTTGGACCGGAGAAGCAGGTTGGGGAGAAACTTCAATTCTCCACCAAGATCAAGAACCTAGGATGCATGTGGTAAGAGAATCTAGGTAGTGAGACGCAGGAAGGGGCAAAGGTCCAATACGTCTGCTACACATTACGGATGCTACAGCAAGTTCTTCTATACATTCCTAAACAAGACCATGCAGTAATGATTGGAGCTATGAAAAATACCCATCTAGACTATTATAATAGTATTTTGATTGGTATTCCAGCCAAACAAATGCATAGACTCCAGAATGCCCAAAATTCAGCAGTTAGACTGATTGGTAGTTCGAAAAAATCTGATCATGTCTCGCCCTTACGGCGGTCGCTCCACTGGGATAATGGGCAAGGACCGTATCAAATTTAAGATTGCCTGTATGATCTTCAAATGCCCAAAAGGACTGGCCCGGAGTAGCTAAGCAACAAAATCCTACCCTATAATCCAGTAAGGAATCTCAGGTCAAGTAATCAATTACTGCTAAGTAACCCCTGGTCGACATTTGTTACCAGAGGGGATAGGAGATTTGCAGTCTTTGGACCTAAAATATGGAACAGTATTCCACAAAAGATTAGGGAATGCCAGACAATTGTTCAGTTTAGGAAAGAGCAGAAAACTTTTTGTTCCAGTAATCCTCTAACTGTTTCGACAACACAAAGGGGCACACTACCAAAATAATCATGAGTGATTCTGTATCTTCATTCGATTTCAATAATTCCAACTGCGCCCCTACACGGTTAAGTCTGTCGTGGGCACGTTATAAACACAGAAAAATCAAAATCAAGCCAGAAAAAACACAGGGTTTGACCTCGGTCCAGCTGTGGGATTGAGGGAAGGATTTCTGACACGGCTTTGTCAGGATGGCCAAGGACTTTGAGTGGAAGTTTTCTTCTTTGCCAACTCCTCATCAGTTGACTAATGAAAAAGGTCCACACCCTCGAAGGGCAGATCTAGTATCCGCTCCTGCGCGTCAGATGAAAACTAAGTGACGTGCATCCACGCCATCCTTCTCATCTCGACACAAAGGGACAGCACTCGGCTGGCTGTGTCGATGTCTAAGACCGAAGACTCCATAAGGTCTTGTGCAACGACCCGGGCATCTGCCAGACCAGACTTGAAGGAGGCTTGCTTGTCTGAGGGGAGTTCGGGCAGAAATTCCGAGTTCCCACCACAGCTTCTGGTTAGCCACAGACAAGAGGGCATCTTCGTTTGCTTGCTGCAGATGGAGTCCTGAGATGGAATAACATCACTTTCTTAAAGACTCAAGGAGAGACAACTGGAGGTGGCTCCCGTAGAGGAAGACAACAAAGATAATGGTTTAGAATATAGGGAGGCCACAACTGTAGAATGCAGCTGCGGGAGGGAGGCCAGGAGTAGTGACATGAACCTGCTGTCCAACTTCTTATTCATCTGGGCTTTGGCCCTGGGCTTCTCCCAGATTTTATGCGCCACCTGCAGGACATCCTTCTGGAGGGGGATGCCAGACTGGATCATGGTGCGCTTACCCAAGACCTCTGCTAGCACTCCCGACTTCTGGGGGGCTTCCTCAGGCAGAGGGACCACCAAGAACTCCACCAGGCCCTGCAGGCGGTCATGAAAGGCCTTAACAGATGCTGAGGGCTCATCATCGTGGGTGTCATTGTCCTCATCGTCGTTATCGCCCCCCCACCTTTTTTTTTTTTTTTAACAGACTGAGGGGAGTCTGGGCCCTGGGACACAGGTGTCGGCTGTGTCCCCCCCTAAGACAGGAGCCAAAGCCAGGTCCAACAGCTGTTGTGGGGGAGGCGTTGGGGATACAGGAGGAGGTGGAGGGGTCTGAACGATCGGTAGGGCCTGCACCGGGGAGGGACTGGCACTGGAACCGGCAACGTTGGTGGCATACCTAGAGAAGGAGGTCGGGAAGGCAACGCCTGCGGGATGACCTTCACAATATCCCTCAGGAGCCCCTTCATCTGAGGTGAACGCATGAGGAAAAGGACGCGCTCGAAAAAGCGGTCCTTGCTAGCCACCGGGTCCCTAGGGGCCCAGCCCACCAAGGTGCTGGGCCTCCGGTCCTGGTCAAAGCGCAGAGGCGCCTGTGCTGTGTAGATAACAAGGGGGGTCCTGGGAGACTCTCTGCCTGACATGAGTCCTGGTTACAAGAACCTTACCCAGAGTCTTTAGCTCACTATCTTTCACAGAGAAGAAATATCCCAAACATATCAGTCTTTGTCCTGCCCTTGGGCAGTCCAGCACCGAAATGCTAGGCAATTCCACTCTGAACAAGAGTACCAACAGCAACCCCAGACACGTGTTTCGGTCTGGTTGAACCTCATCAGTAGGGTGTAGCTGTGCCTCTCTAAGAATAGTGAGCAAGGGGTCCACGTCTGGATTCCCCTAGTAACTTAGGGTGAGACCCAAAGTTACTTGAAATATGCAGATAGCAAGGGGGGTCCCGGGAGACTCTCTGCCAGACATGAGTCCTGGTTACAAGAGCCTTACCCAGAGTCTTTAGCTCACTATCTTTCACAGAGAAGAAATATCCCAAACATATCAGTCTTTGTCCTGCCCTTGGGCAGTCCAGCACCGAAATGCTAGGCAATTCTACTCTGAACAAGAGTACCAACAGCAACCCCAGACACGTGTTTCATTGGGTAAGGCTCTTGTAACCAGGACTCATGTCTGGCAGAGAGTCTCATACGACCCACTCCAGCTTCCAGAGTGAAGGGGACTGGGATCATCCGGCAGGGTCAATTTGACGGGCGAGAGTACAGGCAGGCCCTGTGTCAGATCCAAGATGGCCACAGGCCTGGCAAACTCCGCCAAGTGCCTTTCTGCCATTTTGAAACCTTGCACCACGGTCTGGCATGGTAGGATACACCTTGTGCCTTGCACCAGAAGCAGAAGTGTCAATCTTCAGAGATTACTCTAGTAGGAGCTGAGCCCTCAGCAGGCTTGCTGTTAGTTGTAACGTACTCGTGACTTCGGAGCAAGCTCCGGTAGGCAGGACGCCCTCGGCCCCTGAGCTAGTAGTCGTGCTGCATTGTGCAGAGGACAGACTCTTGGAGGTGGCACTCGATGATTACTTACCCCTTGGGGCTGAAGAGGAGGACAAACTTGATCGCCCTTCCGAGGACAGCCTGGTAGGGCCTTTGAGCCCCTCGGCTTAGGAGCCGGTAGCCTTAGAGGCTTCTGGCCTGCCAGAATCTGAATTCGGGGAACCCCTATCCATGGTAACCCAGGTGAAGGAGTTAGCGCTGAGGAGCAGTGCTGAACAGAGGGCCTACCTTCTTTTGCTGAGAGGTCCTGGAGATAAAGTGGGGCAGATGAGAAGTGTGGAAGATCTGGCTTCACTGCGACAATCAAGTCTTTAATGCCCTTTGACTTAGAGTGCTGGTTGGACCCCAAACAGTCAAGATGGAGTTCTTGGGCCGGAGACCAGGAACGAGCGGTCGCATGAGGCACATCTCATGTAGCCTCCTCCAGCCGACAGGCGCCGAGGGAGGTGAGGCACCAAAGGGAAGTTTAAATAAGATTGAAAAAGCAGAACGGGGAGCAAGCAGGGAGCTAAAGAAGTCTCCTAGCTGGCTGCCAGGTCCAACACTGTCCATGCCGAAAAAGAGACTGAGGTGAGCGGCTAGCTGCAGGCATTCCCATGACGAGGCCTCACCCCCGCCCGCTATACTAAATTTAAAGGGGAAGCTCTATTTTACGCTGCCAAAGTTTCCAGTACCGTCCCCATGTTGGGGGACTCCCCACAAGGATGGGGGAAAGGGGATGGGATGTAATGCTTACCTCTGGTGCCCTGCAGTAGTGCCTGGTCCAGACTGTTCCGAAGCGTTGCTCCCCTTTGCTATGGTGGATACACAAGCCACTCCTTCCCCCACTGGTTCGTGAAGAACTAAAGCCACAGTGAGCAGTGAGGTTGGGAGGAGCCCGGTAGAACTCGGAGCCTCTGGTAGGATGTGCAAGGGGGTCTGGATGAAGACCTAGGGGTAAGTAAGTGCAGGTATTCAATATGTGTCTCCCAGCGTTCTCCCCACCTCCCTCTTATGTCTCCCTTAGGTATGTTGGCTGGCACACAGGCAGTTGTGCTCACTGTGTTTAGATGAAGAAGGTGGGCTGGAGATGTCAGGTAAGCATTCGACTCCAGTTGCTTCGCTGTGAGTAGTGGTCCAGGCAAGCTGTGATGCACTGGATGCAGCAGGTGTGGAGGTAAGTCTTTTTATAGCGCTGCTTTGTCTTCCTGGGGTTTTAGCAGCTTGTGGCGCAGTGCGCGGCTTGTTTCATATTGTTAGTTCTCGTCTGGAGATGCAGTGTGCTTTAACAAGTGTCTTTCTCTTTTCCTTTCCACAGATGCAGATCATGCGAAATGCTGTTCCGGATTGGCCGCAGTGCGAAGAATGAGTGAAGCGGCTGATCGCTTGTTCAGGTACGTTTGTTCTAAATGGGAAATTCGGGTGGGAGTTGTCAGTAAACTTCAGATTCTTACTGTAGTTTTCTCTGTTTCAGGAGCTGCAGGGCTCGGACGATGAAGTCTTCCAGTAAGTATGGCTGCAGGTGAGTTTGGGCGTGCACTGATAAGCTACAGTATCCGTGCATTTGAAAACAGGAGCATTAAGCATTACACTGCTCTGGCAGGTGAAACGCTTAGCACAGGGTGTGGCCTGGGCGTGGTTTTATAGCCTCGGCCCGCGCCCTCTTAACACTAGATCACCAGGGATGTCAGATCATTGGCCATCTTGAGTTCCACAACAGGTTCTGTCTTGGCGGCCATGTTGGAGTGGGTCAAAGCAGGTCTTAATAAACGCCTGTGCCAGCCAGTCACCCTGCATGTCCAGCCTCTTCATACACTGAGATAGGAGGGTGTGCCTTGTGTCCTAATGCATGTGCTTTGTGTTCTCACTGGGATCGTGACACGGGACGTATGAAGGAAACCCTGAGAGGCCCGCAAGAGACATTTTTGAACTTTGCAGGAGAGGCCTAGACTTTGGGAACCCCGAGAGGCCTGACAAGAAATGTCTATTTTTTTGGAACTGGAAGGATTGAAGCTTGGGGAAGGGACTCCCTAGGGAACCAGAGACATTGGGACCTTTAATGACTTGCCGCAAGTGCCATGCATGGAAGATTCAGAGGGCAACCCTTTTGAGTTAAACTAGTTTTGAAAGTGGCAGAACTACACCTGATGGTAAGGCTACCCTAAAACCAGTCTTGGTTTAATTTCTTTTTGAGACACCATTTTTCTTTAAGGAGACCCGTGATCACATTTTATCTAAGAGTGAGGGCAAGCATAGGTTTAGACACAGACGGACTTTGTTTTGGACTTACAGACATCGACGGTTCTTAGAAACATCAGTTGAGGGAACAACCCCTTTAGAGTTAGTGCCAGTTAGGTATTACACCAACCCAACAAAGTTTCTAAATAAAAGTTTTCAAACTGTTACTTTTGAGTTTTTGTCTCTCTTGATACCAGGTCTGTCTCACAGTATCCAATGAAAAGCTGGTCATCCATGTGAACATTTGCTGTCCGGGAGATAATAAATTAGTACCCTTTTAGGGATCAGACAATGGAGTCTCACCTCCTCTTTTGATGGGTGCGCAGGAGGATAAAAGGTTGGTAATATTACACATTGTGAAAGGTGGAACTCCGACACAACTTTCGGAAGAAAGGAAGATCGACTTTATCCTTGTAAAACGACATGAAAGGAGGCTTTGAAGACAAGGCTTGTAGCTCACTTACCATGCGGACAGACGTGATAGCTACTAAAAAGCCTGTCTTTATTGTAAGCATCCTCAATGGACACGAATGCAAGGGCTTCAAAAGAGCTCCCATAAGACATTTCAATAATAAATTCAAGTCCCATGTTGGTCCAATAAAGGGAGTAGGTAGGAACAAATGTGTTAGACCCTTAAGAAATGGTATTACAATCGGCACCTTAAAGTATGATCCCTCATCGGGAGAACTCTTAAAAAAAGATAGTGCCGTCAAGTAGCCCTTCCCCGTGGCCACCTGTAACCCAGAATGGCTCAAGTGGAGAAAGAGATAAAACATTTTCCCTGCACCAGCTGCAAAACTGCTATAGCCTGCGGCATAGGGATTTAGTTGCTGGTCTTCCAGCTGAAAGCAACACCTCCATCACGTCTTCTGGAAGGTCCCAATCCTTGCATCTCACCCTTTTAGACACCAGGCGTGAAGATTTAGAGTCCTGATTTCTGGGTGAATTATGCGACCTCCCACTTGCGAGAGCAGATCCTCTCTTTGGGGAAGACAAATCGGAGGGCAGATGGCCATCTAAAGAAGGTCTGTGTTCCACATTCTCCTGGCCCAATCTGGAACAATCAGGTTCATAGGTTTCCCCAACTTCCTCAACCTCCTGATTACTTGAGGAATAATGGGGACTGGAGGAAATGCGCACAGGAGTGGAAATTCCCAGTCCACCACAAACGTGTCCCCTAGAGCTCCTCTTTGGGGATCCCTGGAGAAGATGAGCTCACACTTCCGGTTGACACTGGTCGCAAACAGATCCATCTGAGGAGTTCCCCAAAGGGCTGATCTCTAGGTCTTCCTGAGCTAGTTGCCACTCGTGGGAGATCGTGCTCTGCCTGCTCAGAGCGTCTGCCGACGTGTTTTCTTCTCTGGCTAGACGAAATGCCAGAAGAGACATTCCTCAGTGCCCAAAACCAGAGCTCCACTGCCTCTCTGCATAGGGGCAGCGACCCTACGCTCCCTCTCTTGTTGAGGTAATGCATTGCCACTGTGTTGTCCATCATTATGAGGCCACCTTTCCCCCGTATTGAGGGCAGGAAGGCCATCAGCGCTTGTCCGATTACCCTCAGCTCCAAAAGGTTGATATGGAGTATAGACTCCGACTTAGACCAGTGTCTGTTTACTGAAAGATCTTTCATGTGCGCGCCCCATCCTATGAGGGGGACGTCCGGCACAACTGTCATCTCCGGCCATGGTTGCCAAAAAGGTTCTTCTCTCATCACATTCTATTGGCAGCCCACCACAGGAGATCCTAGGAGATCTTTGCCAGCACCTGAACTAGGTCAGTCATTCTGACCGAGAATAGAGTCCGCTGGTATCTGAGAGCTCACCGAAGAGATCTCATTTTTAGACGGGCTTCTGGCACCAGAGAAATGCAGGATGCCATGAGGCCGAGCAACCATAGGAAGTCAAAGGTCGGGAGATGTTGGGAACTTTGACATTTTTGCACCATCTGCAAGAGATGTTGAGCCCTCAACTCAGATGGCAAAGCTTTTCCCGAGACCGAATCCAGGACTGTGCCAATAAATTGAAGCTTTTCAGAAGTAGTCAAGTGGGACTTCTTAAAGTTCAGCGAGAAGCCCAGCTCGTGGAGGAAGTGGCATGTTCGACTGAAGTGACTCCGAGACTACTCCGGAGAACAAGCCCTGATCAACCAGTCCAGGTAGGAGTAGATGTGAATCCCCTGTTTCCTTAGACTAGCTGCCACCACTGCCATAAGCTTGGTGAAGACCCTCAGGGTTTTAGTGAGCCTGAATAGCAGGATCTGAAACTGATGAGAACCACCAACCTCAGGTACTTTCTGTACTTCTGATGTATGGGCACATGAAAGTAAGTATCCGAAGGTCCAATGACACCAACCAACCCCAGTCGAAGGGGCTGAAGGATCAGCGCAAGAGTTACCATCTTGAACTTGTCCTTCCTGAGTAACTTGTTCAAGCAACTCAAGTCCAAGATGGGTCGCACTCCTCTGTCCGTCTTGGGTATTAGAAAGTAGGGAGAATACCACCCCTGGTTTCTCTCTGCTGCAGGTACAAACTCTATTGCACCTTTCTCCAACAACATGAGAATCACCTGTTGAAGGAGTGGATCTGGAACCAAGGTAGATCTGGGTTTGTGGGGCAATCTGGGGGTTTCTTGAGAAATGGAAGGCAGTAAACATTGGCTACCGTTTGTAGCACCCATGCATCAGAAGTTATGCTTTGCCAACTCCGGGGACGCTGCCACAGTCTGGCTCCTACCACAGACTTGTGGGTGAGGGAGTAATTTTGCCGTTCCACTTGCAGCTGAGGGTACGTCAGTATGTGTTGCACTGGGAGTTCTACCGCCCTTGTCTCTGGCTCTATAAGGATCCCTCCTTTGAGCCCTTTGTGAGAACTGTCCTCTTCCTCTAGAGATGGAAGAATAGAAATGAAAAGGATGTCCTCTCCACCCCTTGTCCTGAGAGTTTCTGTGGTTGTCTGATTGCCGCCCTGAAAGATTTAGCTGCTGCCCTTGAAGCCTGCAGCTTTATCCAAGCTGTTGTCAGCCTTTTTCACCAAAAAGAAAAGTAATATCAAAGGATATGTCTAGCAAACGTGCTTGGACATCTGATGAAAATCCTGACTTTCTTAGCCATGACATGCTGCTTAGCACAGTACTGGCAGCCATAGATCTACTTACTGAATCCACAGTATCCAGATTAAATTGCAAGGATTTTCTCATGGCATCCTTTCTGTCTTGGCTTAGGTTTAAAAACCCATCCCTTTCTTCTCCCTACGGTGTATGGTCTGCTGCAAGGGCATCTACACCCCAAAGAGTGTGTTTGCGTGTGCCAGGCTTCCTGCACTAAACATTCTCTTTCCCAAAGAGTCAACCTTCCTAACGCCCTTGTCGGCAGGAGTTGAAAGATAAGCCGAGGAGTTAGAGGATACTGTTGCGGTCTGAACCACCAGGCTCTCTGGTGTTGGATGCCGGCTGAGCAAAGGAGGTCTACTGAAGCTGTTCTGTACTTTTTGTCAACAGTTTATTAACAAGGGGTATGGTATCCGGCATCAGCCAATTTTCCATTACCTCCAGCCTTAAAGCAGCATGAAAAGGTAACACAGCTTCCTTTACTGGACCACTAGCTAAAATATCAGTAGGGTCATCTGTTTCCACAATTGCAGTGGGTTTTGACCATCATAATATTCAGAAACCTTACTTATTACTGAGCTATAGGAAGCATCACAATATAGAGCCAACTCTGGGTTCTCAAAGTCAGTTTCAGATGTCTCCCAACTGCTGGTCTCTTTTAGTGTTTCTACCAGATTGGTTTTGTATCTTCGATTCTGGAGATATAAGCTCTTCTGGGACATTGGGTGTTCCAAACTCATACCCAAATGGTGCTTGGTCTTCCACCTCATCTTACTCAAAGATGGAACCCATGGACCTGAAGAAATCTGGTTAAGGTAGGAGTTTGTCAGACTTGGTCGAGTCAACTACAAGTTTTAAAGTCTTCGAAGGCACAGAATACCCTGATGGTGTCGAAGGCATCAAGGGTCTCGACGACTTGCAGAAGCGGTCAGCGAATGAGTCGACGGCTTTGAATGCTTCGATGGTTTCAAATTGATTACGTGCCTCAATGGTATTTTTTTTTAGGGAAAGCCACTATCGGGAGAGGAGGCAGAAGTCAATGAGGACCTGTAACGTTGCTTCTTACTTATTTGTGAGAAGACGACGATGAGCGTTGTGATCTTCAGCGTCTCTGATGTTTAGGACGCTTTTTCTCGGGGGACACACCCCTCGAATTGGAGGACAATTTTCTTTTGGACGGGGTAATGGAAGGGATTTGGGAGAGGGCTTACCTGCTGCAAGCTTCCCCTTCCTTTACCGGAAGGCCTTAACTGACATGGATTGACACGAGCCACAGTCCACCTTGTGGCCTATCACCAAATGCCACAAACAGACACGGTGCAGGTCTGTGATGGACATGTTTGCTCCACAGACAGCACACCGCTTAAAGCCAGTCTTTGGTATCGAGGACATGTCAAATGGATATCGAATCAACTTGATTTGTAGTGAAAATGCAATCGAAATTTCACTTAGGTGATAGCTCCGAAGAACGCTGCATGCAGAAAAAACAGAACTGAGGTAATGGTCATCGAGCATGCTTCATGTACCAGCGTCAACATCACGGCTAGAGACGCTACGGAGGCCTTCGAAGGCCATCACTAGACGCTGCACGATGCTCAAACCTATAAAAAAAAAATCCAAAGCAAGCTGCAAGCAGACTTCGATATATCAAAGATGAGGAATACATGGGAGGACACAATCCATTGGAAAAAGGGATTCTCGATTCACCTATCTGTGGGTGGATAGGGAGGTATGAAAAGGTAAGGATTGTTAGATGATTAGGAACAAGTTACTTACCTGTAACTGTTGTTCTCCAGCATGGGTCTGGCATGGATTCACATGCTCATGAATATTCCCCGTCGTCAGGCTGGGAATCCTCGGTAAAGAAAAAACCAGTATCAGTTTCGTTTCTGATCTGTCTTTCGTAGTAATAACCAATCACTGGTCTCTGCGTCATACTGACCACAGCCAATGACTGCCCTCTACCTAAGCACCGCCTCTGGCAGCCATCTTCAGATTTGGAAGCACGTGAAGTGGCAGTATGACCAAGTGAAGAGCCGCAGAGGGGTAGGCGGGAGGGTTCGCATGTGAATCCATGCCAGACCCATGCTGGAGAACAACAGTTACAGGTAAGTAACTTGTTCCTTCTCCAGCATGGGGTCTGGCATGGATTCACATGCTCATGAATAAAGAATACATAGCAGTACACACATGCACAACCACGGGAGGTGGCAAAGGCTCAACATTAAGCATCACATCAACTCAACATTAAGCATCTTACCTCCTCACCAGGCTCACCTCAGGCGAACAGGTTGCGCAGCACTGCTTGGCCGACCCTGGACTCCTCCCTGGAATCCCGGTCGACGCAGTAGAATTTCGTGAAGGTGTGCGTCGACCTCCACGTAGCAGCCCTGCATATGTCCAGCAGGGGCACACCAGATAGGAACGCCGTGGTAGCTGCGATCGCTCTGGTGGAATGGGCTCTCGGACGGCCAGGCAGCGGTCGGTTTGCCAACCGGTGACAGTACATGATACAGCCGGAGAGCCATCTGGAGATGGAAGCCTTCGAGAGAGCCTTCCCCTGATTGACAGGTCCAAAGTTCACAAAGAGTTGTGACGTCTTCCGAAAACCTTTCGTGCGGTCCACGTAGAACTTCAGCGCTCTAGCTACATCCAGCGAGTGCAAAGTCCTCTCAGCCGGCGACGAAGGCGACGGGAAGAACACAGGTAACACCAAGGGTTCGTTGAGATGAAAGTCCGACGGTACCTTGGGCATGAAGGAGGGGTGCGTCCTGAGCACTACCCTCGTGTCGTGGAAAGTCAAGTACGGTGCCTTGCAGGAAAGGGCCTGGATCTCTCCCACTCGTCGTGCGGAGGTGATGGCCACGAGAAAAGCTGTTTTCCACGATAGAAACTTCAACGGGGCCGAGTGCAGAGGCTCGAACGGAGGTCCCATGAGTTTGGTCAGTACCACGTTGAGCTCCCACGCCGGGGCCGGAGCCTTCACCGGCGGGAACGATCTGAACAGTCCCTTCATGAACTCTTTCACCAGACGATGAGACCACAAGGACGTCCTGCCCGTGGTTCTGGTGTATCGGGAGATCGCAGCAAGATGAATCTTGATGGACGCGTGTGCCAGACCAGCTTTGGCCAGCGTCAGCAGGTACGGCAGCACTTGGGGAGCCGTAATCCGTAGAGGGTTAATCTTCTGTGCGTGGCACCAGACAGAGAACCTCTTCCATTTGTGTCCGTAGCATTTAAGAGTCGAGGACGCCCTGGCCTTTGCAAGAACCTCTCTGCAGTCGGCCGGTATGTCGTATCCTCCAAACTCTAGCGCTGCAGGAGCCAGGCCTGCAAGTTCAGCGACTTCGGGTCGTGGTGGAGGATGGCGCCTCCTTCCCTGGAGAGTAGATCCGCGTCCGCCGGCAGCTTGATTGGCGGGGACGCCGACAAGTCCAGAAGGTCCGGGAACCATATCTGCCTCGGCCACGCAGGTGCGACGAGGATCATCCTGCACCGTGACCTCTTGAGCTGGTTGACGAGCCGGATTAGCAGAGGCAAGGGAGGGAACGCGTAGAGGAACAGGCCCTCCCAGGGGAACGAGAAAGCATCGCCCATGCTCCTCGTCTGGGGAAACCTGCTGGCGAACCTCCGGCACTTGGTGTTCGTCGCCGTCGCGAACAGGTCGATCTGGGGTGTGCCCCACCGTCGGAAGAGGCGATCCACCAGATCCTGCCGTAGTTCCCACTCGTGGCACGAGCGCAGCTCCCTGCTGAGTGAGTCGGCGATGGTGTTTTTTATCCCTGCCAGATGAAACGGCACCAGAAGAATCCCTTGGGCGACGGCCCAATGCCACAGGTCCTGCGCCTCCTTGGACAGCGCTGGGGACCTGGTTCCGCCCTGTTTCCTGATGTAAAACATGGTGGTGGTGTTGTCGGTGAAGATCCTCACCACCTTGCCCTTGAGGGACGGAAGGAAGGACCTGAGGGCCCAAAACACTGCACGGAGCTCCAGGACGTTGATATGCAGGGACTTCTCCGTCGGGAGCCAGAGTCCCCTTGCGTGCAGATTTTCGGTGTGCGCTCCCCACCCTTCTAGGGAGGCATCCGTGGTCACAGTCACCTGGTGGGCTGGGGTCTGGAAGTCCATGCCCGCCGTCAGATGCGCGCGGGTGCCCCACCACCGTATCGCTCGTCGGAAACTCTCGTCGAGCTTGATCCTTTCCTCGAAGCTGCCCGTCGTCTGGATCCAGCGCGCATCCAGGAACTCTTGCAACGGGCGCATCCGGAGCCTGCACATGGGAATGAGGTAGATGCAGGAAGACATCATCCCGAGGAGGGACTTGATGGACCTCACCTTGGCCGCGTCGGCCACCAACATCCGTTGCACCTTGCCCAAGATGGTCCTGGTCCTCTCCTCCGACGGGGAGGCCAGAAGGGACACTGTGTCGAGCCTCGCTCCCAGAAACAGTGCGACTTGCGCGGGCACCAGGTGGGATTTGGCGTAGTTCACGGAGAATCCCAGGTCCGTGAGGAGTTGGACGGTCCTTGCCGTGTGGACCACGGCGAGCTCCCTCGTCTTGGCGCGGATGAGCCAGTCGTCCAGGCGCGAGGCACTTGGTGAAAACCCTGGGTGCCGACCGCAGTCCGAAGGGAAGGGCTTTGAACTGGTAATGACGCCCTTGGACCACGAATCTGAGGAATTTTCGGTGCCCCTTTAGGATGGGAATGTGGAAGTAGGCATCCTCCAAATCCAACGACGATAGGAAGTCTCCTTCCTCCAGCTGACCCAGGACGTGCTGGAGGGTGACCATCCGGAACTTCTGCGCCTTGATGAACTTGTTCAGGCGTCGCAGGTCCAGGATGGGGCGCCATCCTCCCGTCTTCTTCTTCACGAGGAAGTAACGCGAGTAGACTCCGGAGCCCCGAAGCCTCTTTGGGACGAGTTCGATGGCGCCCTTCCTGAGCATCGCCTTTACCTCCAGGAGAAGTTGAGGGACGTGAAGTTCTTTCCTGGCCACGGGGGGGACGCGCGGGCACCTTCTTTGAAACTCGAGCGCGTGGCCCCGGGCCAGGGCGTCCAGCACCCAACGGTCGGTGGAGATGGACTCCCACACGCTGACGAAGCCCGCCAGCCGGCCTCCCACCGGGGTGCTTCGGTGGGGGCCCGACCCCACGGCCGGTTCAATCCTGCTTGGACGCGGCCTTGCCGCCTTGGCCCCCTTGGCGACGACGGCGGGGGCCGCCAGACTTGCCTCGTCCTCTGTAGGCCTCTTGCGACGACGAGCGGGCCGCTTGACGGTAGGAAGCGAAACCGCCGCCGGAACGTTTGGAGGCGCCCTTGCCTCCGCCGCTCCGAAAGGGCGTCCGCCGTTGCTGCAGCCCGGGCCGTCTCCGTATCCGCCTTGATGGCCTGAAGGGAATCGTCCACTGTCTTCCCAAACAGGTTGTTCCCGTCGAAGGGCATGTCCAGGACCCTGTTCTGGACGTCCTGCCGAAAGTCCGTAGCCTTGAGCCATCCGCGCCGTCGAAGGCAAACGCCGTTGCCCATCTGGCGGAACCCAGTGTCGGCGATGTCCGTCGCCACGGTGATGGCGTGGTCCGAGGCCACCTCACCTTCCTGCAGGATCTCAAGGGCCTCCGCCCTCTTGTCGTCCGGCAGAAAATCCAGCAGGGGAGCTATCTTGTACCAGAGTTCCCTGTCGTAGCGGGCCACGATAGCCAAGGCGTTGGCCGCTTTAATCGTCGTCGCCGCCGACGAGATGACTCTGCGTCCCATGGCATCCAATTTCTTTCCCTCGCCGTCCGGCGGGGAAGTCGACGTGGAGGCCGCACCCCCCCCCCGCTTTCTTCCTGGCTGCCGCGGAGACGACGGAGTCCGGGGTAGGCTGCGCCCGGAGGCATAGGGGGGCCGAGTCCGGGACCCGGTACTTTTTCTCGTACCGGTCTCTTTTCGCTGGCGTCGTGGAAGGGTTCTTGAGGAGGGAAAGGCCCTCATCCCAAATGTCGTCCAACAGAGGCACTGCGAGGACCGTCTTCCTCTTGGTCTCGCGCCGTTGGTAAAGGAAGCCTTCCTTTTTCTTCTCCTCAGGGCAGAGTTGGAAAAGCTCGGATGCCCTGGCGATCATTGAGTGGAACGATCCAATCTCGTCGGGCGGAGAAGCCCTGGGGGGAGGCGACGACGGAAAATCCTCGTCGTATGCCTCGTCGTCCGTACCCGTCGCTGCCGTGTCAGTCCCCGTATCATCCCCTCGGGTGGACGGGGAGGAGGGCTGGATGGGGCGCGATGGTTGAAAAGGAGGCGGTGGATGGATCCTTCTTTTCTTGGTAGGGGGAACACCAGAAGGTCCCGGTTCTGGATCCCCCGACGGGAGAGGTTCCTCCGTCGGTAACGGTAGTCTCGTCCTTATCTCGGAGCATAAGGACTGTATAGCCAACAAAATGGCCGCTGAGTTGTCCTGCGGCGCTGGCAGAGGGGAATCCGACGGGCGAGCAGGGGCCCCGTCGGTATCCTCGACGATGTCGTCGTCGTCACCTGCGTCGGGGCCCATTCCGACGGGCTGGTCTTGTTCCACGCCTAGGCCGTGGCTTAAGACCTCGATCAGTTCCTCTTCTGAGGTTGAGGCCGAATCTCCGACGACGCCCTGCCCCCCCTTCTTCCCCACGGAGGGTTTCACGGGGGTCCTATCGATGGGCACGAAAGAAGACTCCCTCCGAGGAGGCAGGGAGATTCTGGGCCCCGAGGCCGCCACCACTGGTGCAGCCTCCACAGGCTGGGCCAGGGCCGCCGCGACCGTTTCGATAGAGGGCTTGGTCGAATGGATCAAGGCCTTCACCACCTTAGGTGCGCTCACCGCCTTATCCTTGAGGGAGGGGGCACTGCCACGCTCCTCCTCTGCCTTAGAGCTCGACCGGGGTCTCTCCAGGAGCTTCGCCGGGTGCTCGGCCTTCCTCTTACCCGACCCAGAGCGTTGGCTCGTGGTTGATGGTGCCGGGGAGGGTGCGCCCTGCCTGGCGCCCGTAGAGCCCGACCGTTCGGCGCTCCCGGTGCCAGCGGACTCGCGGTGCTTGGCCTTATGTTGGGCCCCCGTCGCCGGGGCGCCCTCAAAGGTCTTAGAAGACCGCTCAGATCTCTTCTTCTTCTCGCCAGACGGGCTCTTACCCTCCAGCCAGCTGGCGAGACGTTGATGGCGGTCCTTCATGGTCCGTTCCGACATGTTGCCGCAAAACGCACAGTCCTTCTCCACGTGCGTCTTGTCCCCATGAAGGCAGTAAAGGCAGAAAGAGTGTTCGTCCTCCTTGAAGACGTTCTGCAGCTGGCATCCAGGGCAGGCCCTGAACAGCTTTCCGGGCGTCGAGCTTCCCTTCTCCTGGGCCATCTCCGAGACCGGGCCTGAGAAGCTTCTGGAGTCCTCCGAAGTGTAGCTCGACGAAATCTTCACCCTTGAGGGGCACAGATGAATCCGACACGGGTCCCCGTTGATCGGATGTAGGATCGGTGGAGCTTGAGGCTCTTTTGACCGAAAGAATCGAAGTTTTTGTGAAAAAGCGCGAAAAAATAGCACTAACGCTCGAGAGCAATAGCACGAGGATCCCAACACATGAACGTGCGGTAAAAATCTGAAGATGGCTGCCAGAGGCGGTGCTTAGGTAGAGGGCAGTCATTGGCTGTGGTCAGTATGACGCAGAGACCAGTGATTGGTTATTACTACGAAAGACAGATCAGAAACGAAACTGATACTGGTTTTTTCTTTACCGAGGATTCCCAGCCTGACGACGGGGAATATTCATGAGCATGTGAATCCATGCCAGACCCCATGCTGGAGAATATGCCATATGCCATTTTGTTTCTGGGATGCACGTACAGGGCTCTTGGGATACAGAAAGCAAAAACGAAGTAGCAACCTACTGATATGGCTTGGACACAATTTGACAGAACAAATATGAAGTTAAGCAGGAACACTACCAACAGTTTGATGCAATACAATAATTTGTTTGACTTTACAGATAGTTCAATGATACTGTAGTCACATTTTTACATATGTATTCTTGATGCCCAGCTAGTCAAAATGGCTGGCTCCCATTGCAGCACCCCATCCCATGTGAAATATGAAAAATGTTTACTTACCAGTAATAATCTTTCTAAAGCTTGTATCTGTTTTAAAGTCACTTGACATGCATAGTTCTATGTATTTAATTCGACTACAGTTACTTCAACCTTAGAGTCTTGAGGTTCACATAAAATGTGTATGTTCTAATGAGGGTTATCACCCATACTTGTTTCTGATGCTGAGAGGAAGGGTTTTCCAGAGGGAGGGCGCAGTGACTCAAACTCTCACCTCCTGCTCTTTTACTGTTGAAGTTAGTGGTGCAGAGAGTGAGGCTAGTGGAGGATGGTAGAGGACGCAGGTGATGTTTCTGGGAAATTCTATTGTTAAGGTAAAGTGGGCCTCATTGTTGATGAATCTGTGTGCAATGACCAGAGTCCTGAATTCAATTCAGGCTTTGGTGGACGTCACGCCTGGTCGCTGAGATGTGGTCTGAGTGTCTTAGGCCTGAGGCAGCATGAAGAGCTTTGTTTTGGAGAAGTTGTAATTTGGCATGGTTTCTACTAGAGGTGCCAATGAAGAGAACATTGCAGTAGTCCAGTTTACTGTTCATAATGGCTCGTGCAAGAGAAATTGTCTAGATAGATTCCTACTGTTTTGATGAGCTTAGAAACTGGTATGATGGTACCATCAGTAAGAAAGTAGGAGAAGGAGAAGGTGGAATCTAGATGTTTAAGGGGAGCCCACAATTAATGGCTTAGTGTTTTTGTCGATGAGACACAGGTTATGGCTGTCCATCCAATGTGGGATGATGCAGTAGACCTTGTTAATAGCGACTATCATCAGAATAGTTGCCCGAGATAGGGATGAGGATTAGGGTATCATCCGCAAAGTTGGTATAGCAGATGCCAAGAGACTCATGCAAGTCGAATAGTGGTTTGGTGTAAGTGTTATATAGGGCTGGTGAGAGGCAGGAGCCTTGGGGGAACTCATAGGGGAACATCAATAGGGCCAGCAGCTGAAATACCAATGAAGATCCTAGAGCAGCGATCACTGAGGAAGGATGCAACCCAAGCAGTAACTTCCATGGAGAATTGGAAGTTAGAGCGGAGGTGTTGGCAGAGCAAGTTATAATCCACTAGGTCAAATGCTGCGGAGATCTCTAGCAAGAGGAGAATGGACAGGTTATGTGAATCACAGATGATGTCTAATTTGATTTTTAGGTCTAACAGGGCTGTTTCTGTGCTATGTTTGGGGCAGAAACCTGATGCTTAGCAGCTAGAAGGTGGTGCTGTTCAAGGTAGAGTTGTACTTGGTAGTAGTCCAGGGATCCAAAATGTTGAGAAGAAAGGGTACAGTGGTAATGAAGTGGTAGTTAGTGGAGAGGGTGGGATCGAGAAATTGTTTCTTGAGAATAGGGGTGACCCAGGCAGCTTTGAGGCTAGATGGGATGAGCTAGTCAAGAAGTAGGTGTTGATACATTTAGTAATGACCGGGTTCATTGTGGTGGCACAGAACTTGATGATATGGGCAGGGCACGTGATGCCCTTGCAGTTACAGGAGTTGATAGTCAAAATAGTTTTAAGTAAATTTTCTTGGAAGACTTGTGCAAAACTGAAAGGTTGGGGCAAAGGGTTGTTGGTAGGGGCTTGAAGTACCGGGGCCTCTAAGTAGAGCGGTATGGCTGCAAGTTGTGTTTTTTTCATAGTAATTCGATTTCTTAAAGTGTTTAATATTTTTTGCGAGCAAAGTTTGGATGGATGGTTGCGCACCACTCTTTGTCAGACCGCGACTGTGAGCAAGTAGGGACAGGGTTTTCGAGCTATTTAAGGATGGCAAAGAGTTATTTGATGTTGGAGATGGTGTTGGAAATACGAGAGTTGTAAGAATTGGCTTTGGATGTGAGTGTTTGTACATTTTGGCAGCGTTGGAGAGGTGTTTACAATTATCAGGAGTAGGATGGTTCTTCCAGGGGTGTTGTAGTGCCCTTTTCCATCTGTGCAAAGTAACAAGCTCATCTGTAAAGCAGGAGCTGGACGGTTTGTGTGGTTTCAGTGTTTTAGGTTTGAGAGGGGCATGCAGTTCGATGGTAGTGTGGGGAGGCTCAGATGGTAAAGGTCAGTGAGGATTTGGGGATCTTTACTGACAGGGACCAACTGTGTGAGAAGATTCTGTAGGGTGGGCCCAAATGTTATTTCGGTAAGATTACGGGTGTTGCGCATCAGCACAGGCGTAGTGGATTGTGACGGGTGGTCACTAGGTGAGGGAGAAGGATGTTAAACTATCATGGAGTGATCCGACCAGGGTACAGGGTTGATGGCTAATAGGTCGATCGATGCATTGGTGGAAGGGATCCAATCAAGAATGCGCCCTTTGTCATGGGTGGGAGAGGAGACCTGCTGGGTGATGTTCATATCAGTGAAAGAGTCGGCGAGAGCAGAAGCTTTAGTGACTGACGGGTCATTAAATAACAGATTAACATCTCCTTGTATGATACATTTTGGTGGCAGGCTTGATAAGAGGAGTGATTGGTTAGTAGCGGTATATCAAACTCAGAAGAGCTATGGAAGTTAGGTTACCGCTAAAGGAGTAGCAAATTGTTAGTGGTCTGGGGGTTGAAAGAGAGTTTGGTAAGGAGTATTTCGTAGCCTGATAAGGTGGTTGTGACGATCTGTATGATATTTAGGCTGATTAGCTATGAGGGCAACACCACCTCCTGGTGCACTGGGACGGTCAGCTCTAAGGATGGTGTAGCCAGGGGGATTGCAAGGGAAAGTAGGCGACCAGAGGCATTGTGGACCCAAGATTCTGTTGCAGCGAAAATATCAAGATTATGGTCTAGGATGAGGTTGTGGACATCGATGGCATGGGCTCCAAGAGAGCGGACATTTGATGGAGAGCTCCTGTTTAGAATAGGACGATGACAATGCATTGGGGGATACAGAGAGTGGGGGCGGGTGGGGGGAGAGGTAGTTGGGGGATGTTAATGGGGATGGTACACATGGGGAGCCTAGAGCATCTGAATGCACCATCAATGGGCAGTGTTAAGCCAAATGGAAGTGATGCAGAGCACCAAGTTCAGGCACAAAGCTTGAGCAGACGTTGAGTACCAGAGCACTGGAGTGACCGGAAGGTGGAGCACAGGTTAGAAGGGGATGGTTAAGAAGTCTTGGCCTGAGTGGGTACGATAGGATGTTGGGTCGCACAGCGCGGCATGAAGTTAGTTAGGAGCAAACTCATGAGGGTGAGCTTCAGGCACAGTGGTGACAAGAATGGAGTGAATGGAGGGGGATGGAGTGGTTTGGGTGGACAAGATATGTTAATCGTCAAGGATGGTCTAGGGTAGGTGGTATGACATGGAACTAAATTGCGTAGGAGTGCTCGGTGGGGTTGAATGAAGGTGCAGTGGCGATAGGAAGAATGTGGGGAGTGGTAGATGTGGGTTCACTAGGGATATCTGAAGGCATGGCTGGGCTAAATTGGCCTGCAAATTGTTTCTCAATAGCATACAGGGGGACCACTAGCGTGGCTTCACAGAGCAGAGTTGGCAGGAATGGGGTGGGTGATGGTGTGGGGGATCACCGTTGAAGCAAACAGTCATGAAGCTAGAGGAGGCTGAACTCTCCTTACTTTGCAGTGTGCTTTGAGGCCCAGAAGGCTCTTCCACGCTGGAAGAGTTTTCCAATATGTTGGGAGCGGGCTGATCAGAGGACACACACGAGCATGCTGGTCTGGGGGCCGGGGTCGCCGGCTGTGCAGGGCTTGCCCAGACAGACCCAGACAGGCTATTGAGGCCTTAAAAGCAGGTTTGTTAAATGAGGCTGGCTCTGCAAGCCGGCGGCTTACATGTGAGTCCTTTTCAGGACCAGTGGACCAATCGAGAGCCTCGGTGGAGGGGGCCTGGGTGACAGCCATAGCGCAGCTTTGGAGAGTCCGTGCAGCGACTGTGAGGGACCCCGCGGCCATATTAGAGTGTATATTTTGAGTTTATATTTTTTAGTAAATTATATGCATCTACAATGCTGGCATGTACCTTGTTAGTTGATATTGGTGTATATGTTAAGGATGACACTTGAATGCTTATCTTATGTATATTTTGTTATTGTAGATATATTTTTTAATATTCTGTGTATTTTATAATTGCAATTCTTTGGAGGAATTACGCTTGTGTATATAATATTTTAAGTTTATTATGTAGTAATTTTTTATTACAAACATATTTACTACTTTTTTTTAACATGTATTATAGGTCTACACTTAATGTACTTTTGAATGATTTGTATGCAATTACTTGTGTTTATGTGTGAAAGTGTTACAATTTGTAGGTAATATTTTATGCTTTTAAGTGTCTGGGTGAGATATGTTTACCATGATTTTTTATTTTAATATATTTTTAAAATGTATTAATAAAGTTTATTATGTTGTTACCTTAACTTTTTTATTTCTGATGTTCTATAGACTATACATTTTGTTCGTTTAACCTTAACTCTTTTTTCAAACATTTTTTTGAAATCATTTCAACCTTTTTTTTTACGGTTACATGATTAATAATTTTGAGTATTTGTTGTAATACTAGCGTGTTTTGTAAGAGCATGTAGTATACGCATGTGTGGCATAACAGCACGGTGTGTGGTAGGAGCATGAATTGTAGAAGCGTGTTATAGAAGCGTGTCTTATAGGAGTGTGTGTTATAACAGTGTGTGTCGTCAGAAGGAGTGTTATGGAAGCATGTGCACTTGTCGTACGCCCACTTGTCATATGCCCACCTGTAGCTATGTTCATGTGTTATAGATGCACGCGTTGTAGTTGCACGTCATAGGAGCGTGTGTGTTAACAGTGTGTGTTTTAAGTGTTTGAGTAATAAAAGCGCATGTCATAGATGTGAGTGCCATAGGCAAATGTTTTTATAAGAGTGTCATAGGACCGTGTTTTGAAGCACATATCATAGGAGTGGGTGTGGTAGGGGCACAACTGTTGTAGGAGTGCATGTCATATAAGCGTAGACACTTCATGTCGTAGAAGTGTGTGTTGTAAGAGGGTGCATAGTAAGAGCTTGTGTTATTAGTGTTCATATACACAATGTTAATATCACAAATATAATGGAAAATGTACCTCCATTCTGCTCATGCATTTTATGCCTCCTATACATATGAAAACTCATATTAAAGTCAACTTTAATGTGCACTTTTAATATGTATGAGAGGCATATATGACTTCCCCATTTCTTAATTGTATGCAATTTAAATTACAGTTGGTAAGAAAAGAACAAGTTTCTTTCTTACCTGGTAACGTTCTTTCGATGGGATGGTCCGACGACGTATTCCATATCTATGACAGGTAATGTCCACAGCTGTGCTGCTTCAGAAAATCTTTGGCGTCTGCGTCCTGTGTCAATGACGTCGATGCGCCGTCCCTGAGGACCTCCTCCGACGGCCGACGTCACCCGATGTGATAAGTAGGACGCACGATGCCCATAGCCTCAGTTATAGTTTTTCACAGAACTTGTGCCACCAGTTTTCTGCCAGTCAGACACACAAGGCCTTGCGGAACGCAAGCTGCAATCGCAAAAGAAATTCTGCAGCGGGGAAGGCAGGGAGGGAGCAATATGGAATACATCGTCGGACCATCCCATCGAAAGAACATTACCAGGTAGGAACAAGTTACTTACCTGTAACTGTTGTTCTCCAGCATGGGTCTGGCATGGATTCACATGCTCATGAATATTCCCCGTCGTCAGGCTGGGAATCCTCGGTAAAGAAAAAACCAGTATCAGTTTCGTTTCTGATCTGTCTTTCGTAGTAATAACCAATCACTGGTCTCTGCGTCATACTGACCACAGCCAATGACTGCCCTCTACCTAAGCACCTCCTCCGGCAGCCATCTTCAGATTTGGAAGCACGTGAAGTGGCAGTATGACCAAGTGAAGAGCCGCAGAGGGGTAGGCGGGAGGGTTCGCATGTGAATCCATGCCAGACCCATGCTGGAGAACAACAGTTACAGGTAAGTAACTTGTTCCTTCTCCAGCATGGGGTCTGGCATGGATTCACATGCTCATGAATAAAGAATACATAGCAGTACACACATGCACAACCACGGGAGGTGGCAAAGGCTCAACATTAAGCATCACATTAACTCAACATTAAGCATCTTACCTCCTCACCAGGCTCACCTCAGGCGAACAGGTTGCGCAGCACTGCTTGGCCGACCCTGGACTCCTCCCTGGAATCCCGGTCGACGCAGTAGAATTTCGTGAAGGTGTGCGTCGACCTCCACGTAGCAGCCCTGCATATGTCCAGCAGGGGCACACCAGATAGGAACGCCGTGGTAGCTGCGATCGCTCTGGTGGAATGGGCTCTCGGACGGCCAGGCAGCGGTCGGTTTGCCAACCGGTGACAGTACATGATACAGCCGGAGAGCCATCTGGAGATGGAAGCCTTCGAGAGAGCCTTCCCCTGATTGACAGGTCCAAAGTTCACAAAGAGTTGTGACGTCTTCCGAAAACCCTTCGTGCGGTCCACGTAGAACTTCAGCGCTCTAGCTACATCCAGCGAGTGCAAAGTCCTCTCAGCCGGCGACGAAGGCGACGGGAAGAACACAGGTAACACCAAGGGTTCGTTGAGATGGAAGTCCGACGGTACCTTGGGCATGAAGGAGGGGTGCGTCCTGAGCACTACCCTCGTGTCGTGGAAAGTCAAGTACGGGGCCTTGCAGGAAAGGGCCTGGATCTCTCCCACTCGTCGTGCGGAGGTGATGGCCACGAGAAAAGCTGTTTTCCACGATAGAAACTTCAACGGGGCCGAGTGCAGAGGCTCGAACGGAGGTCCCATGAGCTTGGTCAGCACCACGTTGAGCTCCCACGCCGGGGCCGGAGCCTTCACCGGCGGGAACGATCTGAACAGTCCCTTCATGAACTCTTTCACCAGACGATGAGACCACAAGGACGTCCGGCCCGTGGTTCTGGTGTATCTGGAGATCGCAGCAAGATGAATCTTGATGGACGCGTGTGCCAGACCAGCTTTGGCCAGCGTCAGCAGGTACGGCAGTACTTGGGGAGCCGTAATCCGTAGAGGGTTAATCTTCTGTGCGTGGCACCAGACAGAGAACCTCTTCCATTTGTGTCCGTAGCATTTAAGAGTCGAGGACGCCCTGGCCTTTGCAAGAACCTCTCTGCAATCGGCCGGTATGTCGTATCCTCCAAACTCTAGCGCTGCAGGAGCCAGGCCTGCAAGTTCAGCGACTTCGGGTCGTGGTGGAGGATGGCGCCTCCTTCCCTGGAGAGTAGATCCGCGTCCGCCGGCAGCTTGATCGGCGGGGACGCTGACAAGTCCAGAAGGTCCGGGAACCATATCTGCCTCGGCCACGCAGGTGCGACGAGGATCATCCTGCACCGTGACCTCTTGAGCTGGTTGACGAGCCGGATTAGCAGAGGCAAGGGAGGGAACGCGTAGAGGAACAGGCCCTCCCAGGGGAACGAGAAAGCATCGCCCATGCTCCTCGTCTGGGGAAACCTGCTGGCGAACCTCCGGCACTTGGTGTTCGTCGCCGTCGCGAACAGGTCGATCTGGGGTGTGCCCCACCGTCGGAAGAGGCGATCCACCAGATCCTGCCGTAGTTCCCACTCGTGGCACGAGCGCAGCTCCCTGCTGAGTGAGTCGGCGATGGTGTTTTTTATCCCTGCCAGATGAAACGGCACCAGAAGAATCCCTTGGGCGACGGCCCAATGCCACAGGTCCTGCGCCTCCTTGGACAGCGCTGGGGACCTGGTTCCGCCCTGTTTCCTGATGTAAAACATGGTGGTGGTGTTGTCGGTGAAGATCCTCACCACCTTGCCCTTGAGGGACGGAAGGAAGGACCTGAGGGCCCAAAACACTGCACGGAGCTCCAGGACGTTGATATGCAGGGACTTCTCCGTCGGGAGCCAGAGTCCCCTTGCGTGCAGATTTTCGGTGTGCGCTCCCCACCCTTCTAGGGAGGCATCCGTGGTCACAGTCACCTGGTGGGCTGGGGTCTGGAAGTCCATGCCCGCCGTCAGATGCGCGCGGGTGCCCCACCACCGTATCGCTCGTCGTAAACTCTCGTCGAGCTTGATCCTTTCCTCGAAGCTGCCCGTCATCTGGATCCAGCGCGCATCCAGGAATTCTTGCAACGGGCGCATCCGGAGCCTGCACATGGGAATGAGGTAGATGCAGGAAGACATCATCCCGAGGAGGGACTTGATGGACCTCACTTTGGCCGCGTCGGCCACCAACATCCGTTGCACCTTGTCCAAGATGGTCCTGGTCCTCTCCTCCGACGGGGAGGCCAGAAGGGACACTGTGTCGAGCCTCGCTCCCAGAAACAGTGCGACTTGCGCGGGCACCAGGTGGGATTTGGCGTAGTTCACGGAGAATCCCAGGTCCGTGAGGAGTTGGACGGTCCTTGCCGTGTGGACCACGGCGAGCTCCCTCGTCTTGGCGCGGATGAGCCAGTCGTCCAGGTAGGGGTAGACGTGAATCCCCTCGCGGCGCAGCTGCGCCGCCACCGGTGCGAGGCACTTGGTGAAAACCCTGGGTGCCGACCGTAGTCCGAAGGGAAGGGCTTTGAACTGGTAATGACGCCCTTGGACCACGAATCTGAGGAATTTTCGGTGCCCCTTTAGGATGGGAATGTGGAAGTAGGCATCCTCCAAATCCAACGACGATAGGAAGTCTCCTTCCTCCAGCTGACCCAGGACGTGCTGGAGGGTGACCATCCGGAACTTCTGCGCCTTGATGAACTTGTTCAGACGTCGCAGGTCCAGGATGGGGCGCCATCCTCCCGTCTTCTTCTTCACAAGGAAGTATCGCGAGTAGACTCCGGAGCCCCGAAGCCTCTTTGGGACGAGTTCGATGGCGCCCTTTCTGAGCATCGCCTTTACCTCCAGGAGAAGTTGAGGGACGTGAAGTTCTTTCCTGGCCACGGGGGGGACGCGCGGGCACCTTCTTTGAAATTCGAGCGCGTGGCCCCGGGCCAGGGCGGCCAGCACCCAACGGTCGGTGGAGATGGACTCCCACACGCTGACGAAGCCCGCCAGCCGGCCTCCCACCGGGGTGCTTCGGTGGGGGCCCGACCCCACGGCCGGTTCAATCCTGCTTGGACGCGGCCTTGCCGCCTTGACCTCCTTGGCGACGACGGCGGGGTCCGCTAAACTTGCCTCGTCCTCTGTAGGCCTCTTGCGACGACGAGCGGGCCGCTTGACGGTAGGAAGCGAAACCGCCGCCGGAACCTTTGGAGGCGCCCTTGCCTCCGCCGCTCCGAAAGGGCGTCCGTCGTAGCTGCAGGACTCCAAGGGCCCGGGCCGTCTCAGTATCCGCCTTGATGGCCTGAAGGGAATCGTCCACTGTCTTCCCAAACAGGTTGTTCCCGTCGAAAAGCATGTCCAGGACTCTGGTCTGGACGTCCTGCCGAAAGTCCGTAGCTTTGAGCCATCCACGACGTCGAAGGCAAACGCCGTTGCCCAGCTGGCGGAACCCAGTGTCGGCGATGTCCGTCGCCACGGTGATGGCGTGGTCCGAAGCCACCTCACCTTCCTGCAGGATCTCAAGGGCCTCCGCCCTCTTGTCGTCCGGCAGAAAATCCAGCAGGGGAGCCATCTTGTACCAGAGCTCCCTGTCGTAGCGGGCCACGATAGCCAAGGCGTTGGCCGCTTTAATC
Organism: Ambystoma mexicanum; assembly: GCF_040938575.1. Classification (NCBI taxonomy): domain Eukaryota; kingdom Metazoa; phylum Chordata; class Amphibia; order Caudata; family Ambystomatidae; genus Ambystoma; species Ambystoma mexicanum. Next base: position 523,510,954 of record NC_090921.1, on the reverse strand, counting down.
GTCGTCGCTGCCGACGAGATGACTCTACGTCCCATAGCATCCAATTTCTTTCCCTCGCCGTCCGGCGTGGAAGTCGACGTGGAGGCCGCACCCCCCCCCACTTTCTTCCTGGCTGCCGCGGAGACGACGGAGTCCGGGGTAGGCTGCGCCCGGAGGCATAGGGGGGCCGTGTCCGGGACCCGGTACTTTTTCTCGTACCGGTCTCTTCTTGCTGGCGTCGTGGAAGGGTTCTTGAGGAGGGAAAGGCCCTCATCCCAAATGTCGTCCAACAGAGGCACTGCGAGGACCGTCTTCCTCTTGGCCTCGCGCCGCTGATAAAGGAAGCCTTCCTTTTTCTTCTCCTCAGGGCAGAGTTGGAAAAGCTCGGAAGCCCTGGAGATCATGGAGTGGAAAGATCTGATCTCGTCGGGCGGAGAAGCCCTGGTGGGAGGCGACGACGGAAAATCCTCGTCGTATGCCTCGTCGTCCGTACCCGTCGCTGCCGTGTCAGTCCCCGTATCATCCCCTCGAGTGGACGGGGAGGAGGGCTGGACGGGGCGCGACGGTTGAAAAGGAGGTGGTGGATGGATCCTTCTTTTCTTGGTAGGGGGAACACCAGAAGGTCCCGGTTCTGGATCCCCCGACGGGAGAGGTTCCTCCGTCGGTAACGGTAGCCTCGTCCTTATCTCGGAGCATAAGGACTGTATGGCCAACAAAATGGCCGCCGAGTTGTCTTGCGGCGCTGGCAGAGGGGAATCCGACGGGCGAGCAGGGGCCCCGTCGGTATCCTCGACGATGTCGCAGTCGTCACCTGCGTCGGGGTCCATTCCGACGGGCTGGCCTTCTTCCACGCCTAGGCCGTGGCTTAAGACCTCGATCAGTTCCTCTTCTGAGGTTGAGGCCGAATCTACGACGACGCCCTGCCCCCCCTTCTTCTTCCCCACGGAGGGTTTCACGGGGGTCCTATCGATGGGCACAAAGGAAGACTCCCTCCGAGGAGGCAGGGAGATTCTGGGCCCTGAGGTCGCCACCACTGGTGCAGCCACCACAGGCTGAGCCAGGGCCGCCGCGACCGTTTCGATAGAGGGCTTGGTCGGATGGATCAAGGCCTTCACCACCTTAGGTGCGCTCACCGCCTTATCCTTGAGGGAGGGGGCACTGCCATGCTCCTCCTCTGCCTTAGAGCTCGACCGGGGCCTCTCCAGGAGCTTCGCCGGGTGCTCGGCCTTCCTCTTACCCGACCCAGAGCGTTGGCTCGTGGTTGATGGTGCCGGGGAGGGTGCGCCCTGCCTGGCGCCCGTAGAGCCCGACCGTTCGGCGCTCCCGGTGCCAGCGGACTCGCGGTGCTTGGCCTTATGTTGGGCCCCCGTCGCCGGGGCGCCCTCAAAGGTCTTAGAAGACCGCTCGGATTTCTTCTTCTTCTCGCCAGACGGGCTCTTACCCTCCAGCCAGTTGGCGAGACGTTGATGGCGGTCCTTCATGGTCCGTTCCGACATGTTGCCGCAAAACGCACAGTCCTTCTCCACGTGCGTCTTGTCCTCATGAAGGCAGTAAAGGCAGAAAGAGTGTTCGTCCTCCTTGAAGACGTTCTGCAGCTGGCATCCAGGGCAGACCCTGAACAGCTTTCCGGGCGTCGAGCTTCCCTTCTCCTGGGCCATCTCCGAGATCGGGCCTGAGAAGCTTCGTGAGTCCTCCGAAGTGTAGCTCGACGAAATCTTCACCCTTGAGGGGCACAGATGAATCCGACACGGGTCCCCGTAGATCGGATGTAGGATCGGTGGAGCTTGAGGCTCTTTTGACCGAAAGAATCGAAGTTTTTTTGTGAAAAAGCGCGAAAAATAGCACTAACGCTCGAGAGCAATAGCACGAGGATCCCAACACATGAACGTGCGGTAAAAATCTGAAGATGGCTGCCGGAGGAGGTGCTTAGGTAGAGGGCAGTCATTGGCTGTGGTCAGTATGACGCAGAGACCAGTGATTGGTTATTACTACGAAAGACAGATCAGAAACGAAACTGATACTGGTTTTTTCTTTACCGAGGATTCCCAGCCTGACGACGGGGAATATTCATGAGCATGTGAATCCATGCCAGACCCCATGCTGGAGAAAGAAAGTAACTTGTTCTCCGAGGGGATTGAGTCCTCCGACGTATTCCATATCTATGACAGACTCCCAAAGCAGTACCAAGCAAGGAGGTGGGAAAGAATTTAGAATACAAATTTTGCATACCCAATCAAATTCCGGAATAGAGAACTGCCTTGCCAAAGGCCAGATCTTGCCCTCTGATGGAATCGAGGGAGTAGTGACGTACAAAAGTATGTACTGAAACCCAGGTGGCTGCATCACAGATGTGACGAATAGGAACTCCCCTCTGCAGAGCAGTAGACGCAGCCACTCCCCTGGTAGAATGGGCCCGCAAGCCAGCCGGAGGATCCTTATCCGCCAAGCGGTAACACTCGGAGATAGCTAAAATAATCCAACGAGACAAAGTCTGTTTCGTCACAGCTTGTCCGAAACGCTTTCCAGCGTAACCAATGAAAAGTCGATCGTCCACTCTGACCCGGGACATGCGCGAAATATAAAAGCTCAACGCTCTCCTAGGATCAAGCCTATGGAGCCTCTCCTCTTCCTTACCAGGATGTGGAGGAGGATAGAACGCCGGAAGAACAACCTTCTGGCTCAAATGAAATTCTGAAACCACCTTCGGAAGAAAAGAAGGACGAACTCTAAGGACAACCCTGTCCTTATGAAAAACAGTGAAGGGTGGCTTAACTGAAAGTGCCTGTAACTCACTCACTCTGCGAGCGGAAGTAACCGCAACCAAAAACACAGTTTTCAGTTAACAGCCTCAAAGGCAAGAATGTAAAGGCTCAAACGGGGCACCCATAAGAAACTTAAGAACAAGGTTCAAATCCCAACCTGGCACCAGAAAAGGTGACGGAGGGAACACATTAGTGAGCACTTTCAAAAACTGCGAAATTAAAGGGATTTTAAAATAGGAACACTCTTCAGACGAGCGCTTAAATATGGACAGCGCCGCCAGGTAACCTTTAATGGTCCCCACTTGCAAGCCCCTGTTGGCCAAAGAAAGCAAAAAAGACAGAACCATGGGAATGTCACATTCAAAAGGATCCACATTCTGAACTCTGCACCAGTCGCAGAACTTTCTCCAACGGCAACGGTACAGAGACTTAGTTGCCGGCCGCCTGGCCGAGAGCAACACCTCCATCACGTCTTCAGGGAGGTCCCAATCCTTATACCTCAACTTCAGAGGCCAAGCGTGAAGATTGAGGGATCCGACCTCTGGAGGGAGAACCCGACCCCCCTCCCGTGAGAGCAGATCGTCTCGGTAGGGAAGACGACACGGAGGGCAGATGGACAAGTCGAGAAGGTCCGGGTACCACGTCCTCCGGGCACACGCCGGAGCAATGAGGATCATCCGGGAACCGAACCTCCGTAACCTCCGCAGCACTTGCGGGATGACGGGGACTGGAGGAAACGCATACAGCAGTGGGAATGACCACTCCACCACGAACGTGTCTCCTAAGGCTCCTTTTGGAGGAAATTCCCTTGAGCAAAACCTTTCGCACTTCCGGTTGACACTGGAGGCGAAGAGATCCACTTGAGGGGTCCCCCAAAGGGCGAAGATCTCCAGGAGAATCTCCTGAGCCACCTCCCACTCGTGAGAGATCGAGCTCTGCCTGCTCAGAGCGTCCGCCGTCTCGTTGTCGTCTCCGGCCAGATGAACAGCCAAGATCGAAACTTCCTGCTCGATGGCCGAGAATTCGAGCGGCATTGCCTCCCTGCACAACGGAAGTGACCCTGCCCCCCCCCTTTTTGTTGAGGTAGTGCATGGCCACCGTGTTGTCCGTTAGAATCAGGAAACTCTTTCCGTGCACAGTCAGCAGAAAAGCCTTCAGGGCTAGCACGACGGCCCTCAGCTCCAACAGATTGATATGGAGTCTGGACTCCGACGGAGAGCAACGACTGCTGACTGTCAACTCGTTGGCATGAGCTCCCCATCCCGTGAGGGATGCGTCCGTCACGATCGTCACCTCTGGCCAGGGCAGCCAAAATGGGGCCCCTTCATCAGATTGCCATCGACGGCCCACCACAGAAGGTCCCGGGCCACCGAGGGCGGCACCTGAACAGGGTCCGACAGCCTGCCGGAGGACTGAGACCACTGGAGCTTGAGTGCCCACTGCAAAGATCTCATCCGCAGACGAGCCTCTGCCACCAGAAGAATGCAGGATGCCATGAGGCGGAGCAGTCTCAAGAACTCGGACGCTGGGAGATCCTGGGCAAAATGAAACTTGTGCACCATCTGCTGAATGTGAAGAGCCCTCACCTGAGGAGGAAAACACTGCCCCAGGGACGTGTCGAGCACTGCTCCGATGTACTGGAGCCGCTGCGTTGGTGTCAAATGGGACTTCTTTAAATTGAGGGAGAAGCCCTGCCTGTGAAGAGAGTGGCAGGTGACGGACAGATGATCCAGGACTTGCTCAGGAGAGCTCCCCCTGATCAACCAATCGTCCAGGTAGGGGTAGACGTGAATCCCCCCTTTCCTGAGATGCGCTGCCACCACCATCATGAGCTTGGTGAAAACCCTCGGGGCGGAGGTCAATCCGAACGGCAGGACTCGAAACTGAAAGTGCGAGTCGCCAACCGCAAACCTCAGGTACTTCTTGTGCTTGGGATGGATCGGCACATGGAAGTAAGGATCCTTGAGGTCGAGAGACACCAACCAGTCCTGAAGTTGAAGGGCCTAGAGGACTTGAGAAAGAGTCACCATCTTGAACTTGTCCGACCTGAGGAGTTTGTTCAAACCGCACAAGTCCATGATGGGTCTCAATCCCCCGTCTTTCTTCGATATCAAAAAAATAAGGGGAATACCATCCCTTGTTCCTCTCCGCTACAGGCACCAGTTCTATGGCGCCTTTCTCCAGCAGGGCTTGAATTTCCTGCGCAAGGAGTGGATCCGGACTCTTCAAAGAGAGGTTCCCTGGTGGATTGTCATGAGGCCTCTGCCGAAAAGGAAGACAGTAGCCGTGGGTTATGATCTCCAGAACCCACACATCCGAAGTAATGGCTTGCCACTCTACAAGATGCTGCACCAGCCTTCCCCCAACCGGCAAACCATGGGACCTGGCCTCATGACTGAGTGGCGCGGCTGCGGCGTTGCCCGAGGCAAAGAGGCAACTGCCCGAGCGGCCTTGGCACCTTGAGTAGCTTTATTTCCACCTCTGGCACTCTTACGATGGCCTCTTTGAATGCTAGCTCCCCTCGCTCTACTGAAGGACGAGTAATAGCGAAAGGAACCTCCCCTCCATTGCTGTCTACTAAAACAAAAAGGCAAGGGTTGGCAAACTGCAGCGCCCAACGACTTCGCTGCAGCTTTGGAGGTCAGCAACCTCTCAAGGCTCTCGTCAGCCTTGCTGCCAAAAAGGTGTTCACCGTCAAAGGGCATGTTGAGGAGCAGGGACTGCACATCAGGAGCGAACCCAGACTTCCGCAACCACGCAAACCTGCGCATTACGGTGCTCACCGCCATGGACCGGCTAACACAATACGCCAAGTCCAAACCCGACTGAACGGCCTCACACATGGCATCCTTGCCATCCTGAACCATAGCAAGGAAACCATCCTGTTCGTCCCCTTCGGGAATATGTACAGCCGCTAATGCAACACAGTTCCACAGACTGTGTGTGAAACGAGACAAGGCACATATGGAGTTGGCCGCCTGAAGCGCCATACCCTCTGAAGAAAACACTTTCTTCGCCCAGCCGTCAAAACGTTTGTCGTCCCTATCCGGAGGGATGGTAGGATACGATGCCTGCTTTGCCGGGGCCGTAGCCGCCTGCACCACCAAACTCTCCGGAGTGGGGTGCCTAGACAAGTAGCAGGGGTCGCTACTGGCTGGACGGTATTTTCGCGACAAAGACTTGCCCACTGCCGGGAGACTCTCCGGAGCAGTCCAAGCCGCCGCCACCTTTCTCTGCAGAGCCATATGAAAAGGCAAAACCGGGTCAGTGGGTGGACCGAGATCAAGGATGTCCGTGAGATCATCCTGAAGGAACTCCCCTGGGGGAGCTGACCAACCCAAGTACTTGGTGACCCGAGACATAAGGCAGCGATATGAAGAATCGGCATGAGTGCCAGGCTCCGGCCTACAAAACTCCACCTCCGGAGAAGTGTCCAGTCCACTGGCATCATGCAGCGACAGCCGCAGGTCATCAAACTGGCTATGGCATGAGATAAGTTAATCGGGAACCGGAACCAAGCCGCCATCAGAGCCTTCATCACCCTCAGAAATGTACTCCAGGCGGGCAGAGGAAGACCTCTGGGGACCAAAGCAGTGCCTGACCTTAGCCAGAGCCTTTCTAGGGGCAAACCGCGTGCCACGGGGCCCCTCCGACACCACTGCCTCGAAAGGCGTTGAGGGCGCCGAGCGAGTCGGCGCTGACAGAAAAGGCGTCGACGTCGAGCGAATCAGCGTCGACGTCAGCTGCAGTGTCGACACAGGCCTCGAAGACTGAGCTCCAAGTGAGTCTCTCGACGACCTAGGTGCCGACGGCGTCGACGACCCCCTCGGAGGCGGAGCCTCGAGAGAAATCATCGACGACCTCGGCACCACAGGCGTCAACGTCTTCTTTGAAGACGGCACAGGATCACGTGGTCTTGAGCGCGTCGAGGACCGGGACCTGGAACGGGCATGGCGAGAACGACTACCCTTGTCCGAGCGGGACATCTCCCGCGAGCGGTGCCAACCACCCGAGCCCAAAGGCGTACGAGCGGTGTCTCTCGACCGGTGCCGACCGACCCCACTCGGGAGGCGCGGACGGACCGGTGCACTGCGATTAAAGAATCGCTAGCATCTGCTTCCCGAAGGAAGCCAATTCCTCCGGTGTCGCTTGCATGGACGGGCGGAGTCCTCGGAAGAGGACGGGGAAGGCGACCTATGCCGGCGCTTACGGGAATGCCTCGAAGAGGCAGAGGAGTGAATAGACCGACTCCTGGAAGAAGACCCACTGGACTTCCGACGATGAGAGTCGCCCCTCGAGTCATCCGTCGAAAGCCCCGCAGACCTCGACTTCCGGGGCTTACCGACAGCTTCTTCTTGCGTTCCCGCAAGGCCTTTGCCGTGAGTGACTGGCAGTCGACACAGTCGTCCGTATCGTGGGCCTCCCCGAGGCACCAGAGGCAGGCGTCGTGCGAGTCCGTGACCGACATCTTGAACCCACAGTCCCCGCATTTCTTGAAGCCCGGACGCGGGGTTGAAGACGAAGAAGACATCGCCACGAACAGGTCTTCACAACAAACCGAACAGGTTCAACGAACCGAGAATTGAAAACAGCAAACTCCAACGAGTCGAGGCGTACCGAGATTCACGAAGCGAATACGTTCGCGGAAAAAACAGAACTGAGGCTATGGGCGTCGTGCGTCCTACTTATCACATCGGGTGACGTCGGCCGTCGGAGGAGGTCTTCGGGGACGGCGCATCGACATCATTGACGCAGACGCCAAAGATTTTCCGAAGCAGCACAGCTGTGGACATTACCTATCATAGATATGGAATACGTCGGAGGACCCAATCCCCTCAAAATGTACATTTATTGTATCCCATGAAAATTAACATCAAAATTAGCCCTGACTGGTGTGAGTTTTTAGATGTAAACTGTGTAATGTAGGAACTGTGACACTCATACGCCTCTTGAGACAGTTCTTATGAAAAGTGTACATTTATTCCATACCTTAAAACTGAGATAAAATGTAGCCCTGACTTACATTTGATGTGAGTTTTCAGCAGATGTTAATTTTGTAATGTAAGAACTGTAAAACTCATACACTATAGAGTATGTTTTTGCAGCAAATGTTGTAGGTGCCCGTGTGGTAGGAGTATGTGTTGTAAGAGTGTGTTATAGGACCATGTGGTAATAGGAGTGCATGTTGTAGGAGCTTTGACGTATCTGAACTATTCGTCCTTCTACCCAGAGGAGAGTGTGAGGGGTCAGAAATGTGAGGTGGACAACTTTTGGATGATTTCTCAAAATATGCCATTTTATTGAATTATAGGTTTCAACAAATACCTCACTATCCCTACTCTGACAAGGATGTCCCTGCCTGTCAAAAGCTAATGGAAACACTCTAACAAAGGATATATGGCCCTCACACAAACATAAAATACACAAGAAAATATAATGAAATTCACAACAGCATCAACAGTTGTATTTCTAATATATTCACAGTCTTTCTAATCTGGGTGATCTCCCCTTCCCCAGGTTTCAAGTTAGATTCAGTTCCAATGTTCAACAAAAAGATGTCCAACTCATTTCTTGGATCCTTCACTTTGTAAAAGAACATTTCTGTTAACCAATGTTCAACCAACAGAAAGATTTCTCTTCTTCCTTGAATAATGATTTCCACTTCATCAAATAGCATCGTGATGTTCTGCGTCACAATGATTTGCCACAATTTATTAATGTAAAAGAAGAAATACATCTAATTGGTCAGATTTATAGAAACACAACTTCTGGCAAATTCAAAGAAAAACAGCTTCTTGTTAGCTTTTCTCAATTCTCTTGTATGCACCATTAGTACCCGGCGAGGGCGCAATCAGAATGAAAGAGCCATTCTGATTGGCCCTCGCCGAGTCATTACCAGGCCGGGAATCCCTCTGTCGGGATTCCACTGCCTTTGTCCCTGGCGGGGGGCGTGGCAGCCCCTCAGCCAATGAGGAGGCTCGAAGCGGGGCCATCCCCGCTCCGAGCCTCCCTGCGGCTGAGAGGCTGCCTTCACACCACCCCCCCCCCCCGGCCGGGGACTCAAGTTTTCTTTTTTTATTCCCTTCCCACCCCCCCAACTTACCTTCTTGTTCCTGCGTCCCCGGTGGGGGACGAGTGTGAAGCCTCCAGCCGTGTGGAGAATCGGAGTGGGGCCATCCACGCTCTGCGCCTCCACACGGCTGGAGGCTTCCCTCGTCCCCCGCCAGGGACGCAGGTACGTTTTTTTTCCCCTCTTCCCCTGTCCCACTCCCGCCCTCCCAACCCCACTTACCTTCTTTTTGATCCTTTTTTGAGAGTGGTCGCACTGGGAACACTTGTGTTCCCTGCGCGTCCGCCCCCGAAGGCCGCCATGGAAAGGGAAAACGGACTCAGTTTTCCCTTTCCATAGAAGCCATTTTTTGGTCTTTTTTTTTTCCCGCTTCGCTTGGGGCCTATACCTATGGGCCCCGGGGCATTACCTGAGTCGGTAATGCCCCCGCCGTGAGGGTCATATTGCTTAATTAATCACAATTTATATCTTTGTCAGGATGACTTCACAGCACCTCTACTTCCCCATGGATAACTCACATACCAGGTTAACTTCTGCAACGGTTTACCATGCTGGTCTACTCACCTGCCCGATAGCATTCCACATTCAACTGTGCTTCTGAGGTTTAAATCTACTGAAAACCAAAAGTGTTACCACAGCTTCAACAGTTTGCAACTTTTAGCAGTTTTTCAGAAAAAGCCAATATTCACATTAGTGCTCCTCAACATCTTCATGTAAGCAAGGCACTCTTCTTCTCAACATTCACCTTTCAGAAGGGCAGCCTCGTAGCCCCTTGTCTTTCTGCAACAGCAATATGCCCTTCCAACATGCAGGCATAAGATAAACAGCTGAGCCTGAACCTCCACCATTAGCTCTAGGGAAATTATTATTTTTTCCCTACTGAGGAGTTGATAAGGCCAGGGAAAGAAGAGGTTATAAGTGTTACACTCCACATGTTTCTTAGTGGGAAGAATGGCTTGGTGTGTTAGAGGTTGAAAAACAACCCCCCATCCAAGAATGGAGATAGAGAAGGGGTTCACACTTCCTAGGGATTCCAGCTCGCGGGTAGAAAGTGTTACTGTTTTAAACTTTTATTCAGATATGAAAGGCATAGGACTGGACCCTCTTTTGGGAGAGGTGATGTTATTTCCCTTTCTCCCAGATATACCAATTGTAGGGATTGTATCCGTCACGTTCATAGTCAGTCCCCTGTTTGAATCAACTGATTCACATCCCACACCTGGCGCCATATGTGAGAGTATTAACAAAAATAGACCTTGGTAATGAGGTAAGCAAATACAATTAACAATTCATCGTAATACAAAAAGTAAATGTATTCATTTCACAAATTATCTCAGTGATAAAAGAACCATACCATTTGTAAAAACAAATCACAATTATGACATCTAATTAATTCCACCTTTCATACCCATACTCTCACTCACACAACCAACAACTATTTCCTCACTCTGTGCCTTGGCCTCCTCCTCAGCAGTCTCTATTATCAGTATTATCCAATCTCTGGAGCATTTATTACCCACTCCGCTAAAGTTTTTCTGGAATATTGGATTATCTATAAATAATCTCAGGATATTCCTCACTTGAAGACCTTCAGGAATTATCCCTCCCTTTAAATATTCAAGCATGAAAAACTCTTATGTAACTGTGTCCTAATGAATTTCTTTTTCTTTTGTGTTAATTAGCAACTATAAGGAGGAGCGGACATAACCATACTTACATGTGGGGTTCTACACTGAAGTAACCAGTGGCCAATCCAACGGTCGCCAGAATAGGTACGTCACTTTTTCTAATTTATCAGGATCCTCAAGTGACTCAGATCAAACCACTGGGCAGCAAGGAAATACAAAAGTACAAGGTCAACAACAACAGTCCCATTTTTTTCAAAGAGGGTTACAGCACGGTCGCCCCAGACAGAGACAGCAACAATTTGGGCCAAGGATGCGTACCCGCCAATGGTATATGAACCAATAGGAAAAGATAATATACCCATTTTCAACTTGTCCTCATACATGCTCACTGAAATGGAACGCAACCTACTGGCGAGAGGACTATCTTTTGTCCCCGTAGCGAGGGCCAACGCTTTTTCGTGTGAAACGGAACCACAACAATTCTTCCGGAATATCCTGCTGAAACAGTTTTTTGAGATTTATCTACCTAACCAGAAAAGTGAAAGTAGAGAGACTAATAAAGACCCGGATGAAATAGCCAATATCACAGGTCTCAAGATAAAATCACACTTCAACCCACCGCCTCACACCTGCCCTCCTGAGATCCAGGCATTTCTAGACTATTGTCATTAAACAGATGCACAAGGCCCTCAAGAAAAATAACTTCCATATTGATAACCTCAATAGAGATGAAAGAGTGAGCCTAATAAAATCGGAATAGGACAAAATGTCCAAAAGAAATTACCAACCCCACCAAAAGACCTAAAACACACACCACAAAAAGTTCTAACTACCAAAAGTTCAAACTTTTTGTGGTATGTGTTTAGGTGTTTTGGTGGGGTCGGTATGAACATTTAAAAAAAGAAAAAGGCTGCAGGGGGGAGTTGGGGATATGTCCCCAGCAACACCCCGCTCAATACAGTGAGCAGAGTTTTGCGGGTGACACCCGCCCAGCCCCCCCCCGCCAGAACAAAAAAACAAAAAAGAAGCCAGAGGCTGCGGGGCTGTCCCCTGCAACACCCCGCTCACTATAGTATGCACTATAGTGAGCGGGGTGTTGCGGGGGACACTCCAGCAGCACATCCAAAAAAAAGAAGCAAAAAAAGGGGGTGTGTGGGGGTGTCCCCACAACAACCCGCTCACTATACTGTACAGACAGTATAGTGAACGGGGTTTGCAGGGGACACCCCGCAGCACACCCGAGGGAAAAAATAAAACAAAAATAAAAACGGGGGCGTCCCCCGCAACATCCAGCTAATTATACTACACAGTATAGTGAGCGGGGGTAACCCCTACAGCTGCCCAAAAAATAAGAAAAAAAGAAGAAAAGAAAAGGACCCTGTGGCGCCGGTTCCCGATCACGGAAGTGAAAGGGAACTGGTGTTGCGGGGACACAACGCGTCTTAAGAGGTAAGTAAGGTGTAGGTATGTTGGGGGTGTGGGTGTGTTGTGGGTGGGGGGTAAGTTTGTAGGGTTTTGAAATGGATGTTCGCATGGGAAATGTACAAACATTTTGTAGTGCGTACATTTCCCAATCAAACATTTCCGTTGCGGGTTATTCCGCCTCAGAAATTTCACATAGATCCAAAAAATCTATGTGAGAACCACGATATTACCATTAAGCCGGCCGATAAAGGCAGAGACATTGTGGTCACGGATACCAAGAAATACGATGAGAAGTGCTTACGCCTCCTGGCTGATGTGGATTCATATAAGAAACTTGATCAAGATCCCGCCACCAGACAGCAGGAAGATATTACGAGTTTAATGAGGCATGCAGTCGGTGTAGATTGGCTGAGTAAGGAAAAGAGTGTTTTTCTATCCAAAAGTCATCCCAAGCTAGGGGCATTTCATATACTACCTAAAGTCCAAAAAAATAAAGAAAATCCTCCCAGCCGACCAATCGTTTCATCAATAGACTCACTGTTAGAGACGCTATCGGTTTACACCAAATATTTTCCTAAACCATTTGTGCAGATGATGCCTGCCTAGGTGAAGGACACTAGGGATATGATAAAAATTCTCGATAAGATCACAGTTGAACAAGATGATATCCTATTCACAATGGATATGGAATCTTTAGATACTTCTATTCCACAGATGGAATGCTTGGATGTACTAGGTAATTACCTAGACCGACAGCCAAAGCCGCATACTCCTCCGATGGGCTTCGTTTTGGAATGCGTGCGTCTAGCTATGTCCGAAAACTACTTCCTCTTCAAAAAACAAATATACAAACAACTGAGAGGAGTAAGCATGGGTGAAACCTTTGCGCCCGATGTAACCAATTTATATATGGCTAATTTCGAAGACCTATACATCTTGAGTCCAGATAACAGCCTGAAACAACTAAAGTTCGCTGACATGCTGGTGGTATGGAAGCGTTATATAGACAATGTATTTTTGATTTGGAGAGGCACAAGTTCATCATGTGTTAACACTACATAGTAGTACAACCAATGTGTGGCGGTGTGGCACAGGCAAACCAACAATCAGTATTTAATCACATACATGAGACAACAAACCCAGCAAGTGATATAGCAAATAGAAAAAACCCCAAAGCTGTGGGGCCTACCTTATTGAAACAGGTGTTGGAGGACCGCACAACCCACCTGCACATCCTCCACATGTTGCTGCCCCAGACAGTAATGCCTAGTGAAGATATGCAGCACCAGCCAGGAGGCTGTCTGGCAAATGTCCACAAGCAGTATCCCAGATCACAACGCCGCTGACAACGCTGTGGGCCGCATAGAATGAGCCTTCGGAGCACCCCTCAAAGGCTTGCCAGCTTTTGTGTGACAAAAAAAAAAGTGTAGAGGAAACCCAGTGGGAAAGTCCTTGCTTGGAGATGGCCTGTCTCTTGTTGGACGGCCCAAACGCCACAAAAAGCTGCTCTGACTTCCTGAAGTCCTGTGTGTGATTCAGATACAACTTTAGGGCCCTTTTAACATCCAGAGAATGCAGGGACCTTTCCGCTGGTGTGGATGCATCATCAAAGAACAAGGGTAATGCAATAGAAGCAAGTTTGTGAAATGCTGATGGCACTTTTGGGATAAAGTGCGGGTTAGTGGCGAGGAGAACCTTGTCCTTCATAAACCTTAGGTAAGGCGGGTAAATGACCAGCGCCTGCAATTCTGACTCCCGCCTGGCTGAGGTAATCGCCACCAGAAATGCCACCTTCCATGAGAGGAACTTCAAGGAAGCGGTTGACATGGGTTCAAAAGGAGGTTTCATCAAAGCCGAAAGGACTACATTAAGGCTCCACACCGGTGCAAACTTCTTCACCGGAGGAAACGTCCGAAACAACCCCTTCAGAAAATGCTTCACCAAGCAATCACTGAACAGCAGAGCAGTATGGCGCTTTAACGTGAACCTAGAAATCGCAGCCAAATGCACCTTAATGGATGACAACACCAGGCTCCCTTCCGCCAGGTTTAACAAGTACGGGAGAATCGCAGCCGGTCAAACGTCCAAAGGCTCAACCGCAGGATGACCCTTACACCATTCACAGAATCTCGTCCATTTATGACCATACGAGACATTCGTGGAAGGCGCTTTCGGTCAGGTGCCAAGCCGCCAGGCTGAGAGACCCCTGTCATCCTGAGACAGGAGATCCGGATCCGCTCCCAACCGAACCGGCTCTTCCACTGCCAGATGAAAGAGATCTGAAAACCACGTCTGCCTGGGCAGATGTTAAAGAATCGGGGCCTGCCGATGCCACATTTCACGATCATATCTGGCCATAATCGCCAAGGAATTTGCAGCCTTCACAGTCGTAGCCCCTACCGTCAATACCTTCTTTCGAAAGGCGTCCTGCTTCCTGGCCTCACTGTCCGGAGGCGTAACACATTTATGTTGGCTCCTGGCCTTACGACTGGCAGCCGCCGACACCACTGACTCGGGTGTGGGATGCGACACGAGGCATCTAGGGGTAGACTCAGGAGCCTTGTACTTCTTCTCAAGGTGACCTTTCACCGCCGGCTCTGTGCGCAGGCCCTCCTGCCACACGTGGTCGAGAATCGGCATTCAGTAGAGCGCTTTCCTCCGCATACCCATATGGTCGAAGAGGAAGCAGTCCTTGCGTTCCTCTTCAGGCGCCAGCCCAAACTCCAGACACGCTTTCGACATCATGGTGTGGAACGCCCCAATTTTATCCGGAGTCGATGGTTGAACCGGACTACAGGGCTGCTCCACCTCCGGGTCTGTGTCCCATGTGACATCCCTCGCCAGCAACGACGACACAGTAGATTGGGTGTCCCGCGGACCACTCTCAGGGTCCAATTCAGGTAGCTCGCCTTCTTCCGGATGAGGCCGTGGACGGCCCAACCCCACCAGCAACGGTAATGGCAACCGTGCTGAGGAGACTTCATAGGCGCCTCACGAGGTAACCCCTTGACCAACGGCAACGCCAGACTCGGAGGAGGCGGCAACCTCTCATCCAGTTGCCCCAACAAAGACTGAAGCGTAGATAGTACTTGCAACAACAGCAGAGATTGTGGGTTAACCAACGGGTAAAGGGGCGGCCCAGGCCCACCCCACTCAACATCGAAGGCCTCACACTCTGCAGATCCAGAGCCGATGGGTCAAACACCGGCTCCTGTTCCTTCTCCATTCCCAAAGAAACAGAAAACGTAGCTTGATCTTGCTGCAAAATGTTCTGAGGAAGGATGGACACAAAGGCTGAAGAATGCCACGCCCACCCGTCGTCAACAACCCTTCCGATTCCATCTGTGACGACAACAGCAGCGGATCACTGTCCGTCAGAGTGGTAGACGGCGCCAATGACACCACCGTCGATGACGCGACCGTAGACTGCATCACTACTGCCGACGACGGAACAACTGTCGACGAGCTCATTGTCGGAACCACGTCCCCTGGCTTCGCTTTCACTGGAGACCCAGATTTTTTGGAAGAACCGGAACGGTGCTTCGAAGACTCCCGGCTGGATGAAGACTTGTGATGGTCCCTCGATGACGAGTGCTTCGACAAAGACTCCTTCGGCTCCGCCAGGTCCATCTCTGACACCGTAGACTTCTCGGGCCTACCTCCAGACCCCTTGGACTTGTCGGCCAGCCATGCTTGGACAACAAAGAGCCACTCACCACCTTCAAATGCTGTGGCCTAGACGAAGACTTGCTGCCTTTCCCCACCTCTGACGCAGGCAACGCTACCCGATGCTTCTTAGCAGGGGGTTCCGCCGACGCCGTTTGGTAATGCTCCGCGGACTTCTCCGCTCTACCTGAAGACTGTCTCCCCCGGACCGAACCCAGCTCAGAAGCCGGGTACGTTCAGCCAACATATGAGCTTCCAATTATGTTCTTTCAAGGTCTTCTGCGAAAACCCCCCCGACATATCTCGCAGGCATCCGCCGAGTGATGGAAGTAGAGACAGTAAAGACAGTCCATATGACCATCCCCTTTGTACAACTTCTTCATGCCGCAGGCAGCACAAGGCCGAAAAAGAGACTTCTTCTGGGCTAGCGATGACATCCTAGCCCACGAACCATACGCACGTGCAAAACACGAAGAAACACGCAGTGATCCCAACAGTTTGGAAACGGTTGAAATCTGAAGGGAAGCCGCGGGGCGGGGCTATTTATACCAGACGTCCTATTGGTGGTGGCTAAAGCACCCAAAAAGGACGTTGATAGGACACTAAAGTGTTGAAGTTTTCCATAGGAAAATGCTAAGTTAAAGTTACTGAGGTTTCCTGAGGTTTCCCAGCCTGACGACGGGGAAATATTCCCAGCATGTGAATCCATGAAAGATCCAATGCTGGAGAATGTTGTTTATATCATCTTATGTCCTTGTCCCCTTATCTTTGTGGGTAAAACCACAAGGCAGATCCGACAGAGCATTTTGGAACATATGTCATGTGTCAAGAATAGGGTAAAAGACAAGCCCCTGGTCGAGCACTTTATGCAAGCTGGACACACTGAAAGAGACATTAAGGGGTTTCTTTTACATACCATTAGGGCCCCACCACGGGGAGGGGATGTGAGTTAATCAATATTGGAGGCGAGTCCAAATGTATGTAATGGCGAAAGATTTACTAGCATAATTGAAATATGCCTTAGATATCATGAAAAGAGGTTGGACTGCAACTCCAGTTTGTTGTTTTTTGTTGCATTTAGAGTGAATATTGGAAGGCATCTTCCATCAGAATCTTCCCCCAGATTGTGCTTTGAATATGAGGGAATATTTGCACTTCATTGTTTGTCCTGAAAAAGGTCGGAATTACGCCAGGCTGCTATTGAAAGCCCCCTTTTGCCGACCGAAACATATGAAGACGTGGTCAATAAGCTTGGTCTGCTATTGTACATATATACACACTAATAAGAGACACGGGTGTGACGAAAAATAATAAACTGTGTGTATGAATACAAAATAAAGGATGCAATTTATAGGTTGAACTTTTTGTTTTGTTGAATATTGTCATTGGTTGTGTGAGTGAGAGTATGGGTATGAAAGGTGGAATGAACTAATGCCATAATTTTGATTTGTTTTTACAAATTGTATGGTTCTTTTATCACAGATATTTGGTGAAATGAACAAATTTACTTTTTGTATTACGATTTGTCTAACCTCATTACGAACGTCTATTTTTTTTTAATATCATTTTATTGCTTACCTGAATTGGGATTACAGGTACCCTTATTATCTATAGCATATGTGAGGGGTCAGAAATGTGAGGCGGACACATTTTGGATGATTCCTCAAATTATGCCATTTGATCAAATTTGAAGTTTCAACAAACACCAAACTATCCCTACCCTGACAAGGATTTCCCTGCCTATCAAAAACTAAAGGAAACACTCTAACAAAGGATATCTGGCCCTCACTCTTAAACATAAAATACACAAGGATAATATATGGCAATTCACAACAGTCAATATTCACAGTCTTTCTTTGTAACCTGGGTGAACTCCCCTTCCCCAGGTTTCACGTTAGATTCAGTTCCAATGTTCAACAAAAAAAACAAGGAAATATGGGTTTGCAACAAAGTTCCAACTCAGTTCTTGGTGCCTTCACTTTGTCAAAGAACAGTTCCGTTAACCAATGTTCAACCAACAGAAGAGTTCTCTTCTTCCTTAAATAATTATTTCCACTTCATCAAATAGCATCAGTGATGGTCTTGGTCACAATGCTTTGCCACGTTTTACAAATGTCAAAGAAGAAATACAGCTCCTAGGTCAGATTTAAAGAAACAGAACTTCTTGCAAAGTCAAAGAAACACAGCTACTTGTAAGCATTTCTCGATTAGCTTTTATGCACCATAAATCACAGTTTATATCTTTGTCAGGATGAGTTCACAGCACCTCTACATCCCCATGGCTAACTCTCATACTAGGTTAACTTCTGCAACGGTCCACCATGCAGGTCTATTCGCCTGCCCAATAGTGTTCCACATTCAACTGTGCTTCTGAAGTTTTAAACCTACTGACAACCAAAGGTGTTACCACAGCTTCAACTGTTTGCAACTTTGTAACTTTTAGCAATTTTTCAGAAAAGACAATATTCACATTAGTGCTTCTTAACACCATCATGTAGGACAGGCACTCTTTCTCTGAGCATTCACCTTTCAGAAGGGCAGCCTCATTGCCAGTTGTCTTTCTGCAACATCAATATTCACCACAGCTTTAGCAGTTTGCAACTTTGTGACTTTGAAAAATGTTTCATATAAAGGACAAGATACACTTTAGTGCCCCTTAACACCTCCAAGTAAGCAAGGCACTCTTCTTCTGAACATTCACTTTCCAGAAGCGCAGCCTCTATGCCACTCCTGTCTTTCTGCAACATCAACAACCAAAAGTGCCCTTAAAGATGTAATTCTACCTTTCTTCCTTGTGGCTTTGGCAATGTGAGTTACACCAACTTTTTAGGGAACAGTTACAATCAGCAACCTTCTCCCTTTTACAACCTTGCATTCACCTCTTCAGTTCCTGCCAACCAGTGCAGCTTAATTGTATGCCTTGTTAGTCTCTTTTGGCTTTAGACAATGCTTGGACAACTCTTGGCTTTGGCAATACGTGTATCCCTTTTGGCCCTGGGCAATGCTTGCACCAGTCTTGGCTTTGGGAAATCCCGTTTCACTATTGGCTTGGGCAATGCTTATTTCACTCTTGACTTGGGCAATGCTTATTTCACTCTTGACTTGGGCAATGATTGTTCCCTAAAACTCACAATTATCAACGTTCAGTCAATTTGCTTCAGTGCTACATTAATTTCAACTGCCACATAATTGACTGTTCGGTTAAACTTTACCTCAGAATCACTTTTGAGCATGCACAACCAGTTTTTCAGCTGTTTTGAGAAGTTTTAGTATTCAATTAACGTGGTTCAGAGTGTTTTAATCTTACGCAAGTGCTATTAAAGAATTACACTCATTCCAGAGTGCTGCTTTTCTGACTTCCCATTGTCTGACAACCAACGGTCAGTTTAATACTGCTTTCACTTGCACGCAAGTGATTCTGCTTGGTTACAGTTTTCTGTTCGCGCAAGGGATCAGAATTCTTGGTAATACTCACCGGCATCCTTCTTGCTCCCTTTGCATGATGCAGGACATGAACTGCTTCTGGCTTTGTTTGGACACACCCTTCCTCTGTTTTTGTTCCCGCCACGCAGTCACAGAGCTTCACAATCACTGCAATCAGGTTCATATGTGGAAAACAGTCTCCCTTCATGCTTTCTGCTGCACATCCTCTGCACTTCAGATTTAAGGGGAACAGGACGCTCTCAGGAAAGGAAGCTGGAATCTGCTTCGTTACAGGAGCAAGTCAACTACAGGGAAACAGTCCGGTGCAGCCTGGCCAAAAAGCACATGGCCGTGGAAGATCTGGTACTGGCCCAGAGATGACATTCGACTCACAAGCTTTGCCTGCCCACAACACGGCCCCTGGATGGTTGCTGACAAACAAGGATCAATGGTTACCGCTGTGAGAGGTTGAGAGTCACTGACAAGGATTTGGAGCTTGTTCAGGCATTTTCAATGGACACCAAGCATAAGTAGTGGACAAGTTGAAGCCAGAGCTACCCGCAGCGAGGGATCAACACAATGGGTCAACAGGATGTAGGAGAACAGCCACAAGAGGAAGTCGACCAAGGTCAGCCCAGGACAGATGAGCCACCGGAAGTGCAAGGAACTCATGGAGACCTGGTGTAGCGGGCAATAGCCGCCAGATGCACCTTGACAGAGGCGTGTGGCAGCACCGCCTTGGCCAAGGACAACAAGCACGGAAGAATCTGCTGGGCCTTGACCGTCAGAGGGTTGATCATCTGCGCCCGGCACCACATAGCTAAACGCTTCCCCTTGTGCCTGTAGCACTTAAGAGTCGATGACGCTCTGGACCTGGCAAGGACCTCCCTGCAGTCCACAGGCAACTGGTACCCTCCGAACTCTAAGGCTGCAGGAGCCAAGCCTTCAGGTGCAGCGTTCCTGGGTCGTGATGCAGGATTGCACCTCCTTCTCTGGTGAGCAGATGTACGACCACTGGTAGCTTGACCCAAGGTGATGTTGACAGGCTGAGAGGGTTCGGGTACCAAATCTGCCTCGGCCACGCCAGGGCGACGAAGATCATCCTGCATCGGCACTGTTTGAGTTGATTAATGACTCACAGCAGGAGAGGAAACGGAGGGAACACATATAGCAGACCTTCCCACAGGAAGGAGAACGCATCCCCCATGATCTTCGGCTGGTGGAACCTGATGGAAAACTTCTGGAATTTTAAGTTTGTCACCAACAGATCGATCTGGGGTCTGCCCCACTTGCGGAAGTGGCAGTCCACTTTGTCCTGTGGAAGCTCCCATTCGTGGCAGGCACGCAGTTCCCTGCTGAGGGAGTCGGCGATGGTGTTTTTGACTCCTGCCAGGTGAAAGGGGATGAGGAACATATCTTGGGCGACGGCCCAGTGCCAGAAATCCTGCACCTCTCTGAAGAGTACTGGGGATCTGGTGCCCCCCTGCTTCCAGATGTCGGATGTTGTCCGTGAAGACCCTCACCACTTTGCCCTTGAGGGACGGAAAGAATGACTTGAGGGCCCAAAACACTGCCCGCAGCTCCAGGATATTGATGCGGAGATCCCTCTCCTCTGGCAACCACAGGACTCTGGCGTTGAGACGTCCGGTGTGGGCTCCCCAGCAGTCAAGGGAAGCATCCGTGGTGACCGTCTCCTCTTACGGGGGTTCTGAAGAACTGTGCCACCGGCAAAGTTGGGGCGTATGCCCCAATACCTTATTGCTTGACAAAACTCCACGTCGAGAGCAATCTTGTTTGCGAAGCTTCCGGACACCTGGATCCAGCGAGCGTCCAGGAACTCCTAAAGGGTTTGCATCTGCAACCTGCAGAGCCGGATCAGGTAGAAGCAAGACGACATCAAGCACGATGGTCCGCACGGCAATGCTCTTCAGTGCCAACAGCCGTTGCACCTTGGGCAGAAGGGCCGCTATCCGCTCCTCCGAGGGAGCCGCCAGACAGGAGACCGTGTTGAGTCTGGCCCCCAGGAACAGCATGTTCTGCAATGGCATCAAGCAGGACTTTGGATAGTTGACAGAGAATCCCAGATCCGTCAGCAGGCGAACGGTACACTCTGTGTGTCCGACGGCCAGTTCCCTTGACTTGATCCGGATGTGCCAGTTATCGAGGTACGGGTACATGTGTATCCCGTGTGAATGCAGATGGGCCGCCACTGGTA
This sequence comes from Ambystoma mexicanum, assembly GCF_040938575.1. Lineage (NCBI taxonomy): Eukaryota > Metazoa > Chordata > Amphibia > Caudata > Ambystomatidae > Ambystoma > Ambystoma mexicanum. The sequence goes on along the minus strand of NC_090921.1, from coordinate 523,489,786 downwards.
CCAGGCATTTCGTAGACACCCTGGGCACCGACTTTAGATGGTGCTTACCCTACACTAAGAAACGCAGGAATTTCTGATGCTTAGCGTGAATGGGGATGTGGAAGTATGCGTCCTCCAGATCCAACGACGTCAGAAGTCTCCTTCTTCCTGCCACCAACTCAATCGTCAAAGATGATTTTGCCCGGGCTGTCTGGGGCAGGTAGGTCACCTTTTCCTACACCATCCTCTTCTTTGGCTTTTACCACAGCTTCGCCAGGTTAGCCGATTTCCTCTTTGAGGAGGAGCTGGAGCGATGGCTGGAGATGGAGTCAGATGGTGAAAATGAGCACGACCTGCCCGTTGCGGGACCTGCTTGTGCGGCGACCCAGACGGAAACGGACTCGCGGTGCTTGGCCTTGTTTTAGGCCCCCACGGATGAAGCGTCCTCAAAGGTCTAAGAAGGCCGCTACTCGGACTGGCCGTTCCTGGGTGAGGAATGGCCCTGTTTGTCACACGGGGCAGAGGCCTTGGCGTTCAGCCACGTCGCCAGCCTACTGTGACGGTCCTTGGCGGTTTGCTTCGAGAGCCTAAGGCAGATTGAGATGTTGGTCCTCTACAAACACGTTCCGCAGTCCGCAGCTGGAGCAGAGCTTGCAGAGGGAGCTTCCCTCTCTCTTCTCCTTCGACATGGTCCGGAGTAGGCCCGATGGACTTCTGGAATCTTCAATGAAAAAAACAGTGATTGTTGCCCTTCAGGGGCATTGAAATTCACTGACAAATGGATCCCATGCTTGTCGGCCAAAAAAGCGAAAGAGCACACAGGCTCTCTTTGGCAAATATAGAACTGTTTTATTGAAAAAGATGCAAAAACGTAGAAACGCTCACGGAGCAAAACACAAGGACTCCTAACACTTGAGCGTGCAGTGAAAATCTGAAGATGGATGCCAGAGGAGGGGCTTAGGAAGAAGGCCACCACTGTCTGGGGGGCAGTATGACCGCTAGTACCTAGAGGAGAAAGACAGTTTGTACGTGAAAGTGAAACTGTTTTTTCTTTTACCGAGGATTCCTGGCCTGACGACGGGGAATATTCATAAGCATGTGAATCCATGCCAGACCCCCATATGCTGGAGAAGTCTCTTCCCCCCTACTAAGTTGGACTTCAAACATTCCAAGACTTTCTGCCTTTTTATCCGGGAGTTGGGATTAGTCGATGCATGGAGGCTGGTGGACGGGTGACATAGCGATGTGTGCTTTTATTCATATATTCATGGGGGATTCTCTAGGTTGGATCTCATCCTTATTTCTATACCTGTAGGTTCGTGGGGTGGAGCTAGGCATATGTACGCTATAAGATCATGCTCCGGTTTCTGTGGCCCTGGCAATATTGGATAGGCCCATGATGTGCAGGCGCCCATGAAAGTTATACGACCCAGTGCTTAGGGACCCAGTCTTGACTGGTGAGTTGCAGGAGCTCAACCCCAATTACTTCAGGGAAAATTTGACTTCTGGGCCCTCGCGGGCCATTGTATGGGACACAGTGAAGGCTGTAGTTCGGGGGGGGGGGAGCACATCAGCAAAATGGCTGCGTACACAAGAGCAAGGCAGCTGGTCTGAGTGGGTTTTGAAAGTAAGGCTAACCGAGCCAGGGGACTGGCAAGGCATTACGCGAACTCTGGGTGGCACAGAAAGAAACTGGAGGCGCATCTGTCTGACAGGACAGCTCAAGCAATACTAAAAACCAAGCATTTTTATTATGCTATTGGGAATCGACCCAATCGCTTTATGGTGGCCTAGTTGCGTAAGCTTCATCGGTGTGAGCCTTGCGTGATGAGCAAGGGTCGGTGCAGCGGGGCGAGGTCGACAAAATGGGGATTTTTGAAGCTCATTTTCAATCAGTATTTAGGGGCGAGCTTCCGCTGACAGAGGTGCAGGCAGAATATTTGGGAGCTGCACACCTGCCCAGGCTTTCTTGCAAGGATCAGGAGTCTCTCAAGGTACCGATTTCACTAGGCGAAGTAGAATGGGCAATTAAGACCCTGAAGAATAAGGCTCCGGGTCCCGACAGATATACGGCTCCTTTTTACAAGAAATGTTGCAACCTCTTGGTTCCTCCCTTGGTAGATCTCTAATTCATTTATGAACTCTGGGCGGGTTGCTCCATCGATGGGATCTTCTACAACCATCCTGATTCCAAACCGTGCGAGGATCCACTACTGTGCGACTCGTACCGCCCCATTAGCCACACTAATATGTACTCAAAGCTTTTCTCAAACATTCAGGCCCATCGCATGATGGAGGTTATTCACGGGCTCATTAACAGTGGTCAGACAGGTTTTATTGTGGGTCGTAGAGCACAGGATAATGTGCAGCGTGTGTTGGGCATACTGGAAGTGGGGAGTCGCTCGGGTATAGGGTATTATTGCACTAGGTGCTCATAAAGCTTTTGACAGGGTGGATTGGGATACTTCGGGGCAGGGGGTCCGGGAGCAGTTTGGATTTGACCCTGGTTTCATCAGCTCGGTCATGACAATGTATCGATACCAATCTACGTACCTTAGGGTCAATGGGGCACTGTCATCCAAACTGTTGATTTTCGCCTTATGGATGAAGCCGTTTGCTAGTCGAATAAGGGCTAATGGGGCGGTGGAGGGTGTCTGGGTTGGGCAGGTGGACTATAAGGTACTCCTCTACGCAGAGGATATCCTGTTCACCCTGAGTTCACCCTGAGTAATGCCCGCTCCTCCCTAGATGCGGTACTCCATGAGCTGGATAACTTTGGCCCGGGTGTCTGGATTTCAAGTAAATTATAGTAAATCGCATAGTTTGGAAGTGTGTTTGAGGCCCCAAGAGAGGAGTACTATTGGGGCTCTTGCCCCAATACGTTGGACCCGGGTGTTCATCCCCTACTTGGAGGTGAGTATCCCTAGCAAGATCAGAGGTTTTTCGGGCCAATTGTCCACTGCTAGTCCAGGATCTGACTGAGGACTTGGACAGGTTAGAACGCCAGGAGATATCAGTATCCAGTAATATTTTCCCTTTATATATGGTGGCCTTACATTGTCGCCGGGAAAAGATTGTGGGGACCGGTGGGGACCGGTTCTCCGCGAACTCCAGGGGAAGATTTTTCAAATGTATCTGGAGGAACAAGCACGCTAGTATATCTAAGAAAGTACTGATGAGGCCAGTGCGTGTGGGAGGCCTGGGAGTCCCTGATGTTTTCCACTACAACCTAGCAGTGCAGCTTTCTCATGCCTTTGGATGGAATGTGCTTGATTTGCTACCAAAGTGGAATCTAATTGAACAAGCTCAATCACTGGTAGACCTGAAGCAACTACCTTATGTAGATTAGAAATATCTGGGGGACGAGTGGGGATTCAATGTGGAGGGGTCTTTGCAGGTGGGGAGTGTCAAGGGGGTTGGGGCCCCTTACTCCTATATGGGATAACCCATACTTTCAGCATGGCCCTGACTGAGGGGGCTTTGGGAGGTGGATAGCGGGTGACCTGGGGAACCGACAGCAGCTCTATGAAAACAGTAGTCCAATTATGTTTGATGAATGTAAATGCACCGTCGTTCTCCAGGAAACTGAACGTTTCCGCTATGCACAATTGTGGCATTGAGCTTCTCATCCACTCATGAAGAAGGGGGCTAACAGGCCACCATCTGCTCTTGAGTTATCATTCCAAGTGGGGTTGCTATAGGGTTGGATCTCGAAGTTATATAGGCTTTTGGACACAGGCCATCCTGTTTTACGCCTGCCTTATATGGCTAAATGGGAAGCTGACCTTGGTGGGCCCATTGAGGACGAAGCCTAGCTGAGAATATGGGATCGGATGCTCAAGTCTTCCAGGTGTATTCACAGCTAAGGAATGCTCCTATAAATTCTGTCACCGGTTGTATCTCACCCCAGAAAGGCTGCATCACGTGGTCAGGGATTATTCTGCTAAATGTTGGCGGGGTTGCGAAGCGGCGGGCTCTCCCTTCCACATGGTGTGGGTGTGTCCCAAGGTGGGCCTCTTCTGCAAGGAGGTGTTGTCTAAAATGAAGGATGTTACAGGGTTGTCACTCCCCATGGACCTGAGGGTGGTGATCCTGAGGGATACGGACGCTGGCATATTCCCCTCTTACTGGCCCAATGGCCACCCTAATTGGGCTTTTCTTCTGGCAACAAAATTGACTATTGCCCGAACCTGGAAGTCTGCTGAGGGTTTGCTGGCTCAGATGTAGTGGGTTAAGATGTGGGACATTTTGGTTGCTGATAAGAATACAGCACTATGTGAAGGACGCTACGTCAAGTATGTCTCGGTCTAGACCCCATTCATTGACTTTGCAGAGAATGATCCTGAAATTGTTGCCAGGGCTCCCCTGTTGCAGCATTTGTCCTTCCTATGACACTGTTCAATCCCCAAAGGAGTACTCTGGCTGATATTGTAAGAGGGTCATGGGTGGAGATAGGTTTTGTCTCATGTTATAAGTTATTTGCCTCTCATGGTCCATTGTCAGAATTGTCTATACTGAACCTGTCTTTATTTTTGCTTCTGAACCCACCCAATTTTCTACTGATGCCTATGATCTGAATGTATGTACATTTCCTGTAACCAGTGCCTTGATGCCTCCGTGTTTAGTGCGCTTAAAAAAATGCATAAATAAATAAATGTAATTCATTTCTGATCAAAATTGACACTGTTCTTCAAATAACTAAAAATACAAAGTACAATAGAACTATATTTAAATTGCAACTACTCTATGTGTGCTATGTGTGGAAGGATGTACATTTTCATCGCTTCCATAAGCATCTTAAGCACCTGAACTTCCCACCACAATGTTTCATTGTAAGCTGATAAACTGTGAATACATAAAGATGTAATTCCAATTATACAAGTATAAAATATATTTGACAAACGCCTGTTTCTCAACTTTGAAGTAATTCAATGTCTTGTCATGACCACAACAAAACATACCACTTCCATTCATCAATGTAACAAAACCTTGGCTCAGATTCACTCCATATGGCCATACATCTGTGCAGGTGTACTAAATGACCAAACTCTTTAGCTTCAGGAGTCAAGGTGCTAGGTTCAGAGTGTGTGGATTGGGGTGTGTAGTGTACTGTTGATCTTGAGGCAGGAGATTGCTATGTGGACGCATTACATTGGTGAGTAGAATGAGAGCCATGCGTGGCCCTTTCATCTTTTTTACCACCAAGGATATCAATGGTGCTGGTGGAAAAGCTTAGGCAAATATTGCAGATTAGCTGATCAAGAGTGATTAACCAGAGCGCACAGATGAGGAAATCTGTAGGCAAAGGCAGAGCAATTCAAGTTCTCATTTTATCACAAATAGATGTAGGTCACATATTCCACATTGTTTAAAAATGGTCTTTCTTGTTCAGGGAGAACTCCCATTAGGGTGCCTGCTGCATTTGGCATTTCAGATTGTCTGCATGACAAAATGTATGCATGGACGTATTGTGCCACCGCAGTGATCCTTTCTTTTGGAACTTTAGCAAACCTTTTTGTTCTAATTGAGAAAGGGTTAGGAGGGTGCTTCCACCGTTTGTTGATGAAACACATTGCAGCTATAGCAAGTGTTCTGATTAGTATAGGTTTCTCCCTAATATGTATTTTAATATTTATAACATGCTACATTCCCGTAGAGCTTAGAGCACACATAAAAAGGCACAGACTAGACAGACAACATATAAGATGAAGGAGGCATAGAGTTAAATAAAGCAGGGCAATTAGTCTGGATTAAGGTTAAACAAAAGGGTCTTAACACATTTCTCAACGTCTCTGATGGAGTTTGCCTGTCGGGCGAACGCTTGTTCCAGGCGAAGGGGACCTGGATATCAAACGTGGTTCCTCCAAAGCTTGTGAGCTTGAACCTTGGTTGCAACAGTTTGTAAAGATCATAAGAACGCATGCAAGAGACAATAGTTTGTGTGTGACACAGTGTTTAATAGGGAGCCAGTTGAGTTCCATCCTGGTTTCTGTGACATGGTCTCTCCTAGACAGACCATGAACGTCATGAACCAGGCCATTCTGCGTAACTTGATGCGCCCGGATATTAGCTTTCGAGGCACCAGACAGCAGGCTGTTGCAGTAGTCAAGGCGTGGGTTCATCGAAGAAGTGGCTAATTGGTATCTATTTTTAAATGAAATATAGAGGAGAATCTAATTCAACAATTTGATGACAGCCACATGAGGCTCGGACGTGGCCAACCGGAGGCTTCATTGAGAGCTACACGTCCAGAATGACGGCCAAGGTCTTAACATATGCATATGTATATAGAAATCTCAACGTGCTTGTGATAAGGCCATAATCTCCAAATGCATCTGGCTTTATGGTCACCTGCCAGCTGGGGAACTGTGAAAGAGCATCCTCTTGTGAGATTTGTTATCATTGTGCACCGTGCCATTCCTTCATGGTTATCATGTAAAGTCTAGTATATAATGACATAATTCCTAATACCTTAACATTCCTCACTGTCAAGACAGTGTAAAATCTGGTAAAGGTGAACCTCTGCCAAAAAACCTATATGATCTCCGGTGAGGAAAACGCCAACATCTGCTGGGGTCCCAACATAGCTCCAAAGAATGGCTTGTTCTGTGTTGGGATATGTCTCCATTTTTCCACGGAGATTGCGGTTCACAGATAATGAAGGAGCTGAATTATAGAGAGGACACCTTTCAACCTGGGGCAGGTGGTCTTCCAATGTGTTTACCAGAGCCTGCAAAGCCCCAGAAGCATGGTCAGGGAGTTGGCAGGGCACCAGTCTCTATCCCCCCTTCATGTGTCTGGTTACAGTTGGGGAGTAACAATATCAATCACACAATGTTTGACCTACATCATGCTGGCTAGTGTGTTCTCTTTTCCTTTCCAGAACCACGAAGACCAGAAACCCTTTCAGAGGAGGGGAAAACATCATACTCACGAGAGATGCAGCAAGGAACGCTGAGCCAGGAAAACATTACGCAGCACTAACCATCAGCAACACATCAACGCTGCAGGAGACACACTCTGAAACAGACAAATGTTATGCCGAGAAGACATCATGGAAAGGGAACGCCAGCAGACTCGTACTAAGAAAGGTGGCGGGACTTGAAGGGCAACCTCACTCACGGATAACTCAGCCCTTGGAGGAAAGGCAGGTAGACACTGGAAAAGGAAGCAGGTGAGTAGGTTAGCCAATGGAAGGAAGACGCAAAACTGCACAAGAGACAGTATACAAAGGAACAAGCAGGAAGGGGAAGTGTGGGTTGTTTGGGTGAGGTCAAGGAGAGAAAAGGCAGACTAGGCAGGGCAAGGACAGTGAAACAGAACATGGAGGAGTCTGAGGAAAGCCTGTTAAAGGTAAGGTATTGGTTTGTGAAAAAGTGGTACTTCGGTGTGAGAACGTGTGTAAGGAGAGTAAAAGGGTTGAGTACAGGTTAGTGGCTGGGGTCAGCAATGTGAGGCGTACAACTTGGTAAAGGATTTTCATACGATGCAATTTTATTAACTGAAAAGGGTTTGACAAACACCTCACTATCCCCTACCCTGAAGAGGATTTCCCTGCCTAGTGTAAGGAACTCATGGTGGCAACAGTAAAGGCAGACAAAAGTGATCACAGTTCAAGGGTGTTTATTAAACTGTGTGATGGGTGAGATAAACGCCTAATCTAAACCTAAATCTAAGATGGGACCAAGCGACGACCATCAAATAATTATAAGGCAGTGCTAGTGGCGTTTTATCAAATCAAAGTGCCTATACTAAAAAAACCTATTGCCAATCCTTACAACTAAGTTACAAAATAGTGTGGGATAATGTTCTCAAGAAATGAAAGAAGTGTTCACCAAGTGATAAGTCAGGATGGTATGGCTGGTGTCTCCCTTCCCCACATTTTTAGCATTGGACAAGGCGGGACTCCTGAGCACAGCACCCTCCTGGGCCTCGCCAGCACAAGGTAATAGTTAATTGCAACGAAATCAGGATATTCTGGGGCCAAGTCTCTTTTCATGCAAAAGTATCTTGCCTTAAAAGGCCTAGCGGAACAACTAACAAAGTATCATCAATAAATCTTCACTTGGGCGATTTCTCTTCACCCTTGGATCAACCGGGCTCTGATCCTTCTTGCAACGTGGGCCTCCCCCGGTCGGGTTCACTACAGCTTTATGCTCTGAATATTTCACACTTGCCAACTACGCAGTTCACTTTACTTAACACAATTCAGGGTTTACTTCCCTTTGCTTTCATCTTGGCTATGGGTCAAAGACTTAATTGTACATGGGGTTTTACTCAACCCTTGTCTGACCACTTTGACCTCTTGTGTCGGCTCCCCTAGGGCCTCCTGGGATCTGTAGTTTTAACAAAAAGGGACCGGTCAGAGTCTTCCGAATGAGCGCCCACGTGGCGCCTGACAACTCTGCAGCTGGTCTCTCCCTGGATTGTTTCAACAGTTCCACAATACACATAGTCTTGGTTCTTGATTCACATTATGTTGCCATCTAAAACCTTCATTCAACACACTTCCATTTACTATCGGTTCTCCCTCCGATTCACTGGTTTAGAGATGAACCGCTTGTTATTTCTGGTCTCTGGAGTCAAGGGCGGTACCACAGTAGTAAGTGTCTCTCCCTGACTTGGTTATCAGTGTAGGAGGGCTGTGTGCACCATTGGCATCTGTTAGTCCATAAGCTAGCTATTGTTCCTGGCCTTATAAATCCATTCACAGAGGCTTTGCGGATCTGGATCGAAAAGGGCAAGGACACTTCCCTTCTTGTCGTGCCTTTCTCCTCCTCCTGAACTGGCGTCCTGGAATAGCTGCCTTGTCGTGCGGTCTGCCCTGCTCCGTTTTCTAGCTCTCTAAAGATGGAGAATATTTCTTTGGTCCCAACGTGGCATTAGAAATTTTAGTATTGAACGACGTGGCTTCAGCCTTAATGATGGCCATTTTGTTTTCTTTTGCTAGAGCCTTGAAGGCTTCTAGTGTGCTGTCCTTGCGGTTACTTTTCCAATTGGATAGAGCAACACTTTTTTTGGAGCGTAACTCACGGAGGTCCTGGGAGAACCAGGCATTGGCGTGCTTGACTTTTTTAGCTTTTTTGAGGGCGAGTGGGGCCGCAATGTCAATGGCCTGGGTGATGGTGGTTTTAAATAAGGAACACAAGGAATCACCAGTGAATCGCCCAGACAGTCCCCTTTCAGGAAATCCCTTAAGCAAAAGGTCTTACCCTTCTTCTCCATGTGGGGTTTTCCCAGGTTGACCCATTTGTGACCAGCTTGAATACAATCTAATGCACAGTCTCCCTGTTCAGCTCCCACTAGAGTGGCATCCCCAAGAGCCAGCTTAACGTATCCATCTGTACATTCCACCTGCCAGAGAGGTAAGATGCTGTCATAGGCAGCCCGTTCTCAATTGCCCAAAGCACAGCCCATCTTGTTGATGTAGTGCTTGGAGGTGGTGTTTTTCGTGAGGAACCGGGCAGCTGAATCTTTGATTGAATGCAAGAAAGTTCACATTGCCAGATGAACTGAACGAGTTCCTGTTGATGTCGACTTCTTTGGATCTTCCCACAGACTACTCACAGAATTATTCTCCAGAAGAGCTCTCTATCCCATAAGCGACATTTCTGGGACCAGTGTGACCGTCGGCTATGTTAGGCAGAATCCTGTGCAGTTCCCTTGGGGAACACTGCAAAAAGATTAAGACTACAGGAGTAAGCAGTAAACCCAATTGGTAGCAGTCTGCACCACCCCGATTTACCCGATAGCTGTGGCTGAGCAGTCAGACTTCTCTCAAGAAGAGTAGGGCAGTATATAGAGTATACACAATAGGGCTAAAAACACAGTAGAGCACAGTAGAGCAAACAAACACTGACCAGAGTTTTCTATAAAAAGTATATAATTATTTATTTAAAACACGCTTTAGGCAATATACTAGCACTCTAAATCAAAAGCAAGTTAAAACACAGTCAGGTAAAGTATACACACATCCCTTAATAACTATTAGACAAGTCAGAATTAAAACAACACGATTTTTTAAAAAGAGGTGAGCGCATAACCTGATGGCACTCCAATAGATCAGTTAAAGGGAGAGAAAAAGGGAGAGCATAGAAATAAAACAGGCCCCAACACTTTTAGGAGTTCTCAGCAAGGCAATAAAGGCAGTATAGACTGTAGAGCCAAAGTTCATAGGCCAGGCCCACTTAAAAGGGAGCAAAGCGAAAAGTGCCCAGGATCACACTGTTTTAAAAATGGATTAAAAAGTCTTTGCAGAATGTTCAAAAGGGGTTGGGGCGATTCAAGTTAGGAGGTCTGGGGCCAGCCCAGTTGGCAAGCCAAGGAGTTAAGGGTCCCTTGGGCAAACCGAAGAAAGGGAGGCCAGGCAGGACACAGCACCTTAAACAGAGAGGAAGCTCCAGCGGTGGCAGTTGTTCCTGGAAGTGGTTGCAGTTTGTTGTGTCGACTAGGGGAAGAGAGGATCTTGTCGAGGAGGAAACGTGGAGTCGTTGCACTGCACATGGATGAAACCAGCCGCGGAGTACGTCAATAAAAGGAGAGTTCCTTTTATTCGCGGTCAAAGTGGTGAAGCTTGGCTATCCGGCGGCCGGGGTGCTTGGCACGGGAGATTCGGCCAAGAGACGTCTTTGGAAGGCGAAAAGGGCGAACTGGTTGGTCCCACCAGCTCAGAGGAAGAAGACTCGTCAAGCAGAAGATCTTCTCTGGTCGTCGGGAAAGTGGTGAGGTAGTTGCAGCAGGGCTTCACCGGTGGTGTCGTCATTGCAGATGGCTCATTTTCTTCCCTCTTTGGATTCTTAAGTCCTGTGGTGACTTCTGAAGTTTCAGTCCCAAAGGCCCTGCTTTTATTCAGAAAAACCCCCATTCATCAGCCTAGCTGTCAATCTCACATGCTAAGTGGTGAGCCGGGCTGCTCACCACTGGGACAATCAGAGTAGAGTGCGACTTGGGTTGCCAATGCAATGCAGTCCAGGGTGCCAATTTCCCCCTCCGCCCCTCCTGTGGAGCCCAGACAGAGTGGCACCATTTGGAGGGCTTCTGTGGAGAAGCCCGCCAAAATAGTGGAACAAAGGGCTCGACCTTGGTCAGAGTTACAGAGACGGACAAAAACGCCTTTTTAGAAAAGAGTTCTGGCAAAAAGACCCAACCAGGGATTTAATATTAAATAAATAAACCAGCGGTATTTTTAACATTGCACCAAAAAGTGGTGCGTTTAAAATCAATGGGAAAATCCCATAGAGAATATTCCGGTGGAATATTTCACGTGGTAACCACTGCCACCAGCCAGAAACTCGGCAAGGGAGGACTGGACAGTGCCCCCTTGAAAACAGATCCTGGGGCAATTTAATTAAACCCTTCCCATACTTCCACAATATGATGGTTTGTACTGGTTCTGTTCACAATTTAGGACTAGTAAAGTCAATGGTGACTTTACATGCCCTGGGAGACAGTAGTCATTCCCAGGGTATGGAGTCTATGTTTGGGGGTCACTATGACGCCCCTGTGTTACTGCACTGAGGGTGCTGTGTAACACACACATAAAAAATAAGATGATCCCCTCTGGAGTAGAAGGAAAACCCCATAGCCCAAAAGCACACACAGAGTCAAAGACACTCAAATCATGCCTAAGAGTGGGAGGAAAAGAGTCTCACTCTTAGCAGGAGAAAAAAACAAACCCCAAAAATCCAGCAAAGCTGCTGGGGGACTCACTAGGTTTGGGAAATTAGCCTTATAAGAGAATTCTCCCTAACACTCACCACCCCCAGACTAAGGGACACGAGGATTGAATCCACTCCTGGATGAATCTCACACCTCTAGTCGGTTATAAACACCCTAGGGAGACCATCAGCATTTTGGTGGTGACGCCCTGAACTGTGTTCAATGGATAATTCAAAGGTTTTCCTTTGTAAGCTATATGACCTACAAACCCTTTGAGGAACATCTTCCTTGTTAAATCTATAGGGGATCTGGTTAACCAGTCCCTCAGAAGTTGGTACAACTTCTGAACCTGGGTTAGGCTTTTTCAAGGGGTCCTTATAAAGGATTCCCTTATATCTAGAGGGGCCTCCAAGGTTCCTCACCACCTCCCTGTTGGGAGCAGGTTGGATCTCAGGCCTCTTGGTCGGAGGGGTTGGGGTTAGGCAATGTACCTGCTTCCCATTCCTCTTAGATCTTACCTTACCTACTTCAGGAGTTTCACTCCCAATACTAGGATTTGGGTTGGAGTCTTCAGTAGAAGGTCCAACAGTCTGAAGGTTTTTGGCCTTAGACTTTTCTTTTCTGGTTTTCCACCATCACTGAGAATTACCAGTTCTCTTAGGCCTAGGTAGGGGTCCAGTTGGTCTATCCACCTCTTCCTCAGAAGCAGGGGGAGTCACAGACTCAAACTGGGGGAACAATGATGGAGCTTGGTTTGGGCTCCCATTTCCTTAACATTTTAGCCTGAAATGTGCCTGGGTTAGAGGTCAACTTACCAACACCAGGGCTTGTAGTGGGGTTCTCAGTAGAGGTTCCAACAGGCTTAGAGTGGTCCCTTAAGGTGGCCTCTCTAGCCAATTTGGTTAGGTTCTGTGTCTCCATACTGGGAGGCCTGGGGGTACTGGATACTACTCCTAGAGTTTTTAGATCATTCCCCAACAGGACTCTTCCAGGCACCTCAGTCTTTTTTTTTTTAACGTGTTTATTTTAAACAGGCAGGTTATGTTAATACAAAGCTTAATCACTTGCGACATGAAGCATAAATTAATACCATTTGACGCTCCACCCACCCCACCCTCCGGTCTCAAGTTCCGTCTTCACGTCCCCGCTGGGGATCTCCATCCTGAATAGTTCTCCTGGCCAGTTGGGGCTTGAATGTCAGGGCCGGGAACCTTTGGTCAAAATCCAATACCGGACCCCAGATGTTGTGAAAGTGATGTAAAGTGCCTGCCCCGGCAGCCGACACCTTCTCGGCGATCAGGATGTCCCAGACTTTCATCCACCAGAAAGGCATGAGCGGGCCCTCCATCGTTTTCCAGGTGCGGGCTATCACGTTCCTGCCCGCAAGTAAGCATTGAGATAATGGTTTGGCCGTAGGGCCAGACCTTGGGTAGATCCCGGGGATCGGTGCTCCAAGGAGAATAGGTTCAGGGGCACCTGAGTGAAGTCTGCTATCGTCGCCAGGCATTGTTTCCAAAAGGCTTGAGCCTTGGGGCAGGACCACCACATGTGGAAGAAGGAGCCTATTTGGCCGCATTGTCTCCAGCAATGTGGGTCGAGTGTGGGGTTCATGTGATGAAGTCTTAGGGGAGGGTAGTACCAACGGAGGAGGATCTTGTAGGCGCACTCCCTGTTTGTGATGCATGATGAGGAGGTGTGAGCCCGGGACCAGATGTCAACACACTGTTGGTCTTCAATCGGGTGGCCCAGGTCCGCCTCCCATAGGGCCATGTACCAAGTCTTGGAGGTTAAGAAATCCGTTTGTAGGCGTTTATATAGAGTGGAGATTCTCCCTCAGGGCGGGAGCTCATTAAGGGTCAATTCGATGGCTGTGGTGGGACGAGTAGCTGCCTGGCGAGTCTGTGGATGGGTGCACCAGTGGCGCAGCTGGGTATATGTGAATCTATCCTGTTCCTGGATCCTAAAGAGTTCTTTGCATCGCTCAAAGGTGCAGGGTTGGCCCCCTTCAAAAAGTTGTCCCAGGGTCTCTAGGCCTCCTGCAATCCAGGACTTAAAATTCCGGGGAGACAGACCAGGTGAGAAGGTCGGGTTCATAAACACCGGGTAGAGGGGGCTGTGCCCCGTCGGGATCCTCTTCTGTTTCAACGCCTTGTCCCATACCAAAATGGTGTGTTTGGTGGTCGCCAGAAGATTCCGCCACTGTCGCCGTGATATGTGGGAGAAAGCGCAGCGGGAGGGGTAATTGCGCCTGTTCGAGGTCCACCCATCTAGGGCGGTTGGTAAGGACTTGCCACGATTGGCTAGAGGACAGTTGAGCCGCCATTTGGTATTTCTGTAGGTCAGGGACCCCGAGGCCATCGAATTTCGCGTTGCCCAGCATCGTGGATTTAGGGATTCTGGGTTTTTTCCCCCTCCAAATAAACTGCAGCATTTTCTTCTGTAGGCGTTGAAGGGTTGGTGCCGGAACCGGCACAGGGAGTGAGGAGCAAGCGTTCAGAAGTCTCGTTAGTGAGTTCATTTTACAGGCTGTAATACGGCCCATCAGCGATATCTCTTGTGCCGCCCAGCGCCTCAAATCTGCCTCCAGGTTTGTAAATAATGGGGGAAAATTAGCCCGATGGGCCTCGCTTGGGTTGGCCGGGATCTGCACTCCTAAGTAGCTAATTCCCTTGGTCGTCCATTGTATTGGGCACAACGGAATTAGGGCTTCTCGGTCTTCCCGGGTCAGACCCACTCCCATGGCAGCCGATTTCCGCAAGTTGATGGCGAAGCCTGTGACCTTGCCATAGCTCGCTTTCTCAGCCAGGGCTTGAGGGAGGGAGGAGCAGGGTTTCGTGATAGTCAGTAGGACATCGTCTGCATAGAGGGCCAGCTTGTGGTTTGCCGGGCCTGATTGAAAGCCTTCGACTGCAGGGTTCAACCTGATCCGCTGGGCGAACGGTTCCATGATTAGAGCGAAGAGGAGTGGCGACAGCGGGCATCCCTGTCTGGTTCCGCAAGTTAGGTTTATGGGGGAGGAAAGGGTGCCATTAACTCTGAGAAGAGTTTTAGGAGCTTTGTAATTTGCTAGCGTCATAGTGCTGAATTCCGGGCCAAATCCCAAAGCCTCAAGGGTGAGCCTCATGAAAGTCCAATCCACTTTGTCGAACGCCTTGGTCGCGTCCGGGGCCAGAAGCACCGGCTCCTGGGAGTCTCGGGAGGCAAGTTCTACCAGATCCAAGGCCCTTCGAATGTTGTCGGCTGCGGAGCAGTGTCTGAGGAAGCAACTCTGATCCACACTGATTATCTCCGGCAAGAACTGAGATAGTCGTGTTGCTAGGATTTTAGAGTATATATTAGCATCTATGTTGAGCAGAGCAATGGGTCTATATGACGCAGGGTTCTTTGGATCGCCTCCAGGTTTAGGTAGTAAGACCGTAATTGACTCCTGCATGGACGAACGAGTTAAATAACTGTACCAAAGGTGCTAATAGTTGGGGTTTGAAAATCTTGTTAAAAACCTGGTTGTATACCCATCAGTGTCAGGGGCTCGGGATTTAAGAGCTTTTATTGCCTCTTCCACTTCCTCGTCGGTAATCGGCGCCTCCAGAGAGTCGCGGGCTGTTCTCTTTAGCCGGGGAAGCACTGCACTCCGTAGGTAAGCGGTCATCACCTGAGTCAGGTGGGCCGTTGCGAGCTGCAGTTTGTCCTGGTCAGCGTAATGGACCTTGCCTTGTTGGTCCCGCAGGCCCACAATTGTGTTGTTCCTCTTCGCCTGGGCAAGTTTGGCCACCAGTAACTTATTTGCTTTGTTGTTCTTAGCATAATAAAACTGTTTTGCTTTTGCCATTTGGTGGGCAGTGTGTTCGGCGTAGTGGGCCTCGATCTTTTTTTGCGCTATCCGGATGGCCCGCTGAGTTTTAGGGGTCCAACCCTTCTCCTTATGGGTCCTTTCTGCATTTTTAAGTTCTTCCTCAAGACCCTGGCGAGTTTGATGTTCATGTCTGTGATAGGCCGCTCCTTGCGCAATCAGTTCTCCCCGCACTACTGCTTTCATTGTGTCCCAATTATTGGCGGTAGAGGTGTCTTCACTGGGGATTTCCTTAAAGAAGTTGGTGATCGTGGTTGCGATCACGTCTCTGAGTGGCATCTCATTAAGAATCGGATCATATACTGTCCACCTGCGCTGTTGGGGGTTAGATGGTTCCTGCACTCGGATTTCTAGGGTCACCGGGGCGTGATCAGACAAGATTCTGGAGCCAATTGTCACATTGTTGGTGACGTGAAGATTTGTGGGGATACTAGGAGAAGATCTATCCTGGAGAAGGTTCTGTGGACATAAGAATAAAATAAAAGTCTCTTTCGAATGGGTGGAGTACCCTCCATGAGTCCACCACCCCCAGAGTTCTGAATAGTTGCAGAAGAGCCAGGGCTATGGTAAGGTCTCTGGCGCTGGGCGGGTGCGACTTGTCTTTCGTGGGGTCCGGGACCCCATTGAAGTCCCCTCCAATCACTATCTGGCCCTCCAGAAACGGAGAGAGAGTCATACCCAGGGACTCATAGAACAGCGCCTGGCCTGAGTTGGGTGCGTATACGGAGATTATAGAGTAGAGTTGTTCTAGTAGAAGTCATTTCACCACCATGTACCGCCCCTCCGCGCAGCTTATTGAGTCTAGAATCTGAGGGTTTAGTCCCCTGCCAAATAGAATATCCGTGCCACCCCTCTTGGAGTTCCCAGATGCGAAAAGTTGCTTCGGAAAGTTTTGGGAGCGTAGGCGGCTATGGTCTGCCGGCAGCAGATGGGTTTCTTGTAGCATAGCTACTGCTGCATCGTCATTCTGAAGCTTCTGTAGGATGGACTTGCGTTTGGCGGGTGAATTTAGTCCCTTGACATTCAGGGAGACGAACCTCGGAGTGCGAAGTTTCGGGGCTAATTCCGAGGCCGTTGACAAGTCCTGAGGGAGAGGGGGAGATGTTGAGGAATCAGCCATCATGTCGCGGAGTGTGTGGCCATTCCTTAACCTGCCTATGGGGTTTTTTCTCGGGCCGCCAACGGGAGGGCTGAGTTTTAACTAGGGGTGGCAGACCTTTTGTGGGTCTAGTGCCTCCCTTGGCCAACGGGGCCATAGAACAGTGTGTAGCCAACATGGCTAACCTTACAGGTAGTCTTAGTGGATCATTCCAAGGACTCATAGGTGGACTGTGCCTTGGAACCGGGCATGGACCGTGGAATAATGCTTGCTGCTTTTGGGGATGGAGCTCATCTGTGTTCCTGAGGGTGCTGATCGGTTCACGGTGCCGGGCTGACGAGCCGGGACAGAGGTGGTGGCTCAATCATGGGATCGCATCAGGCTACTTCCTCTTCCGGAATCTGGGAACCCTCGACCAAGAATTTTGTGTGAGGTTAGGGGAGGCCACCAGGTCTGAGTCAGCCGTTGCCTCGGAGGGCAGGGAAGGCGAAGGTTTGGAAGCATCTGGGCGCAGGATGTTTTCAGCATCTTCCAGGTGGCTAATTTTCCTAAGTGAGCCCTAATAGGAAAATTGCAAAGCTGTGGGAAAGAGCCATCTGTAGCGGATTTTTTGGGCTTGAAGTAGAGTGGTTAGTGGGCGGAGGGCTCGCCTCTTTTGAAGAGTAAAAGGAGAAAGGTCCTTAAAGATCTGGAGGGAGGTCCCTTGGAATGTAATTTCGTCTTTGGAGCGGCTTATCGCCGAGATGGCTTCCTTCGTGGTAAAGAAGTGCACCCTAGTGAGGACGTCAGGGGGGCCATCTGACTCCACTCCGCGACGGGGGTTCAGCCTGTGGGTGCGAGCTAGGAGAAGCTGTGAATCTTCAAGGTCAGGGAGGAGAGATTGGAAAAAGAGGCCCACATATTCAGCCAACCCCTTGTCTGGGATCAAAGTGGGAACCCCCCGAATACAGAGGTTGTTGCGCCGGGCCCTATTTTCCAGGTCTTCCTGCTTGTATTCCAGGATGTCGTACTTGTCCTGCAATAGTCTGAGCATTGGACCTCAGTTAGAGCGGAGGCATGATCTTGGATATGGTCCTCAACAACTTCCACTCTTTGTTCAACCTCCGAGACCTTTTTATCCGTGCTTTCCAGTTTAGTTGTAAGTTCCGCCATACAAGAGCGGAATTCTGATTTGATATCTGCCATGAATTCACGTATGTCTTCTTTGGTCGCCAGAGGTCCCTAGTTGTCTAGGGATTCCCGTGAAATAGATGGGCAGGAGTCCTGTTTCTTAGCTTTGTCGGATGCGATCAGCAGAGTTGCTATGTCCGAAGACTTGGTGGTCTTTTGTTGCTTGGTCATCGTGCTGTTTGTCAGCGGCGGGACAATGGTCGCCAGGAGCACTGTAGCGGTGAAGGTGAGTTGCTACGGGAGCCGCTCAGGGGCCCCCAGGGGCTAGGAAGCGCTACCCGTGCGGGTTATAGGCCTTATCCGCGGGCAGCAGGGTCGTGGGCCGGGGCGCCCCAGGAAAGGCTCATGGAGAAGAGCATGCGGGCTAAGCCTACCTTAAATCTTGCAAGGGTCTCCTGCTGAAGGCTCCCGCCGCCAACCATTGGGGGGAGGGTCTCCTGTCCCCGCTCCAGGAAAATGAGTCGCTTCAAGGGCCGTTGCAGGTAGGCCCCACCGGGCACTCGGAGGAGCCACCAGTGCGGCCTGCGTAGGTCTCCGTCCGCCAGGCGTGTAGCTGTAAAGCGTGTATCATGGGCCAGGGCGCCCCAGGAGGAAGAGAGAGAGGGAGCACAAAACGGGGCCAGGCAAGCGGATCACTCCGCAGGGGAATCCCCTGCCAATCCTCGGTGCATGTGGTGCTCCCCGTCAGTCCCAGGGGAACACGGGCCGCCGTCCACAAGCAGATGGAAACAGACCCTGCTTCTTGTCTGGATGCACGTCCGTCCCCTCCAGCTTGTGTGATACACACAGGGAGGCTCGCCTCCAACTCCCGGCTGCGCACACTATCATACGTGCGCCCGTCATCTTGGATTCCCCGAGCGGCAGAGGGGGGGACCGGGATTCAAGGGGCGAGTACGGACATAGTGCTCCTTCTCCCGGCTTTCCTCTTTGAGCTGCTAGTGCCCCATCGGTTCCGATCCACATAGCTGGCGTCGGTGGATCGTGTAGGCCACAGGAACCGCACAAATTTAGCTATAGCAGCGGGCAGTCCCCGGGCAGATTTAGAGGAGCGACTGCATTGCGTCGGCTCCAAGCCACGCCCCCCCAGTCACCTCATTCTTAACACTGACAGGGATCCTCGCTGTCATGTTATTACACTGAATGAGGGCTGGTAGAATAGGAACCATCTGGACAGGGCCTCCAGAATTTCTAGTGGGACCTTTGGGTGCCTTAGCCACATCCTCAGTTTGAAAAAGCTTTCATCCACTACTGTTCTGCTAGCCCCAGTCTCTCTCCTGGCATGAGTATCCTGGCCATTGATGAGAACACTGTCCATGTAATATATCTTAGAGTTTGCTGGTAGGGAGTCATAGATTTCCCTATTCTGGCTGCTAACCAGACCCATAGGCTCTAAGGTTACACTTGCTTGAAGACTCAAAGACTTCAAAGTGAGCACTAGCCACTTGTACTCCCTCCTCAGGAGTGAAGGCTAAGGAGACTGTGCTGATCCCTGCAGGTTTGCCCTTACATCTGGGATCTCCTTTGATGTGGTCAGTTGCCCCACAGAGATAGCATGTTCCAAATGCTCTCTGGAATGGTGGCTTGTTCTGACCTCCTTCTGGTTTGTGACCAGAGGGTACACTAGACTGATGTGATTTCCCTGGTGGCTTACCCTGGTTATTTTGTTGTTTGTGGCCCTCTTTGGTATGGGAGATGAGAATGCATTACTTACCGTAAAAGCATTTCTGATGGTTGTATCTGCTTAGATTCACATGCTGTGCATAGGTCCGACATCCAGTGGTCACTGCGGAGTATTGCATTTTGTTTTTCGTAGTCGAAAAGGGGACGTCGACAAGGCGTGTCTGTAACACTATCTCTATAGTGACGTGCGTCGTACCCACAATCCCTCACGCGTCGAGGTCCCTCTGTTTGTATTTTTCTGCCCTGAGGGAGCCTTCTAGACGTGAGTGAGTACAGAAAAGAGAGAGAAATATAGAAAGGGATGCCTATGTTCCTTCCATCCGAGCGGGGAGGAAGGGTGGGCGCATGTGAATCTAAGCAGATACAACCATCAGAAATGCTTTTACGGTAAGTAATGCATTCTCTTCTGATGTTTGTTAATCTGCTTAGAATCACATGCTGTGCATAGACTAGCGAGCAGTACCCGGAGTTGGCGGTGGGTTAAGAGAAGGAACAGTAGAGAAAAGATGTCTTAATACTGCCTGTCCCACCTGGGAGTCAGATCTAGAGTGTGCATCTGGACAGTAGTGTTTTGTAAAGATGTGCACAGAACTCCAGGTAGCCGCTTTGCAGATGGACTCAAGGGGAACATTTGCAATGAACGCTATGGAAGCCCCAGTGCCTCGAGTGGAATGTGCTCTTGGCTTGAAAGGTAGTTCTCTCTTAGCAAGAGTGTAACAGAGAGTGATGCATTGAACAATCCATCTAGATATAGTGGACTTTGAAACAGCATCTCCTTCTCTTCCTGCTGCCACCGAGACAAAGAACTGATTAGTCTTTCTCAGTGGTCTGGTTCTTTCCATGTAGAACATGACGGCTCTGCGTACATCTAGTGTATGCAGACTTTTTTCTTCCAAGCTGGAAGGGTTTTGAAAGAACGTTGGTAGTTCTATTGACTGGTTTACATGAAATTCCGAGATTAATTTTGGTGCAAACCTTGGGTGTGTGCGTAGAACCACCTTATCCTTGTGAACTGTTACGAAGGGGTCTAGTACAGAAAGAGCCTGTAGTTCACTTACTCTCCTAATGGAGGTGATAGCTATTAGGAAAGCAGTCTTAAGAGTGAGGTCTTTAAGAGTTGCCTTGTGCATGGGTTCGAAAGGAGGGCCCATGAGTCTAGAAAGTACCACATTTAAGTCCCATCCGGGAGCTGGGTTAGCTATCGGAGGGTGTATTCTTTTTACCCCTCCATGAAGGCCTTGATAACTGGTATCTTCCACCACAACACTTTAAGTTGGGAAGTGGTGTATGAAGAAAGTGCCGCTAGGCGGACTTTAATGGAATTGAAGACTAGACCTGAATCCAGTAAATGGGTCAAGTACAGAACAATGTTAGTGGGAGAGCAGTCAACCGGGTTGATGCTCTTACCTGTACACCAGATGACACATCTTTTCCACTTGGTAGAATAGCAGTGGCGAGTATTAGGTTTTCTGGCTTCCCTGAGGATGTCCATACATCTCTGCGGGAGTTGTAAATGTCCAAATTCTATGATCTCAGGAGCCAGGCTGCTAAGTTCATGGTCTGAGGGCATGGATGCAGAGTCCTGCCCTTGTCCTGTGACAGCATGTTGTACGGGCAGGGAAGTTTCACTGGGGGAGATAGGGGCGTCTCCATCAAGTGAGCGAACCATGGCTGCCGGGCCCACATTGGGGCCACTAGTATCATGGTAACCTGCTCCTGGTGCATCTTGTGCACCACTTTGTTGAGAAGGGGAGTCGGGGGAAAGGCGTAAACAAATTTCCCTGACCATTGAATCGACAGACCGTTCCCCTTGGACTGGTTCTGGGGGTACCTGGAGGCGTAACTTTGGCATTGTGAGTTCTCCATAGTTGCGAACAGGTCTATTTCCGGGAATCCCCATTGCGTGAAGACTTCTAAGACGATGTCTTCGTGCAATTGCCATTCGTACTCTTCGGGCAGGGGGAAGTCTCTGCTGAGTTTGTCTGCTAGCAGATTGAGTTCCCCTGGTACATGTTGTGATAGTAGGAACATGTTGTGTTTGAGAGCCCACTTCCATATATTCTGGGACAGCTTGGACAGTCCTGGAGAGTGAGTGCCCCCTTGCTTGTTGAGGTAGTACATGGCTGTGGTGCTGTCTGTGAGGACCATCACTGTCTTTCCTTGTAGGTGTTCCTGAAAGGCTTTTAGTGCTTTGAACACCGCTAGTAGTTCCAGCAGGTTTATATGCTTGGATGCTAAGCTTGGAGTCCACGCTCCGTGAGCTGTCTGATGGGATAGGTGAGCCCCCCATCCTGTGAGGGATGCGTCTGTGGTTAGAGTGGCTTCCACTGCGGGTGTGGCAAAAGTCTTCCCTAATAACAGGTTTTCTTTTGTCCACCACCGTAGCGAGAGAACCAAGGCCTGCGAGACCACCACTAGATCGTCCCATTGTCCGCTGGCCTGACACCACTGGCTGTAGAGCCACTGTTGCATTGGGCGCATGCGCAGGCGCGCGTGAGGTACCAAATAAATACATGACGCCATCATCCCTAGCAAGCGCATTGCCTTGCGTACCGTCACCTCTCGACCTGCCACATAATGGGGGATCTGAAACAGCATGTTTTGGACCCTCTCGTTGGAGGGGAAGACGAGGCCGTCCTTTGTTTGAATTAGAGCCCCTAGGAATTGTTTGATTTGGCTGGGGTCTAAGCTGGACTTCTTTTCGTTGATGGAGAAGCCCAGTTGGGACAAAAGGTCTACGGTCTTTTGGGTATTGGAGAAGCATGTTTCGTAAGAATCCCCTGTTATGAGCCAGTCATCGAGGTAAGGGTATACCGGGATGGATAACCTGCGTAGGTGGGCCGCTGCCACTGCCAGTACTTTCGTGAATACCCTTGGTGCAGATGCTATCCCGAAGGGTAGTACTCTGAACTGGTAGTGCTTGTTCTCTATCTTGAACCCGAGGTATTTTCTGTGCGCTGGCAACATTAAAATATGAAAGTATGCATCTTTCATGTCTAGTGTTGTCATGTAATCCCCTTGTGATAACAGTGGGATTACTTCCTGCAAGGTCACCATACGAAACTTTTGGGGTTTGACAAACCTGTTCGCTGGGCGCAGATCTAATACAGGGCGCATGGTTAAGTCCTTTTTGGGTACAAGGAAGTACACTGAATACATACCTTTGTTACCTGAGATAGGGGGACAGCCTCTATACCTTCTTTTTTCAGTAGCTCTTCTACTTCTTGAAGAAGAATGGTGAGGTGTTCCGGTGTCATGCGTCGGTTCCGTGGGGGTCTGTACTTCGGGGAACCGTTGAATTCGATGCAGTATCCGTGGGCTATGGTGGATAAAACCGAGCGGTCTGACGATAGTTCCTCCCATGCTGATAGGAACAATGTTAGCCGGCCCCCGACCGGTGATGCATGGGAGGGGACCCGAATCTTCGGGTCATTTGTTGGTATTGGGCGTGGAACCTTTGTGGCTGGAGCCGCGACCTCTTCCTTTGCCACGGCGTTGGCCTCTTTGACTGAATTGGTTGTTACCCTGGTTAGAGGGCCAGTTGGTAGCAGAGTAAAATTGCTGTTGGTTTTGCTGGCGTTGGCCACGAAAGGAGCGTCTATTGCCATAGCCGTGTCTGTTAGGGGCCTAGAAATTTGGTCCAGAGTCTTGATGGTATCAAATTCCTTCTTCGCATGTTCTAGGGCCTCATCAACTGCTTTCCCAAACAGGTGTGTTTGTTCTATGGGCTTATTTATCAGGAAAGCATGGGTTTCCGGCTTAAATCCCGAATTGCACAGCCAGACATGGCGTTTGAGAAGTATTCCCTGAACCAGGGAACGGCCAGCCGTCTCTGCGGCATCTAAGGAGTTCTTTACGATGCCCTGGTTTACAAGAGTTCCCTCTGAGATGATATCTAACAGGCGTGAACGCAGGGGTTCTGGTGTGTCCTCTGCTTCGCTGCGCAGCTTGCTCCACTGTGCATCTGCGTAGCTAGCTGGTAGGGAATTGTTCTTCGCAATCCTAGTTGAGAAGGCTGCGGAGGTCGTGATTCTCTTCCCAAGTGCATAGAGCTTCTTCCCCTCTTTGTCAGGTGGTGCCTCACTAGTGGATAGTGGTACCCCCGCTCTTTTTCTTGTATTAGTAACTACAAGGGAGTCCAGAATAGAATGTCCTCTGATGTACAAGGGGTCAGAGGACGAAGGGCTGAAGAGCTTTTCTATCCGAGGGTTGACCCCTCTGACTAATGCAGGATTGGAAAGGGAAGGAGTTATTCTTCTCTTTATGGAAGCCAGGAGCGGAATAGACTAACAGGGGCTTTTTCTTTAATAACTTTTTCTACAAAGTCTATGTCAGGAAGAGTTTCCCCTGTGTCTATTTCAAAATGCGCTGCTGCCTTGCGCAATAGTGCATTAGGGGAAGGTTGGTCATCTATGGGAGAGGTGTTTCCAATAGGTGAATCCTTGGGAGGAGAAGGGTGAAAGGCATCAGGGTCTGAGTGCACAGATGGGGATTGCCAAGGCTGCACTGATGGGGATTGCCAGGGCTGCGAGGTGGCTGTATCTTCTTCAGAAACTCCTGCACTAGTTTAAGGATCTTCTTTAAACACCTCTTCCTCGTGTTCTTCCTCTCCACCCAACCCCTCCTCATCTTCTTGGAGGTATTGCTCCTCTTCAGTGAGGTTATATAAGTCTGTAGAAAGGGGAAACAGTCTAGGGATCTTGACCCTAGGGTCATCCTGGGGCCATTCTCCTGGTCTTTTGTGTGTGGGTGGGTTTTGGCTTCCCAAAAACCTTTCCATTTTTTCCATACAAGATTGGAGTCTTTTAAGGGTCTCATGGGGGACCCCTGAATAGTCTAGAGGGGGGAAATCAGTGTTTTCGCCTTCCAAACGCTTAGAACGCTCCCACAACGTCGACAAAAGGTTTCCCTCGCCCTCAGAAAAGCCCTCCGGTAGTTCAGAAGTGCCCTTAGATGAAGGGGGCAGTTCTTGGCTACTCTTGTACTTTTTCGGCATTTCTATAGCTTTTGGTGCGGTATTCGACGTCTGTTTCGTCGTCCGCTTACGTTTGTCTTCGGAAACAATTCTCGCCAGGCTCTCAACCACGAGTTCGTCGGTAGAGGGCTCTGGTATCGACGTTGCCTGCGTTACGCGTTGTTTCTCGACGGCCGCTCTATGGAGCGTTACGTCGGATGTTTTTGAGGTAGCGCCCGTGTTTGATGAAAGCCCAATCGCTGGTCGCGGCTGCGTTTGCGGGTGGGGCTTGAGACCCTTACGGTCTGAGGTAGACGCCGGAGTGCCCTGCGTCCCCTTCGGCGCTGATGGATCCTTCGTCTTCGACGAAGAAGAGCCGTGGGTTGTGTGCTTAGGCCTATGGGGTCTATGTGCGTCCTTGTCGCCGGGGTGTTCATCCCCATAAGCAGGGCGTGAGCCGAGCCTGTCGGGGTCAAGGAGCGCGAGCGCTCCTTCTGGGGGTTAATGACTTCCGTAACGGACGTCGAGTTATCACCCTCCTCGTCACTTTCTGTAACAGCGGCGGCGGGTGAGGAAACTGACTTCGACATAGCGTAGTCCGCCCACCTCTTAACTTTCCGTTCTTTAAGAGTTCTTGGTTTCAAGAGCTTACAGGCCGCGCAGCTGTCCTCCTTATGATCGAGGGGCAAGCAACGATTACAGAGCTTGTGTTTATCCTTCCAAGTGTATTTGCCCCTACAGCGTGGGCAAAACTTAAAAGGTGTCCTCTCCATAGCTGAGGCAATAATAACTGGTGATAACAACCCCAAGGGAAAGATAGGGGAGAAAGAAAGACATTCTCAAAGAGAAGCTAAAAGTCGAACCCCCACTCTCCCTACTGTATGTTGGCCGTCGAGGCCAGGCCACGTGTTCGGCAGCGCCGAAGGATCCCCTCCGTCTCTTCCCCTCCGTCGAAATCTTGTTCGGCGGAGAAACAGCTTCACAGCTAACGTCGAGTGGAGGGATCTTTAAGAATATAATAAGTATAATTAAGGACCGAGGTCCGTAGTAAGTATTTTGCAATGTCTCTCTAGGAGCTCCACGTAAGGCGACCAGAAGCTGGGTGGAAAAAAACAATCTGAGGGACCTCGACGCGTGAGGGATTATGGGTACGACGCACGTCACTATAGGGATGGTGTTACAGACACGCCTTGTCGACGTCCCCTTTTCGACTATGAAAAACAAAATGCAATACTCCGCAGTGACCACTGGATGACGGACCTATGCACAGCATGTGATTCTAAGCAGATTAACAAACATCAGAAATTAGAATTATCTGGATTCACTTTTGGTGGCTGTTTTCCCTCATCCTTTTTCTGAGTGACCCCTGAATCCTTTTGAGTAACCCTGTTGGCAACCCACAAGTCAGCAGCCTTAGCTAGCCTTCTAGGATCTATTTCCTTTGAATCAGCTAAGTGCTGTCTGAGCTCAGGAGAGCAGGCATCATAAATTGACTCCAACATCACAAGATTTCTCATTCCCTCATAAGTGTTCACTCTGTAACCCTTAATCCATCCCTCTAAGTTCTTCAAACGTTCATTCACCCAGGTAGCCCAAGGGGTACCATCATTCTTTTTGAGGGTCCTAAACCTCTAAGGGTAATGGGAAGGGGTCTTCCCAAATCTAGCTATTAAAGCTAGCTTCACACATTCATAGTCCATCCTATCCACCTCCCCCAACTCCATTACCACATCAGATGCAACAGGGGGGAGCCTAGAGAACAACCGAGGAAGCAACTGATTCCCTGAGATGCCCTGGAGCCCATGATTATATTCAAACATAGCCAACCAATCCAACACATCCAACTTAGGTTCATACATACCCACAATCTCTTTAGGCATCCAGGGTCTTTTGGGACTGGAACTCCTAGAGGATCTGGGGAGAGAAGTATTTTCAACAGACAATTTCTTCATCTCTAGCTCATGCTTGAGCTCCATTTCTCTGAGCCTTAGTTCTTGGTGCTTTTGTTCAGATTGGGCAGTCATTCTTTTGAACTCTAATTCAAGTCTCATTTTTTCCAGTTCAATGAATTCAGGACTTAATGTGGGACCTGACAAAGGTCCAGTAGACACAGCTTGAGGTGCTAGAGCAGGCAGAGGGCCAGGGGGAACAGCTATAGAAGTTTCCTCTTCCTCTTCCAACTCCACAACAATACTATCATTACTTTGATTCATATCATCCTCAGGACTGTGGTTTCCACTTGCTGGGGAGGTAGGCTCTTCTGAACCACTACCCAGACTTTGATTCTCTAAAAATCTTTCTATCAGTTCCATTTTCTTGCCTTTTACAGGAAGATCCTTATGTCTACAAAGTACTCTTAAACAATCAGCAGTTTTTGCAGAAAGGGATTCCTGGCTGTAACTTTCCATAGTTGACTTGTTAAAAAATTGCTTTTACAGTGCTAAACTTTGTGGTTAGTTGCACTAAAGTATCAGAAGCACTCTAAAATGTATACTCAATACAAATCCCACCACTGTACACCAGTGTTAGGCAGAATCCTGTGCAGTTCCCTTAGGGAACAATGCAAAAATATTAAGACTACAGGAGTAAGCAGTAAACACAATTGGTAGCAGTCTGCACCACCCAGATTTACCTGGTAGCTGTGGCTGAGCAGTCAGACTTCTCTCAAGAAGAGTAGGGCAGTATATAGAGTATAAACAATAGGGCTAAAATCACAGTAGAGCAAACAAACACTGACCAGAGCTTTGTATAAAATGTATATAATCATAGGCCAGGACCACTTAAAAGGGAGCAAAGCGAAATGTGCCCAGGATCACACGGTTTTAAAAATACACTAAAAGTCTTTGCAGAATGTTCAAAAGCGGTTGGGGCGATTCAAGAAGATAAAGTTAGGTCTGGGGCCAACCCAGTTTGCAAGCCAAGGATTTAAGGATCACCTTGGGCAAACCGAAGAAAGGGAGGTCAGGCAGGACACAGTACCTTTAACAGAGAAGAAGCTCCAGCGGTGGCAGTGGTTGCAGTTCATTGTTTCGACCAGGGGAAGAGAGGATCTCGTCGAGGAGGAAACGTGGAGTCGTTGCACTGCACAGGGATGAAACCAGCCGCGGAGTTCGTCAATAAAAGGAGCGTTCCTTTTATCCGCGGTCAAAGTGGAGAAGCTTGGCTATCCGGCCGCCGGGGTGCTTGGCACGGGCGATTCGACCAAGAGACGTCTTTGGAAGGCGAAAAGGGCGAACTGGTTGGTCCCACCAGCTCAGAGGAAGAAGACTCGTCAAGCAGAAGATCTTCTCTTGTCGTCGGGAAAGTGGTGAGGTAGTTGCAGCCGGGCTTCACCGGTGGTGTCGTCGTTGCAGATGGCTCAGCTTCTTCCCTCTTCGGATTCTTAGGTCCTGTGGCAACTTCTGAAGTTCCAGTCCCAAAGGCCCTGCTTTTATGCAGAAAACCCCCCATTCATCAGCCTAGCTGTCAATCACACATGCTAAGTGGTGAGCTGGGTGGTTCATCACTGGGCCAATCAGAGTAGAGTGCGACTTGGGTTGCCGAGGCAACGCAGTCCAGGGTGCCAATTCCCCCCTCCACCCCTCCTGTGGAACCCAGACAGAGTGGCACCATTTGGAGGGCTTCTGTGGAGAAGCCCGGCAAAATAGTGGAACAAAGGGCTCGACCTTGGTCAGAGTTACAGAGACGGACACAAACGCCATTTTAGAAAAGAGTTCTGGCAAAAAGACCCAACCGGGGATTTAATATTAAATAAATAAACCGGCGGTATTTTTAACATTGCACCAAAAAGTGGTGCGTTCAAAATCAATGGGAAAATCCCATAGAGAATATTCCGGTGGAGTATTTTGCGTGGTAACCACTGCCACCAGCCAGAAACTCGGCAAGGGGGCACTGGACAGTGCCCCCTTGAAAACAGACCCAGGGGCAATATAATTAACCCCTTCCAGTACTTCCACAATATGATGTTTTGTTCTGGTTCTGTTCACAATTTAGGACTAGTAAAGTCAATGGTGATTTTACATTCCCTGGGAGACAGTCAGTCCCAGGGTATGGAGTCTATGTTTGGGGGTCACTACGACTCCCCTGTGTTACTGCACTGAAGGTGCTGTGTAACACACACATAAAAAATAGATGATCCCCTATGGAGTAGAAAGAAAACCCCATAGCCCATAAGCACACAGCACACACAGAGTCAAAGGGCCTCATTACACGGTAGGCGGTAAGGGTTTACCGGTACCGGTATTTTACCGGTACCGTTAAATCCTTACCGCCTTACTACGAGGTCCCTTTGCGGGTTGGGGAATTTAACGCCTGCTTTTTGCAGGCGTTAAAAACCAACCCGCAAAGGGACCAGTGGAGCTAATCACGGTACCGCAATTTGCGGTACCGTAATTAGCGCCTTCCCCATTCCCATAGAGCCCTGGTTCTCCGCCTACCGTGTAATGAGGCCCAAAAACACTCAAATCATGCCTAAGAGTGGGAGGAAAAGAGTGTCACTCTTAGCAGGAGAAAAAAACAAACCACAAAAATCCAGCAAAGCTGCTGGGGGACTCACTAGGTTTGGGAAATTAGCCTTATAAGAGAATTCTCCCTAACAGGCTACAACTGTCAGAATGGGGCTCCTCAAAGGAAGTTGATTGTGTACACCCACCAAAGCAGATCCTTGAGAACCAGAAGGAGGATCTGGATAACCTTGATCGTGTCCCGCACTGAACTGACACTACTGCTTCTCAGAGACGACTGTAGTGACCACATACACAGTCTTACTTTAGGGACTATGAAGATGCAGGCTGCCATGATTCCCAACATGCTCAAGAAAACCTTAGTAGAGTGGCCTGTTCAGCTGGACGAAGGCTACCATGATTTCAACAGTTGTCAATCTTTCTGATGGTGGGTATGCTTTGCTCCGTATCAAGACCTGCCATATAAAGTGGGGGTTCGTCTAAATGATGGAGAAAAGTACTCAATGCCTCATTCTAAATGTGCCGGTCCGGAATCAAGGGTGGCGGTAAGCTTATCTGCCCCTTTGTTTCCGGACCGGCACACTACATCTCTGCGGGCGGGTGCTGTCCCGCCCACAGAGAATTCACAGGAGCACCGGAATAACAAAATTAACGGCGCCTGACTTCTCGGCTGCCGGACATGGAATAGCCCGGTGTCACTGTGAAGTCAGGCGCAGGTAATTTTTCACTGGTCCGGCGGCAACCCGCCGGTAGCACCAGCAGGGCTACTGCCAGACCCGTAATAATACCCATAAGACGTTCACTTCTGAACTGTAATCTACAAGCCATACGTTGAGGAAAGGGAAAAATGTTCACCCTCTCCCTGTGCAGATGGTTCCACCACCACCATAACATTTGTGAATACTTTCAGGACCGAAGTGAGGCCGAATGGGATCACTGCAAACCGACAGTGAATGCTTCCCACCACAAAAAAAGGTACTTATGATCCCTGGGGTGGATATGGACAAGAAAGTATGCGTCCTGTAGGTATAACACCACCAACCAACCATGTAACTCTAAAGCTTGGCGGAACTGTGCCAGAGTGACCATCTTGAATCAATCTTTTCAGAGGAGCTTGTTGAGGAGTATCACAGTGGGTCTGTGCCATCTACCCTTCTTTGGAACTACGAAGTAGAAGGAATACCAGCCATTCCCTATCAAAGGCTGAGAGATTTCCTGTTTCAAGCACAGTTCCAGAGGAGTCATATGGGGATTCTGATAAAGTTGTGAGGCGACGGGAGTCAGAAGCCTGATCCTATGTGAAAAGATTTTAAAAACAAAAACACCATTAAACTACATTTAAAAAAACTAAGCCTGATCCAAAGCTTGGAGGACCATTTGTCCAAGGTTATTTCCTGAAGAGTCGCATTCTGCCACACAAGAGACTTGTACGAATGTGTAAAGGGAAAAATGAAAGCACTTTTTGGGACGCCTTAAGGCAGTGAAGATGCTGAATTGGTCTTCTGCGCACCTTTCCCCCATCAGAAGGTGGTGGGGGTTCCTATGATTTTTCTGCTGTTGCAACTGTAGTTGCTGCTGAAACCATCACTGTAACCTTGTGGGGCAATAGTAGGGCTTGTTTCTTTCCCTGAAGGAAGATGAAGCAGAAGCTACAGAAAGTCCTAGCAACTTACTAGCTAGATGCAAATCAGTAAACCTCTGAAGGTTTTCATCCGCCTTAGTTCCAAAAATGTTGGATTCGTTAAATGGCATGACCAGCTGTTTTGACAGTCTTAGCACAGCTCCAAAGCCCCTTGCAAGGCCACAGGTAATCAAGGCTAATTTCCAGGATGTTGTGAGTCTTTGCCATCCAGCACCAACTGTGAAAAACAACTTGAAAATCAGCTGTGAGATTTTCCAATCAATCCAGCAGCCTCCTAAAAAACATGTGAGCATCTGGCGAGACTGCAGGGAACATTCATTGCCCCAAGTGCCAGACACCCTGATACAAAAACCTCTCGCTCGAACGCATCCAACTTTTTAAACTCCCTGTAAGAAGGATGGAAAGCCTGTTGTGGCAGCCTGAATGAGCAGGGTGTCTGGAATCGGATGAGCCCAAAGAAATTCCGAGTTGTTCGCCCATAGTCTGTGCCTTTGAACCAGGCCCTGGTCAGTACAAGGAATGATGGTGGGTCTCGACCAAATAAGGAGCAATGTGTTGTAAGCACCCCATGAAAGTGCAATAGCAGAACCATTTTTAACTTTGTTTGTAAAATGTCAGTAATGTACAGTGAGTGACCGATGCGTGGCAGTGACCAATTCCAGGGTCTTTACAGCCCTATTAAATCACAGACCTAAATGATTCAAAATGAGGGGCGAACTGAGAGACAGAGTCAGTAGCCACCTTTGAATCAGGGGAGGTATCAAGTCTCAAATCTCTCCAGCCAATCTTGCTGTGTGACAGAGGGGTAGGATGGGAGGGGAGATTAAGTATATGTGGAACATCCAGTAGAAAGAACATTGCCATGGGTCAGTAATCTGCTCTTCGAATGGATTGTTGGTTTGTTTGTTTATTATTTATAGGGCGCCCAAACCCATAGGTAGCTGGGCACACAACATAGCAAGATTACTTAAGGCTTGGTTCCATTTGCATAGATAAGTTGATACAGGTGCATTTGAAGGTTACAATTTACATAATTACAGGTAAGTACATGTGCATGGGTAGTTACAGTAATAGTTACAGTTTGAATATTTACAGGTATGTACATATGCATGGGTTAAAATCATTGCTGTATGAAAACTGCCTAGGAAAGAGACAATGGGGGCGAGCATGAGAGGCTGTGGTTATTGGTCGTTGTGCCATAGCCAGTTACGGGTGTTACGCCGAAAGCTGTTGTAAGATTGGTCTCTTCTTAGCTCAACTGGTAAAGCGTTCCACTGCTGAGCTGCTTTTACCGGGAAGCTATTTCCACCAGTTGTTTTGTAGGCGGAATCTGGGAATTTGGAGACAGTAGGAGTTGACTATTCTGGTTGGGCGTGTAGAGGGTTTTCTGATTATTCTTTCCTTCAGGTAAGGTGGTGCTGTGTTATTTAGACATTTGAAGGTTAAGGTGACCATTTTGAGGA
Organism: Ambystoma mexicanum; assembly: GCF_040938575.1. Taxonomy (NCBI): domain Eukaryota; kingdom Metazoa; phylum Chordata; class Amphibia; order Caudata; family Ambystomatidae; genus Ambystoma; species Ambystoma mexicanum. Next base: position 523,457,828 of record NC_090921.1, on the reverse strand, counting down.
GGATCCGATCAGTGATTTTTAGCCAGTTGTGATTTCTTCTGGAGTTGGAGATGTGCTCTCTGGTAGGGAGGTTCATTGCAGTTCTAAGCGCATTGTTTTGCAGGGTCTGTAGTTTGTTTGTGATGTATTTAATGGCTCATGCATGGAGTGCATTGCAGTAATCAAATTTGGAGAGGATGAGGGCATTGGCTAGAATGATACATCTAGCTGGTGACAGGAAGTGTCTACAAGCTTTGATGAGTTTGCCGGTGTAGGCAGTGGAGGAAGCCAGGGAGTTTACTTGTTTTCTTAGGGAGAGTGTGGAATCCAAGTAAAAGCCTAGGGTCTTCACTTCTTTGGCAACTGTGATTATATTGCCGTCGATGTTGAAGGCCTTGTAATCGTCATTAAGTTTTTTAAAGTTGTTAGCTGAGCCAAAGATTAGGATCTCCGTTTTATCGTCGTACAGGCAGAGGCCATGGGTTGCCATCCATGCCTGAACTAAGGCTGTATCCAACGTGAAATTGCCCGTAAGGGGGATAAGGGTCTGGGTATCATCTGCATAGTTTGTAGGTGATCCCAGCCTGTCCAATTTATCGAATAGAGGCTTAGTGAAGATATTATACACAGTTGGCGAGACACAGAAGCCTTGGGAGACACCACAAGTTGTTATAACTGGGTCTGCAGAAGCTGCCGTGGAGAAGACTCTCATGCTCCCGTTGTCAAGAAATGATTGGATCCAGGCTATAGTCTCATTTGAAAAGTGGACTGCCGTTGCTAGGTGTTTGCATAAAACTGCGTGGTCCACCAAGTAAAAAGCCGCCGACAGATCAAGGAGGAGTAGCATGGCTGTGTTTCCTTTATTGTTAAAATCATCAATTTGTGCTTTGAGATCTATTAGGGCTGTCTCAGTGCCATGTTGGGGTCTGAACCCTGACTGGCGGGAGCCTAGTAGTTGGTTTGTTTCAAGGTATTCTTGAATTTGTCGGTAGGCCTCTGTCAATTATCTTCAGGAGAAAGGGGACAGTGGTAATGGGTCTGTAATTAGTTGGGATGGATGGGTCTAAGGATTGTTTTTTAAGAAGGGGTAGGACCCAGGATTCTTTTAAGCTGCTTGGGACTGTGCTTGTCCTAAAGGAGAGGTTAATGAGTTTAGTAATGAAGGGAGCTAAGTCTCTGGCTGCATCCTTGATTATTTGGGCAGGGCAAACTGTCACCTTTGCAGTTTGAGGGCTTTAGTGAGGCAATGATTCGTTCTATTTCATGAATAGAGATTTTCGAAAATTTGAACGGTGCTAGGCCAGGTTTGTTGCTAGGGGGCAGGGGGGGTTTCCGTGAGTAGGAGAGAGGTTTTTTTAACGCAATTTTGGTTTGCAGTGTTTTTATTTTATTAGCTAAGGCATTTTGAATGTTGGTACATCATTGTTTATCTTTAGGTAGATTGTCTGGTGGAGGTACAGGGGATTCTAGTTCACGTAGAATCGTGAATAATTCCTTGGTGTTAGAGGATGCTTTGGAAATCCTTTCCTTATAGACCTTTATTTTCAACCTTGATTTATTTTCAACCGTGGGGGTGTGAAGCCCTGTGGCTTCTAACTTCCTTTTTTCAATTCTGAGTTCTTTTAGGAGGAGGGGGTGAGCTTGTTGTTTACTCTTGCAATTCTTGAGTGGGGCAACGGTGTCTAAGATTTTGGTCATAGCTTCGTTATAGTGGTCAACCAGCATGTCTGGGTTAGAGTTGTTTGGTGGGGCATTAATCACAGGAAGGAGACATGGTAGAATGTTATAAGTTGTGATGATTTTTCTAGATCTGGTGGGCAGAGGGGGTGCCATTATTTTTTCCTTGCTTACTTCTTTGTTAAGTGTTAGGCCGAATTCAATCAAGAAGTGGGCAGTCAGGTTTGGGGTGTAATTTTAGTAATTTCAGTCGGACAGTTTGAGGTGGCTACCCAGTCAAGGGGCCTGCCCTTGTCATGGGTAGGGGTCAGGACTTTTTGGGATAACCCATGTTCATTAAGCATGGTGGCTATAGCTTGTGCTTGTTTGTCGTCAGGATCGTTGAGGTCTAAGTTGAGGTCACCAAGGATCATTATTTGAGATGATTCTTTAGTATTACTGGCTATCAGGCTGGAGATATCCTCTTCAAATGAGCCTAAGGGCCCTGGCAACCTGTAAATGAGGTAAATGGTCAGAGTGCAGCATGGGGATATGGGCAGTTTAGCTGATAGTAACTCACATGATGTTAGTGGTGGTAACGTTGTGAGTCTTAGTTTCATGTTAGATTTAGCAATGATAGCTAAACCACCTCCTCTGGCATTGGGTCTCTCAATAGTTGGTATTCATTTGGGATAGCCAGTGACAGTGCTGGGTCTGCTGCATCATGTAGCCACGTTTCTGTGATCGCTAGGAGGTTAAGATTGTCTGAGGTTAGAATTTCAGCTATTTCTGTGGCATGGGCCACAATCCATCTGGCGTCAATTAGGGCTCCTACTATTGTATTGTATTGTCGCCTCCCACGTATTCTGCATCTTTGGTAGAATCCGATAGCAGTGTTTTGTACGAGGTGGGAAAAGAGTTTATTTTCGATTTACGCTGTGCAACACAGCATTTCCAGATCTGGTTTCCTGGCCCAATATGGAATCCAAGCAATAATGCTTTGTGAAGGTATGCACCGAAGTCCAGGTGGTGGCACTGACACTATCTTGCACCGGCACCCCGCCTCCCTCTGATGGGCTGAGAAAGTGGCAACTCCTCTACCCGAATGAGCTCTTAAGCCATCAGGAATTTCTTTACCAGCTAGATTGCAGCACTCAGAAATGCACAGGATTATCCATCGAGCCAGCATTTGTTTTGTAACTGCTTGTCCCATCCTGTGGCCTGAATAGCCAACAAAAATGTAGTAATCTTGTCTCAATTTAGAGAGCCTATTAATATAAAAATGTAATGCTCTCTTGGGGCACAGTCTGTGGAGTATTCCCTCCTCTTTACAGCCCCTGCTAGCCTACAGAAGGGTTCCCCAGTGAAGAAAGAACTGTGGGCAGCGTGACTACTTCTGAAGGAGAAGAGGTGTGCCTAGTTCAAAGAAGTCACGTAAGAGACTCCAACCCTTGCTCTGAGTTCAACATACCCCAAGACAGGGGGACAAGAGCCGAGAGACCCCAGGAGTGGGGGAGAGATTGAAGATGTCCCAGGATAGGGGGAGGAGAGAACAGACCACAGGAGAGGGGAAGAGAATGACAATATCCCAAGAGAGGGGGCGAGATCCAAGAGACTCCAGAGAGAGGGAAAGAGTTAAGACACCCCAAGATAGTGGGAGATAGTGATAGTGAAGATATCTAAGAGGGGGGGTGGGCAGAACGAAGACATGATGGAGCAGGGGTAAAAGAGAGAAACAAGAGAGGTACCCATAGTAGAGAGAAAGCGAGTGTTAATTCCTAGAGCGGAAAATAAAAACCCCACAGTCGGGTTAACCAGCGACAACAGCACACCAAGTCGGGAAGGAAGAAAGACTGAAATATCCAAGAAAGACTTTCCTTGGAACTGTGTTTGGAACAATTGCCCATCATACCAACACATGAAGAACTTTCTTTCCAGGGCAACCTGAGTGAGAGAAAGCCTGTCTAAGAAGCAGTCAAACATATTTTAGCTGTTCAACTCTTTAGACCTATGTGTTTTATAGTAGGCGAGCATAGGATTTGGGTTAGGGACTTTATGTTTTGATTCATTCAGACAACAGTACCCTTTCCTTGAACCTTTGAGTTTTAGAATTGGGAACAGATCTCTTAAGAGTTAGGAAACATTTTATTATTTTTGTTTATTTTCTTTTAAGCTGGCCAGGGGGTCAGTCTAACTGTAAGAAAGGAAAATAAAGACCTGTGAACATTATGTCCTAGTGTTGGAGTCCTAATTCTGGCTTACCACACAAGGCATAAAAAAACAACTGGAGCATAGATCCATCACCGACATGGAACAGGGCATTCTTTCCAGGACTTGAAGCCTGATTTAGGTAGAGACATTCTCTCAAAAATAGGAAGACAAATGTTCAAGTGACAGTCTGGCTGACAAATATGTATAATTTTCCTTCCGCTTCCACTTCTGACGTATATAGAGCATAACCAAGCTGTCCTCTGAGGCGCCTACACCATCTGTTGGTTGAGTGAAAACGTTTTCCGGAGCTGGTTGCATCAGGAAGAACTTCAAAGATAAGGAATATGTGCCAAGAATGTATCCATTAAAACAGGATGTTTCTGGCAAGCCAGGGCGGCCGTAGGCAGGTCCAGGAGATGGGAGACAGCCAGGGAGACTACTATAAGATCATAGAGACAAGGGGGTGAAGCAGTAGAGGGAGCCACGGTTATGTCAGGCATAAAAACATACATCTCCAGCTCTCCCTGCTGGCTACTCCCTTGATTTGTGCTACTCCCTTGACCTATGCTAACAGGACTATGGTCTAGGATTAGTTTTAGGGTCTGGGGCCCAAGAAAGCTCAAAACCAGTCCATCACCTGAATAAGGGTCCAGGAAACCCTAGGTTCCACAATGCTCAGGGACTAAAAAGAGGTGAGCAACACCTTTTTGAACTTGAAGGACAGGAAAGGACATTCCAGGGCTGGGAAAGGGACACCAGCCCAAGGGGGGCTGGTGAGGACATTGTGTGCAGGGGGGGGTGATGTGTCTCTGAGAGGCAGGGCGGCCCAAGAAGTAAATTTCAGGAGAACATCCCAGCATTTTAATTTTTTTTTAATTTTTAAGTTACCCCCCTTTTTGTAATCATTCACCAAAATAAAACCATCGACCTTGCACCTCGGTCTTGGAGTTTCTTTTTGGTCCCAGGTACCATGCAAAAACACCTAAGCAAAAGTTTAGTAAACAGACTGTAAAAGCATCTGGAGGCAAAACAGATTCACAATCTGTGAAAATATATATCATATAGTATAGGTATTTGAAAAAGCGTTGGCCAAGCTCCAGGAAAGAGCAGAGTTGTTTATTGTAGCAACATCTTAACATGTGATGCTGTACGTAGAGAAGTATGATGCATGTGGGATCCAGTTTAGCCCAGATCACCCAAATTAGATTATGCTGGGTAGCTGGTGTGATGTTATTGGGACAGTACTAAAAAGCAAATTGTACAGATTTTATTGGAAGTATTTACCTTCTACGATTTGAGGGAAAAGGAGGTCAATTAATGTTTTCAAGGTGAAGAACATTTTGCACCTTTTACAGTACAGTGACTTATATACTGTAGATTCCTCCTTATAAGTGACAAAAGCAAGACATGTTTATCATGCAGTCAGTGATCCTTTATATCATTTCTAGGACTAGAAGCACTAGTTTCAACAATCCATATACTTTATTTGTATAGTGCCTCCTATTAGCAGACCTGTTCCAGCACACAAATCATGTTTAGGATGTTTAACGATGATACATGTTGGGAACCATCTCCACAATGGCTGGGAGCTAGCCATTAGCTGAGACTCGATCCCAAATACTCAACCACCAGACTAAAGATATATTGCTAGATAGAATGTGCACCTGTTAACATACCAAACAGAATCCATGTGCCTTGGCCTTTGGATGTACCCATAACAGCATCACAAGATCAAATCACCAATTTGGATATAATTATCGAGATAAAACAAAAAACAGAAATCATGTGACAGTACTGTAAAGTAGATCTCAATGTGTGCATTGTTCATTTGAGGGGAAAAAGACAGAATGAATACAAAGCTCATCAGGCAGAGTTGTGTTGTTTCCCTACATGGAATAAAACTGAATTCACCTAGAAATCTCCTTGATCACCAACCCATCTGTACTCGTCATCCATCCACCTACGTTTTAACTAATTGTATTATTTTATCTCTGGACATTGTTCCATTACAAGCTCTGTCCTGGACCACCTTAGAAAACCAAAAATAAATAACACGCAGATGCCAAGATCTTGCATACAGGTATAGTGTACTTCCTCATTCCTGGGATTAATACACTTATAAAAAGGAAAATATTTCTCACCTGAAACCATTTGGCATGGCGAAGAGCAGACAAGCAATCCATGCACTTCTGCTTACTGATGAGGTCTGAGGGGTCAGAGTGAGTTTCCTTTCCTTCTTCTAAAAGAAAATATATACAGTGATTTCAATCTCTTTTGGCTATTTTATTTCTATTGTGCCAATTATGTTTAAAGTGGCTTCAAGAAAGTGCATGCTTGTCCCCATCTTTCCCTGCTGTGTGGCAGGGGTCCAGAAGTGCAAAATTTCCTTTCACTCAGGAGCAGCAGGTATGAGAACACAAACACACATACATATTTTAAGACACACACACACGCAACAGGTTGGCACATGGTGAAAACACTGTGTTCGGCAATATCACAAATGAACAAGCATTGGCAAGGCCAACAGTTTGGGCTTTCGTGTGAGATGGGACTACAATAATGTGACTGGCTAACCATAAGATTACAACGGTTGGACAATTGTGGGAATACCCGAGTATGTGGTAGCTGTGCATGACTCATGCCTACAGACAAGCCAAAACTGTTAGCTTTACCAATGCTTGTTATTAACAGGCCTTCAGATGTAAGGATACATATATACTCCGTATACATCAAGTGGTGGAAGGCACTCTTGGTTAAGACATATGTATTATACTAGTAGGGTATTTATAGATGCAATAAAAGTCATTAACTCTCAGAAGATTGCTCTGCAATAACAGTCACTTTCTATGCAATAGGGGGGTTTGAAAAAAGCAAGACAAAAACTATTCTACCTGTAATGTCATACTAGAATAGACCATTTCAGCAAAAGCCACATGTGCACAGTGCCACTTAGAAGCCATCAATGGAATTTCAGAAACAGATCAGAGCCACACAGCATCCAATATAGGTATGCCAATTATCAGAAATGTTTGCCTTCTGTTCTGTATGATCAAATTATGATTGGCTTATAGGGCAGTGCCATTTTTATGATAGCTTTGTCAACCCAAGACTGACAGCTCTCAAGGATGGGACAACCAACCACATAACTCTGGCAAGCCCTTAACAGAACAAAGCCTGATGTTCCTGCTTGATAGAAGTAGCTTAAAGACATCCCAAGGAAATTAGTTTTGGGCGAGCAGGGGCGGATAGAGGGTGAATTAGTCATAGTGATTAGCATGGCCAGAGGTATTTAAATGGTGAGAAAATACCCAAGCACCCCCAGACTGTCTCTACATCCTCACATGTCATCTCTCTCCTATTTTCACTTTTCATGACCATAGTTTTGGCATGTCGGCAAGGATTTCAGTGCCTGGAAGAGCCAAATATAAATAAAAATCAAAGCATTCTCTTGCTTATCATTCAGTAGCTAGAGGATGGATATACCAGAATCCTATCTATGTGAAAAAGTGGTTTGGAATAAGGAACTAGTTACTTACCTGGAACTCCTGTTCACCAGCATGGGTCTTACATGGATTCACATGCGTATGAATATTTCCAGTAGTTAGGCTGGGAATCCTCAGTAATATTAAAGCAGTTTCACTTTAAAGCTAAAAACGACTAGTCACTTCGATAGCCTATTGCTGTCACTTTGGATCATGCAGCCTCAGCCGATGGCATTTGTCCTCCTAACCTCCACCCCTGGTGGCCATTTTCAGGTTTGGTCACGCACGTAACATGGCAGTAGGAACCAAGAATAGCCAGAGAGGGGAAGGAGGGTTTGCATGTGAATCCATGTAAGACCCACGCTGGAGAACAGGAGTTATAGGTATGTAAATAGTTCCTTCACCAGAATAGGGTCTTGCATTGATTTCACATGCTCCTGAATATAATTAAACAGCAGTACATATACACAACCCACTGGACAGACTTGCATACAAACAGGTTGCTTAGCACTGCTTGGCCGACCGGGAATCTTCCCTGGAATCCATGTCGACCGGGTAGAATCTTGAGAAGGTGTAGGTAGACCTCCACGTAGCAGCCCTGCAGATGTCTTGCAGGACAACACCAGAGAGAAATGTTGCAGTCACTGCGGTTGCTCTGGTGAAATGGGCTCTCGGCCGGCCTGGTAGCGATCTGTTAGCCATACGATGGCAACGCGTGATACAGCTGGAGAGCAGTGTCCAGGGCTGCAGAAGCCAAGCAGCAACGCTCAGAGATGCTGGGTGATGGTGCAGGACTGACCCTCCCTCCCTAGAGAGCAGATCTGGAAGGGAAGGCAGTTTGATGGCTGGAACCACTGACAGACAGAGAAGATCTGAGTAACAGATCTGCGTGGGCCAGTGCAATGAGGATCATCTTGCAGTGGCAATGTCTGAGTGTGTTGATCACTCGTTGCAACAGAGGAATCAATGGGAAGTGTACAGTAAGAGGCCTTGCCAAGGGAATGAGAAGGCGTCCCCCAGACTCCTTGGCTGAGGATAATGGCTGGCAAACCTTTGACACTTTGCGCTGGTAGCTGTCGCAAAGAGAGCCCCCACTCGTTGAAGAGACGAGACACTTGTTTTTGCTGGATCTCCCATTCGTGCTCCCATTCGTGGCAGGACTACAGCTCCCTGCTGAGACAGTCTGCAATGGTGTTCAGAACAGCTGCTAGGTGAAATGGGATGAGAAACATCCAATGAGCAATGGCCCAGTGCCACAGATTTTGTGCCTTCAGAGAGAGAGCGGGGGAACATGTCCCGCCTTGTTTCCTGATGTAAAACATGGTGGTGCTGTTGTCTGTGAAGACCGGCACCACCTTCTCCTGGAGATGAGGCTGAAAAGACTTGAGAGCCCAGAAACTTGCCTGCAGTTCCAGGATGTTGATGAGCAACTCCATCTCCTCCGAGAGCCAGAGGCCTCTTGTAAGAATGTCCTGGATGGGCCCTGCAACCCTCCAGAGGCGCGTTGGTCATGAATGTCTCCTGATACGCAGGGATCTGAAAGGGAGCACTCTGCGAGAGATGTGCGCGTATCACCCACCATTATAGGGTCTGACCGAATGCCAGATTGAGGGCAATCTTGTTGTTCCATGCGCCGGTGACTTGCTGCCATCTGCTATCCAGAAACTCTTGAAGGGGTCTCATTTGCAGTCTGCAAAAGGGAACTAGATGGATGCAGGAGGACATCATCCCCAGCAGGGACATGATGGTTTGGACTGTTGCAATGGAAGCTTTCGATAGTCACTGGACCTTGCCCAACATGGACTTCACTATCTTTTCCGAAGGAGTCACTAGACACGAGAGTGTGTTGAGGTGGAAACCTAGGAATAGCGAGTTCAGAGATGGCGCTATGCAGAATTTCTGATAATACATCGAGAAGTCAGGGTCTGGATGGTCTCTGCGGTGTGCTGGATTGCCAGCACACGAGAGCAGAATCAGATTAGCCAATCGTCAGTGTAAGGATAGACATGGATTCCCTTGTGACACAGGTGCACTGCTACCGGAGGCAAGCACTTGGAGAACAACCCTGGGTTGATTTCAGACCGAATGGCAGGGCTTGGCCCTGATAATGTCTTCCCTGAATGACACAATTTAGGAACTTCCTGTGTTTGCCATGAATGGCGATGTGTAAGTAAGCATTCTCCAAGTCGAGGGTTGCCAAGAAATTTCCTTCTTCCAGTTGGTCGAGCACGTGCTGCAGCGACCATCCTGAATTTTGGGAATTTGAGGTATTTATTGAGGTGTCGTAAGACTAGAATGGCTCTCCACCCCCTGGTCTACTTTCTCACCAGAAAGTATCTGGAGGACACTCCGAACCCCTGAGGCACTGGCTCTATTGCCCCTTTGGACAGCATGGCTTGATCCTCCTTAAGTGGCTGCACTATGTACTGTTCTTGCCTGGGAGGAATGCAAGGGCATTTGTCCTGGAACGCCAGAGAGTGACCCAGTTTTAAGATATTGAGCATCGATTTGACTGTTTAGATCATGTCCCACTGGTCGACAAATAGTGATAACCAGCCTACCACTGGGGTGCCGAAGTGGGAGCTCTGGTCCTGGGCCGGTTCAGGCCTGTTTCGGCATCTGCGTCCTGGATGGAGGGCGGCAATGACGCTGGTTGCCACTTCCGTAAGCCTGGAAATGTCCTCTATATGCCTCCTGTATGGTTGAACGGGAGGGCTGGCGATAGGGAGAGGTGAACCCTTTGGAGGAAATGGGAATGCATGGGGTTCCCCGTTTCCCTTGCTGGCTTCGACACCCCAGGCCCAAATCTGTAGGTTGCCCACATGAAAAAAATGGGCAGTGGTGAAAGGCTTGGGTTTACCAGTTGGTTACCCTTTTCCTTTTGCGCCCCCGGTAGGTGCACCCACACATGTGAGGTAGCGTTTCCATCGGGACATGTGTGGGGACACGAGAAGGTAGGCCATGTGTTGTTGCCGGTGTGTTTCGGTGGGTGGCCAGAGCGAAATGTCTGAGAATTGTCAGCCGTTTTCAGAGACATTTCCCTGTGTCCACTCACCGAAACACGTCGGCAACAACAGATGTGATACGTTCTCGCGTTCCCACAGGTGTCCCGACGAAAACGGTACCTCACATCTGTGGGTGCACCTACTGGGGCAGCAAAAGGAAAAGGGTAACCCGCTGGTAACCCCAAGCCTTTCGGCGCAGCCCATTTTGTTCATGTAGGCAACCTACAGATTTGGGCCTAGGGTGTCGAAGCCAGCAAGGAAAACAGGGAACCCCATGCATTTCCCAAATGAGGACACCTGTGGGAATCCACAGATGTCTGACTTGCGCAAATCGGCCCAGAATCTACTACCCAGAACCCCTGGCAAATTCCAAATTTGGGGGTAAAAAACAACATTTCTAGACATTTCACTCTTCTCAACCACCGAAACACGCCGCCAACAACAGATGTCATACCTTCCCGCGTTCCCACAGTAGTCCCAACAAAAACTGTACCTCACATGTGTGGGTTCACCAATCTAGCCGCAAAGGGAAAAGGCTAACCCACTGGTAACCACAAAAGGGTTTGGGGAGATAACCTACAGATTTGGGCATAGGGTGTCCAATCCACCAAGGAAAACTGGGAACCTCATGCATTTCTGGAAAGAGGGCACCAGTAGGAATCCACGGAGGTCCAACTTGCGCGAAGCAGACCAGAATGTTTTACCCAGAACCCCCAACAAAATGAAAAATGTGGGTTTTTTTCGGCACATTTCAGACTTTGCTGGGGTTTCTGGGTAATAAATTCTGAGCCGATTTGTGCAAATCATACCTCCGCGGATTCCCACGGGTGTCCTCTTTTCGGAAATGCATGGGGTTCCCCGTTTTCCTTGGTGGCTTGGACACCCGAGACCCATATCTGTATGGTGTGCCCGTCTGCAGAGTGTGTAAAATTCAGGTGTGAAAACAGACTTGGGGTTACTTGCGTTTTAGGCTTTCCCCTTGGCGCCCAGGTAGGTGCACCCACACATGTGATGTTTTCATCGGGACACCTGTGGGAACGCAGAAGGGTTAACATTTGTTGTGTTTGTGTGGTTTTCATAACGTTTTGACACATTTGCTGGTGCCCTTTGTAACACAACCCTTTAATTTCCCAAATGTGACCTACTTTTAGTCGTTGCTTTAGGCATCATACACTTTTGTAACCTGCACAGGTCACCTACCCTTGAAAAGGTCTGCCTGTGCTCTTTCAAAAAATGTATGCTTGCTGTTCCTCACCACTTTGGTTTTCCAGATTTACACATGCTAAGTGCGTCTGTTCAGGCCGTGAGCATAAAACTCCTGTGTACCATGGCTCAGTGTTTGGCTTGTGGTACTGCTTGTTTTGTAAAGCACTACAAAAAATGTTTGCTTTCCTAACTGCAAGAGTCGGGGGAATGGAACTGAACATTGCTTTTCTCAAAATTCATAGAACCCATTGCCATACCAAGCAAACCATGTCCAACACATACCTTTTTTTTTTCGTCATTTTCCCGCTTTTTCCCAACGTAGTTGTTGCCCAACCTATGCAAATCACCCCTTTCTAAACTTGGAATTTTGTCTTCTTTTCAGAAATATATGCCTTTCTGTCCTCCAATTCGGCTTTCCTACCCTTTTCTTGCATTCCGTCCATGCATTGTCAATTGGCAAAAATGTCCAAAATTGCCTACCTCTCACAAAACGGTTGATAACCACATCAAAGAACAAGTTACTCTCTTACCTGGTAACGTTCTTTCGATGGGATGGTCCGACGACGTATTCCATATCTATGACAGTAATCACCACAGCTGTGCTGCTTCGGAAAATCTTTCGGCGTCTGCGTCCTGCGTCGATGACGTCAATACGCCGCCCTCGAGCACCTCCTCCGACGGCCGACGTCACTGGATGTTATAAGTAGGACACAAGACGCCCGTAGCCTCAGTTGTAGTTTTTTCCCCCCCAGAACGTGTGCCACCAGTCTTCTGCCAGTCTGACACCCAAAGCCTTGCGGAAACGTAAGCTGCAATCGCATAGGAAATTCTGTAGCGGGGAAGGTAGGGAGGGGGCGATATGGAATACGTCGTCGGACCATCCCATCGAAAGAACGTTACCAGGTAAGAGAGTAACTTGTTCTTCGAGAGGATTGGGTCCTCCGACGTATTCCATATCTATGACAGACTCCCAAAGCAGTACCAATGCAAGGAGGTGGGAAAAGAATTTAGAAAACAGAAATTTAGCATGCCCAATCAAATTGCGGAGTAAAGGACCGCCTTGCCAGAGGCCAGATCCTGCCCCCGGATGGAATCGAGGGTATAGTGATGTACACAAGTATGTACCGAAGCCCAGGTGCCTGCATCACAGATGTTACGAATAGGAACACCCCTCTACAGGGCAGTAGAGGCAGTCATACCCCTGGTAGAATGGGCCCGTAAGCCGACCAGTAGGTCCTTACCCGCCAAGCGGTAACACTCAGAGATAGCCAAAATAATCCAGCGAGACAAAGTCTGTTTCGTCACAGCTTGTCCCAAACGCTTTCCAGCGCAACCAATGAAGAGCTGATCGTCCACTCTGACCCGGGACATGCGTGAAATATAAAAGCTTAACGCTCTCCTAGGATCAAGCCTATGGAGCCTCTCCTCTTTCTTACCAGGATGTGGAGGAGGATAAAATGCCGGAAGGACAACCTTCTGGCCTAAATGAAATTCCGACATCACCTTCGGAAGAAAAGAAGGACGAACTCTAAGGACAACCCTGTCCTTATGAAACACAGTGAAGGGTGGCTTAACTGAAAGTGCCTGTAACTCACTCACTCTGCGAGCGGAAGTGACCGCAACTAAAAATACAGTTTTAAGAGTTAACAGTCTCAAAGGGCATGAATGCCAAGGCTCAAATGGAGCAGCCATTAGAAACTTGAGAACAAGGTTCAAATCCCAACCGGGCACCTGGAAAAGTGACGGAGAGAACACATTAGTGAGCCCTTTCAGAAACTGAGAAATTAAAGGAATTTTAAAATAGGAACACTCTTCAGACGAGAGCTTAAATATGGACAGCGCCGCCAGGTAACCTTTAATGGTACCCACTTGAATACCCCTGTGGGCCAAAGAAAGCAAAAAAGACAGAACCATGGGAATTTCATATGCAAAAGGATCCACATTCTTAACCCTGCACCAGTCGCAGAACTTTCTCCAACGGCAAGGGTAGAGGGACTTTGTTGCGGGCCTTCTGGCCGAAAGCAACACCTCCATCACGTCTTCAGGGAGGTCCCAATCCTTATACCTCAACCTTTCAGAAACCAAGCGTGAAGGTTGAGGGACATGACCTCTGGATGGAGAACCTGACCCCCCTCCCGTGAGAGCAGATCGTCTCGGTAGGGAAGACGATGTGGAGTGCAGATGGACAAGTTGAGAAGGTCCGGGTACCACGTCCTCCGGGCCCACGCCGGAGCAATGAGGATCATCCGGGAACCGAACCTCCGTAACCTCCGCAGCACTTGCGGGATGAAGGGGACTGTAGGAAACGCGTACAGCAGTGGGAATGACTACTCCACCACGAACGCATCTCCTAAGGCTCCGTTTGGAGGAAATTCCCGCGAGATGAACCTCTCACACTTCCGGTTGACACTGGAGGTGAGGAGATCCACCTGAGGGGTCCCTCAAAGGGCAAAGATCTCCAGGAGACTCTCCTGAGCCAACTCCCACTCGTGAGAGCTCGCGCTCTGCCTGCTGAGACCGTCCGCCGTCTCGTTTTCGTCTCCTGCCAGATGAACTGCCGAGATCGAAACTTCCTGTTGGATTGCCCAGAACCAGAGCTGCATTGCCTCCCTGCACAGAGGAAGTGACCCTTCCCCCCCCCCTTTTTGTTGAGGTAGTGCATGGCCACCGTGTTGTCCGTCAGGATCAGGACATTCTTTCATCGCACAGTCGGCAGAAAAGCCTTCAGGGCTAGCCTGACGGCCCTCAGCTCCAACAGATTGATATGGGGTCTGGACATCGACGGAGACCAACGACCGCTGACTGTCAACTCGTTGGCATGAGCTCCCCATCTCGTGAGGGATGCGTCCGTCACGATCGTCACCTCTGGCCAGGGCAGCCAAAATGGAGCCCCCCTCATTAGATTGCCTTCGTCGGCCCACCACAGAACGTCCTGGGTGACCGAAGACGGCACCTGAACAGGGTCCGACATCCTGCCGGAGGACTGAGACCACTGGAGCTTGAGTGCCCATTGCAAAGATCTCATCCGCAACCTGGCCTCTGACACCAGAAGAATGCAGGATGCCATGAAGCTGAGCAGTCTCAACAACTCGAACACTGGGAGAGTCTGGGCAAGTTGAAACTTGTGCACCATCTGCTGAATGTGATGAGCCCTTACCTGGGGAGGAAAACACTGCCCCAGGGACGTGTCGAGCACTGCTCCGATGTACTGGAGCTTCTGAGTTGGTGTCAAATGGGACTTCTTTAAGTTGAGGGAGAAGCCCAGCTTGTGGAGGGAGTGGGATGTGACCGACAGATGATCCAGGACTTGCTCAGGAGAGCGCGCCCTAATCAACCAATCGTCCAGGTAGGGGTAGACGTGAATCCCCCCCTTTCCTGAGGTGCACTGTCACCACTACCATGAGCTTGGTGAAGACCCTCTGGGCGGAGGTCAATCTGAACGGCAGGAGCCGAAACTGAAAGGTACTTCGGATGGATCGGCACATGAAAATAAGCGTCCTTGAGGTCGAGAGACACCAACCAGTCCTGAAGTTGAAGGGCCTGGAGGACTTGAGAGAGAGTAACCATCTTGAACTTGACCTTCCTGAGGAGTTTGTTCAAACCGCGCAAGTCCATGATTGTCTCAATCCCCCGTCTTTCTTGGAAATCAAAAAATAAGGGGAATACCATCCCTTGTTCCTCTCCGCTACAGGCACCAGTTCTATGGCGCCTTTCTCCAGCAGGGAATGAATTTCCTGCGCAAGAAGTGGATCCGGACTCTTCAAAGAGAGATTCCCCGGTGGATTGTCTTGAGACCTCTGCCGGAAAGGAAGACAGTAGCCATGGGTTATGATCTATAGAACCCACACATCTGAAGTAATGGCGGGCCACTCTGCAAGATGCTGCGCCAGCCTTCCCCCAACCGCCGAACCATGGGACATGGCCTCATGACTGAGCTGAAGTGGCTGCGGCGTTGCCTGATGGCAAAGAGGCAACAGCCCGAGCGGCCTTGGCACCTCGAGTTCCTCGTTTTCCACCTCTGGCACGCCTACGGTGGCCCCTTTGACTGGCAGCTCCTCTCGCTTTACCAAAGGAGGAGTAATAACGAAAGGAACCTCCCCTCCATTGCTGTCCCCTAGGAAGAAAAGGCAGAGGTTGTCGAACTGCAGCGCCCAATGACTTTGCTGCAGCCTTTGAGGTCTGCAACCTCTCAAGGCTCTCGTCAGCCTTGCTGCCAAAAAGATGTTCCCCATCAAAGGGCATGTTAAGGAGCCGGGCCTGCACATCAGGAACAAACCCCGACTTGCGCAACCACGCAAACCTGCGTATCACGGGGCTCGCCGCCATGAACCAGCTGATGCAATCTGCCATGTCCAACGGCCTCACACATGGCTTCTTTGCCATCTTGAACCATGGCAAGGAAACCATCCCGCTCGTCCCCTTCGGGAATATGTTCAGCCGCCAAGGAAACACAATTCCACAGAGTGTGCGTGAAACAAGACAAGGCACATATGGAGTTGGCCGCCTGAAGCGCCATACCCCCTGCAGAAAACACTTTCTTCGCCCTGCCGTCAAAACGCTTCTCGTCCCCATCAGGAGGGATGGTAGGGTACGATGCCTGCTTTGCCGGGGCCGTAACCGCCTGCACCACCAAACTCTCCGGAGTAGGGTGCTTGGACAAGTAGCAGGGGTCACTACTGGCTGGGTGATATTTTCGCAGGCAAAGACTTATCCACTGCCGGGAGACTCTGCGGAGCTGTCCAAGTCGCCGCCACCCTTCTCTGTAGAGCCATATGAAACGGCAGTACCGGGTCAGTTGGTGGACCAATGTCGAGGATATCCGCAAGGTCATCCTGAACAAACTCCCCTGGGGGAGCAGACCATCCCAAGTACTCAGTGACCCGAGACATAAGGCGCCGGTGCGAGGAGTCGGCATGAGTGCCATGCTCAGGCCTACAAAACTCCACCTCCGGAGAGGTGTCCAGCCCACTGGCATCGTGCAGTGACTGTCGTAGGCCCTCAAATTGGCTATGGCCCGAGAGAATCTCGTCTGGCACCGTATCAGGAACCATGCCATCATCAGAGCCCTCATCCACCTCTGAAATAAACTCAAGATGGCGGGAAAAAGGCACAGAATGTGAACCAAAGCCATGCTTGACCTTGGCCAGAGCCTTTCTAGGGGGTTCCACCGAGCCTCGTGGTACCCCCGTCGACAAAGCCTCGAAAGGCGCCGAGTGAATCGGCGCCGGCGTCGAGAGAATCGGCGTTGATGACAGACACAGCGCCGACAGCATCGACGACGTCGACACAGGCCCCGAAGGCAGAGCCCCGAGCGTGTCCTTCGACATCCTGGGCGCCGACGACTTCCTCGGAGGTGGAGCCTCGAGAGAGTCCGTCGACGACCTCGGCACCACAGGTGTCGATGTCTTCTTCGAAGACTTCACAGTTTCACGCGGTTGCGAGTGCGTCGAGGACCGGGACCTGGAACGGGCATGACGAGAACGATTCCCTTTGTCCGAGCGGGACCTCTCCTGTGAATCGTGCTGACCACCTGAGCCCGAAGGCGTAGGAGCGGCGTCTCTCGACCGATCACGACCTACCCCACTCAGAGGCGCGGATGGACCGGTGCCCTGTGATTCGAGAATCGCTACATTTTCTTCCCGAAGGAAGCCCATTCCTCCGGTGTCGCATGCTTGGTGGGATAAGCGACCCACCGACGGGCGGAGTCCTCGGATGAGGACGGGGAAGGCGACCGATGCTGGCGCTTCCGGGAATGCCTCGAAGAGGCAGAGGAGTGGCGGGACCAACTCCCGGAGCGAGACCCACTGGACTTCGACGACGACGTGGAGAGTCGCCCCTCGAATCGTCCGTCGAAAGCCCCGCAGACCTCGACTTCCAGGGCTTGGACACCTTACCTACCGACAACTTCTTCTTGCACTCCCACAAGGCTTTGGACGTGAGCGCCTGGCAGTCGACACAGTCATCCGTGTCATGGGCCTCCCAGAGGCACCAGAGGCAGGCGTCATGCGAGTCCGTCACCGACATCTTGGACCCATAGTCCCTGCATTTATTAGACGAGGTAGACATCTTCACAAAACGAACAGGCTCTGAAGAACCCAGAATACAACAGAAACTCCAAAGAGTCGAGGCGCGCCGAGATTCCCGAAGCGAACACGTTTGCGGAAAAAAAACTGAACTGAGGCTACGGGCATCGTGCCTTATAACATCCAGTGACGTCGGCCGTCGGACGAGGTCCTTGAGGGCAGCGTATCGACGTCATCGACGGAGGACGCATAAAGATTTTCCGAAGCAGCACAGCTGTGGTGAGTACTGTCATAGATATGGAATAAGTCGGAGGACCCAATCCCCTCGAAATAATGTTTTTTTGGTTTCCACTCAACCTGTTCTTGAAAGACAGGAAATTGGGGAATTCAGCACAGAAAATCATTTGTTCCTAGATCTTACAAGGAAAAACGACAGGCTTCTTTGTACATCATTTTATTTGCATTTTTTGAAAAAACACAGTTTCGCCTTTTTTGTTTTTTTTCTCTCACCCCCCTACAGCAACCTAGGATTCCTGGGTGGTGTTACAATCGCCTAGATGTGGGGAAAAAAAGGAGCCAAATTTGGCAGAGATATGTTATGTAACAAAAAAGGTACAAGGCTTTCAATGGCCACATACCGAGATCACCAAAAAAGGCCCTGGCACTGGGGGGAAATACCCATGGCACTTAAAGGGTTAAATGCCAAAGGCCTGCGTGTGAATGCTAGGTAAGATTTAATTTTTCTGTTTCAAATAATTGTTAGCTGGACTTAATTGGGCTGATACTTTTATTAGGCTAACTATATCCTGTTTGGCAAAGACAAGTATGTGATAACTTTTTCTTTTTTTTTTTTAAAAGGACAGTCATGTAATTCCATTCCTAAAAATGTAAATTGTTACATAATGCATAAAGACAGTATTGCCACTGTAAACACTTTTGTCGCCAAGCTTTACAGTAAAATCTATGTTAGTGCAGTTAAATCTCATAGTTTCAACTATATTTCATTTAATTGGGGAAGAAGCATCACATTGATGAGTGGACACTTTTGAAAATGTACATGCTCACACGGCCAAATGCTTTGGTGTAAAACCTAGTTTTGTGTCATGCTCGTTGCATGCATCTGTGCAACTGGTACTCAACCTATGAACTGATCCCATACTCATTTATATTCTATCTTATCACCCTCTTGCTTTATACCAGCCACTCCGAAGGTGTGATGTCCGTAACCTGCAATGTTCCAACTAATTTTCCCAGTGCTCTACCTGCTACGCCATCCACTTTAATTAGCATCCTACTTTCTTTCCTCCTACATAAAGTATACAAAAACTAAGTAGATATTTACGCAAAGTAGTGATCAATGCCATATGAAAAAGGAGGGCTGTTAGCACCCGACTTTGAATTGTACTAGACTTCAGCGCAGGCCTACTACGCGATGTCCTGGGCAGAAGGAGAGCCTGTAGTACCACACTTGACACTGGAAACACAAGGGAAAAGTCCAGCTGAACTACAACACACCCTAACAGAAGGGAAGAAGAGAAGCGATTATCCGATTGAACCTGCTACGGTTACCTGCACAGCATGGGCTAGGCTTATCAGCCAGCCCAGAAATACTGTGATGTACCACCCAGACATGCCCATATGGGGTGCGCCCTACCACCCCCAAAACCAGATGCAGTTCTGGTGACTCACTGGCGTGATAGCGGCATACATCGATTCAAAGGCTTATTCCATGAACGACAGTTTGTGGACTGGGATGACGTCAAGGCGCAGGTAGGCGTACCCGCTCTGCAGAAACGACAGTACCTGAGATTGCATTCAGCAGTAGCAACCACGTGGGACAGCTTCTCAGAGAATCCTACTACGCATCAGTGCCTAGAGTATGTGCTCACACCTGGCACGACAAAGAGATCGGCCTCGACACTATACAAAATTACACTATCCACCAGAGAAGTTAGGACACCGTCTGTCAAAAAAGAGTTGGAAGAGGATCTGGGGATAGATATCACAGACACACATTGGACACAGATATGCAGATTAACTAAACATATCTCCTGTAATTCCAGGTATCTACTAATTCATTACAACATCGTGAACAGAGCACACCTCTCCGCAGCTTGGTTAAAGAACATGTATACCACAGCAACAGGGAAATGCCCCAGGTGAAGAGGCGGGCATACTACACATGATGTGGTCCTGTGGAATGCTAGTGGCATATTGGACGGATGTGTGTATAAAGCACTGGAAGTAATGCTTGGTCACTCTATAGAAATGACTCCGGAATCATGTGTAATAGGCTTTGTAATTAAAACTAACCCAATCAGGCAACAATTGTTACATATGCTTTTAGCAAAACAGGCAAAACTACTGCACTGGAAGGATAGAAACCCTCCAGGGATGGAAGAATGACTGAAAGCCATGACTTGGACGAATGACAATGAAGAAGTATATTCGAGCCTCCTACTGTTGACAAACCGCCCAAAAGATATTTGGGGGTCATAGACGGTATCTAATTGACAAAAGCCTGAGTGATGACCATCATGAAGAGGAGCCATAATGTAATATTATATATGTATGACCCACACACGCTTTGTATAAATGGAACAAAAGTAACACAACTGTATCTAATGTGATGTGAAGAAACAAAGTAAAAAAAAAAAAAAAGATGCCAATGTATTTCACGGCCGATTTAGCCAGTTTACATTTGGATGGACTGGCAGTTAAGCCGACTTCTCTGAGGGTTCTTATAATAGTAAAAAGATGAAAAAGATTATTTTACCATAAATGACTGTCGTCAATATAGGCCCTACAGATATCGAAGTTGGGCTTTAATATCCGGTCCATCAGGCGGAGTCAGGCAGCAGAGTCTTTGAGCACTGACTCAGTTTTGCTGCACGTTGGACTAACAAGTACTTTGCAATGTTTGGGAGGCATCCAGTACTCTCTTGCTGTTTGGTTACGTTAAAAGATGAAAAACGCAGAAGAGCGGCTGCAGAGTCAGGCAGCAGAGTCTTTGGGTACTGACTCAGTTTTGCTGCACGTTGGACTAACGAGTACTTTGCAGAGTTTTGGGAGGCATCCAGTCCTCTCTTGCCGTTTGGTTACTTTAAAAGCTGAAAAACACTGCAGAGCGGCAGTGGAGTCAGGCAGCAGAGTCCTTGAGTCTTTGAGCTCTGCAGGTTCGCTTGCGGTGGCACGACATTTCGGATAGACCTAATTCAACGCCCTCTGCCAAGTATTGCAGCAACCATCCCGCCACAGAGCGGAGCAGTGAAATTGCCGGGCTCGCAGTGAGGAGGGAGAAGACGTTCACTTCACTACTGACCCGGAGCAGAGAGGAAGTTGAGCAGAAGAGGTCCCTTGTGCTTCATTACACATTGGTAAGCAGAGACAAGTCTATGGTGACTAAAGCACAGGCGGGAAACTGTTGGGGAATGCCCCTCTGACCCTGCTCGCAGCAAGGGCATTGTCACCTTCATAGCCTACGGCTGCCTCTCCTACTTTGGATTCAAACACTTTTGAATATCGTGAATATATCAAGCCGGTACAGATTCTAAGCTTACCAGCCCGGGTGGGAGACTGTTGGGGAATGCCCCTTTGATCGCGCTCTCCGCAAGTGCAGGGTATTTCTCAGTATAAGTTCTTGCAGCAGCCCATCATTTTGAACCCACTAAAGCTGCTGGTTTTACAAGCGCATCATACACTTTCTTGTCTGTTTCTGTTATCAGACGGGTCATTTAAGAAAAGTGCTATCTCAGTGCACACACATTTACACATAGGGGGGTCACGGTCGTTGCAACGCTTCCACTCTATAAAAATGACTAGATATAACTTAAGGAGCTGCTTACCTGTAGATGACCCAAGGGCCCCAGAATGCAAGGGTTCGTATGTCTCAAAATCTGAGCCCGCAGTTACAACAAAGTGTCCCGGCGGGACATGAGGTTCTTGCATGTGCCCAAGTACACAATGTGGCTGCAATCCAAAGGCCCAGAGGGGGCGCATGAGATTGGGCAACAATACTGGATTCCACGTTGAAAGGTGGGAAAGACTTCACCTTGACAGCTCCGAAAATCAAGGGGACCTTTAACCAGTATTTTTCCAGACAGAGGCATAGGAGCCTGAGCGACCTAACTGGCCTGCAGGTGCATCCTCTTACAAGACTGAAAAACACGGGGGAAACTAGATCTACTGGCCCCAAAGCCCCTGGATTAAATTTCTCACAGGGCTTCAAATTTCCTGCATACAATCGAACAGCGCATTAAAAAAGGGAACGAAGGTATACTTTATACTTCGCCTCAGACTTCCAATCAGGACCTGGGCGCAAGTGAGATTACTCGGGCAGCATTACATTTCATGTTGAATTCTATGGTTAAAAGGGGATGTGCAAACGCATACAGGAATACTACTCGAAATGTCAAAGGATATTGAACAGTTAGAGTTTTCAATTATGGGCCTCACTAATGTCATTAATACTCTGGTCGCACCTTCATTAACATCTTTGTCTGAAGTTTAGAGATATATGTGTGGATGGAAAGGAAACAAAATCTTTGCTATCAAACTATATCAAAGCTCAAGAGAGGGACAAGTTCAAGGAGCAAGAAACTAAAATATTGGTTGAAGAGGCACAACTCCCCTCTATTCTTGACGATACTGCCCTACATGAATCTGTTCTTGAAGAATTTTGCTGCTTAGCTCATGTTGTGGAACTTGCTTTTTTAGACACAATGGCCTGTATAGAAGAAGAATCCATTGCTGCGGAACAGGAAGGCAAAAAGAGGGGTGATTCATGGAAGAAAAGCTTGCAGCAATCTTATCGGCGGAGAAGAAGGGCAAGGAGAAAGAAAAGGCAGATTTATCAATGCACTGAGTAATCATTTGACGCGCTCCTTAGACTCACCTACACTGAAAAACAAGTAAAGTCAGTCAATCTTACCACCGGCGCCAGATGATATAAAAGTGACAAAAATCGCTATATACATTGTTCAAGGGTGTAACCAGGGTGGCCTTGTTTCTGGTCCCCTAGATGCGTCCAGAACGGCAGCAACTGGGAAGTCGATAAAATGGGCCCGATTTTTCTACCAAGGGCATACATAACCAGAGAAAGAAATCCTGTCCGTCTGGGGCCAACTTGAAAATTGCACCAATAATATGTATGGGGACCAAGAAAAGGCAGATTCCTGTAGAAGGGGCTGTGATCCCTGAAGAATCGTCCAGCAGATCCTGTCCTGTCCAATTGGAATCAGGAAAAGTACAGAAAGATATTTCTACACTCGAAGATCAAGACAGTCGGATGACGGACAGGTCAAGATTCGAAGAAGTCTGCAATCGAGCGGATGCAGTCTGTCAGGGTACCAAAGACTTTGCCTCTTCCCATAATGAACTGGCACCCTTTGCGGTCCCAAGACTTTGGTTTACATGTCAAAAGCCTAAATCTAACCCGAGATTTTTTAATAGAGGGGCAATTCTGTACATTTTAAAAAAGATACCAGATCTATACTTCTTTTCACCCAAAGATATTGATTATCTTCACTTCCCTGAGGGTTTACTACCAAAGTGGGGGCGAAAGCAGTTTTTTCAGCGGCCGATTCCTTGCAACAACACGGTTTGGTCCTGCACGAATCCTTGCCCTCGCATGAGGAGGGGGGGAGGGGCAAAGGAGGCAATTTGGATGGTGGTGCTGATGAGGGGAAATTGGACCAGCCCAAGGCAAAGAAAACCAATGATCAGGAAGCTCATTGTGGAGGTCAGTCCACCTGTGGTCTATGCTGCCAGAGATCATAACGCAGGTCTGCCTGAAACTCGGAACAGGTCAGATTCTGCTTTAGTTGGGAAAAAAGATTTGTGAGTTGGATCACGTGGGGCTCCAGTTCGTTGACTAATTTAAAAACGAGATCAGAGGTCTTTGGTGAAAACAATTAGATTCTCTTCCAAGTGACATGGTTAGTTAATCCCCCAGAACTTGAGAGATTTATATTGGTAACACAGTCAGCAACTACCATAGTGAAGGGAAGACCTAAGGGCGGGCTACTGACGGCATGCAAGTCTATGCTTTTAAAAGAAGGGACTTTGATCCCCTGTAAGCAAGAGGGGATCTTAGCGGTAAAACTGGCGGTGCCGTCTATTCAAGGGAGGAAGCAACTAGTAGCTCTAAATCTCTACTGGAACCCCGCGTGCATAAAGCTCGCAGATTTCCTGGAATCCTTAGCATTTATCCTGACCCAGATAAAACTGTTCCATCCAGAGGCTCATATTTTGGTTGCAGGAGACCAGAACTCCCAGTGTGTCTCAAGATGTTCAGGGGGTCTGACACCAAAAACCAAAGTAGTAACTGCGAATGGTAGAAGGTGACTGTCCTTCTTAACGGAATGGGACCTGAAGATGGTAAATGGGTCCATTGAGGGGGATATCCCCCCTGCAAGCACATGGTGTCACAGGCAAATTGAATCTACCCTGGACTATATCTTTCTATCAGCCAGTCTATTCGAGAAATGTGACCAATTTTCGGTAAGGGAGGGTGGATCAAGTGACCATAAGCACTTAGAAGCGTCATTCGTATGGAATTTCAAAAAAATAATGAATTATGGCAGGACACAGTAGTAGTTAAACTACATTGACTAGTAAAGTACAGGAGAGATGGTGTACGGTTAAATGAAGCCTTGGATCAGGTCCGCAAAGATCCCAGAGTTAGTGAACTAGAAGAGAACTGCAAACCCTACACTTTTCATGATTTTCTGTGGGCAGTTGAACGACCTCAGACCATGCCGTCTCGTAGAATTACAGCCCATAAACATATTCGACGAGATCACATGGTCTAAGAAACGTGAGATGCGTAGCCTTGTGAATGTCACAGGAATGGATACCACTGATAGGGCCCATCTCTTGGTAAAATTAAAGATTAAAAACAACTACAAAAATTGGTCCAAACAACACCAAATGAGTCGCTTACAGAAAGATGGAAAGCCCATGCTCAGAGCTTTGGGCAATAACAGTTACCGTAACTTCTGGGCACTAATTAATACTCGGGATAACGATCAAAGTACCATCCATTTAAATTGCGTCCCTGAGATTGTTTGGGTTACTTATGTCACCGAAAAATATCTGAAGCCCCAAGGGGTGTCTGCCTTCTGTATCCCCAATGTACCATGGTCTCTGGAAATTACAGAAGAAGATCTTCTCGAGTTGATTAATAAATCCTCATCCTCGAGTGCTGCAGGCCCCAGCGGCCTAACATATCAAGTTTTGAAGGGGAATGCAAAAATGTGGGCCCGCCCAAATTCTGTACATACTTTTCCAGGGAATAAAAGAAAAAAGCCACCTCCCCATCTTGGAAGCCCGCTATTATTATTCCTATTTTCAAGAAGGGGGATCGCAAGAATCCATCAAATTACAGGCCCATTACGTTGTTGGACGTTGAAAGCAAGTTGTTTGCTAGCCTATTGTTAAGAGAGCTGGAGAGATGGGCCAAATCCAATAATATTATCCAATAATATTCTACCGAAACACAGACCGGGTTTCGGAAGGGACATTCCACATCCCTTAATGGTATAGTTCTGGCTACCCTCTGTAATAACAATGATGGAAAGAAAGCATCAAGGCTATATGGCGCTTTTATTTATTTATAAAGCGTTTTTGACCTGGTTAATAGAGACCGACTATGGTCAAGGCTAGACAACCGGGGAGCCCCGAAACCGCTTATTAATATTCTAGCCTCTCTCCAGAGGGTAACACGGTGAGAATTAGACTGAACTCTGAAGGTTATGTTTCGGAATACATCACTGTGGCCAGAGGGGTGCGACAGGGCTTTATGGTTGCCCCCTTCCTCTTGAATTTTTATCTAGCCTACTTTGGACGGGAGGTAGAGTCCGCAGCATTCGGAATTGCTAAAATCGGTTTCACTGCAATTAAATGGCTTAAGTACGCGGACGATATCGTCCTCTTGGACAAAACACCAGTGGGCCTCCAAAGGCTATTGAATGCTCTGGACACATACATGAAGGATAACGACCTGGTTAATCCAGAGTTGTTATTTTTGTAGACAAGGGCATCGGGGGAGGAAGGTTCTCCTGGATAGTGGGAGGCCAGCTTATCCCAGTGGTGGAGTATATTGTCTACCTGGGATACACTTTACATGCCACCCCCAGATCCGGACAATCCCTGTCAGAGCTTTCAGCAAAAGGCAACCAGCTGATGTCACAATTGCAAAAGATTGTTGGGAAATATTGTAAATTCTCCCTCCAGCCAGCGGTAAGGTTTTATATGGCAAAGATCATCCCAGCACTTTTGTACGGATTAGAGGCCAAACCCCTGGCTTGGACCCTCAATTGGCAGAAAATCGAGGGCAAGATCTGGAAGAAAGACAATCGATCAAATGCGGATCTCCTATGCAGCAGCTTCTCTTTCTTACAATGACAAGAAACTGGAATACCTTACAAAATATCTGCTAAAATTCCCCAGATGCCAAGGTGAGACACAACTTCCTTAGAGTTCGACTCAACTTGGTTCAAACGGGATCAGTTCTTGTTTGTTGATAGGAGAGAATACAAATTCTATGCCCAGAATGCAAGAATGCCAAAAATCTGACTATTGCGCATCGATTTAGATACTGTCGGGGGACTTGGGATGCGAGCGAGAAACATCTATGGTGTTATATCGATTCAATTGATGGGTTGTCTTCTGAGATGTTTTGGGAGAGATTGATTGCT
The DNA here is from genome assembly GCF_040938575.1 of Ambystoma mexicanum. Classification (NCBI taxonomy): domain Eukaryota; kingdom Metazoa; phylum Chordata; class Amphibia; order Caudata; family Ambystomatidae; genus Ambystoma; species Ambystoma mexicanum. Next base: position 523,431,567 of record NC_090921.1, on the reverse strand, counting down.
GGCCATGAAATTGCCCTGACGATAAATGTCATCAGAGTGTTACAACAGACAGGGTTTATTCCTTTGAAATTCTGTTAAAAATCTTCTTGTTTATTTCCTATGCATCTTGGTATGTTTCAGAGAGTAGGGCTTTTGTGATGTCTAAAGAATTTTTATCTATTATGTATGATGTTTTGTATCCTTTTTATTTTTTGTGAAAAACCTAATTTTTTTTGTACCGCAATAAAAAAATATATATATATATCTGTTTCATAAGTCGTTGGAAAGTTTCTGGATCCCCATGCAGGCCAAAAGGGAGGGCTTTGAAATGGAATAGTCCCAGGGGTGTCAAGAAATCTGCCTTTTCCTTATCAGGTCCATGTACAGGGACCTGCCAATATCCTTTGGTTAAGTCTAAGGTTGATAGCAATGTGACACTTCCGAGTTTATCTATTAACTTATTGATGTGTGGCATAGGATAGGCATGGAAGGCGGAGATGCAGTTGGCCTGCCTGAAGTCTATGAAAAACCTCCAAGAATGATCAGGTTTAGTTACCAACACAATAGGGGAGGACCGTGGGCTTGAAGATGGCTGGATAATGTTTGACTTCAGCATTAATTTTTCACTTCCTCAACCACTATTTGTTTTCGGGCTTCTGGGAGTCTATAGGGTTTTAAATGGACCACTTTTCTCTTTCGAGTTCTGTGAGTAAAGACTAGATTTCAAACAAGTTTCCTATGCTCTCGCAATCAGGTAGCTGTTTGCAAGAGGAGAATGGATGCCTCCTCCCTCTCTTCCCAGGTCTCCCGGAGCATGTCTAAGATATCTCGTGATTCTCTACTGTAAAGTAGTTCAAAAGGAGAGAAACCGGTGGATGCCTGAGGGGGTCTTTCTTACTGCAATTAGGGCGCAGGGCATTATGCTATCCCAGTCCTATCCATCCTTATCTACCAATTTTCTCAAAATAATCTTACAAGTTTTGCTAAATACCTTTATCAATCCGTCCGTTTCGGGGTGGTAAACGGAGGTTCTTAAAGAAGAAATATGTAGTAATTCCTTGACTTCACCCATGAGTTCGCTCATAAAATTGGATTCTTGATCAGTTAGAATTTCCTTGTGGAAACCAACCCTAGACAAAAATGGTAAGATGTATTTTAATATTTGCTGGGTTGTATTGTTCCGCATATTGAACACCTCTGGGTATCGGGTAGCATAATCACCGATTACGAGGACATATTTATTATCCAGTCTAGAGGTCTCCAATGGTCCAACGATATCCATACCAATTTGGGAGAAAGGGACTTCTATGATTGGTAAGCGGTTTACAGGGGCAGGTAAGGGAATATGCATGCTGGTTTTCTGGTATACTACACATGTCTGGATGAAGTTCTTTATGTCAGCATGGATACCTGCCTAATAGAATTTCCCACTGATGTGAGCTTGGATTTTAGATTGTCCTAAATGTCCCGCTATCAAATGAGAATGTGCAATCTCTATCATGATCTTACAATGGGTTTTGAGGGTTACTAATTGCGTTTTACTTCTATATAGTAATCCTTTTCATGAAGAAAAAGGGGCTCCCCTTTTCCAGTCCCTCTTCCTCAGGAATCACCTGTAAGAAAGCCTCTGCGGGTGCTAGATCATTTCGCTGGGCGAAGGCTAGATCGGGAAAGGTGGTAGGTTCTTCTTCCCTCTTTGCCTCAGTGATGGGTGGTTCATCAGCCTCTCCAAAGCCTAAGATACTTCTCAGTTTCTTCTGGTTCACTTTCTTCCTTAAAACTGGGAAATTGAGCCTTTTCAAGAATTCCCTGTCCAATATTGTCCCCACAATGTATTTCAAATGGATTTCTGCCATGGTTCTGTAGGAGAACCTTCATGTCTCCCTGTAAGTCGGGATCTATGACGCCTGCTAGAACGTCCAGACCAGGCCAGATTTTGGGGCCAATCTAATATAACAACCCTTAGCAGGTATCAGGACTAGGTCTGTGAGACTCATCCCTCTTTTCCCTGGAGGGATAGTAGATTCTCTGCTGCTACAAACATCAAAGCCTAGGGATTCTTTTGTGGCGGTAGAGGGATCTGAGGCTCTGTGACTAAGTTACTGGTATTCCCACTCCCTGAATGTGCCTCAATTGAGTCGTAGCACACTCCTGACACCACAAGTAAGGAAGGCATGGTATCAAACAGTGAAGACAGACACAAGTGATCACAGTTCAAGGGTGTTTATTGAACTTCAATGGGTTGGTTGCACACCTATCTAAAACTGTATTTAAGGTTGGGAGGAAGCTATGACCATCAAATAATGATAACGCGGTCCTAGTCGAGTCTCGCTCAAAATAAAAGGGCCTCTTCTAATAAACTTATTGCCAATCCTTACTTTGGTGTGGCACAATATTGTATGCGAAAAGAAAAGTGTTCAAGAAATGTCAGGATAGTTGAGCAGTTGGCTTTCCAGATACAGATTGGTCGATTTAAAATTTGTTCACCATATCTATTACTCTCCCCTCGTCCTCAGTAGATTCTTTCCTGAAAGGTCCTCTGCTTGTACAAGATGTTGTGTGGTCCTTGCAGATTTCTTTCATGCATCCTGGTCCTGTCCTCGTATTAGGACGTTCTGGATGAGCATACAGGACGCAATGATTAAAATGTTGCCCCAACCAAGGGAATACTCACATAAACTGTGGCTCCTGGCCGTGATCGAAGGGAGCTCTCGTACCGAAAAAAAACTACTCGGTATGGTATCGGTGCTAGCCAGATACCTGGCAGCGAGAACATGGGGAAAGGCCTGCCCTCCTACGTTTGCAAAGTGGATGGAGACTATGACCCTGAGCGAACCAGATACGTTGCTTCACTTCAGGTACCCAACCGCCCTTTTGACTATTGGCCACCCCCCTTTAGACAATATTGCTCAGAAGCCAACCGTGGGTCACAGTCTCCAGCACCTTCCCAAGAGCATTGAATTAAGGGGCATAGGAGAGATTTACCCTGCTCCAGCTGTGAGAAGCAACTATATTTCAATCTGAGCTATGTGAACTCTCCGCTAAGTCCCTGGCTATGTACATAGAACACACCAGACTATGAATGATGTAACCCTTGTGGTTTGGGGGGGAAACGGAAAGGGGGTTATTCTGGGGTCTTTTCTGAATGTTGGGGTGTATTGTTGTTGTGCAAAAAACAAAGAAAGTTTTATTTAAAAAATGGGTCTCCCTCCTTCAGGCTTGGACCCCCTTTTACCACAAAGTTTACAATTAGTCTCCCTTGTTCGGGCTTGGACCATGGATCTCCCTCATTCGTGCTTGGATCCCCTTAGCACAACCTTTACGTTTGGTCTCCCTCATTCGGGCTCGGACCATGCAGTCTCACTTTCTACGTTTTCCTCTTGATATCAAAAATCAAAAACTGTTGCAGGACCATTTCGATTCACTTCACACAATGTTCTTATCAATATTATACTTTCGTTTCTGCCACTTCTTGGCGGGTTACCTTACAGAGACCTTTGATTGAGCACACTCGCAGTGCCTGACCACTCTGTCACAGGTGCTGTATCTTTCTTCGCTTAGTTCAAACATCCATCAGCAAATCAGCCATCCTCATGCCTTTCATCACACACGTTAAAAATCTTCCTTCTTGCACTTTTTATACAATGTTGCCACTTGCAACCTTGAATTCAGCACAGACTGGTCTTGCATCAGTCTCCCCAACTCACTGGCTTTGTTAATCTTACTGGGGCTTCTTTAATCTTGGAGCCAAGGACGGTACCACGGTAGCTGCTGCTCCTCCTGGCCTCAATCAGCCATGCCGGAGGGGCCAGGTAGAGCCGAAACAATTCAGGATTCTTCAGTCTTGATTCCTGGCCTTACGCCTTTCAATTCAAAGGACTTTGGAAAGTAACGGTTTTCTGCTGGAAAGGTCAAGGGCATCTCCCTGGTGGTGCACCATGCTTGGTTTACCGTCTTTCTCCCCTTTTTCAGTTGCCATCTTGAAAATACTGTTCCTTTGTGTGCTTTGCTTTGTTCAGAGTGTGCTCTCGTGCTTCACCTTTTATCCGTACAGGGACGCTTAATGGAAGTCAGGTGTGAGTGGTTACCATTAATTGACCGACCTTGCCTGACCACAGTGGTGGGACATGTCAGGTACAATGCTCGGGTGTGAGTCTGTTTTCTCTCAGAGCGGGCTGTCCGTGTGAACGTGTGTGTAGGAAAAGGGGGGGGGAGTAAAGGTGTTACAGGGAAGGGGATACCACGTCTCTCCATCAGGTGTCCCACTCCCACTCCACGAAAACTCCTTGCGCAGATGAGCCTCCCGCACTGGTTCATCCCCAGGGTCTGGATTCAAAGGCGATGGCTGCGCCCTGGCCACCTGAGAGAGACACCACTGAGGACTAGCGGGTGAGACAATGTCAGGTTGAGGACCTGCACCTGAGTCAGCGGAAGCTGCTGAACCCCCAACAGTCCGCCAGAAGTGTAACATCCAGAAACTATTACCAAACAGTTCAGTACGTCACACCACCAAGGGAAAGGGGGAAGTGGATAAAATAAAAAACACCAGGTAGATTGCACCAAGAATAGGCTCAACCTGGTCCTTCTCTATTGATTGCATAGAGAAGTTCAGAATACTTGCTGATGAGATAGGCGAATGCTCAAACTGCTTCCTTCCGGATGCGTAGTCTCTAAGACCCAACAGGCTAGCTTACAGACTCAGGTAGCAACTATCTCATAGTCTGTCTTCTCTCTCCGTGCACAATTGGTATTCTGTAATTGCTACATCCATGTGTCTTTTTATTCCTGTCTGCCTTTAAATTAGAATTGTGTTGCAAACTGAATTGTTGCTGGATAACTTGTGCAGAAAACCGTGTACGTGCCCCTTACCGTCACAAGTTTTGATGAAAGGACTCGAGCGAGAAGCTGTCTTTACATCTAAACACCTTGCACGCGCAAAAACAAAGTGTTTCTGGTCAAACCACTGCGCACGCGCAAAAAACTTGTATCTCTGGTAGTTTCACCGCACACGCGCAAATACCAATGCTGAATGCGGGCGAAGGCGCAAGCGCGAGCTGTACAGTCATCAAATATTTAATGCCGCGCACGCGCGTACCAGATGCCTCGACCCGATATCCCAAAAGGTACGCTTAACGAAGAACTCTCCACAACCCAATCTCGCTCTCACACGCAAAACGAGGTTGCAGTTAACATGCGCACACCTTGAAGATGACGCACATAAGCAGACGAAGTGAAAGAAAGCTAGCTGTTCATGCGCGTGCGCACCACTATAATCCTAAAATGATCAGATCAGAGCTTAGATAGTTTAAAAAATGTTCACATTCATCTGCATTTAACTGTGGATTGCAGAACATATATTTTCTGCCATCAACTGCCAAAAGACTACCAGTCTTTAACCTTAAACATGGCAATTCGCAGGCACAATGAAGAGCAAAGTCGTTGAACTTGTAATATGATAAGTTTCACATTAACTGTTTCCTGGCAAGTAGGAGATCAAAATCTCTGAAATAACTATTTACAAACTTAGCACTTACCTTAAATGTTCTTGAAAATCCTGAAGGTTTCACAGCAGGCCCAAACTACTTCCTAATAAACTCCTGATTTGACTCCTGAGTGTTCCACAGCATTGGTACCTCAACTGCCAGAGCCTGCTGCCTAAAATCCTTGTTGGCCCAATTGTAAGCAGGAGCTACCACAGAACAAGTCCTCACAGCTGGGCATTGACAATGAAAGGCAGAGTATGGTCATTTAGAATGTTCATAGATAGCCTGGCGGTCTCCTCCAGCCAATCAGAACTCCTACTGAGAACCTCCATCTTGCTTTGGGAAGCTCTCAGTAGACTGCATAATAAAGTTAAGGGGAAACCAACCAGAAACAGATACCTCCTAACACTCTAATCACACCCCAACAATTGGGAAGAAACCTGACGGACACCTTCCGGTTACTAACACTACATTTTGGGACAGTACCTGAATTTCTCAACAGAGATGCTGTAGTGAAAGCATTCTCATGTGTTGGCATTTTCTGCAGAGGCAATAAGTACTGAGCAAGAACAGTGTCCGAGATCGTCCCACCATTCTCCTGAGCTGGTGTAATGCACACTGGTGGACAGTGTGAGAAGATGGCATTGCTATCATAGATGTCAACCCCTCCCTCTGCCATACTTGATTACGGAGTCCTGCTGCCAAAAATCTAGCACATTTCAAAGCCTCATTATGAATCGCCTGACTCATATGTAGGATAGTCCAAACAAGCTTAGAGCTTTTGACAAGCCAGTTCCGTCAGGCAAGCCTCACATAGAACTGCCAGTGTCCTAACTCTATGGGCCTGTCAGAGTCACAAGTCTGTTGGGAAAGGTAGCTCAGTGGGTCAATTACCCTGCTGCACAGATCATTATATAATTTGTTAGTTCCAATCCTGTTGATAGGCGAGTTAATGCAGCTGCATCAAGCGGTAACATTAAAGTCTAACAGAGTTGACTAAGCTTTCGATTTATCAAAAGGACTATTAAATGTTCAGTGATTAAGAACACACACAACTCATTTGGGTTGCTAGACTTATAATGGGATACAGTGCTGGCAAAGCATTTTCTTTGAAGCAAGTGATGCATTGGTGACACAAACCTTTATTTCTATCCTTCCCAACCTAACTGGCAAAAGCAGGCTTGCACATATCAGAAAGAAGCACCTAATAGTAAAGCAGAACTAGATTTGTAAATAGAAAATGCATATACCGCTTTTTTAATATTTATTATTTCTATGTCAAAGGGCAAACAGAAAAACAGGAGAGGAGGAGCAACTCTGAACCTAAGCAATACAGGAGAACGAAGGGAGATGGAGCAGCAGGAACAGAGAACTTACTAGACAATCCAAAACAGGAATTTAAGCAACAGGAAGAGATAGACCAATGAGCTACATGAGAGAATAACAAAGAAAAAGAGAAAGGAAACTGAGGCAAATAATAGGACACACCAGGAGTGAGGGATGGAAGCAAAGCAAAATAGACATTTCAGTAAAATAGGAAAACAGATCAACAGCAGGCAGGTAGAAAGGTGGGCCAATAGCATAAGAGGCTGTGCAAGAAAGATAATCAAAAGTAGAGTAGCAACCACAACAGAGAAAATGAAAAAACAGATATAGCCAGAGTGATGACATGTGAGAGGAAGAGGAGTTATATCAAAAGAGACAGCAAGACATAGGAGAGAATCAACAATAACAGAATGCAGAGGCAGGGGAGGCAAAGTGTAACAGACCACAGCATATTATGGTGAGAGGCACAGCATCAGAAAGTGAAAGACTGGGAAACATAGTAGCAAAAGGAAGGGGTGATAGAGCAACAACATAGTGGCTGTCAAACAGATAGTGCCAGGCATCACTGTAGGCATGAGAGGCAACAAAAAATGGAGGCTGGTAGAGTGAGGGACTTGATTCATGAATCATCCGATTTACTAGCCAGTATCTATAGTAGCTCTAATCACAGTTTTAATGACCAAGTGTCAGGAAGATGCAGTTGAGTAGCACACATCTACAAGTTCTTGTGTGGGAGAATGATTTCCACAAGTGCACTAATGTTTTCAAACACAGCTTTAATTTGATGCACAAATTGGATAGTTTTCAAATACTATTTACTCTTTTGGAAACTCATTCTTTGTCTTTTGAAATTGGATTTACTCTCTACTCATCCTAGCATTGAACAACCTCAACATGAAGATCCTGTCTCTTTAGAGGAGATTTTGAGTAAAAGCAGCAACCCCCCCCCTCCAATCTTAATGCACCCATTCAAACATGTTGGTGGTCACACAAACACTGTTAGCATTCACATTCAAACTTGCAGCCTGCGACCTGCACACATAGCTCAGCGGGCTCAGCTGTCACGGCTGAGAGCTTTATGTTTTGCAGGTCGCAAGTTTGAATCTGACAAGACCAGCACAGCCTTTCAACTGTCTGAGGTTATTAAATGAGTTCCAACTTTGATTGGGTAATAAAACCACTACATAAATAACAAATTATTATTTTCTACGGGTCTGCCCGAAGGCTCCGATTGTAAATACAGATCTTGACCCAGAGCCATACACCCCTTCCACTCTACTCTCATCCAGGCAATTCTGGCCTGACTCTGCAACAAGGCTTAGTCAAGAAACACCCTTATTAGGCAATATCTTTTCTATATTGGCCATGCTGGGCTTGTTTCCTTGATTGGTAAAAATCAGGGCAGGTAAGAAAAGGCCCCCCTGGGGGGCGTGGCTTGGAGCACCATCGATGTGGTCGCTCCTCTGAAGCCGCCCGTGTGATGCCCGCCGCCACCGTCAGATTATGGCGGTTCCGCTGAGGCTACCGTGTCGACAATACCACCTTAGGCGACCGGAACCTACTCAGCTTAACTTGGCCCAGAATGATCACTGAACGCGGGAGCGTTCCGTCCGAACTTAGCCGCGGAACTCTACCCCCGTCACCAGCCGAAGGAAACAAGATGGCTTCGCAAGAGCCCAGCAGCATGCTACGTGCCTCGCGGTGATGGGGCTGTGGAGTGCCGAGGAGCCGGAGGGGAGGAACGAGCAGAGGCCTGACACTCCTCGAGGGTCCGCAGACCCGCCAGCACAGAACAGCCTGAATCGTCGTGTCAGTGGCAGCTGGAGTCCACGGAAAGGGCTTCCCCTGCGGCGGCTTGTGACTGGAGCGCGCTGCGCTCGCATACTCAGCTGGGAGCGGGACTCTGGAGCCGTCGCTCCCCTCCTTTCCTGAGCGGACTCCAAACCCTGACGCACTTATCTGGGGAGCACCGGGAGCTGCAGGTGGGTCCTCCTCACCCCTGCTCTGATATTCGACTTCAGCCCTTCCCCCAGCATCAGCCGGCGCCATCGCTAACCACACGCTGGGAACATACGGAGGGACATGAACAAGGTCTCCCCGGTGTTCGACCGGTTCCAGGGACATAGGGGAATGAACGGAGGCCCGAAGGCCGCCCCTGCCATCCAAATAAGCTCTGACCTACAGATCCAACTGCAGCAATACCCCCCCCCCACGCAACATTTGGTCGCCCTGAACCGGACCCAGCCTGCTGAAGAGCAAGAGGTTCCCAGCAATCACCCAAGGTCCCCCCCCCCGACCACCACCTCCTGGGGCGCCTCAGCCCATACGCCCACACAGTGACCTGAATCACCACGGGGCAACGGCTAGCCCTGCCAGCTTCTCTTCCACGCTCAAATCCACCTTAACATCTGGTGACGGAGGCCTACGATCTGCGGCCCCAACAATTCTCTGAACTCTGCAGGACCAGATCTGGGAAGGAGCTTGGAGCGTTTTTCATCCCTGGAGTCGCCTCCCGCACTCCTGGTCCCCTCTGTAACTCGTCTGACCGCAACCGGTCATCACAACCACCATGTCCAGGCAAACAAAGGTTAGCAAGGGCACGGATATATCCACCATGTTCGTTGCACCAGATAAAAATAAGAAACAGGATCCCTCTAAACTTACCCCACAGAAGCCACAAGAGGACAGGGGAGCCCTCGCTACTAAAGGGGACCTAGTAACCTTCATGGCGGACATTAAGGCAGAGTTCCGCTCGTGCTTCTCAGAACTTACCACCAAAGTGGAACAGACATACCAGAGGGTTACAGAAGTCGAGCAGAGGCTCGGAGAAATTGAAGACCATAATCGGGACTATACCACCGCTCTGGGGGAAATGCAGAGATCCATTGATACCTTGCAACACAAATGCGAGATCCTAGAGTTTAAACACGAAGACCTTGAAAACAGGGGACGTCGCAACAACCTCTGCATCCGGGACGTCCCGACCTCCGTCCCCGGCAACAAGCTGACGGACTACGTGGGGAGCTTCTTCGAGGCCCTACTCCCGGACCTAGATAAATCTCAGCTCTTGCTAGACCGAAACCACAGGCTATGTCCGCGCCGGGGGGTGGATTCAGAACCCCCCCCCCAGATGTTATTACCAGGGTCCACTTCTTCACGACCAAAGAGGCAATATCGGCAATCAGCCGCCAAGGAGAGGAGATCACTTTCCAGAGCACTCCACTTCAGATTTACCAGGACCTCTCACCACTCACCCTTCAGAAAAGGAGAGCACTCCGACCCCTGGCACTATTCCTCCAGGACCAGCAGGTCCGCTACAGATGGTTGTTCCCGACGGCCCTACAGTTCACATACAAGGGCACCCTACGCCGGATTAGCCACCTGGAGGACGCAGAGAAAATCATGAACCCAACCTCGCCCCGAGAGCTCTCCACGCCGAACCCGGAGGGGGCTGGGGACTCTGAGCCACTCCCCTCCCCAAAGCCCAAACGATCGCCATGGTCGACAACACAGCGTAACAACGGGAGGAGATGATCAGAGGCACTCCCACGTCCCCAGGTTCCAACATCATTTTCGCCTGGACTCACTTGGCCTCACTTAAATTAGGAACCGCCACCTTACTCCTAAACTGATGAGCCTCGAAGACGAAGGCGGCGGGCCATACCCATGGCTCATACCCACTCCAAGGATACTTTCCAACTCTGGTTCCTTGGAAACCCACAGTACACAATACTTGATGGGACAGTTGGCCCTGTTGGCCAAGGGTACGTCCGTACTCACAATGTCGGCCTACCCGCCAGTTAAAGTTGTGGCCCCCGTTGGGGTTCCGCGTTAAAACCTCAAGTGCAGGATGATATTCTAGGGATTCACAGCGGAAATGGCAGTTGAATCACCAGCTCACGGCCCATCCCCCCCAACCCAAGTAACGGAGAGTGAAATGACATCGCACCACCAAACCCTGAGGCTCCTCTCCCTAAATGTTAATGGACTGAACTCTCCTAACAAGCGAAAAGCAATCCTACTAAAGCTCCAGGACGAGGATGCTGCGGTAGCCATGCTCCAAGAGACTCATCTGCTGCCGGCAGATGTTACTCGGCTTCGCTCTCGGCTATTCCCGCTTCAATTTTTCGCCTCCGGAACAAGCAAAAAGGGAGGCACTGCGATTCTTTTTAGGAAAGGCTTGAACCCACAAGTTTCGGAAACGAAAACGTGCCCAGAAGGCCGATTTACAGCTGTCAAATGCCTCCTGCTAGGAGACCTTTACACCTTTATCTCGGTGTATGCCCCTAACACTGGACAATCACACTTCTATGACACCCTGGGTGCATCTCTCGCCCACTTCGTAGAGGGCCAAACAATAATCGGAGGGGATTTCAACGGGGTTCCCGACCCCACCAAGGACAGGTCACACCCCCCCCGACTCCAAGCGATTTCGCCCAGGCACTAAGCCTCCTCCGGCTGTTCAAGTCCTTGGAGATAGTAGACTCCTGGCGGGTGCTTCACCCCACCGAAATAGACTACTTCTTCTATTAATTCGTCCACCAAACCTTTTCAAGGATCGACCTGTTCCTGACCTCCCCGTAAACCTTGGCCTTCGTCAAAGAGGTATCCATCGGCACAAGAGCCATATCCGATCACGCCCCAGTGATCTTGGAACTCCGGGCCCAGAACCCCAAACTCAATAGTCCACGTAAATGGTCCTTATACGACCCAATCCTTAACGATATGGTGACCAGAGACAAGATCGCAGAGGGGATAAGAACTTTGATGAGAATCCAGCCTCAGACACTTCGCTAGCGAATAATTGGGACTCCATGAAGGCAGTGATTAGGGGTACCCTGATCGCCCAGGGAGCGGCCTATCACCGGGATAGGAGACAGACTCGGATAGCTCTAGAGGATGAGTTGAAGGAGGCTGAGGCAGTCCACAGGGAAAAAGGCTGGTCCCCTAAAATGCAGCGAATCATACGCGCTGCGAGGAAAAAACTAGAAGCCCACTATGCGGAACAATCCGCACTGCTAATGGCGAAAGCCAAACAGTCATACTACGCGAAGAACAACAAGGCGAACAGATTCCTGGCGGCCAAACTAGCCAAGCGAAGACGCATTAATACGATCACCGGGCTGCGTGATCCCAATGGGGTCACACTGTACTCAGAGCCCGAAAAGCAACGTCTAGCAACAGATCACCTGACCCAAATCATGACGGAAACCCCACGGAACCTACCGCAACAGATGGAATACTTGCAGAAGGCAGCATTGCCCCGTCTCCCTGACACGACGAGAGGCGAATTGGAGGAGCACATTACAGGGGAGGAGGTTGAGGAGGCCATTAAAGGAGACCTTAATCCGAGAAAACTAAATCCAAATCCGTTTCAGCCACTTTCGGGCTACCAAAATTAAATACCGGTGAACGGTGTCGGAAGCGGCCTCTTTCTGTGTACGTACGAGAGGTGCGGTTTGACACGTCTCTGCAGGTCCTCTCTTCTAACCTCAGCAGAGCGGAGTGGCGAGCGAGCGAAGAGCGGCCAGATATTCGACACAACTTGGTTCCGGGTCTCGCGTGGTTCCTCCGAGGCGCTGCCCTAGTCGCTCGGGTGATTCTGCAGTGGAGTGGAGCTGCAGAGCTACGGGGACGCAGCCGAGCGGTGGGTGAGCTCATTGAACGTTCTGGGGTACAGTTTTGTGGCTGGCATCATTAGGGAGCAGGTTAGACGGGTAGCAGAGAGCCTACGAGCCCGGGTTGACTCCGGGGGCGGGACCCCGCGGCCGGATTGTGGCTGGACTTGCTGCAGGCCACTCCGGTTGAGGTCACAGTTTACTGCTCCCTACGACCTCTCCAACGCGGGTTGTTTGGCCCATGAGCACACTCCTTGCGGTGTCGGAGGCGGCCTCGCGCAGCGCGATATCGCACACGCTGGGTGCAGGTGCGGCCTGACACAGCTTCTATGGTTGTTTGATCTCCCTGCCCCAGTTTAGAAGCGGCGTGCTCCTCTGTATAGTCATGTGTATACAGGAGTTACAGGTGGAGCTGATCAGTGCCATGAAGAACGGACACTAGAGGTGGGAGCGGGAGCATTCATGGACTGGGATTAACATTATTTGTCACAGCCTTAAGTGCACAACTACAATTACAAAACGTGATCCGAGTCCTGGTTTAGTGCCTGGCTGGCCGAGCGATTGCGGGGGGCCTCGAGTAACTTCCCAGTGGTGAAATCTTGCTGAATACGGTCTGTCCACTACCTTGGAGGTGAGCAGGGAGTCGGAAGTAACACTGAACTCAGCCCATTGAGGTTTATTAGCTCAGTACAACAAATAACAGCGCAGCACATTAACAGTACTAAGCCCGGTGGATCTACCGGAATTGTCAGCCCTCTATTGTTCCACTATATAATCTGTTATCTATCTAAGTGGATAATATCTGGAGACTGTGAGCTGATGCCTTTGACCCAGGGATAGAATAACAACAGTGCGCAAGCTGGAAATTAAAGTGGGCTGAACCCTGCAAATTGTGAGTCGCCGAAGCGAGCGGACTTGGTACCTGTAGCGAGTCCACTTGAGTCGTCTATAATGCAATCAGACAAGAATCTGAATCACCCTGTGTACAACCTAAGGAAGACCAAGTCAAGAACAGTTGCTTGGGGCCCCGCCAACAAGATGGCTGAGATGGATAATCTGAAACCCAAAGCAAAAGCAAAAAAAAGCTCTCCGATTAAGCAAGGTGTGATTACTTCCTTTTTTTCCCCCTCAAGAAATAAACTCAACTACAATTGAAGAAGTTACATCCGACCAACAAGAAAATCCTTCATTGAGTATATCTAATTTTGAAGATATTGACAACAATTCACTATTAGATCTATGTCTAAATATCCAGTGAAGCATGACACCTCAACCTGAAGTAAGATTCAATAACAACAGCAGTCTACCGATAGATAAACCAATGATCATACTTTCAGGGACATCCACGGCCATAGATCGACTAGAGAGACTCTCTGCATCTCCTAACCTGGCGTTAGCCTCAATGGAAGACGATCCTGATGAAGTAATTGACCGTACAGATAAATCTAGTACAGGGCTAGCCGAAATTGCCGAGATCCAGGCATCGGTAGCTTTGCTTCAGTTTGCACTTAAGATCTTTCTGAAAATGTCGGGGCGGATCCTAGTTAATATGGACATTCTCATCAGGGGAAATAAGGAGAGAACGATTTCTATCGAAGATGTGGAGGCAAATCTATCTGAGGCAATTCATACAACAAGTGAGATTGAAAAGCAACAAAATTTGGAGATCCATGAGGAGACAGATAGACCCGATCTAAACAGAAGCGATTAGCAAGAAAAACAAATAAGGGCAAAAGAGACAGTGCCACACAATTAACACCGACAGAGAAGAATGAGAGAGGAAGGACTACCAAGAAGAGACTTGGGCATTGGACCCTTTGGTACTAGATGGGTATACGCTGTTCCACGCAGCTGCCAAAAGAGGTGAAAAAGGCAGGCCTTTTGGTGGATTGGCGACAGGAGTGGCTAACACTTTAGGCTCCAGGCAGATTAGCTGTAACTGTGAAAACAACCTACTTGCAGTCGAAGAGATATTTGATGACATAGACACTATGGGCTCTTTCTTGCTGGTAAGCCTTTACAATCCACCTGGAGCAATATTAAGTGAACAATTGCAAGACTCCCTGCAGGATGTGCTGGCAAATTGGACACCTGCAGCTACTAACTCGGGACTAATGGTTTTGGGTGATTTCAATTGTCATATGAGAGGGAGGGCGTGCAAAATGCAGAACCCTAAACTGAAAGAGAAAGGTATTATGGTCCATAACAAAAAAGATATTGAGGGCAGTGCCTGGGAATCCCTGTTTGAATTTTGGGATATGATAATGCTTAATGGCAGAACAGCTAGTGATCATCTGGACAATATACTTGGTCCAACGGTGCTTCTAATAGCACGTTGGACTACATATATATATGTCCTGGGCTTCAAGAGCAGATTGAAGATCTGACAGTTATGCCCAATGCTTGGAGTGATCATGCCGCATTAAAATGTGTGTTGAGTATTTCCCGAAAACAGCCCTCCTTTAGCAATATGGGTATCGTAAAAGTCAATAAGACAGGTACCAGGATTTCCTCGTTAGACAAGAATATCGCACTGGCGGCGGAAACTCTGGGAATAGGAGCGCCTAAAGAGCTGCACAAATTTAACGATATGTCCATTAACTCCATAGAAGATTGGATTAGTGCTTTCTCAGGCAAACATGCTGCGGCCCCTATGGGGTGCATGATGAGTAGTGTGGGGAATAAATTACCATTTGATAAAATAATCAGAGATATGAAGTGTAATCTTAGAGCTGAGCTTCGTAGAGCCAAGAGATCAATGGCCCCCGGGGAAGCCTACTATCGTACAATTAGAGAGATTAAAAACAGATATAGATCTACCATTAAGGAGAAAAAAAAGGGCGGACAAGGTTCTTTCCTGGCAAAAATTGGTGAAGACTATATGTGAAAAGAAGACCCGTAACATCTGGTCTCTCTTGAGCGAGGCTCAGGGTACACAGAGGGGGGCATTAGTTAACCCTATTGAAGCGAGAGTGTGGGTTAAATTTCTAGAAAACAGAAATACGGAGGGTGAGGAAACAACAATGCTGGGCAGACCACCATGTGAGGCCCCATTTTCCGTAACGCACAAGCTCATTTTGAATAAAATCAAAGAGATAAAATCATCAAGAGCACCGGGACCCAACGGTCTGGCTAACATTGTCATGAAAGCGTACCCAGAGTTTTGGGCAAGTTTACTAAACATCCTGTTTCAGAAAATATTAAAGACAGGTAAAATACCCTGCTCCTGGCAGACGGCAATATTAATCCCAGTCTTTAAAAAGGGCAATAGACTCGACCCAGGCAACTATAGGTTGGCTCTCTATGCTAGATGCCACTGGAAAGATATTTGCCTCACTTTTGCTCAATGAGTTACAATCCTGGGCAGAGGACAAAGGAGTATTGTCTAGATTCCAAAGTGGGTTTAGACAAGGCTACTCCACTGCCCATAACATCATGATTATGGATATCCTGCGAACCAGAGCTTTAAGAATCGGATCGGTTCCACTCTATGCATTATACATAGATTTCTCAGCGGCGTTTGATTCCATACCTCGTAGTCGGTTGTGGAACAAATTGTATTCAATGGGCTGCCCTGATGGTCTAATATACTATCTAAGACTCCTGCACGCAAACAATTCAGTCAAATTGAAATTAGACCAAGAAGGCCACACAAGTCAAAATGTCATACAAAATAGGGGTGTCAAGCAAGGATGCGTAACAGCTCCTTTAATCTACAATCTATATGTCTATGACATCCCTGATGCTTTAAATAAGGTTAGCAATTGCCCACCGAAAATTGGGAAAGTTAGCTGCCCAGTATTAGCATACGCCGATGATTTGGTGATATTTGATCACACCATTAGCGGGATGAGAAGATCTGCGGTTGCATTATGGAAATATGCTGAAGAGAATGGCTTGAGCATTAATTTAGGAAAAACAAAGATCATGAGATATACAAAAAAAAAAGGTCTCCCGTGTTCAACTCACAGTAGGGGCAGTGAATATTGCATATGTCCCTTGGTATTGCTATTTAGGCATTGACTTTGAAAATATTGGGGATTACGTGGCATGTAAACAAACACGCTGTATTAAAGCTGCACAGTTGACCGCCTACTTTATAGATTTAAGATTAGTCACAGCGGTTTCACTTTATGGGATATACGGCAACTCTACATACAGGTGTTTGCCCCAGCGATAATATACGGCCTGGAAGCACTACTAGAGTCTGATCTGAGATGGCTACAGATATTAGAGGGTACATTTTGGCGACGTATGCTCGGTCTACCTCCCTCTATTCCTATGGCCATCATCAGATTAGAATTGGTTGTGACCTCTCTAAAGGCATTAGTGTTAAAGAAGAGAGCCTAGTTATATCTCAGAATGACTCGAGATACAAGTAATGGACTATTAACAGCGGTACATCAAGAAATAGAAAAGGAAGGCTTGACTTCCTCAATTCAGATGAACAATCTGCTCTCCGAAATAGGCTGGCAACCCAGAGATGGCAAATATTCAGAGAAAGTAAATAGAGCATTGAGTAAACGCGTTGACCTCTGGGATTGGCTGGAGAATTTTGAACATCTTAAGAGTTTGAGCAGCTACCATTTTGTGCAATATAGATTATTTGAATTTAGGAAACCCCAGAGATACTTGAATATCTGCCCATCCATTAGACTTAGACGGTTTATATTATTGCTTCGCCTAGAACAATTACCTACCCTAAGCAATACGGGGAGAAAAGACAGGATGGCCGTCGAGGAACGTATTTGCCGACTATGTAAAGTACAAGAGCAGTTGGAGACGGCAAAGCATTTGCTGACTGAATGTTCGGAGATGGCTGGTACTTTTGCTCCCCTCCTTGGTAGCTATGTGCATGAAACAACATAGATTGGGGAAGCCCTGTTTTGGCACCACTGCCTCAACTCCAATAGTTTACGTCTGTTAATAGCTATGTATACTATTTGGTTGCGAATTGAAATAAGATTGGGTATAACTCTTTAGAGGAATAGGTTTTATGAAGGCAATTCTTATATAGAAGGTATGAAATGTATATATATCTGCGAATAATATGAATCATTTTTTTTAAATAGTATTTTGTATTGTAAATTATGTGTATTTAAAATTGAATTTGAACTATGTTTGTATTTTTGCTGTTATTTAGTGTTAAATTTGTGTAAAGTTTATAATTTAAACTATAGCACAATAAATATTAAATTAAATCACTCAAAACACGGGCCCCAGGCCCAGACGGCTTTTCAACCAGATTTTATAAACTATTTAGATCTCAGCTGACCCACCCCCCTAGTTACTCTGTTCATCTCCTTCAGGGAAACGGGATCAGTAACCCCATCGATGCAGGAATCAACCACCATCCTCCTGCCCAAACCAGGGAAGGATCCGAGAAGCCTGACCTCCTATAGACCGATTGCACTTCTGAACATTGACGCAAACATATATTCAAAGATTCTGGTGAACGGCTTGAGTCGCGTCCTACCAAAGATTATCCACCCCGACCAGGCAGGCTTCATCTTACACCGGACGGCAGGTGACAACATTCGGAGAACCTTGAACCTGGTAGACCTTGCCTCCCGGAAGTCCCAGAAACTAGTCTTAATGGCACTGGACGCAGCCAAGGCATTTGATAGGGTGGATTGGACATTCATGAAACACACCCTGGGGGCCTTCGGCTTCGGGACAACATTCCAAACGATGGTTCTAGCTAACTATAAGAGTCCAAGAACCTTCCTGAGAATCAACGGGCATAGCTTGGCTCTGATCCCCTGTCCTGCGGAACCAGGCAGGGCTGCCCGCTATCACCCCTGCTCTTTGCACTCACCATGGAGCCCTTTGCCCAAAGAATTAGGCGAAACGACCAAATCAAAGGCCTACAGAGTGGCCCCATGCAACACAAAATCGCCCTATATGCGGACGACGTATTGCTTACGATCTCGGAGGCTCATTCGTCCCTGAAATATGCGCTACGAGCAATAGCCAGCTATGGTGAGGTCTCAGGCTTTACAGTAAAATTGACAAATCATCGGCTTTAAGCATCAGCCTCACCCCGACAAAGCGGGAGCCACTGGCCAAGATGTGCCCGATAACATGGGAAAAAGGGCCATCCCCTACTTAGGGGTCCACATCCCAGCTGACCCAAGAGACACGTATAAAGCTAACTTCCCCCGGTTGTTTAAAGAACTGAAAGGAGACCGAAAACGTTGGGCGACCCAAGAGATTTCACTGCTGGGGCGCATCACAGCCTGTAAGATGAACCTCCTTCCGAGGTTCCTATACGCCTGCGACTCCCTCCCAGTAGCGATTCCCGCACCAACTCTTCGCGATATCCAGCGAAAGATGCTGAAATTTATCTGGAAAGGTAAGAGAGCAAGAATCCCCCTCAGAACACTGCTAGGGGGTTCCAGACTGGGAGGGTTGGGGGTCCCAGACTTGCAGGCCTACAGAGTGGCGGCTCAACTAGCGAAGGTCCAGGCGTGGCAAACTATTACAAACCGCCCTACATGGGTAGAACTGGAACAAATCGCAAGTACCCCTACCCTTACGATTTTTGCCGCACATCCTACCCCCCATCAGAGCACACTGGGGAGACCTCCTCCTATCAACCAAGCATACCCTAAGCTCCTGGAACTGGGCGCTGAAGCGAAAGGAAGTACCAAGAGGCCTGAGCCCACGATCCCCGGTCTTCCATAATCCGGCATTCTCACCTGGTGCGCACCCTCGCAACTTTCAGAACTGGCGGGCTGGAGATTATAGACCAGTTATATATGGGAGAGATCCCCCTCACATTAGAGCAATGTAAGGAAAAGTTCCAACTCCAGTAGAGGGACATATTCACCTATATACAACTACGTCACTGGTGCTCGCACCCCCAAACTTTGCAAGCAGCGAAACGCCCTCCCACCGCCCTGGAACTCACACTTGGAGATCTTCCGGCTCGTGGCAGAGTATCCATCCTATATAGGCGCTTCTTAAGCGACTTCCAGGTCACAAGAACCCGCTGCATGGCCCAGTGGAAAGCGGAACTAGGTCGCCCAATAGAGGATCAAACCTGGGTAGACATATGGACCAGAACACACGCCTCATCCACCTGCATTACCAACAGGAAATGTGCGTACAAGATCATGCTACGGTGGTATTACCCCGCCCCTTAGACTCCACCATATAAATCCACAACTGGACCATTCCTGTTGGAGAGGATGTGGCCATCCAGGCTCCTTCTTCCATATGTGGTGGGCCTGCCCAAAGATCCAGCCATTTTGGAAGACATGCTTGGGGACCATCACACAAATTACCGGAACGGCGATCCCGCTGGAACCAGAGCCAGTCTTGCTGGGAGCTCCGATCCCTGCGATCTACCCGCGCTCTGGGACCAGATCGAAACTACTGACGCACTGTCTGCTAGCGGGGAAAACGGTCTTGGCCCGCTCTTGGAAATCCCCGGAAGGCCCTCACATGGCCCAATGGTGGACTAAACTTTGGGATATTTTGATTGTGGAGAAGGTGACGGCAGCGCAGGCGGGAAGTCTCCACCGATTCCAGAATATTTGGGCCCCAGTGCTTGAATATGACCAGCGCTTCCCCGCCCTGATCTACAAACCCACCAGGGTTCGATGGATCCTGAAGGACCAAGAGTCCCCTGAGGGAGACACATAGACGCTGAGACGCAAAATGGGCTAGGAGGAAAGATTCTGCCTCCGAGGACCATGGGGAAGGGGGGTGGGTGGGGAGATCTACCAGGGGGGGGGGGAAGGACTGGGGCTCAACATGCCTACATAATTTTTGCTTACAATGTTTTGTAAATATCAACCTGCCTTGATTTAAAATAAACAAAAAAAAAAAAAAAGAAAAGGCCCCCCTAAGTGGCCATTTGTATGCCATTACCTCACACATGTTGATCTACTCTTTCTGCAGTACCCCATACCGGATTTAAACAGGGTGCTCTCTAAAACCACCTCAGGGCTACTACTTGTGCCGCAACTACAATAAGGTTTATGACAAGAACCAGTAGTGTATTCCTAGGCAGCTTTGTGGGAATAGTCACACAGAACGGGGTGTTTAGTGTAACCCGAGCCGTAGCAGCTTAGTGTTTGGAAGATTCTTCTTGGGCTCTTTTTTCTAGGGCCTAGATATATCACTCCCAAGTCCAATGTTAAGTCTACAGACCCATAGGAAACAATGGTAAAATGTTCTGCACTATGAGAAACCTGAGGTGTTTCTGACGAGCTATTCCCAGAGATACATGGAAAATGCGGGCAAGACAGTGTATTCTTCTCTTCACAGAGAAACAACATATCACTACTCCCCTCGAACGTTCCGGAAACTAATAAGAAATGCATTTTTTGCATTCCCATTGCACAATTATAATCCCTGTTATTCCCCTACCAGACCTCTTGACAATAATCTACCCTTTGAAATTAACATCCACTGGGAGGAAGGAGGACGATCAAGGCAAGGGAGAAAAACACAAAACCCCTCTATTTCGCAATATACCTTCCCTCTTCTCTTTGATGCAACTACCTATCTGTCTAATCAGGAATACTATAACACCCACCATCCCAGTCAGTCTTCTCCCTGTCACTCTGACTATGCTTTTCCGAACTCCCAGTCTGCTTTTATAAAACAATACAGTTCCCACAATCCCCCCAATTCATTCCATAACCCAGAAGGGCTTTATGAAATACCTTTATTGAGAGCTGCGAGTGAAGGCTGAGCGTCAAGAGGGAGATGCAGAGGTAAAAAGTTGAAACTCAAAGATAAACTACAGCGGAGTGGTTCGGCACCTGGGTTACCCAATCGAAGGTCTCTGACGGAGGGTCTTTGAGTGAAAGTGAAATTGAAGAACTGAGTGAACTGTATTCAAAGTGGTCATGCAAAGGTCACAACCAAACCCCTTTGGACAATCGAAAGGCTTCAAACTTGTTGATGTTTAAGGTGAAGAGGTCTGAGCCCGACAGAGGGGGACCTTAAGTGTTTGTTGCATTTTGCTGATGAGAACACATGTGCATTTGAGCCTGACTGAGGGGAGTTCACATAGAAAGAAAAAGAACAGAAAGGTCGGCCCCGACAGGGGAGTACCTGAAGTACTTTACACTATGGAAAAGTTGCATGTACTTGAGCCCGACTGAGGAGAGTCTACATTCAAAGAAATGTCTGAGCACGACAAAGGGGGACCCTAAGTATTTGTTGTTTCCAGCCGAGAGACTCTTGATGGACAGAGAGAGAGAGACTTTGTTTAGGAAAACCCTACCTTGTGAACATGACTGCTTTCACGTGCCCCAGCTTTAAGTGTACTCCAAGCTCGACTCCTATTCTGCCTTGTCCCGTGGGGAAGGGGGAAGCTACAGTTCAGCAGTCCTCAACTACCGAACCCCTTGTACCTTTTATTTTGTTACACACTATTTTTGGTTACATATGTCATCATCACACACCCTTTTGTTATATAGAGTAAGGATTTGACAATAGTTTTTTAAATTATAGGCCATCTTTGTGTTTACACGACACGACTAGGACAGCGTTTTCTTGATTTTGATGGTCGTAGCTTGCTCTCATCTTTAGTCATTAGGTTTAGAATAGGTGTTTTCCAACCCATGCAAAGTTCAATAAAAACCCTTGAACTACATTTCTTGTGTATGTTGTGCTTCTGATACCATGCCTTCCTTACAGCACACAGGGATCTTGAAGCAATTTGTATCTAAAGTAGACCCCCATAGGGACCTGAGGAGTCACCAGAGGCATACCTTATGATTTACACTGACGAGGCCTCAGAACATGATATTGCAGAGGCGACTGATGAGGTCACAAGCATGGCAAGATTCAGTTCTGTTCTGGATCGACCATCTCAAAATGGAAAACTCACAGACAAGGGAGAAATGCAGGTAGAGTTGTTCCAGAGACGAGCCTCCATCGTGGAGCTCCTGGAGCAGCAGCAGGCATATCCAAGGATGGATGGTAATGTTTATTTGTAAAGCGCCTATACACAAGGCAAGTGTTTCAAGGTTAGCAATAGAAGACCCAGACTTATGAACCTAGATGGCCAGCTGAGGTCAGAGGGACTCCATGACGAAGTGCAGGTGAAGAAACAGACTGAAGAATAGAGAAACAGCTATGGTGACCCTGGTCAGGGGTCACTGGTTGCAGTTCGAAGAAAGAAAGAACAGCAGCTCACGCCTCTGGAGGTCACACCTTGAAGGGATAATCTTTTCACCTTCATTTTTCAAATCAATTGTTAATTCGTATTTGTACGCCAGAACATGCTGTGTGTTTTCGCTGATGTGGTTTCTTAAAGGCTGAACATTTCATGAATTTTAATCATTTGAGTTCAAATAGATACACATTAATGGGTTACAATTTCATAGTTACAGAAACACGTGATCACATTGTTAGACATGGATGTGGTAAAGGGAAAGGAAGATAGAGAAGATAAGAAAATGAAACAATTACATATTTTTCATATTTTTTTTAGCATATTACGACCTTATGTACTGTCTCTTAGCTAGTTTTGTTGAGAAAATATTTTGCATGAGAATGTTTGTTCAATGTTCGCTACAATAACATTATTTGAATCAATCATCAATTGTGGCATCTTACCTAGATTCCGTTTGTTTGATGTTATTTTTTTGTTTGAATATGTAAAGAATCATGCGAAGCAAACATGTGTTTCCATTATAATCTCTACTCCTACATCGGCTTGATGGTTGTTCCTCATATGACATGTATTACTTACCGTAAAAGCATTTCTGGTGGTTGTATCTGCTTAGATTCACATGCTGCGCATTATCCTACATCCATTGGTCACTGAGGAGTATTGCATCTTGTTTTTTGAAAGTCGAAAAGGGTACGTCGACATAGGCGTGTCTGTAACACTATCCCTATAGTGACGTGTAGTGTACTCAAAATCGCTCATGCGTTGAGGTCCCTCTGTTTGTCTTTCTGCCATGGAGGAGCCTTATGACTAACGTGAGTGAGTACAGAAAAGAGAGAAAGTAATAAGACGTCTATGTTCCTTCCATCCGAGCGGGGAGAAAGGGTGGGCGCATGTGAATCTAAGCAGATGCAACCATCAGAAATGCTTTTACGGTAAGTAATGCATGTCTTCTGAGGTTTGTTAATCTGCTTAGAATCACATGCTGTGCATAGACTAGCGAGCAATACCCGGAGTTGGAGGTGGGTTGTGAGAAGGAACAGTAGAGAAAAGGTGTCTTAGTACTGCTTGACCCACCTGGGAATCTTATCTAGAGTGAGCATCTAGACAATAGTGTTTTGTAAAGGTGTTTACAGAACTCAAGGTTGCCGCTTTGCAAATGGACTCTAGGGGAACATTTGCAATGAACGCTATGGATGCCCCAGTGCCTCGAGTAGAGTGTGCTCTAGGCTTGAAGGGCAGTTCTCTTTTAGAAAGAGTGTAACCGAGAGTGATGCACTGGACAATCCATCTAGAGATAGTGGATTTGGAGACTGCATCCCCTTCTCTTCCTGCCGCCACTGAGACAAAGAACTGATTAGTCTTTCTTAGTGGACAAGTTCTTTCCATATAAAACATGACTGCCCTGCGCACATCGAGTGTGTGTAGGCTCTTCTCCCCCAGTATTTTGAAAGAACATTGGTAGTTCTATAGACTGGTTGACAGGAAACTTCTAAATGAAAATCGGTGCAAACCTAGAGTGTGTGCGTAGAACCACCTTATCTTTGTGAACTGTTACAAAGGGATCTAAGATAGGGAGCACTTGTAGTTCACTCACTCTCCTAATGGAGGTGATAGCTATCAAGAAAGCAGTCTTAAGAGTGTGATTCTTAAGGGTTGCTTTATGCATGAGCTCGAAGGGGGAACCCATTAGCCTGGTTAACACAACATTCAGGACCCATCCGGGAGCTGGGTTAGATATAGGAGGGTGAATTCTTTTCACTCCCTCCATGAAGGCTTTAATAACTGGAACCTTCCACCATGACACCTTATGTTGAGACGTAGTGTAGGCGGAGAGTGCAGCTAGGTGAACTTTAATAGAATTAAAGACTAAACCTGAGTCCAGCAAGTGAGTCGGGTATAAAAGAATATGTGTGGGAGAGCAGTCAACGGGGTTGATGCTCTTTGAGTTACATCAGATGAAGAACCGTTTCCACTTACTAGAGTAGCAGTAGCGAGTGTTCGGTTTCCTAGCCTCCCTGAGAATGTCCATGCATCTCTGAGGGAGCTGCAAATGTCCAAGTTCTATGACCTCAGGAGCCAGGCTGCCAAGTTCAGGGTCTGTGGGCCTGGGTGCAGCGTTCGGCCCCTGTCCTGTGACAACATGTTGTATGGGCAGGGTAGTTTCACTGGAGGAGACAGTGACATCTCCATGAGATGAGCAAACCAGGGTTGGCGGACCCATATGGGGGCCACCAGTATCATGGTAACTGGTTCCTGGTGCATCTTGTGCACTATTTTGTTGAGAAGGAGAGTCGGGGTAGGGGAGGGGGGGTTGTGGGGGATTTAAGCGTAGACAAATTTCCCTGACCATGTTATCCAGAGGCCGTTCCCCTTGGCATTGGGTGTTCTCCAGAGTTGCGAACAGGTCGATCTCTGGGAAGCCCCATTCTGTGAAAACGTTGGAGACAATGTCTTCGTGTTATCGCCATTCGTACTCTGTGGGTAGAGGGAAGTCTCTGCTGAGTCCGTCTGCCAGAAGATTGAGTTCCCCTGGTACATGTTGAGATAGCAGGAACGTGTTGTGTTTGAGAGCCCACTTCCAGATGTTCTGGGACAGCTTAGACAGTCCTGTTGAGTGAATGCCCCCTTGCTTGTTCAGGTAGTACATGGCCGTGGTGCTGTCTGTGAGGAACAGCACCGTCTTTCCTTGTAGGTGTGTCTGGAAAGCCTTCAGTGCTTTGAAGACCGCCAAAAATTCCAGTAGGTTTATGTGTTTGGACGCCACACTTGGAGTCCAAACTCTGTGTGCCGTCTGATGAGATAGGTGAGCCCCCTATCCTGAGAGGGATGCGTCTGTGGTTAAGTGGCGTCCACTGCGGGGGTGGCGAAGGATTTCCCCAACACAAGGTTATCCCTCGACCACCACCGTAGCAATAGAACCAAGGCTTGCGAGACAACCACTAGATCATCCCACTGTCCACTGGCTTGACACCACTGGCTGTTGAGCCACTCTTGAATTGGGCGCATGAACAGGCGCGTGTGAGCGACCAAATAAATACTTGACGCCATCATTCCTAGCAATCGCATGGCTTTGCGTACCGTCCCCTCTCGACCGGCTACATATTGAGGGATCTGAAACAGCATGTTTTGGACCCTCTTGCTGGAGGGGAAGACGAGCCCGTCCTTTGTTCAAATTAGAGCCCCTAGGAATTGCTCGACGTGGCTGGGGTCTAGACTGGACGACTTCTTGTTGATGGAGAAGCCCAGGTGAAACAAGAGGTCTATAGTTTTTTTGGGTATTTGAGAAGCATGTTTCGTAAGAATCCCCTGTTATGAGCCTGTCGTCGAGGTAAGGATAGACCGGAATGGACAACCAGCGCAGGTGTGCCACTCCCACTGCCAGTACCTTCGTGAATACCCTTGGCGCGGAGGCTATGCCGAAGGGTAGAACTTTAAACTGAAGTGTTTGCCTTCTATCATGAACCTGAGGTATTTCCTGTGCGCTTGCAACATTGAAATATGAAAGTATGCATCTTTCATGTCTAGTGTTGCCATGTAATCCTCCTGTGTGAGCAGGGGGATTACTTCCTGCAAAGTCACCATCCAAAACTTTTGAGGTTTTACAAATTTGTTTGTTGGGCGCAGATCTAATACAGGGCGCATGGTTAGATCCTTTTTGGGTACAAGGAAGTGCACTGAATAAATACCCTCCTTTACCTGAGACAGGCACGACCTCTATGGCTCCTTTTGCAGCAGCGATTCCACTTCCTGAAGAAGGATGAGAAGGTGTTCTGGTGTGAGACGTCTTCTCTTTGGAGGTCTGAATGTCGGGGACCGACTGAATTCGATACAGTAACCATGGGCTATTGTTGACAGTACCCACCGGTCTGTGGTAATTCCCTCCCATGCTTGCAGAAATTATGTTAATCTGCCCCCGACCGGAGATGCATGGGAGGGGACCCCAATCTTCGGGTCATTTGGTGGTGGTAGCCGGGGAGCCTCTAGGAGTAGGGCCCCGACCTCTTCCCTTTCCACGACGTTGTCCTCTTTGAGCATACTACGTTTTATAACCACTGGTTCCCTGAGGGTAGGACCAGTTGCTGGCTGAGGTGTATTGCTGTTGAGTTTGTCATTGGCCACGAAAAAATCACCTATTGCCATATCCGCGCTTATTAGGGGGTCTCGTGATTTGGTCCAGGGTCCTTAATGTTTTGTGCTCCTTCTTAGCTGTTTCCAGTGCGTCATCAACCGACTTACCAAACAAGTTGGAATCCTCAAGGGGTTTGTTGATGAGGGACGCCTGTGTTTCTGGCTTGAAACCTGAGTTTCTGAGCCATGCATGTCTTTTAAGGAGTACGCCCTGGACTAAGGAACGGCCAGCCGTTTCCGCAGCATTTAAAGTATTCTTGATTATGTTTTGGTTGACTTGAGTGCCTTCTGAGACGCTGGCCAATAAGCAGGAACGAAAGGGCTCAGGGACTTCTTGTAGACCTTCGCCCAACAGGCCCCATTGGGCATCAGCATAACTAGCCAACAGAGAGGTATTGTTGGCAATGAGCGTGGCGAAAGCTGCAGAGGATGTAATCCTTTTCCCTAGAGCATAGAGATTTTTCCCCTCTTTATCGGGAGGTGCCTCACTGGTAGACAGCAGAACCCCCACCCTTTTTCTCGTGGGGGTCGCCACCAGAGAATCTGGTATGGAATGACCCCTGATATGTAAGGGATCTGAGGGTGAGGGGCTAAAAAGCTTCTCGATCCATGGGTTGACACCTCTATAACTAAGGCAGGTGTAGATCAAGAGGGAACGAGACGTCTCTTGATGGAGCCAAGGAGAGGTATGGCTTGACTAGCAGGTGGCTTTTCTTTGATTAATCTTTCAACAAAATCGACTTCTGGGGTAGCCTCCCCCGTATCGATTTGAAAGTGTGCTGCCGCCTTGAGTAGCATGGTATTAAATGTGGATTGATCGTCCACAGGTGAAGGGTCTCTGACAGGCGTAGTCTGTCGAGGCTAGATCCAGAGCATCAGGGTCCGTTGACGCCCCTAGGGACTGCCAAGGCTGTGGCTCGCACATGCGGGGTTTCTTCAAAGTCCCCTACAGGGTCTTGTATTTCCTCAGTATTTATGAATTCATCCTCTTCCTGAAAGTGGGGATCCTCTTCAGTGAGGTCATATGTGTCTAGCTCTTCCTCTTGTGGGTCTAAAAGTCTTGGGAATTTGGCTCTAGGGTCTTCAGGTAATACCTCCCTTGGCCTTTTAGGTGTAGTGTGTTCAGAAGTGGACACAAACCTATCCAGCCTGTTCATGCAGGATTCAAATCTCTCCCTAGTCCAGAAGTTTTCAAACTGTGGGCGTGCCCCCCCAGGGGGGCACGGCAGACTCCCAGGGGGGGCGCCAGAGCCCAGCATGAAATGTAAAAAATATTTTTTTTAGTTTTTTTTTTTTTTTTTTTAAGATTGGAGGAAATGGGAAGGGGCAGATCATATGATCAGACTGGACCATAAAACGGTCTTAGGCACCAATGAAAAAAGGCCCAGCAGTTGCAAATGGATATTCAGTCCCTTAGTCACAGACTGTTTTAATAGTACCCAAGGGGTTGTTTTTTGTTTAAATGTAAACAAATGGTGATATTTAATTTATTCAGCAAGAATGGTCAAAACTACTAGCTGCATAGTGAAGTATCTCCTCAAACTGGACCACATTGGCCAAAAAAGTGGCCCATTTTGACTGGCCTACACTAGCATTTCGCATTTTTGGTATGGTCATCGCCCTATAGGCCAGTCCAAGCCTGCTGGCTCATCCATAATGGGTGAGGGGGCGTCCACCCACTGGCCACCTCCCCATTATGGAGGAGCCAAGGAGCCAGCCCAGTGAAACACTGAGCACTCCCTCGGCTGCTTTTTCCAGCTGAGGGAGTGCTCCTGGGCTGGCTGAACTGTCAAAGGGAAACACTGTTTGCCTTTGACAGTTCATTTCCCCAGCCGCACATGATCACTGAGTCATGCAACGCTGGGGGTGTTTTGCTTCACCAGCCTTGTATAGCTCATTGGAAATGCTGGCTGGGGCACTGCATGTATGTATGTGCGAGGGGGTGCTCCTGCGCCTCCTCGCACATACGGGCAGAGCAACCTGGAACGGGGCAGTTTAGAAACCACACGCAGGCCCCTGCAGAAGGTACGTTTAGGGTGATTTAATTTATTTATTAAAAAAAAATGTTTTGATTTATTTTTTATTTAAATGTGTATGGATGTGTGGATGCTTGTGTTATGGGACTTTGGTGGGATCAGGATGGGCGGCAGCACTGGGATAGTGGTGGGAGTAGGGTGGGGAGAGCTCAGGGTCTGTACTGGGAGTAGGGTGCGGTGAATGCACGCAAAAGTTCAAAGCGATTTCTACATACTGTCCATCTGGCACTTTTGGGGGGCCCTGCCTGCCCAAACTTTGCTCAGGTGGGCCCAGGCCAAAAAAAAGTTTGAAGACCGCTGCCCCAGTCCATTGGGATGACCCAGAACGGTCTAGTGGCGGAAAAGCTTGCTCCTCCGCCTCTAGGCGTCGAGATCTCTCCCATAAAGTCACCCTCTGAGAACCCTTCCCGTGGGTCCGACGGTGGGGAAGTACGTCTGGGTGTCTCTTTCGACGTAGAGGGAGGTTCCAGCTTACCTTCACGAGGTTTCAGCGTGTCCCTGACCTTTTGAGCAGGCTTTAGTGACTTCTTCACCAGCCGTTTCTGAGAGTCCTGGGAGACTATCCTCGCAATGCTTTCCCCGACCATCCTCTCCGTTGAGGGCTGGTCGTGAGTAGTGTTCGGCGGAGCCGGAACCTTGCCGTCGACAACGCATTCTTCCGAGGCGTCTCGACGGATGATGTTTTAGTGGTAGCACCTTTTGTACTAGACGGCCCAGTCGCTATGTGCGCATGCAGCTGTGGGGAGGGCTGCCGACCCTTACAGTTGGTGGAGGCAGCCGGCTGTGTCGGCGTCTCTGTTGGCGCTGAGGCCTTCTTTGATTTACCTGACGAATGGCTGTGGGTTGTGTGCTTAGTGACTTTTTTGTGTCGGTCAGCGTCGCTGGGGTGTACATCCCCCAAAAGCAGGGCCGGAGCCGTGCCTTTCGGGGCCGGGGACAGATACGACAGAGCGAGAGCGCTCCGATGAGAGGTCAACAACCTCCGTTACGGAGGTGGAGTTATCACTATCCCCCTCGTCACACTCAGTGGCGGCGGCAGCGGGCAAGGAATCAGCCTTTGACATCCCGTAGGCTGCCCACCTTTTGACCCTGCGTTCCTGCAAAGTATTTGGTCGAAGGAGCTTACAGGCCGCACAACCAGCCTCGTTGTGGTCGAGGGGTAAGCAGAGGTTGCACCGCTTATGCTTTTCCTTCCACAGAAATTTGCCCTTACAACGTGGGCAAAATCTAAAAGTAGTCCTCTCCATAGCTGAGGACGTAACCAGTGATAACGACCTGGAAGGAAAGGGGGAAAAGGAAAGGCATTCTAGAAGAAACAGAAATGTCCACCCCGACCCCCACTCCCCCTACTGTGTAGGCCGGCGAGGCCGGGCCACATGTTCGGCAGCGCCGATAGGATCATTGTCTGTCGAAAACCACCGCCGTCGAAGATCTTGTCTCAGCAGGGAAGTGGAATGGCCGTCGAAAGAGGGCTGGAGGTGATATGAGCTAACAATAATTAACAAAATCGACCAACGGTCAAGTCAATGGCAATTTCTCTTACGAGCTCTGCTTAAGGCGACCAGTATTCTGGGCAGAAAAAAAAAATCTGAGGGACCTCGACGCGTAAGGGATTTTGGGTACACTAAACGTCACTATAGGGATAGTGTTACAGACACGCCTATGTGGAGGTCCCCTTTTGGACTTTCGAAAAACAAGATGCAATACTCCGCAGTGACCACTGGATGTCGGACTATGCACAGCATGTGATTCTAAGCAGATTAACAAACATCAGAAACTTCAATATCCCGTTTGACCAATCCCAGGGTATTATCACTGCTTCCATGGGGGAGGCTCCTTCTCATGAGGCCAGGGAGATGAGACCGCTAACCGATAGTCCTCCTGGTGGTGGTACTCAGTGGGTGGATCTCATGGGAAGAGAATCCCTCTGTGGCACTAGTCACAATCACCTTGGGAGAATGCAGTATCTACCGCCTTCATTTCAGTCCTCTTCTTTCTCTTCACCCACTCAGTTCCCTTTTGTCTCCTAAATCTCAATGTATTTTTCTGGAGGATTTCTGTCACATAAAAAATACTGGGACGAGGAAGAGTGAGGCTTACCCAGGTGGAGTGACTATTGCCACTGACACAAAGAAGATAAAAGCAAGAAGCCAAAGCCCACAGTGGAACCAGCATTTGCAGTACAGTCTACGACAGACCGCTGTGATGATATAATTAAGGAAGGACTGTGTACCTTGTCAGGCCAAGGCGGGGAAAGCCAGCCCTGGAGGAGTGAGGAACAAGATGCTGGTTCATAGCGAGAGACCCGAGAAGCAAGGAATGAGACGTTGCCCCGACCAGCGAAGCCAAAGCAAGCGGAAGACACGCAGCCAGGACACGAGGGGGAGCTTTCCGATGCAGAGCTGCGGAGGACGTAATGCCAAATGAAGAGGCAGTGCAGAAGCCCCGCTCAACTCCCAGGACAGACCGGAGACCGCAAAATTTCCCAAAAGGTAGAGAAAGGGTTGTGCTGGCTGGTGGGAAGCGGATCATTATTCTGGGATATAAAACTAACTGTAAAAGCTGGAGTAAACTTTATAAAACATCCCATGTGGAACAGTACCTGGCAGGAGAGCACACCAGGTCTGTTTAGTTGGGCACTGAATAAAGCAGTTGCAGAGAACCTGCAAGACCAGAATACCACGGTCTGGGACCCACATGAACATACAAACATGGATAACTAGATGGAACAGTACCTGGCAGGATAGTACACCAGGTCGGTTCAGTTGGACATTGAGTGAAGCTGGTGTAGCGAACCCACAGAAACAGCACAACAGTGTATGGCACCCATATGAAGTGGGGGAAGCTCCACAAAAGAAATGTACATGGGTCAAGCACACACATGAGAGCAGAGAATCATACAGTCAAAGGGCTGAAGTCCAAAGCAAGTCGTGGAGAGCCCAAAAGGCTATAAAAGAGTCTTGGACCCGCACAAAAGGAAAAGGAGCTGTCGAAGAAGAAGTTGGAGAGACCGCTAGGCAGCCCAGAGGGATCTGGGATTTATGTGACAAAGAAAGAGAAGTACACAAAGTTAAAATAAGGGGTTCAGGACCCATTGTCAAAGGAAGAGGTATTTTCGGTAATACTAAATTCAATAGTCAAGTCTGTCAGGATAGTGTACCAGATTTGAGACTGCAAGTGTGAGTTGGAGAAAGAACAAGGGGAAGGTACTTTCTGCACTGTTAAAAGGAAATCATAAGAAGGTCTACAGCTACGTCTGGCAGGATAGTGAACCAGACTTAACACTGTTTTGAACGCTGAAGGGTATGACAAGGGAAAGAGACTTGCCCCTTGAGATTTGGGAACAGTATTTAAAAGTCGCTCATCATGTTTTATACTGAAGAACTGAACATTTAACGTCTGTATCAGAAGGAGAGGATCCTCCTTCTGGATCAAGAAGACCCCTTAGTTATGTTTAGTGTAAGGGACGGAAAGAGGTTTGGACACAGAACGGTGGATGTTTTAGTTTTACAAAACACCCTGACAAAGTCCTGAGTGTTTATGTTGAGACAGGACAACCCCCTCAGAGAAATAGGGCAAGATAGATTTTTCCTATTCTTTATTTTGATAACAAAAGTCTTTGTCAAAAAGCATGCCACTGTGTCAGACTCTTACTTCTGCACCCTTACACCTGTCCTTCAAATTTATCAAAGCTAGATGACTCACATTTTGTTAAAGGAAGGTGCAATTTGCTATTACACTCGAGAGGAGTTCCGCGGGGTTATCGGTTGCCATTTTGTGAACGTATACTGTAATTAGCCATAGTGACATCATATATGCTTTGGCGTCTGATGTGGTTTGTGCCTAATGATGTCATAGCATGTCATACTGTTTCACACGCAGTGTCAGGACTCCACAACACTTACCCTGGCCACGCTCATTATGGCAACAGTGGCGTCTGAAACACTATGGCCACCGTTGCCACTTCAAGATGGCACCCGCATTGCCACAACGTCCCTGAGATGTCACATCATGTATAACATCGTCAAGATGGTGCCAGACTGTCTGCCGGCCTCCAGGCGTCCTGCAGACTTCAGAGGCACATAAGAAACGGTTTGCCTCTGGAACAGTTCAGTTTGCTGTTCCCTCGCCAGTTCCCTTCCTGTTCTTCTCTATTCTGTTGCTCTATTCTGTGTTCCTGCTGCCTCTTCTGGTCTGGTCTGACTGCCTGGTTCCTCATCATTCCTCTGAAGTCGCCACACCGCCATTCCTGGTTCCTGCTTCTTACATCTTGAAGGGTTTTTATTTCCCATGAGGGTTTCCCTAAAGGGCTTTGCCCTTGGGGGCACTAGCTGCTTGGGACGTTATTCCAACTAGCAGTGCCTTCAGGAGGCCTAACTCTACACCATCGCTCCTGTACCACCTATACTGGATCTGATCCAAGATTAGTGCTTAAATCCTGATAGTAAACAACGTCCACAAATTTGGATCAAATACAGCAACTTGTTGCTGCTGTCCAGACACTAACCTCTGAGGTACGGAACCTCAAAACCGAAAACAAAAACTTCTGCCAAATGGTCACTGCTAAAATGGTACAGCCTCCTGAAGTTTCAGCCGGATCCTTGCCATGTAGAAAATACAATGGTAATCCCAAAAAACTAAAAGAGTTCTTAGATGCACCTTCAAGGCATCATATTTCCCTTCTGATAGAGCTAAAGTTGGTTACATGATCTCAAACCTAGCTGGGAGTGTCTTGGCCTGGGCTATCCCTTTGACTACAAACCACCAGGTGTTGGACACTTATCAAGGTTTTGTACATAGCCTGAAGGCCATGTTCGGACGCTCCAAACGTATACTCTCTTCACAGGAATCCCTGCTGGACCTCAAACAAGGACCCGCTGACGTCTTATCGTATATCACACGGTTTAAACAACTAGCTGCAGATTCTACTCTGCCCGACAAATCTCTAATGGCAATATTTCGACGTGGGTTAAACAATGAGTTTAAAGATGAAGTGGCTTGTTTTCCACATGCTCACAATTTGACCAAGTTAATTACCTTTGTCATGCAGATCAAATTTAGGATCTCAGAACAACACAACAAAAGAATGAAGTATCATCCTCTTAGCCTTCCTGTGAGATCCCTAGTGATGAGTGATGCCTGGCCCTATGGATGAAACCGAACCAATGCAAATTGGTGCAGCTCGAGTACCTTTATCACCAGAAGAAAGGGATCGTAGGCGCGCCAAAGGACTGCTTGTAATGTGCATCAAAAGTACATCTAGTGAGAGAGTGCCAAAATGCTCCCTGCCATTTGAAAACATATCTTCCTGGTCCTAAAGGGGACAAAAGGACTGGGATGTCATCTCAAGCCCCTGCAAATATATCCCTACACTGGAAGGGATATGATCTATTAAACATTTTAGCTTTGGTGGGCTGGGGAGCCACTGAGAATTTCATGGATGAAACTTGGGCTCAACACCACAGCATCCCACGGCTCCTTAGAGAAATCATCATTCCTGTGGAAGGAGTGGACGTTCAACCCCTATCTTCAGGCCCTATCAAGACCTGTTCTATAGCCCTGGCTGCTCAGATATCCTTTTATTTTACAAAAAGAAGATATGTAACAGAGTGCTTGTGTAACTGGGTATCCAATCAGACAGTTTTTAAATAACGCATTGTGCTCTCATTCACAGAAATACAATTTTTATTCATCAAAAAAACGCGCACTATTAAGAACAATCATAAAAACGATCATACCATGTAAAACATTGTAAAAGATACAGCACCTAAAAAAACAACAACACAAGTAAACCAATGTAAGTGGGTCCTAATCATATAGTACACTCAGGGCCAAACGTGTGACTCATTCACACGGTGGTCCTATTGCCGTTACAATTCCGGCTATAGAATATTTCCTTTTATACTTTATAACTTGTACAAGTTTCTGTCCATTAACTACAACAATTTAGGACATTCTTCAGGGGTGTATGTTGTCTTGTGTCTGTTATATTCAAGAAGGTTCTGGACTTTTTAAATAAAATTTGTTTCACAACCAAAGTGAGGTACCCTCGCAGGCTACTCGGGTATGTATCCCTGAGCCTCTGGTCAACCTTGATTGGTTGCAGTCGACAGTTTCCAATTTCTTTGGAGTTTCTTGCCTTTTTCCTCTCCTACCATTCTAGGGTCACTGGTTCTTTGGAAATGCCCCTCCTGGTAAGTATAGTTGGTAGTAAAGTAGATGAGCGACCATACCATATGTCAGTAGCACATTTTATTGTGGGTCTGTGCTTCTAGACGGAGTGAAATAATGGATGTACGGCACCAGAATTCAAAATTTCCAAAGAGGTACAACATCTGCTTGTCAAGCTCTACCTTCCTTGAATCTAAACATTTCTCATCTTGGGTCCAACAGGAATCAACTTGTGGTAGCCAAAACACGTGCTCATATATCCTTCCACACAGAAGAGCTAGAGTTTTATCTCCTTAAGGCAGTACACTATCCTGTTATTCTAGGATTACCTTGGTTAAGGATACATAATCCATTTATTAATTGCCTCCACATAAAGAAGATGATTGTGCTATCAACCTACTTCCTCAAGCACAGGTTCCTTTTCCTTTTGGCAGGATGTACAGCATGCCCGGCCCAGAAAAAGACACATTATATGCATATTTGCAAGCCAACCTATGATGCAGCTTAGTTGCGGAATCCAAATACCCAGCGGGAACTTTGTTTTTCCTTCCAAAAAAGGA
Source organism: Ambystoma mexicanum (assembly GCF_040938575.1). NCBI lineage: Eukaryota > Metazoa > Chordata > Amphibia > Caudata > Ambystomatidae > Ambystoma > Ambystoma mexicanum. The sequence goes on along the minus strand of NC_090921.1, from coordinate 523,396,125 downwards.
AACCACAGACCTCTGTCCGTGTATCGACTACTGCAGTCTTAATAAAGTGATGGAAAAGGATAAATACCTCTTGTCCTTAATTCCTGATGTTTTGGAGGCAGTCAGGGAAGCCAGCGTATTCATGAAGTTGGAGTTACCATAGCCTGTCATCTCATTAGGATACGTGCTGCAGAGTCACTTTGAGGACCACGTAATGCCCTTCGGGTTAGCAAACGCTCCCCACTCCCCTCCACATTCTAATGCTTCATGGACAACATTTTTGCAGACTTATTTTTACACACAATAGTGGTTTACCTTGACGATATCCTAATTTTCGCAAGAAATCTGGATGACCACCAGCAACCAGTCAGGAATGTAATGCTATAAAGTGAACATCTCCAGTAAAGGACATCCAGACAGATGACTCCATGGCAGAATGTTACAAAGCTTTATTTACATAGCTACAGGTTCAATTTACTCTCAGTACATTGGTAGCAGGACGGCACACTCACTACCATTCTCTGGCATCTCAGCTCAGGTCTCAACTCACACTCTACAGAACACTAACATGTTATGATTCATCCAACATTCCTTGAGCTGTCAATCACCCAACACTTGCAAGCATTCTAACAAGAATCAGGAAATTAAAGTTACTTACTGTAGCGACTAGGGTACTCATAGTCCTTAGTTCCCTATCCTCCGTCCTTGTGGCCTTGACCCAACATGGGGACGGTACTGGAACCTTTGGCAGCGAAAGATTGAGCTTCCCCTTCCAATTAAGTACATTGCGCAGCCCCGGCGCGGTAACACCCCAAGATCACGCCCTCCAGCGCCTCACCTCAGTCCCCTTTTAAACACATCGGGCACGTTGATACCTGGCATACAAGCGGGGGACAGTGCGGGGGGACGTATGGAGGAAAGGGGACTAAGGACTATGAGTACTCTAATCGATACAGTGAGTAATTTTAATTACTCATACCTTCCCATCCCCTTTCCTCCATCCTTTGAGTGATTCCACCAAACCAGACCATTGGGTGGAGCTGTGACAACCTGCCTCATACTTCAGAAGAAGCAAAAAGGTTCTTTATCATCGCCTGACTGAACTCTGCATCCTGCCTAGAGCTGGTATCCTGAGAATAGTGCTTCCAGAACGTAGACGGAGTGGCCCAAGTAGCCGCCCTGCTGATGACATCCCAAGAAGCATGTCTCTGAAAGGCGACCGCCGTAGCCTTTGCACCGACCACATAGGCATGGAAGCCTCCGAAAAGGCCTGGACCATCCAACGGGCAAATGCAGATTTGAAAGCCTGGGTGCCGGGAAACAAGCCCCCAAAGGTGATGAACAAAGTTTCAGACTTCCTGAAGGGTTTTGTCAGGGAGAGAGAGAACTTGAACACTCTCCTTAGGTCCAAGGTATGCCACGCCATTTCAGCATCCAAGTGAGGGTTTCGGAAAGGATACCAGCAAGCAAATTTGATGATTCAAATGGAATGGAGATACCACCTTGGCTGGTGCGCAAGATGACCCTGTCATAATGGAAAGTAGTGAAGGGCTTGCACGATGTCAGAGCCTGCAGCTCGCTGACCATGTGCGCCAAAGTGAGCGCCACCAACAGCACTGCCTTGAGTGTCACCAGCCTGATGTTCAATGAGGCCATCGGCTCAAAGGGCTTGTGCTGCAAAGCTGCAAGAACCACACTGAGATCCCAGACCAGGTGCAGCCTATGAACCGGAGGAAAGAGCCTAGAGAACCTCTTGAGGTGAGCCTTAACCACTGGGTGGCCACTGAAAAAACATGCTCTGAGGGATTCCCCAATGGCTGCCAAATCGGTGCAACAGTTATCGACCTGAACGACAGAACAAGCCAGTACATCGTCAAGGGAACAGTGGCAACAAACAGCTGATGTGTAACTCCCATTCGTAGGTGTTGAACCCCAGGAGGAAGAGTTGGCCCGCTTCCGCATTGTTGTCTCCTGAAAGATGGACAGATGAGATCCATATCCCCCTCTGAAAGTGCCCATTCCCAAATTGACACTGCCTCCATGCACAGGAGGGGGAATGAGTGCCACCCGCTTGTTCAAGTAGAACATTGTCGTGGAATTGTCAGTCCTAACCAGAACCGCCTTGTCCCTAATGAACGGTGGAAAGGCCCTGATAGCCAGGGCCATTTCCCTGAGCTCGAGCAGACTGATATGTAGGAAGGCCGCCATCTCTGACCATGCGCCTTGAATCGAGTAGCTCTCCAGGCTAGCCCCCTAGTTCCGAGAGGGCGGAATCCGCATCACCACCAGAGTGGGCTCTGGCAGGGTGAAGGGGGCCCCCACTGCAACATTGCAGTGCAACAGCCGCCAGTGAAGATCCAGGAGGGGGGACAGGGTGATAGGAATTCTGTCTGACTGCGACCCCGTGTCCTGGTCCCAGTTGGCCGCCAGCTGTAGCTGGAGTTGTCTCATCTTAAGGCGGCGTGCCTAACTGTGAGCCCACAAGATCCATCAGGCCCAGAAGGTGCTGGAACCACCATGCCAAGGTGGTCCAATTGTCGTGGTTCAATTGTCCAGAAAGTGCCTAATCACCTTGCAGAGGGACAGCAGGCTCTCGGACATGGGGAATACCCACTGCACGGCCGTGTCCCAGGGCACTCTAAGGAACACCACGTCCAAGGCGGGAGTCAGGTGCGACTTCCACCGTTCGAGGGAGAACTCCAGCTGGTGAAGAATGTCTGCCAGTTGTTGGCAGGAGTGCACCGCCCGCTTGGGCGAGCTGGCCTCACCAGCCAGTCGTCCAAATAGGGGTATAAGTGATGGCCCTGCAGGTGGAGGAGAGCAGTCACAGCATTCATCAGCATTGTGAACACACGAGGGGCCGAATCGGCAGCACCTTGTACTGGAAGTGGTGCGACATAAACGTGATCCACAGAAATGTTTGATGCGGCTGGTAGATAGGGACATGAAGGTATGCATCTTTGAGGTCTAGGGAAAACATCCAGTCCCCTGCACATAGAGACTAAGCTATGTGCGCTGGGGCGATCATCTTGAAGCGCTTCAGCTGTAAAGATAGATTGAGGAATGGCAGGCCCAGGACTACCCCGAGGCCAGCCTGGTTGTTCTTGGGTACTGCAAAAATCGTGGAGTAGAAGCCAGAACCCCTGTCTGACTGACGAATTGGCTCCACTACCTGCATGCCCAAGAGAGAGAGGATCTCCTGCAAAAACACCAGGGACCTTATCTGAAGCAGCGGAGAAGAAGGTAGAGGAAGAGGAAGACTGAAGCCTGTGGAGACTATCAAAATAATCCAAGGACTCTTGAAACAACGCTTTCAGCTGTCCGTAAAGAGAGCCAGCCGGCCCCCTACACGCGATCTGTGTTCCCTTATCATTACGTCATTGCTTTTTGACGTTTGTGTCGCGAGCGGAGGAGGAGGAGCAGAAGAAAACATGCAATGTCCTCTGCTGCCTCCTCCTGTGGTCACTCGGGGACCTTTCTGGTCTCCGTGCACCGCAGTCCCGAAACCCCTTGAAGCCGCTGTGCCTGCGGGAAGAACTTCTGCCCTGGTTTAGTTAGGATGGCCAAGGACTTAGCTGTATGTATAGAGGTTCTTTTTCGTCAGCTCGTCATGCGTGGACGAATTAAAAATGTCTGTCCCCTCAAAAGGAAGATCCAGGATCCTCTCCTACACATCGGAGGAGAATTTAGTGGCATGCATCCACGCCGTCCCCCTCAAATCGGCCCCCAGGTACAGGCCTCTGCTCGGGGAGACCGAAGACTCCATGAGGTCATGTGCAACTGCACAGGCCACCGTCAGACTGGCTTTGAAGGAGGTCAGGCGGCTTTGAAAGAGGTCAGGCAGGAACTCCCTGATCTCTCTCCACAGCTTCTGGTTCCCCGTGGCTAGAAGGGTGTCAGCGTTGGCCTGTCGGAAGTGCCGCCCGACGTTGAGATAACAACGCGTGCCAAAAGACTCAAGGGCTTTGTCCTCCTCGGAGAGACAACTGGCGGCGGCCCCTGTTGAGTAAGACTAGGACAATGGCTTGGAATAAGAGGAAGCCGCCGCCACAACTGAACAGTGCAGCTAAGGATGGCAAGACAGGAGGGCTGGTTCCCAAACCAAAAGCCTTAACCGGCTGTCCAATTTCTTGTCACCTCTAACGCCCCCCCCCCCTTTCCAGACGCATGGGAGGCCAGGTCCTGGGACGCAGGAGCTGGAGGGCTCCCCCCCGATCCGTACCCAAAGATGGTTGGGTATCAACAGGCGACTGGGGGGGGGTGGGGTTGGTGATACTGGAGGAGGAGGGCTCAGAAGTACCGTCGGGGCCTGAACCGGAGGAGGAACGTGATGGGGCCCTGGCCCTGGCAGAGGAACCGGAGGAGGGCCCAGAGGAGGAGGCCTAGGAGGGACGACCTGTGGAATGACCTCCTTGATGATGCCCTATCGAGCCCCGTCATCTGTGGGGAGTGCATGCGGAGGAGGAAGCCCTCGAAGAAGCGATCTTCGCATGCCGCTGGATCGCCATGGGCACAGCCCTCAGCCGCGCTGGGCCTCCTCTCCTGATCGAAGCGTCTAGGAGTCTGGGGCTTGCAACCAGTGGTAAATGTAACCCTGCAGAGACCATCAGCCTGTACCAAAGGGCCTGCTGCCACTTCCAGAGTGAATTAGACTGGAATTTTCTTGCAGGGCGCACTCTGTAGGTGAAAGACCTGGAAGAGGCCGAGAGTCTGAATCTAAGACGGCCGCCGGCCTTGCAGGCTCTGTCGCATGCTTGTCCACCATCTTTGGGACTGGTGCCACGCCCTTGGAGGGAAGGCCGCACAAGTGCTGGTTCAGACATGGAAGGGCACTCCTTGGCCCTAGACCCTGAAGCAGGAGCGTTTACTTCAGAGATGGCTCAGGTAGGCTCAGCCCTCAGCCCGGTAGTCGAATCGCCCTGCAGAACGACATCGGAGGTGGCTCTGGTAGGATGGGCGCCCTCAGCTATGGAGCTGGCAGTCATTTTGGATTGTCCTTCAAACTGACTCATGGAAGCAGAACGTGACAATCCTTTGCACCATGGTGCAAAAGAGGACGACAAGCTGGTTTGTCCCTGCGGTAGCCTTACCGGACACGGGTCTGTCTACGGAAGGCCCGAAGAGCCCCTCGGCTTGGGAGCCGGAAGCCTTAATAGTCTCGGGCATGCCAGAATCAGAATCCAAGGTCCCCTTCCCAGTGGAAACCACCGGGAAGGAGTCTCCATGCCGAGTGGCCTTGCTAAACAAAATACCTACCTTGTCTTGACGTGGGGTCCTGATGACCTGGAGCAGAAGAATGGAAGATCTCACTCCAGTGGGAAAGGCGATTCTTCAAGGGTCGGTGATGGATGGGGCTACAACAAGCCGTGCACCCATCCCAGCAGTGGTCAGGCCCGAGGCACTCAAGACAGAGCGCATGGGGGTCAGAGGCCGGGAACGAGCAATCACAGGATGTGCAAAGAAGAAAGGAAGTGTTGTTAAGGGTGGCAAAGGAAGGGCGAAACTACAAATGCCCTTCATACATAAGGGCGCAGGGCAACCCCATTATGTCCCTTGGGCACAAATGGACAAAAACAACCTTGTCAAAGCCCTCCTGCAACTTACTGAGGGATGGGAAAATTGATTTATGCCTTTGGGAAACACATTGCAGGGGTGCCCCTAGCTATAGGGGACATTAAGAGCTTGTTAGTAGCTGCTGTGGCAGATCAGGCGGAGACAGTGTGGGTTAAAACGGGGTACCCAGGAGTAACGCCAAGTAATGATGCCCATAATGGGGCATCATTTAATAAGATCAGAGCATGAGTGTGGGATGCACTGCAGCGGATGTGCCCCTGATTTACAATCAATAATGCAATGCACAATGGGGGATGAGGAAGATGCTGCGCAGTACATTATAAGGTTTCAAGAGATGTGGAGAGCAGAAACGGGCAGCACCTGGGATCAATCCACGTGCTTGTTTTACTTTACTGTAAATAGAGGACTGCCTAAGGAGGTTCATAAGACACTTGATAAGATAGCGGAGTGTGGAGGCAAAGGGATGGCCCGAGATTCAAAGCATCATAGTGCACCATTGTAGGAGGATCAAAAAGCGTGAGAAGGAAACTATTCAGAGGAGGTAGGTGGAGGAAGCGAAATTAGTTCAAAATAAACTACTGAAGGTAGCAACGGTGTCAGCAGTGCCGCCCCCAGAGCAGATGGGAGAGAGGAAGGGTGTGCCTCCGTTGCAACACAAGCAAGGATGGCAGCGGTATGGGCAGACAATGAACAAGCACAGTCGGGGGGAAACCGCACTTTTTGGGCCCCCACTGGCAAGGAGGGGCACAATGAGGATGAGGTAGATCCCGAGGGCAAAGAGGAGGGGGATTCGGTGGACAAGGGCCAAGCGGTGGCAGGCCCAGCCAGTGCTGGTCGTGTGGGAGGTGGGGACACTTTTCAAGGGAATGCCGCAGCAGACAGGGAGGGAATAATTACAATCAACAACCTATGGTTACCCCCACCAAGGTAGCCCACAAGGCCGGTTCAAGGGACGTCCTTAATCCCGTATGAAATTCATCAGGCTTATACGCAGTTGCCTCCCCAAATCCCTGGCCCTTACCACCCACCACACCAGCAACAGAGCATGCAGCCACACCAACCCTGCCCCAACCAACAAGCAATGGAAAGCAGATACCCATATGCTATTGTGCCGAACGGGGCAGCAGCTCCTTAAAAAGGAGCATCAATGGTAGCAGGGAACCCCTTTTCGTTACCGGGGACGGACACCTACCCCGACTAGGACAGCCCACAGAGAGCACTTGCGTGTCCAGTACTGTCGATGACCTTACATCCAGAAGAGAAACCACTGGTGGGGGCAGAGCTAGGAAATGAGCAATTCATCTTCATGGTGGACTCAGGACGGAGAAGTTGTGCATTAGTGAGAGAAACTTCCCGCTTTCAGGAAAGACTCTCGACACACAGGGATTTTCTGGGGCTGTGTTAACGGTTCCATACACAAAAGAATTAGATGTCAAGGTGGGAGGGAAGGTTGTACGAGCACCCGTCCTCTACTATGAGAGTTCCCCCGTCAACCTGCTGGGTAGGTATCTGCTTAGCAAACTGAACATAATATCTTTAACATACAGGGGGGTTGGGCTGTCTGAACCACCCCTGGCATGTGCTCCCTACGAGCTATGCTGGTAATACATGCTGTGGGTAGTGAAATGGTAATAAGGGGCATCCCTGTCAAACCAGACATGTTTGTTTAGGGTATCAGAGTACTCGCCTGACCTGTTGCGCGTCCCGAAGTGGTTGCTGCCACAATCTTTTCGTTAGATCTAGAAGGCTTACTTCTGACTGCTAAAAGGATTGTAGTGTTAGGAACTGACCCTCACGGGTGCCAATGGCGCACTGTGTTGTGTATTGACCCCAATGTGCCTTTACGAGATGTGACAGACTAGGACCTTTTTGAAGATGACAATGATGGAGAAATAATCCTTGAGATTTGTATACCTTGTGACATAACGGTACCATACAGGAAAGTACAGAGCCCTCACTTAGCTGTTGTAAGTGGACCACCCTCATTCAGTGAATTTACAATATGTCTCTACACATTTGTGGACAGAAACACACACAATGTAGGCATGCTGAGGGAGGTAAACCTTGTAAAAATAAAACTCAAACCAGGAGAAATACTCCTGCGGGTCAAACAATAACCCTTGTCAAGAGAAGCAGAAGAAGGGATTCAGGAAACACTGCAGGCCCTGTTACAGCAAGGGATTATAGTGCCCTCCACCTCACCATGTAATACAGCTATATATCCGATTAAAAAAGCAACGGGGGCAGTTGGAGAATGATTTGGGATTTAAGACCCCTTAATGATATTGTACAGAAACAGTTTCCTCTTGTTTTAGGTCTGGCATCCATTTTGTGTAGTATTCCCAAAGACGCCACCCATTTCACGGTGGTTGACGTGAAGAATGCGTTTTTCTCAGTGTCCATCCATCCGGACTCTCAGTACCTTACAGCATTCACCCTGGGAGGAAAGCGCTATGAACACCGGCGCTTGCCCCAGGGGTACTGTGAAAGCCCCAGTATTTTCAACAGGACACTGCATGAAGACCTAGGGAACATTAAGGTACCCAGCATGATCAAACAATACGTAGGTGATCTCCTGGTCTGTAGCCACAGTGAACAGAGCTGTCAAAGGGATTCCATTGCACTACTACAGTTGCTAGCAAAGAAATGGTACAAAGTGGACAAGGAAAAGCTCCAGTACTGTTTACTGGAAGAGCTCTACTTAGGGCAACTTATCTCCAAGAATGGCAAAAGGATTATTCTGGATGGGGCAGCTACAGTGCGTGCTACCTGCAAGCCATCCACAGTTAAAGACATGCAAAAGTTCCTACGGCTCTGTAATTATTGTAGGGCATGGATCTCAGGCTACGCAGCATACACCAGACTGTTCATACAAGGCCTCAAGGAGGCCCAAAAGGAGGGCAACACAATCTAGTGGACAAAAGAAATGATGACCAGTTTTAATGCTCTACAAGAAGTGATTTCAACAACTCCTGTCCTAGCGACCCCGGATTATACACAGGAATTCTAAATTTGTTCTCACTCAAAAGCACACTCATGACAGCAGTGCTCACGCAAAAAAGTTCAATGAGCTACAACCCCCTCGCGTACTACAGCAGCACGCTCTATTCTGTCATGCAGATACAGTTCGCTTGCTAACAAACCTTTGCTGTTGCCGCCTTCAACATTGAAAAACGTTCCACAATTGTCATGGGATGCTCCGTAACAATATATGTTGAGCACTCAATTGTTGCGATGTTTGTAACGCTCACCTGACTCCCACGGAGGCTCTGGCCTGGTTCGCGCTGCTGTGACCTCTTCTAAGGTGATACGCAGGGTTCGGAAGACGGACTGGACCGGGCCCCTAAATCTGGCTTGTCTGGCTCGCAGAAGTATCCTTATGTAGGCGAAAATAGGGGATTAACTGTTTGCGGGGTAATGCAATCAGCCTCCCACTTTCCCCTCTCACCCTCCTCGAAACCCTTCTGTGATTCCTCGTAGCGTCTCACCTTAGGGTCAGGAAGGACGAGCTCTCCATCCTGCTTCTGATGCAGGGGCGCGTTGGTATCCAGTTACTTCACTGGATTTTCGGATTGGTGAGAACCAAACTTGCTTGGCTTCCAGGTAAGTTTTTTTTAATGTACTAATGCTAGTGTCTTTTTCCCCATAGGGGCCGGGGTACGGAATGCCGGGGAACAGACACCGACCCAAGATGAGAGGTGAAATCCTTGTAGAAATCAGGTAAGTCTTTAATGAGCGTTTTTTGGTAATGTCTTTTCATTCGCTCATTAACGCTGATGTCTCTTTTTCCCCTTAGGGGTCGGGGTCCGGAAATGCCAGGATGCGGCGCGGACCTGAAATGAAGAGGGAATGAATCAACAGGTAAGTCTTAACATGGAGATTTAGCTTTCCTTATTCCCTTCTCTCTCTCACCTTTTGTTCTGGTCTTTTTCTCCCTAGGCGCTGGGGCGTGACTGCGAATCCGGATGATCGCTGCTGAAAATGGAGGCGCCCTGTAAAGGTGAGTGGAATGCGGCGCAGCAGCGATCGACGCGATGAGCTTTTAAATAAAAGTCTTCCTTTTCAGGATTGTCGGCGAGATGTCTCCGGGATGCAGTGTTTAGCAGGTAAGGACTTTTCCTTCTTCTGTTCTCTTCTTCTCTTCCTTTGCAGGTGATCCAGGATGCTGGCAGGCGTGGCAGGAGTTAGGATGCAGGAGCAGACACGGTGAGCGTCCAGCTGCTAGATGCAGAACAATGCGAAGCACGTGTGGCTATTCGGGTGGGGTTTAAATAGCCTTGGAAGAAGTTCCAGGTATGTATCCTTCCTCCAATCAGGTATGTATCCTTTACCGACCACACCCGGATGGTAAATTAGTCCCACAGGTAAAGTAGTTCCTTTCAGGCCTCAAGGAGGCCGGGATCCTGCAGCATGGTCTGCATCAGGTAAGTGCACCCAAGCACTTCCATAATGAGCCTGGCGCCTATGACGCCAGGCCTGATGTCTTATGAGCCTGGCGCCATAGGCGCCAGGACACTGTCCAAAGGGCCCCTATATGGGGTTGCTGGGTCCTTCCTTGGGGACTGGATGTCCGCTTTCGGGGACGCAGGGCTTGAACCGGCTCCCCGGGAGCAGGCATCATGACAATGTTAGATCGCTCCAAATCCATGCTCACCACATAAAGAGCATCAGCATATGAAATAATACTGTCAAGCCCCCATATTCATGTAGTGCGTTGTAGAACAGTGAAACCCACTACATTTCTCACTGAGCCATGCCCTGCTGAAGACATACAGCAGCATGATTGTGCATCATATGAAGGAGAGGGGGACAATAGCCCCAAAGTCAAAGACAGCCTGTTAGAGGAAGGAGAAGTACTTTTCGTTGATGTGTCAGCCTCTATTGACCAGGACACAGGTGAAAAACATGTTGGGGTGGCAGTGGTGCGCCTAGAAGGGGAATACGATACATTGGTCATGAAAAGACTGCCCAAACATTATTCCGCGCAAGCAGCAGAACTCGTAGCCCTGATAGAAGCCCTGCAGACATCAAAAGGGTGCCAGGTTACCAGCTACTCAGACTCTGCCTATGTCACCACTACAGTGCATGCAGGTCTGTCACACAAGAGAGGGTTTAGAAGAGCAGATGGCTCACCAGTACGACACGCAGCCTTACTTAGCTCATTGATCTCTGCTCTCGAAGACCCCTCTGTTGTGGTGGTTGTTAAATGCATAGCGCACACTCACAACACAGACAAAATATCATTGGGAAAAGCAGCAGCGGCAGCCAAGAAGGCAGCATACATCCCAGTACCCACATCCGCAGAATATGTCATGGCCACATCCAACATTGAGCAACGCAGAGATGCATACACAGCCCTTGCTATAGTACAAATGATCGAGCTACAGATTAGGGCACCCACAGAAGAACAGGATCTATGACTCAAGATTGGGTGCATTGAATCACCCACTGATCTTTTGTGGTGACAGCAGGCCACAGGAAGGGTAGTGATTGAATTACTATACACAGCATTTGAACAGTTACATTTTCCATCGCATAATTCTAAACACATTGAAGCAGACCTTCGGGAAGATTGGTTTATTCCAAATGTACCGGTACACCTGGAAAAGATGGTGGTCCATTGCACACGTGTCAAGTGTTTAGTACAGGAATGATACTCAGAACCCTGAGAGGAACATTGCCCCGCCCTGTAGGTCCCTTCGTAAGCTGCACATCGACTATGCAGACCTGGGAGAAAGGTGCAATGGGGCGCAATATCTAATTGTGGTGGTGTGTCCGTTTACCCGGTGGGTTGAGCACGGCCCATGTGCCCATCCTGACGGCAAGTGTGCTGCAACATTTCTTGTTTGAGAGGTTATCCCCCCCTTTGGGGAGTATGTGATGTCCTGCGATCAGACAATGGGACACACTTCTTCAATGAACTCTTCAAAAGGTGACTACTCTGTTGGGGATTAAACATCGTATGTGCTCCATTTACCACCCACAAGCAAACGGACTGATGGACAGAATCAACGGCCTCCGTAAAAGCAGCTTTTCCAAACTATGCAACACCCTAAAAAAGAATTGGGTGCATTGACTGTCCCTAGTATTGTTCCATGTGTGCACACAGCCCAGTAAGGACCACCACTTGTCCCACCACGAGATAGCGACTGGCCGACGCATGCAAATATCCTTATCACCAGTAAGAGCATCAGATGCTCATTGGGCAGCTGGTCAAACAGCACTTAACCCAACTCACAAGTGTGATCAGATGCATCTCAAAGCAAATGGCAGCACCGCACACGGGAGACAGTGAGACCACGACTACCCCATTAGCAGAAACACCCCTACCCTACCCTACCACTGTTGCCCGGGGAATGGGTCTATGTCAGAAGCTTTGTTTGAAAATGGAACAACCCTAGGTTCCATGGGCCCTATGAAGTGGTGTTTTCCATCCCTCTTGCAGTAAAAGTGAAGGGGCTGAGATATTGGATACACCTCTCTGATGTTGATAGGGCATCGCAGGACACCACACGAGGTGCCCAGATAGAAAGCAACCATACTACCTCAAAAAAGTAGCTCTATGCTGACCATAATCATGCATGTGAAAATAATTACAGTACACACATTGCTGCTAGAGCACGAGCTACAGAAACTAGAACCCCCTCTCTCTCTTTCGCTCTCACTCTTCCACTTTCTCCCCATCTCCTACCCTCCCTCTTCTTTCCAATTTCCGCAGGTGCAAAGATGATGGAGATGGCACCACTAAGAGATGCTTCAAATGTAGATAGTAGTAGAAGTAAAATTAGTATTACTAGGGCCTACAGCTATGACTGTGGCCTCCACTTTACAGTGATTGTATTCACAATATGTGTGTTTGTTTTGGGTATTTATTGGGGGGCATCTCTTATCTGGGCTGGCCAACTAAAAGAAGGGGGAGGTGGGGGGTTTAAATGGACATGGAATGGGAATACACCCTTAAACATTACAACACAAGATTTGAATGATACACAAATGCTTTCAAATGTTACTGCATCTCTCTTAAGTGTAACTACAATGCCACCCATTGTCCCCAGTTGTATTTGTATGTACTCTAGAGAAGCTAAAATCGACCCCACGCCCTTTCCTGATTTGAATGAAAGGATGAATGCGCGTATGTCAGCAGAAACAACTGAGATTTTCATAATGCCAACAAATGATACAGGTTATAATAATAATAGTTCTATGAATAGTAGCAGCTCTCAAGCCGCAATATGCAATAGTATAATGTTCAAACTATGGATGCCAGAGGTAAAACAAACCCTATGCAAAGTTAACAGTACTAAAGAAACAATAGCAGTAAGGAAAAGGCTCAGATTGCGTAGTAACAGAAAGAGAAGGCAAGAGAGTAAATGTAAATATGATGCATATCATCGCTTAAGATTAGATGTAGTGGGAGACCTTTGCCTCCCCGAACACTCAAACAGTTTGTACTCCGACTTGAGTGCGATGGGAAGACGAATGACTAATGGGAGTTGCTACATTTGCACCTTAATACAGCATGCATGTGGGGCACCCAAGGTCTAAGTACCACAAGAAGTACCCATGATAGAAACATAATGTCTGATTCACCTTGCACTATGTAGAATCAAAGGCACTTTCCAGGCACGCAACGTCCATCTAGAACTCATCGATCCTGATCCCCAAAAGTGCAAAAACGAGTTCCAGCAACCCTAACTGTCTCACGGAATCACACATAGTGATCTAGGGAAAAAGATATGTGAATAACGAATGGCAAGATGCAATTTATGTCTTCAGGGCCGAAGGACTTCTGGGGTCGGCTGAGAAATTATATGTTACTCACTGTAGTGACAAACATACTCTTAGTCCTAGTTCCCTTTCCTCCATACTGCATGGGCGAATACAAATGAATTTAGCCCCAGGGTGGAGAGGAGAACCTCCTTAAGCAAATAAGTTCCTTAGAACTGCCTGTCCGAAGGCTGCGCCCGACTTAGAGCCGACGTCCAAACAGTAATGCTTACAGAAAGCCGAAGGGGTGGCCCAGGTGGCCGACCTGCTTATGACTTGCCACGGAACCTGCCGCTGGAATGCAATGGTCGTGGCCTTGGCTCTGACAGTATGAGTGTGCATGTTAGCTGGCAGCACCTTGTGCTGCCTCTCATAGACCTCCTTGATGGCCGCAACCATCCACTGTGGAATAGAAGCCTTGGATGCTTGATACCTGGGTCTGGAGTGCCCAAAGGTGAGACAAAATGCGTCCAACTTGCGGAAGCCCTTGGTCCTGTCCAGATAGAATTTGAGAGCGCGCCTGACATCCAGACAGTGCAAGACTCTCCAAGCGTCGTTCTTGGGGTCAGCAAAGAACGTAGGTAAGACTATTTCCTCGTCTAGTTGGCAAGCTGATGGTACTTTAGGTAGGAACTCAGGATGAGTCCGCAGGACCACCGTATCCATGTGGAAAGTGGTACAGGGTTCTGAGGCCACCAGAGCCTGGATCTCCCTGACTCTGCGAGCAGAGTTGAGTCCCACTAACAAAGATGTCTTAATGGTGACCAGCCTGATGTCCGCAGACGTCATTGGCTGAAAGGGTTTGTGCGGCAATGCGTCCAACACCACATTGAGGTCCCACACAGGGTGTGGCTTCTTGATGGGCGTGTAGACCCTGGACAAGCCCACCAGATGTTTCGTGACTATCGGGTTGGAAGAGGAAAAGACCTCCTCCTCCGAATTTCTGTAGGCCCCTATGGCTGTCAGATAGGTGCGACATGTGTCCACCTGCACGCCTGAGTGCGCAAGGTGCAGAGAAGAAGAGCACATCATCCAGCGTGCACCTAAGGGGGTCGATCTCAGAGTCTGCCCAGTGACAGAACGTAGTCCATTTACTCTTGTATTGGCTCCTGGTAGCCTTGATCCTGGAGCCCTGAATGATCTCCAGCTTAGCCTGTGATAGGCTCAGTTGCCTGAGGGAGACTTGCTCAGGAACCACACTGCGAGGGCCAACTTCTGTGGGGCGGGGTGTATGACCCTGCCCCCCCTGTTGGGCCAGGAGATGGGCTCAACCCAGCGGAAGGTGAATTGGAGGTCTGTCCGAGAGGCTGAGCAGTCTGGAGAACCACAGTCTCGCCGGCCACCACTGAGCTATCAGAATGATGCTGAGGTGACAAGCTTCCTTTAACTTACGGATTAACCAGAAAACCAGGGGTGGGAGGAAAGGCATAGGCAGTCATGCCGTCCAACCGTATCTGAAATGCGTTGCTCAGGGAGCCGGGGCCATTCCCCTGCCAAGGCGTGAATTAATGGCACTTCCTATTCTTCCAGGAGGCAAACAGATCCATCAAAGGGTGCTCTCATCTGCTGAAGACCGCCAGCAGCACCTTGTTGTTCAATTGCTATTCGTAATTGTCCGCTCCCAGTCTGCTGAGCCTGTCCGCTTCCAAGTTGGCCTTCCTCGGGAGGTGGACGGCTGTTAGGTAGATGTTGTTCATCAGGGCCCATTTCCACATGCTGACCGCTATGGTGCACAGCAGAGGGAACCTGGTACCTCCCTGCTTGTTGACATAGTACATACTGGTGGAGTTGTTTGTCTGGATAAGGACGGACTTGCCCCAAATGAGCAGAAGGAAAGCTCTGAGAGCTAGCCAGATGGCCCTGAGTTCCAGCCAGTTGATGTGTGACTCCTGCTCCTGGCGGGTCCAGACTCCATGGATGCTGTGGTTGTCCAGAGTGGCTCCCCAGCCTTCTAGGGAGGAGTCCGTAGTGATGGTGACCTGCGGAGACGGCTGCCGGAAGGGCTTGCCCGTGCGCAGGTTGCAGTCCCTGGACCACCATGTTAGGTCCGAGTGGAGAGAAGGAGGTATGCTGATCAGCTCCGCTTGGGAGCCCTTCTCCTGATTCCATGAAGCTGCAAAGTGCAGCTGTAACCTCCTCATCCTGAGTCTTCCATGTGGCACGGCCAGGAGGACGGCTGCCACAATACCAAGTAAGTGTTGGTACCACCAGGCCAAGATCACTGCTCTGGTAAGGAAGTGTGAAGTGGCCCTCTTGATGGCCGTAATCTTGTCCTCCGAGGGATGGACCTTCTCGGAGCTTGTATCCCAGATGAGGCCCAGGAAGCTGAGACTCTGCGTGGGCTGCAGCTGAGACTTCCTGAGGTTGATAGTAAACCCCAGGTTGTGGGGAGTGCTCTTAAGTGCGGAGGAGGTGTGGGTAACACCCTCCGGATTTCTCGCTGTTAGGCAGAAACCTGTGCAGTTCCCTCTGGGACCACTGCAAAAGATTTAAGACTACAGGTGTTTGGCAGTATACCCACTTGGTAGCAGTCTGTACCACACAGATTCACTTGGTAGCTGTGGCTGAGCAGTCAGACTTCCCTCAAGAAGAGTTAGGCAGTATACAGAGTACTCACAATAGGTCAAAAGAACACAGTAGAACAAGTAAACACTGACCAGAGCTTGGTGTAAAAGAGATATAATTATTTATTTAAAACCACATCTAGAAAAACACACAGGCACTAATAGTAAGCAATTCAAAAACACGGTCACTAAAAGATATACACTCCCTTATAAGAATTTTAGACAAGTCTTAAGTAAAGCCCACTTATTTTCAGACAGCGGTGAGCGCTTAACGCAGATTAATGAATTCGTTTTTAAAAGGGAGAGAAAAGCAGAGAATACATTTAAACAGGTCCCAACACTTTTACACAAACACAACAAGAGAGGAAGGCAAAGTAAAACCGTGAAGTTAGAGTTCGGTAGGCCGGATCCACTTTAAGAGGATCAAAATGAAATGTGTCCAATGTCACACGGTTGCAGTGCACAAACATCTTGTAACGGTTCAAAAAGGAGTTGGACCAAAGAAAGGGACCAGTTAGAAGGTCAAGGCGGCCAGCCCAGTCCAGAAGGTTAAGGGGTTATTACCTTGTAGCAATCTTTAGAAAGGGAGGCCTGGCGGACACGATACCTTAAAGTGGTGAGAATACTCCAGCGGGGGCAGTTGTTCCTGGCAGCGGATGCAAGTCGGTGCTTCGTCCGGGGGAAGAGAGGATCTCGTCGGGGAGGAAGACAGGTGTCCGTTGCACTGCCAGGGAAGAAACCAGCCACGAGTTCTCAGTTAAAAGGAACAGTCCTTTAGTTTGCGGTCCAGTGGTAAGTGGCTATCCGGTTGCCGGGGTGCTTGGCACGGGCAATTCGACCAAAAGCCTGTCTGGGGTGTGAAGAGAAGAAGGTAAACTGGTTGTGCCCACCAGTCAGGGGAAGAAGGCTCTCCAGCCGGGAGATCTTCTCTGTCGTCGGGAAGTGGTGAGTCGGTTCCGCAGGGCTCCACCGGTGGTGTCGTCGTGGTAGGTCGGCTCAGCTTCTCCCTCGTCGGATTCTCAGGTCCTGTGGCGACTTCTGAAGTTCCAGTCCCCAAAGCCCTGCTTTTATGCAGCACACCCCCATTCACCCAGCCTAGCTGTCAATCAAACATGCTAAGTGGTGAGCCAGCCGGCTCACCACTTGGGCCAATCACACAAGAGTGCGACTTGAGTTACCAAGGTAACTCAGTCCAGGGTGCCTAAACCCCCTCCCACACCCCCTGTGGTACCCAGATAGAGTGGCACCACTTTTGGAGGCTTCTGTGGAGAAGCCTGCCAAAAAGTGGAACAAAGGGCTCGACTTGGGTTGGAGTCACAGAAGAGCACACAAACGCCATTTTACAATCGAGTCCTGGCAAAAAATACCAACCGGAGAATTAATATTAAATAAATAAACCGGCGGTATGTTCGAGGCTACGAGAATTAAATAATTAAACTTGGTAGCCTCGAACAATGGGAAATTCCCATAGGGATATATTCGCGGTCGAATATAAAAAGTAGTATCCACTGCCACCAGCCAAAACTCGATCAGGGGGGACGGAGACATGCCCCCTCGACTAACAGACCCTGGGGCAATCGAATTGCCCCGACCAGAACGTCCACAATACCGGTTTCTGTTAATAATTTGGGACTAGTAAAGCCAATTGTGACTTTACATGCACTGGGAGACAGTAGTCAGTCCCAGGGTATGGAGTCTATGGTGGGGTGTCACTGTGACACAGTGGAGGGCTGCCACTGCATTCATCAGTCTGGTAAATACCCTGAGGGCTGAGTTGAGGCCAAAGGGTAGCACCTTGTACTGGAAATGGCACCCCATGATCCTGAAGCGCAGGAAGGAGCGATGTGGTTGCCAAATCGGGACGTGTAGAAAGGCGTCCTTCAGATCCAGGGAGGCGGAGGTTGAGGGAGGATAGGTCCAACACAACACTCAGGACAGCCTGGTTCTTCTTTTGTATGGCGAAAATCCTGGAATAAAAGTCCAAACCTCTCTAGGAGGCTGGGACCTCTTCCACAGCCTGGCTCTCAACGAGTGACTGGATCTCTGCCAACAGAGTTGTCGTCACAATCTGTGGAGGGGAGGAAGGAGAAGGAGGAGAAGGGCCGGGTAGGCGGTACCCTGAGGACACTACAGAGAGGATCCAGAGGTCCGCAAGTTCTGGTGCCAAAATTGCATGTGGAAGGCAAGCCTGCCCCCCACTGGAGACACATGGACCTGAAGGGACATATCATGCTTTCTTTCCTTTTAAGGATGCTGCTGAGGAGGGGCCCTGGAAGAAGCCCTTGTCCCACCCCCCCTTTTTGTTGTTTGCGCCGGTGCTGGCTGGGCGAGCAGTCAAGTTGTCTCGACCTCCATTCCTGGAAGACCCGGATCCCACCGAACGACTGTCCCCTGTGCGACTGGGTGTACGCCTTGGCCGTGGCCTTCATTAGGGTAAAGACAGCGTAGTTTGCAAGCTGTTCTTTTTATCCAATTCCTCGTCAGTGTTAGAATGAAAGAGGTCGCTACCCTCGAACGAAAGGTCCAATATGTGTTCCTGGACATCAGGGTTAAATTTAGTAGCCCAAAGCCAGCCCATCCTTCACATGTCCGTGGCGATGCAGATGACCCGGCCAGAGGTAGCGATGTGGGCCACAGTGGACTCCATGATGGCCAGCGCTACCAGTTTGGCTTCTCCTAGACCTGCTTTGAAGTGTGCCTGGTTCTGCACCGGACGTTCTGGAAGGAAGTCTGCTATTTCCTGCCAAAGTCTCAGGTTAGCAGCTGCCAGCATGGCATCCGCTTGGGATTGACGCAGGTACAGCTTCTTTCTGTACGCCTCCAAACTTGCCTAGCAGCACCAAGAACGAGGTGGCTGAGAATGCCTGAGGGTCAGAGTAAAGTGACACCGCAGCAATCACTGAAGAGGGCAGTTGAGGGTGTGCCGACAGCAAGAGTGGCTCCCCCTCCATCTGTCTATACTTGGCATTGAGGCGTCCATTGACGGGTTGAGCCGAGTGTGGCTTGCGCCACCCCTTCTTGGCCAAGAAAATGACATCCTTCTGCACATGGATACCCATTTTGGTAGGGGGTTGTAGGGTGAGGACTTCTGCTAAGACCCCCTCCTCGTGCTGCTATATCTCAGGTTGAGGAAGGCCCAGATAATCCGCCAAACCTGCAAGCCAGTCGTGGAAGGCCTTTGCTGACGACGGCGTGTCAGGGTCCTCCTCCTTGTCTGTGTCCACCAGAGTGTCCGGCTTGTCCGTAGTGGGTGGCGGGGTGCTGGGTGCCTTGGGCTGCGGTGTGGAGATCGGAGCCAGCGGCTGCTGCGGAGGCTGGTGTGGAACTGCCTGTACTGAGAGAGCCAGGAGAGCCGGAATTGAAGGAGCCAGCAGGGGCTGCGCTGGGGCCTGTGGCACTGGAGCCATGGGTGGAATGACTATGGGCACCGGTGGAGTGACCGGAGTGAGCGAGTCCCTGACTGCATCCTGCAGGATGGCCCCCATCTGGGGGGTTTGCATTAGCGCTAGGAACCTTACGAGGAACCTGTCTTCAGAGGCAGAAGAGGTGGCAGGTGATATTGACGAGTGGCTGGGGGCTGCTGGGGCCGGAGCACACTCTGTCTTGGTTGCAGGGGAAACATGCCCTGAGTTGCTGATGGATACACTGTAGGCCACTTACCTGGTTGACACCAGTCCCACTTTGAAACTCGTTTACCCGCCTGCACTGTTCCTAGGAGTGGCATCGGACGAGCGGCCATGTTGTCTGGCATGGCGGCCATTTTGTTGAGCTGTGTGCCAAAGTCGTGGTGCATAGCTCCCTGTGCCTGGCCTCCTCCAAGACTCTTGGTGGTGGAGCATGAGGCCTACCCTGCACTTGCGGTCTAGGCCTGGAAGGCGTATTGCCCTCGGCATTGTTGCCGGTAGTGCTTAGTTCAGGTACTCCTTCGCACATTGAGCCGGTACTAGGGGGTTGCCCCTCAAGTGTACACCCAGTAAAAGAACCTTGCGGTCCCCTCAGCATTGATTCCGGAAGGATTTGATGACCCCCTCTGCCGTGGAGCCAGTAGCTGGACTAGCCTCGGTGCGAGTGCTGGTACCAGAACCAGAGAGGTTCCTCCCACTTGGGCGTTTCCTCAGGAAGGAGTCGCCCTTACGGGGTGCGATGGAAAACAGCGGCCCTCCCTTGGGCCTCCATCACTGTTTGACTGAGTTCTTGAAGTCCACTTGAGGCGTCCTTTCGAAGAGCTCCCTCTACCTAGCTAGCATGGTCTTCAGTGCGTGTGGAGTCAGTGCGTCATACACGGTACAACCTTCCCAGCCGTGGTCAGGGCCAAGGCAGCGGAGGCAAAGAGCATGGGGCTCGGACGTAGGGAAGAGTCCCTCGCAGGCTGGACACCCGCTGAAGTCAACATGCAGCGAGGAGGAGCGGGACGCCAGAGAACAGAGTACCCGAATGACAAAAAGACAGAAGAAGAATCCGGGGAAGAGCGCGTGGTATTACATGGCCAAAGCCAAACCCAGGAGCACTGGTGAACCTGGCCCATTCTCGTCGACACGGAAAAGGGGACTGAGGTGTGGTGCCAGTGGGCGGAGTCAGGGTAGTGCATGCTCCCATGGCTGCACCACTGCGTGCCTCTAAATTTAAAGTGGAAGAAGGTTTTTTCTGGTGAAAAAGGTTCTGTCTCCCGTCCCTAGGAAGGGCCGGCCCATGCAGTATGGAGGAAAGGGGGCGGGACTTAAGAGTAAATTGCAATACTAGTGGAGCAGACGTGCGAGCAAACATGGACAGAACATGTCACAAAGCTAACTTGGATTGCAGCCCTCAAGAAACCGTTTAAGGTACACCCACAGAAATCAAACGAACTTTGTTTTTTTCAGCGAAGGGACAGTGGCTGTTGGGTCAAACGAACAATGCAATCAAACTGTCATGGTGCCCGACCTTAAGAAGGGCACAGCTGGACTATTGGATCTGCAGCCAACAAGCGTACTTGCACCTCCACCTTCTTGGAGGGGCTACTGTTTGCTAGCAACGCTGCATTCTGCCCTGTTAGTCGTGCCAGAGGAGAACCTAAAGAGGGGACTCATGTTCGAAGCTCCGACCGTGACCCCCACCCAAGAAGCTCGGCTCACATAGCCACCCCCAAACCTTTTCAGACTCCCTGAAAGAGAACCCACTGACCAACCACATAGAAGAAAAAGAGCATCAAATTACATCTCCAACGACTCGTCTGAGCTGCTGGCACAAATACCTGAAGAATATAAGCTCTACAATTCTTTCTGCATTTTTAGTACCCATCATCCAGACAAGGGCCAATGCCAAGTGGCTCCAGATAGTTTGATGGGAATTAATTCAGCAGGCAAACAATACTGAACAGGGGTTCAATGTCATCAAGGTGGAGTTAAGAGCCCTAAGACTAATGATAATGTAAATCAGATACGTATTGGACCTCCTGACAGCTATGGAGGGCAGTGTTTGCAAAAAGAGACGCTAAAAATGGGACATTGTCACACGTCATAGCTGCTGTACACGAGCTCGGGGTGAAAATGAATAAAGAAGCTGGGGTCAAAGAAGAGGACTGGTTCATCCAGGCCTTTAGCTGGGTCCCATCATGGCTTGGAACACTGGTGAAAATTCTGGTCCCCATCATCGTGGTTATCTTGGTGATCTTTTGCACGTGCCAATTGGGTCTCCGATTTTGTGCCAAAGCTGTGCCTAGTAGTGCAATGGTTATGGTGACTATTGGGAATAATAAAGTACCTCCTAATACAAAGGAAGTAGAAAACCAAAGTGAGCAAAATGACGCCCCCGCACACCACATGGTCCCCATCCCTATTGATGACATAGGGCCTCATTACACGGTAGGCGGTGGACCAAGGTGCTTGGTCCATCCCGGTAAATTACCGGCACCGCCTTGGAGGAAAGGGGAATTACCGCCCTATACCAAGGTTGGCGGGGCGGTAATTCCCCCTTCCTCCATTGCCCTTCCCCATTTTTGCCCCATAGGGCATAATGGGAATGTGCTAATTACGGTACCGCAAATTGCGGTACCGTAATAAGCACCCTGGTCCCTTTGCGGGTTCCTCCTTTAACGGCTGGTCTACACCAGCCGTTAATGTCGAGTCCCGCAAAGGGACCTCGTAGTAAGGCGGTAAGAGTTAACGGTCACCGGTACCATTACCGGTGACCGTTAACCCTTACCGCCTTCCGTGTAATGAGGCCCATAGTGATAACCTGTACCACACAACCATTGTACCTCCCCATGATCCGGAAAACAAAGAAGTGTGTGTAAATCTGGTGGGTGATAGGGGATATATATACATGACCTGTACACCCAAACAGTATGTGCAGCATGGGGAGAGTTTAGAGGCACGTGTGCAGGGCATGGGTGCCTATAAAGGCAACATCTCTGTGGGACGAAGCAGAAAGATGCGCAAATGAACATAAATATGGCTGGGGGGAGAATGTGTTACTGTAGAAGTAACGAAAGGAACAAGTTACTTACCTGTAACTGTTGTTCTCCAGCATGGGTCTGTCATGGATTCACATGCTCATAAATATTCCCCGTCGTCCGGCTGGGAATCATCTGTAAAGAAAAAATCAGTTACAGTTTCATTTCTGAACTGTCTTTCTCCTAACAACCAATAACTGAGCTCTGGGTCATACTGTCCCCAGCCAATGACTGCCCTCTACCTAAACCCCTCCTCTGCAGCTGTCTCCAGATTTGGTAGCACGTAAAGTGGCAGTAGGACCAAGAGAAGAGCCGCAGAGGGGTAGGTGGGAGGGTTCGCATGTGAATCCATGCCAGACCCATGATGGAGAACAACAGTTACAGGTAAGTACTTGTTCCTTCTCCAGCATGGGGACTGCCATGGATTCACATGTTCATGAATAAAGAATACATAGCCAGTAGACACATGCACAACCACAGGAGGTGGCAAAGGCTCAACATAAGCATCTCTTACTTCCTCACCAGGTTCACCTTCAAGCAACAGGTTACGCAGCACTGCCTGGCCGACTCTAGACTCCTCCCTGGAATCCCTGTCGACGCAGTAGAATCTGGTGAAGGTGTGCATTGACCTCCACGTAGCAGCCCTGCAGGTGTCCAGCAGGGGCACACCAGACAGGAACGCTGTAGTGGCAGCGATCGATCTGGTCGAATGGGCTCTTGGACAGCCAGGCAACTGTCGTTTTGCAAACCAGTGACAATGGGTGATGCAGCCAGAGAGCCACCTGGAAATGGAAGCCTTGGAGAGGGCCTTCCATTGGTTCACAGGACCAAAGTTCACAAAAAGTTGTTACGTCTTCCAGAAACTCTTCGGGCGGTCCACGTAGAACTTAAGCATTCTAGCCACATCCAGTGAGTGCAAAGTACTCTCAGCCGGCGACAAAGGAGCTGGAAAAAAATAGAGGCAACACCAAGGGTTCGTTTAGATGAAAGTTTGACGGCACCTTGGGCATGAAGATGCGGTGCGTCCGCAGCACCACCCACATGTCGTGAAAATTCAAATAAGGTGGTTTACAGGACAGAGCCTGAATCTCACCCACTCGTCGTGCAGATGGCCATCACATGAGGATAGCTGTCTTCCACGACAAGAAGTTCAGCGGAACTGCCTGGATGGGTTCAAACGGAGGCTCCATGAGCCTAGTTAGTACCACATTGAGTTCCCACGCCGGGGCTGGAGCCTTCACCGGCGGGAACGAACGGAACAGCCCCTTGACAAACTCCTTAACCAGGCGGTGTGACCATAACAACGGCCGTCCCGGAGATCTGGTGTAGCCACCATATGAACTTTGATGGAGGCTTGGGCCAGCCCTTCCTTGGACAACGACAGCAGATACGGCAGCACTTGCGGGGCCGTGACTCATAGAGGGTCGATCTCCTATGCACGGCACCAACCGGCAAACCTCTTTCATTTATGTCTGTAGCATTTAAGAGTAGATGATGCTTTGGCAAGTCCCTCTTTGCAGTCCGCTGGGAGATAGTAGCCCCCAAATTCTAACGCTGAAAGAGCCAGGCCTTCAGGTTCAATGATCCGTGGAGCAGAATTGCGCCTCCTTCCCTGGCGAGAAAATCTGCAACCACCGGAAGCTTTACTGGAGGGGACACTGACATGTTGAGAAGGCCTGTGTACCAGATCTGCCTCGGCCACGCTGGTGCGACGAGGATCATCCTGCACTGGGACAATCTGAGTTGATTGAATAGTCAAAGAAGCAACGGCAACGGAGGGAAAGCATACAGAAACAGGCCGTCCCAGGGGAATGAGAATGCGTCCCCCATGTTCCCTGGCTTGGGGAAACCTGCTGGCGAAACTCCGGCACTTGGTGTTCGTCGATGTCGCAAAGAGATCGATCTGGGGATTGCCCCATCTACGGAACAGGTGATTCACTTGGTCCTGCTGAAGCTCCCACTCTTTCCAAGAGCGCAGCTCCCGGCTGAGAGAGTCGGCGACAGTATTCTTCACTCCTGCCAGATGAAACGGGATGAGGAACATCCCCTGGGCGACGATTCTTCTTTGGAGAGCGCCGGGGACCTGGTGCCCCCCCGCTTCCTGATGTAAAACATTGTGGTGGTATTGTCTGTGAAGACCCGCACCACCTTGCCTTTGAGGGACGAATTGAAAGACTTGAGGGTCCAAAACACTGCCCCCAGCTCCAAAACATTGATGTGCAACGTTTTCTCCTCCGGTAGCCACATGCCTCTTGCGTGAAGACTTCTAGTGTGAGCTCCCCATTCTTCCAGTCTTCCAGGGAGGCGTCCGTCGTGACCGTCTCCTGGTGCGGTGGGGTCTGGAAATCTGCGCCTCTGAACAGTTGCGTGTGAACTCCCACCACCTTATCGCTCGACGGAAGCTCTCATTGAGCGTGATCTTGTCCTCGAAGCTTCCCGACACTTGTATCCAATGGTCGTCGAGGACCATCTGTAGCGGACGCATCGGTAGCCTGCATAGTCAGATGAGGTAGATGCATGACGAAATCTCGTCGAGCAAAGACTTGATGGTCCTCACTGTGGCAACCTTCAGTGCCAACAGCCGTTGCACTTTGCCCAAGATAGCTGCAATCCTCTCCTCCAACGGTGATGCCAGGCTCGACACCTTGTTGAGCCGGAATCCCAGAAACAGCAAGTCCTGCTATGGAGTCAAGCAGGACTTTGCATAGTTCACCGAGAACCCCAGATCTGTCATTAGGCGAACGGTCCTCGCTGTGTGGTCGACGGCAATGTCCTTTGAACTGGCCTGGAGGAGCCAGTCGTCAAGATAAGGGTAGACGTGGATCCCCGGCAGACAGAGCTGCGCCGCCACTGGCGCAGGCACTTGGTGAAAACACTCATCGCCAACTGCAATCCGAAGGGAAGGGCTTACCTTGATCCACGAAGCGCAGAAATGTGCAGTGCCCTTTGTGAATGGGGATGTGAAAGTATGCATCCTCTAAGTCCAGCGACGACAGGAAGTCCCCCTCTTCTAGATGTCCGAGCATGTACTGACGAGTGATCATCCGGAATTTTTGTGACTTGATATATTTGTTTAGTCGACAGAGCCCCGGAGCCTCTTTGGGACGAGCTCTATTGCGCCTTTCCTTAGCATGGAAACCGCTTCCAGCAGCAGCAGAGGGACGTGGTTCTCCTGCCAGGCCACCGGTGGTATACTGGAACACTTCCGTTGAAATTTCAGGGTGTGTCCGTGGGCGAGAGCGTCCAGAACCCAACGGTCGGTGGACATGGGTACCCACATGCCGACGAAGTTCGCCAGCCGGCCTCCCAAAGGGGTACATGGGGGGGCCCCGCCGGATCCCTTGGATGACGTTGGGACTTGCTGACTGAGGGCCGAAAGGATGGCCTCCGTTGGTGAAGAGTGCCCAAGGACCGCGCCGTCTCCATGTCCGTCTTCATGGCTTGCAGAGACTGAAACACAGCCTTCCAAAACATATTGTCTCCGTCGAAGGGCATGTCCAACACCTTCGACTGAACCTCCTGACGAAAGTTGGTGGCCTTGAGCCCACCACAATGACAGAGGCAAACGCTGTTGCCCATTTGGCAGAATCCCGCGTTGCGACGCCGATGTCCGTGGCCACCGTGATGGCATGGTCCGACACCACTTCACCTTCCTGCAAAATTTCCAGCGCCTCTGACCTCTTGTCGTCGGGGAGGAAGTCCAGGAGGGGAGCGATCTTGAACCACAGATTCCAGTCGTAGCGCGCTACGGTGGCGAGGACGGCCTTGATGGTAGCCACCACAGAACAGATGACCCGTTGTCCCATGGCATTTAACTTCTTGCCCTCGTTGTCCGGAGGAGTCGCCGGAGGACAAATTCTTGGCTGCCGTTGACACCACGAAGTCCGGAGATGGTTGGGCCCGCAAGCACCTAGGCGCAGAGTCCAGCACCCTGTACTTCTTCTCAAGGAGATCCCTCTTTGCAAGGCCGTAGAAGGGTTCTTCATGAGGGACAAAACTTTGTCCCTGATGTCATCCAGGAGCAGGACCGAGAGGATGGTCTTTCTCTTCGCCTCGGGCATTGATATAAGAAGCCCTCCTTCTTCTTCTCCTCGTGGGTGTTAGGGAGAATTCTCTTCTAAGGCTAATTTCCCTTACCTATAGAGTCCCCCAGCAGCTTTGCTGGATTTGAAGGGGTTTTTTTTTCTCCTGCTAAGAGTGAGACTCTTTTTCCCACCCTTAGACATATTGCTGATGTGTGTTTTAGGCTATTTTTGTGCTTATGGTCTATGGGGTTTTTCTCACCCTCATAGGTATCATCTTTTTACATGTGTTTTACACAGCACCCTCAGTGCAGTAACACAGGGGTGTCATAGTGACCCCCAAACATAGACTCCATACCCTGGGAGTGACTACTGTCTCCCAGGGCATGTAAAGTCCCCATTGACTTTACTAGTCAATAGTTCTGAACAAAACCAGTACAACCCATCTTACTATGGAAATACTGGAAAGGGTTAAAAGTGTTTCCATGGTGTTCATTTTCGAGAGGGTACCGTCCAGTCCCTCTCTGCAAAGTTTCTGGCTGGTGGCAGTGGTTACTACCGTAAATATTTGACCGCAAATATTTTCCTATGGGATTTTCCCATTGTTCGAGGCTACCACTTTTACTGACAGCCTCTAACATAGCGCCGGTTTATCTTTTTATTAACTTTACGCCAGCAGGTTTTTATTGCACGATCGTTGATAATATTTCTTTCTCGTGTCTTTCTCTGAAATCCTAACCCAGGTTGGGGATCCTTTGTTCGTCCTTTTGGCGGGCTTCTGCACAGAAGCCCTCCTTTCGGCACCACTGAGTCTGGGGTAGAGAGGATGTGTGGGAGGGGGAATAGGCACCCTGGACAAGGTTACCTAGGCAACCCAAGTCGCATTCTGCCCTGATAAGCTGGGGGGTTATCCCGCCAGGATGACCACACCGTTGTGCGAGTGACAGCTAGGCTGTTTGAATGGGGGTTTTTCTGCATAAAAGCAGGGCTCTGAGGACAAGACATCGCCACTGGACTTAAGAAACCCGAAGAGGAGAGAAGCTGAAGACATCTGCAACGACTGAACCACCGGTGAAGCCCTGCTGCAGATCCTCACCACTTTTCTCCAACGACCCGAGAAGATCTTCACTTTGAAGAATCTTCTTCCCTTGAGCTGGTGGGGCCAAGCAATTCGACAATCGCCTTCCAGGACCTGCCTTGGTAGAATCGCCAGTGCCAAGCACTCGGAGACCGGATAGCCAGGCACCCGTCCACCACGACCGCAAATTAAAGGAGCGTACCTTTTATTTCGTTTTGGCATCACCGCGGCTGGCTTCATCCCTGGGAAGTGCAGTAACTCGAACCTTCCTCCACGACGAGAGCCTTGCTTCATCTGCTGGATCTCCCGAACTGCAGGATCTGCCAGGAACTACCGCCACTGCAGGAGCCTCTTCCACTTTCAAGGTACATTGTTCCGCCAGGCCTCCCGTTTCGCTGGGTACTGATAAAGGGGTTTTAGATCCTTTACTTACCTTCTGGGCTGGCCGCCCCTTTCGTCTAACATTGTCTTTTTTTCCTTCCGCAACCGCCTTTTCAAATCGTTAAACAAAGACTTGACTGCAGCTACTAGAACAGTTTGATCCTGGGCACTTTGCCTTGTACCGCTGACTCTGGCACAGGCCTATTGACTTTGGCTAAATCAGTTACAACTGCCTTCTCTAGATTGCTTTTCATCAAGAAATGTGTTGGTGCACCTAAACTCTTATAACCACCTTTTCCTTCCCCTTTAAATATTGTTGAAGTGCCATTTTGCTCGGTTTTCACCTAAGTATTGCTAATGCTAAAGTACTGCCTTGCCTAACTTTTTCACAACCCAATTGGGAAGTATTGCTGGTGTGTTTAGGAGTCTAACCCTGTATAACTTGACCTTTCCCTCCCTATGAAGAAATTGTTAGAGTGCCATTTTGCTTGGTTTTACACTGTGCCAATTTGCTCAGTTTTCACTCTTGCTCAAACTTGTCTACAATTTAAATAGAAGTTGTGCACACTTTTCTTGACTGTTTTAACTTGCTTTAACACTAGTGATTTGTGTGCTGATTTAGGAGTGTGTAAAATAAATATATATATATATATATATATATATATATTCTTTTTGATACAAAGCTTTGGTCAGTGTTTCCTTGTTCCATAGTATTGTAGCCCTATTTTGTAAACCCTGAATATTGCTCATCTCCCTCTTGAGATAAGTCTGACTGCTCAGCCACAGCTACCAACTAAATCTGTGTGGTACAGACTGATACCAAAGGGGATTTATTGCATATACCTGTAGTCATAATCTTCTGTAGTGCTCCCTAAGGGAACTGCATAGGATTCTGCCTAACACTGGTGTACAGCGGTGAGGATAAAAGTATTGGATTTACATTTTAGAGTGCTGCTAGTACCTTGGTTCAATTAACCACAAGGCTTAACAATCACTAAAAGTTTATTTTAAAAAGTCAAAGATGGAAAGCTATAGCCAGGAGACCCTCCTTGTACATACTGTTCATTATTTAAGGGATTTGTTCAGAGAGAAAAGTCTTCCTGCCAAAGGAAAACAATCAGAGTTGATTCAAAGATTGTTAGAAAAACAAAGTCTGGAGAATGGGGCTGTAGAGCCTACTCCTCCAGCAACTGTACAAAATCTAGAGGATGATAATGTTGATGATGTTATTGTTGAAGCAGATGAGGAAAAGGAGGCTGACAATTTAACCCCCTCTGGCCTTCTGCCTGCTCAAAGGCCTCAAGCCTTGTCTACTGGAACTGTATCAGGTCCCACATTAAGTCCTGAGTTTATCGCCCGAGAAAAAATGAGGCTTGAACTTGAATTCAAAAGGCTTAAGGCCCAATCTGAACAGAAACACCAAGAACTAAGGCTCAGACAAATGGAGCTCAATCATGAGTTAGAGATAAAGAAACTATCTTTGGAAAATTATTCTCTCCCCGGATCCTCTAGATCTTCCAATCCAAAGAGACCCCGGATGCCTAAAGAGATTGTGGGTATGTATGAACCTAAGATGAATGTGTTTGATTGGTTAGCTATGTTTGAGTACAATCATGGGCTCCAGGAAAACACAGGGAACCAGTTGATCTCCTGGTTATTCTCTAGGCTCCCCCCTGTTGCATCTGATGTGGTAATGGAGTTGGGAGAGGTGGATGGGATGGAATATGAATGTGTGAAGCTAGCTTGGATAGCTAGATTTGGGAAGACCCCTTCCCAGTACCTTAAGAGGTTTAGGACCCTCAAAAAGCATGATGGTACCCCTTGGGCTACCTGGGTGAGTGAGTGTTTGAAAAACTTAGGGGGATTGATTAAGGGTTACAGCGTGAACACTTATGAAGGAATGAAAAATCTTGTCATGTTGGAGTCTATCTATGATGCCTGCTCTCCTGAGCTCCGACAGCACTTGGCTGATTCAAAGGAAATAGATTCCAAGAAACTAGCTAAGGCTACTGACTCATGGGTTGCCAACAGGGCTACTCACAAGGATTTTGGGATCACTCAGAAAAAGGATGAGTGAAAGCAGCCTAAGAAAGACAACAAAGAGAATTCAAATAATTCCAATTCCAAAGAGGGCCACAAACAAAACTCAAAGGGTAAGCCACAAGGGAAACCAAATCAGGCTAGTGTACCTCCTGGTCTCAGACCAGAAGGAGGTCAGAGCTAGCCACCATTCATAAAGACATTTGCAAATGTTATGTGTGTGGTTCAACTGACCACGTGAAAGGGGATTCCAGATGTAAGGGTAAACCTTCAGGGGTCCACACTGTCTCCTTAGCCTTCGCTCCAGAGGAGGAAGTACAAATGGCCAGTGGAAACTTTCAACTACTAGCTGAAGACCCCATGAGCGTCTCAGCTAGTGTATCTTTAGTATCCTTAGTGTTGTGGGAACAACATAATTTAGATGTGCATAATTCTATCCCAAATAACACTAAAGAGTATTATAAAGACAGTGTCCTAGTGAATGGTCAGGAGATCCCTGCCATTAGAGACACTGGAGACAGCATAATTGTGGTAGACAAATCTTTTTCCAAGGTGGAGGGTGTTGCTAAGGCACCCAAATGCCCCACCAAGTTAGCTGGAGGGCCTGTGCAGATGCTTCCCCAGTTACCAGCTCTCATATAGTGCAATGACATGACTGTCAGAATACCTGTTAGATTGCAATATGAAGTACCTGGAAGGGTGCTGTTGGGAAATGATCTTAAAGATCTTGGAGTAGTATCAAGTACTCCCAGACCCCCTAGTAAAAGATTACAGGAGCTCACCAGACCTGCAAGAGCGAGGACCTTGAGGGGCTCTCCTGTGGAGATGATAGAAGAAGAAATCACTCCTACTCCGCTGGAGTTACTAACTGCTATTTCTAAGCAACCCAACCAGAAAAAGGGGAAACCCAAGATTTCTAAGAAGAAAACAGCAGCAAGCACTCATGTGCTTCCAACAAGGACATCCCCTAGGTTGTCCAAGGTCACACCTGTGACTCCTCCTCCAGCTGATGCTGAGAGGGAGGTACAACCCTGTGTGGTTGAACTAGAGCCTGAGGATTCAGATCTAGTAGAAGGCCAGGATCTTATTGGAGATCTGGACCCTTTGAACCATCCTGAGCTGCAGTCTTTACTGGCAGAAGGTGGACCCAAAATGGTAGACTTCAGTAGGGGGCAAAGAGAATGTCCAACTCTAGAAGGTCTTCGCCACCAGGCAGCTTCTCTGCTTGAAGGCAAGAGCCTGGGAAGTATAGGTTGCACTGGGAAGGTGGCCTCTTCCACAGTGAACCAACAGAGTCAACCCCTGGAGACTACAAAAGACTTGTAGTGCCCCAAGAGAACAGACTCAAATTCTTGCAACTAGCCCATGAGATACCTTTGGCCGGTCACTTGAGTTTCAATAAGACCAAGGAAAGGTTCTCGCTCTACCTTTATTGGCCTAAAATGGGGGATGAGGTAGATAAGTATTGCAAAAGTTGCCACACCTGCTAAACCTCTGGTAAGAGTGGCTCCAAGAACGTGGCACCTTTAGTGCCTCTCCCTGTGGTTGGAGTACCATTTGAGAGGGTGGGAATCGACATTGTTGGTCCTCTTGACCCTCCAACCTCTTCAGGCAACATGTTTATACTTGTTGTAGTAGACCATGCTACTAGGTACCCTGAAGCTATTTCTATGAGGACTGTTACAGCCCAGGCTGTGGCTAAGGCCCTCCTTGGTATTTTTTACCAGGGTCGGGTTTCCTAAGGAGGTAATATCCAAAAGGGGGTCAAATTTTATGTCCCACTACATGAAGGCCATGTGGAAAAACTGTGGAGTTACCTACAAGTTCTCAACAGCATACCACCCTCAGACAAATGGATTGGTAGAAAGGTTCAACAGAACCATGAAGAGCATGATAGGAGCTTTAGAAGACCCTCTTAAAAGAAAGTGGGATCATCTACTGCCATGCCTTCTCTTTGCATATAGAGAAGGCCCCAGGAGGGAGTGGGTTACAGTCCCTTTGAACTTCTCTATGGCCATCCAGTCAGAGGTCCATTGGCCCCGATTCAGGAGGGGTTGGAGAATGCTCCTTCCCCCAAGGCAGTCAGAGTGACTATGTGATAGGACTCCGGAGGAGAATGTCACACATGATGGCTGAGGCAAGTGATAACTTCAAAGCAGGTCAGGCTCTGGTTAAGCATTGGCTTGACCAGAAGGCCAACATGGCTGAGTTCGCTCAAGACGAACAAGTTACTTTCTTACCTGGTAACATTCTTTCGATGGGATGGTCCGACGACGTATTCCATATCTATGACAGGTAATCACCACAGCTGTGCTGCTTCGGAAACTTTTCCGGCGTCTGCGTCCTGCGTCGATGACGTCGATGCGCCGACGTCGTGGACCTCCTCCGACGTCCGACGTCATCCGATGTGATAAGTAGGACGCACGACGCCTGTAGCCTCAGTTGTAGTTTTTTCCCCCAGAACGTGTGACATAAGTCAACTGCCAGTCAGACACAAAGCCTTGCGGAACGTAAGCTGCAATCGCAAAAGAAATTCTGCAGCGGGGAAGGCAGGGCGGGAGCGATATGGAATACGTCGTCGGACCATCCCATCGAAAGAACGTTACCAGGTAAGAAAGTAACTTGTTCTTCGAGGGGATTGGGTCCTCCGACGTATTCCATATCTATGACAGACTCCCAAAGTAGTACCAGAGCAAGGAGGAGGGAAAGAATTTATAAACAAAATTTATAATAGCCAATCAAAAAGCAGAGCAAAGGACCGCCTTGCCAAAGGCCAGATCCTGCCCACTGATGGAATCGAGGGAATAATGCCGTACAAATGTATGTACTGAAGCCCAGGTGGCTGCATCACAGATGTTGCGAATAGGAACACCCCTCTGCAGGGCAGTAGACGCAGCCATACCCCTGGTAGAATGGGCCCGCAAGCCAGCCGGTGGGTCCTTACCCGCCAAGCGGTAACACTCCGAGATGGCCAAAATAATCCAGCGGGACAAAGTCTGTCTCGTCACAGCTTGCCCCAAACGCTTACCAGCGTAACCAATAAAGAGTTGATCGTCCATTCTGACCCGGGACATGCGTGAAACATAAAAGCTTAAAGCTCTCCTAGGATCAAGCCTACGGAGCCTCTCCTCTTCCTTACCAGGATGCGGAGGAGGATAGAATGCTGGAAGAACAACCTTCTGGGCCAAATGAAATTCCGTCACTACCTTCGGAAGAAAAGAAGGACGAACACGAAGGACAACCCTGTCCTTGTGGAAAACAGTGAAGGGTGGCTTAACTGAAAGTGCCTGTAACTCACTCACTCTGCGAGCGGAAGTAACCGCAACTAAAAACACAGTTTTCAGAGTTAACAGCCTCAAAGGGCAAGAATGTAAAGGCTCAAACGGAGCACCCATAAGAATCCTAAGAACAAGGTTTAAATCCCAACCAGGCACCAGGAAAGGTGACGGAGGGAACACATTAGTGAGCCCTTTCAGAAACTGAAATTAAAGGGATCTTAAAGTAAGAACACTCATCAGACGAGCGCTTAAAGATGGACAGCGCCGCCAGGTAACCTTTAATGGTACCCACTTGCAAGCCCCTGTGGGCCAAAGAAAGCAAAAAGGACAGAACCATGGGGATGTCACATGCAAAAGGATCCACATTCCGAACTCTGCACCAGTCGCAGAACTTACGCCAACGGCAACGGTACAGAGACTTAGTTGCTGGCCTTCGGGCCGAAAGCAACACCTCCATCACGTCTTCAGGGAGGTCCCAATCCCTATACCTCAACCTTTCAGAAGCCAAGCGGGAAGACGACGTGGAGGGCAGATGGACAAGCCGAGAAGGTCCGGGTACCACGTCCTCCGAGCCCACGCCGGAGCAATGAGGATCATCCGGGAACCGAACTTCCGTAACCTCCGCAGCACTTGCGGGATGACGGGGACTGGAGGAAACGCGTACAGCAGCGGGAACGACCAATCCACCACGAACGCGTCTCCTAAGGCTCCTTTCGGAGGAAATTCCCGCGAGCAGAACCTCTCGCACTTCCGGTTGACACTGGAGGCGAAGAGATCCACTTGAGGGGTCCCCCAAAGGGCGAAGATCTCCAGGAGAATCTCCTGAGCCAACTCCCACTCGTGAGAGATCGCGCTCTGCCTGCTCAGAGCGTCCGCCGTCACGTTTTCGACTCCGGCCAGATGAACTGCCGAGACCGAAACTTCCTGCTGGATGGCCCAGAACTCGAGCTGCATCGCCTCCCTGCACAGAGGAAGTGACCCTGCCCCCCCTTTTTTGTTGAGGTAGTGCATGGCCACCGTGTTGTCCGTCAGGATCAGGACATTCCTCCCTCGCACAGTCGGCAGAAAAGCCTTCAGGGCTAGCCTGACGGCCCTCAGCTCCAACAGATTGATATGGAGTCTGGACTCCGACGGAGACCAACGACCGCTGACTGTCAGCCCGCTGGCATGAGCTCCCCATCCCGTGAGGGATGCATCCGTCACGATCGTCACCTCCGGCCAGGGAAGCCAAAACGGAGCCCCCTTCATCAAGTTGCCTTTGACGGCCCACCACAGAAGGTCCTGGGCGACCGAGGGCGGCACCTGAATAGGGTCCGACATCCTGCCGGAGGACTGCGACCATTGCATCTTGAGTGCCCACTGCAAAGATCTCATGCGCAGGCGAGCCTCTGGCACCAGAAGAATGCAGGATGCCATGAGGCCGAGCAACCTCAAGAACTCGAACGCTGGGAGCGTCTGGGCATGCTGAAACTTGTGCACCATCTGCTGAATGTGAAGAGCCCTCACCTGGGGAGGAAAACACTGCCCCAGGGAAGTGTCGAGCACAGCTCCGATGTACTGGAGCCTCTGCGTTGGCGTCAAATGGGACTTCTTTAAATTGAGGGAGAAGCCCAGCCTGTGAAGGGAGTGGCAGGTGACGGACAGATGATCCAGGACTTGCTCGGGAGAGCTCCCCCTGATCAACCAATCGTCCAGGTAGGGGTAGACGTGAATCCCCCCTTGCCTGAGATGCGCTGCCACCACCACCAGCCATGAGCTTGGTGAAGACCCTCGGGGCGGAGGTCAATCCGAACGGCAGGACCCGAAACTGAAAGTGCGAGTCGCCAACCGCGAACCTCAGGTACTTCTTGTGCTTGGGATGGATCGGCACATGGAAGTAAGCATCCTTGAGGTCGAGTGACACCAACCAGTCCTGAAGCTGAAGGGCCTGGAGGACTTGAGAGAGAGTAACCATCTTGAACTTGTCCTTCCTGAGGAGTTTGTTCAAACCGCGCAAGTCCATGATGGGTCTCAATCCCCCGTCTTTCTTGGAAATCAAAAAATAAGGGGAATACCATCCCTTGTTCCTCTCCGCTACAGGCACCAGTTCTATAGCGCCTTTCACCAGTAGGGCTTGAATTTCCTGCGCAAGGAGCGGATCCGGACACTTCAAAGAGAGGTTCCCCGGTGGATTGTCGCGAGGCCTGTGCCGAAAGGGAAGACAGTAGCCGTGGGCTATGATCTCCAGAACCCACACATCTGAAGTAATGGCTTGCCACTCTACAAGATGCTGCGCCAGCCTTCCCCCAACCGGCGAACCATGGGACATGGCCTCATGACTGAGTAGGAGCGGCTGCGGCGTTACCTGAGGGCAAAGAGGCAACTGCCCTTAGCGGCCTTGGCACCACGGGTACCCTGTCGTCCACCTCTGGTACCCCTGCGCTGGCCTCTTTGACTGCCAGTCCCTCTCGCTTTACTGAAGGACGAGTAATAGCGAAAGGAACCACCCCTCCACTGCTGTCCCCTAGGACGAAAAGGCGGAGGTTGGCGAACTGCAGCGCCCAACGACTTCGCTGCAGCTTTTGAGGTCTGCAACCTCTCAAGGCTCTCGTCAGCCTTGCTGCCAAAAAGGTGTTCACCGTCAAAGGGCATGTTGAGGAGCCGGGATTGCACATCAGGAGCAAACCCCGACTTCCGCAACCACGCAACCTGCGTATCACAGTGCTCGCCGCCATGGACCTACTGACGCAATCAGCCAAGTCCAGACCCGACTGAACGGACTCACACATGGCATCCTTACCATCCTGGACCATAGCAAGGAAACCATCCCGTTCAACCCCTTCGGGAATATGTCCAGCCGCCAACGCAACACAGTTCCACAGAGTGTGCGCGAAACGTGACAAGGCACAAATGGAGTTGGCCGCCTGAAGCGCCATACCACCAGAAGAAAACACTTTCTTCGCCCAGCCATCAAAACGCTTGTCGTCCCTATCAGGAGGGATGGTAGGGTACGACGCCTGTTTTGCCGGGGCCGTGGCCGCCTGCACCACCAAACTTTCAGGAGTGGGGTGCCTGGTCAAGTAGCAGGGGTCGCTACTGGCTGGACGGTATTTACGCGACAAGGACTTGCCCACCGCCGGGAGACTCTCCGGAGCAGTCCAAGCCGCCGCCACTCTTCTCTGTAAAGCCATATGGAACGGCAGTACCGGGTCAGTTGGGGGACCAACATCAAGGATGTCCGTCAGGTCATCCTGCACAAACTCCCCTGGGGGAGCAGACCATCCCAGATACTCAGAAACCCTAGCCATAAGGCGCCGGTAAGAGGAATCGGCATGGGAGCCAGGCTCAGGCCGACAAAATTCCACCTCCGGAGAGGTGTCCAGTCCACTGGCATCATGCAGAGACTGCCTCAAATCGTCAAACTGACTGTGGCCCGAGACAATGTCATCTGGCACCTGACGAGGAACCAGGCCATCAGAATCCTCATCCGCCTCTGAAATATATTCCAGGTGGCGAAAAGAAGGCACCCGAGAGTGCTTGCTCTTAGCCAGAGCCTTCCTAGGGGGTACACCCGAGACACGGGGCACCTCCGACACAAAAGGCGTCGATGGCGTCGAGCGAATCGGCGCCGCCGTCGAGAAAACCGGCAACGGCGCCGAGAGGATCGGCGTCGACGTCGAGGAAATCAGCGTCGACGTCAGATGCAGCGCCTCCAGTATCGGTGGCGTCGACACAGCCCTCGAAGCCGGAGCCCCGAGCGTGTCCCTCGACGACCTGAACGTCGACGGCTTCGACGACTTCCTCGGAGCCGGAGCCTCGAGAAAGCCTGTCGACGCCCTCGACGCCACAGGCGTCGATGTCTTCCTCGAAGACATCACAGGTGCACACGGTCTCGATCGCGTCGAGGACCGGGACCTGGAACGGGTACGGCGAGAACGAGCCTCCTTGTCCGAACGGGACCTCTCCCGTGACTCGCGCCGACCACTCCTGCGAGCGGTGGCTCTCGACCTCACACGGCCGACCCCACTCGGGGGCGTGGACGGTTGAGTACCCTGCGACTCAAGAATCGCCAACATCTTCTTCCCGAAGGAAGCCCATTCCTCCGGCGTCGCACGGCTAGAGGGGTAACTGACGGGCCGGGCAGAGTCTTCCGAAGAGGACCTGGAAGGCGACCGGTGTCGGCGCTTCCGAGAATGCCTCGAAGAGGCGGAGGAGTGGCGAGACCGACTCCTAGAAGAAGACCGACGAGACTTCCGACGATGACGCGGAGAGTCACCCCTCGAATCATCCGTCGAAAGCCCCGCCGACTTCGACTTCCGGGGCTTGGACACCCGACCTACCGACAATTTCTTCTTACGCTCGCGCAAGGCCTTGGACGTGAGCGACAGGCAGTCGATACAGTCATCCGTGTCGTGGGCCTCCCCGAGGCACCAGAGGCAGGCGTCGTGCGAGTCAGTCACCGACATCTTGGACCCGCACTCCCCGCACTTCTTAAAGCCCGGACGCGGGGTTGACGACGCAGTGGAAGACATCGTCGAAGAAATACACAAACGAACAGGTTCGAAGAACTAGAAAGAACAGAACTCCAAAGAGTCGAGGCTTAGAACCGAGAAACACGAAGCAACACGTTCGCGGAAAAAACGGAACTGAGGCTACAGGCGTCGTGCGTCCTACTTATCACATCGGATGACGTCGAAGGAGGTCCTCGACGTCGGCGCATCGACGTCATCGACGCAGGACGCAGACGCCGGAAAAGTTTCCGAAGCAGCACAGCTGTGGTGATTACCTGTCATAGATATGGAATACGTCGGAGGACCCAATCCCCTCGAACAGCTAGTTCTTGTTATGGTGCCAACAAGGCAGAGGGCCTTGCAGGACAAGTGGATAGGACCCTTCAAGATTGTGGGAAAACCTGGAGAGGTGAACTATCCGGTGGATTTAGGCAATCCTAAGGAGGCTCCAGATTCTTTCACACCAACCGTCTAAAAGTGGGGCTTTGCTTCTAGCTTCAGCTCAAGAGGAGGAGGAGAGCGAACCACTGCCTGACCTTCTCAGGGGCGAACCTTTAGATGAGAAAACAGAAGGAGTTAAGCTCTCTTCTAATCTGACTTCTGAACAACAGGAGGAGTGCAAAGTTTTGCTGAATCAATTTGCCCCCCTGTTTTCACTGGCACCAGGCTTGACCCCGTGGAGACAGCATGATATCAACACTGGGCACTGTTTACCTGTCAAAAGCAGGGGTTACAGAATGTCAGAGAATGTAAGAACCCACATCAAAGGAGAGGTCAACAAGATACTTGAACTCGGGGTCATATAACCCTCTACTAGTCCATGGTCTAGCCCAGTTGTGTTAGTACCAAAGGCAGGATCCAAGGAGTTGAGATTCTGTGTGGACTATAGAGCTTTAAATGTAGTCACTAAGACTGATGCCAATCCTTTGCCAAGGACAGATGAGCTGGTGGATAGACTTGGTTCAGCCAAGTACCTCAGCACATTTGATCTCACGTCAGGCTATTGGCAAATAGCCCTGACATACCATGCCAAGGAAAAAACTGCATTCTCTACCCGAGCTGGCTTATACCAATGTAAGGTTATGCCCTTTGGATTAAAGAATGCACCTACTATATTCCAAAGGATGGTTAATCAGGTTCTGAATGGGATGGAGATTGATTAAAGAATGCACCCACTACATTCCAAAGGATGGCTAACCAGGTTCTGAAAGGGATGGAGGACTTCTGCGTGGCATACTTAGATGACATTGCAGTGTTCAGCCCTACTTGGAAAGAACATGTTGACCACCTGGGATATGTTTTGCAGGCTCTTGAACAGGCCCAGCTGACCATAAAGGCAAGCAAATGTCAAATTGGTCAGAGTAAGGTGGTCTACCTTGGTCATGAGGTAGGAGGTGGTGAAATAAGGCTGTGCAAAATTGGACAACCCCTTCTACTCAAACCCAGGTGAGGCCTCACTAGGTATTACAGGAATTTCATAGAAAACGATGGGACCATAGCTTCTCCACTGAATGTAATCTCCTCTCCATAATTCCCTAAGAAGATCAAATGGAATGAGGAGTGCAATCAGAAAACCTGAAAAGAGCACTTTGTCAAGCTCCAGTTCTAAGAGCTCCTGACTACCACCAACCCTTCACTGTGCAAACATATGCTTCCAATACAGGTATAGGTGCAGTCCTTAGTCAACTGGATGGGAAAGGTAGGGAGCACCCCATTTGCTTCATCAGTAGGAAACTAAAGGACCCGGAAACTAGGTGGGCAACTATTGAGAGTGAATGTTTTGCCATTCTGTTGTCTCTGAAGAAGTTTTGGCCAAACCTGTATGGTTCTACTTTTATTATTCAGACTGAACACCAACCCTTGAGATGGTTGATGCAAATGAAAGGGGAGAACCCAAAACTGTTAAGATGGTCAATCTGCCTCCAAGGGTTTGATTTTACCATTGAGCACAGGTCAGGATGTCACCGCCAAAATGCTGATGGTCTCGTTTTTAACCGACTAGAGGTAATAGACTCATCCGGGAGTGGATTAGAACCTCCTGTCCCTTAGTCTGGGGGGGAGGGGGCGAGTGTTAGGGAAAAATCTCTTCTAAGGCTAATTTCCCTTACCTATAGAGTCCCCCAGCAGCTTTGCTGGATTTGAAGGGTTTGTTTTTTTTCTCCTGCTAAGAGTGAGACTCTTTTTCCCACTCTTAGACATATTGCTGATGTGTTTTTTAGGCTATTTTTGTGCTTATGGTCTATGGGGTTTTCCTTACCCTTATAGGTATCATCTTTTTACATGTGTGTTACACAGTACCCTAAGTGCCGTAACACAGGGGTGTCATAGTGTGTCACGATGCCCGCTCCCGGGGAGCCAGCTCAGACCCTGCGTCCCCGAAAGCGGACATCAAGTCCCCGGGGAAGGTCCCAGCAACCCCTTATAGGGGACCTTTGGCTCATAGAAAACGTCAGTCCTGGCGCCATAGGCGCCAGGCTCATTATGAAAGTGTTTTGGTGCACTTATCTGATGCAGACCATGCTGCAGAACCCTGGCCTCCTTGAGGCCTGAAAGGAACTACTTTACCTGTGGGACTCATTTACCACCCGGGCATGGTCGGGGAAGGATACATACCTGATTGGAGGAAGGACACATTCTAGGAACTTCTTCCAAGGCTATTTAAACCACACCCGATCAGCCACACGTGCTTCGCGTTGTTCTGCATCTAGCAGCTGGACGCTCACCGTGTCTGCTCCTGCATCTTGACTTCTGCCACACCTGCCAGCATTCTGAATCACCTGCAAAGGAAGGGAACAAGAGAACAGAAGAAGGAAAAGGCCTCACCCGCTAAATCTGCATCCCAGAGACATTTCGCCGACAATCCTGAAAAGGAAGACATTTATTTTTAAAAGCACATCGCATCAATCGTTGCAGCGCCGCATTCTACTCACCTTTACAGGGCGCCTCCATGTTCAGCAGCGACCATCCGGATTCGCAGTCGCGCCCCCGCGCCTAGGGAGAAAAAGACAAGAACAAAGGTGAGAGAAAGAAGGGAAAAGGGAAGCTAAAACTCCATGTCAAGACTTACCTGTTGGGTCATTCCCTTTTCATTTCGGGTCGGCGCCGCATCCAGGCATTTTCGGACCCTGGCCTCTAAGGGGAAAAAGACATCAGCGTTAATGAGTGAATGAAAAGACATTACCAAAACACTCATTAAAGACTTGCCTGATTTCCACAAGGATTTCACCGCTCACCTCGGGTCGGTGCCTGTTCCCCGGCATTCCGTACCCTGGCCCCTATGGGGAAAAAGACATTAGCATTAGAACATTAATGCATGGACACAAGGGGAACCACTTATAGAAAAACTTACCTGGAAGCCAAGCAAGTTTGGTTCTCACCCATCCGAAAATCCAGTGACGTAACTGGATACCAATGCGCCCCTGCATCAGAAGCAGGATGGAGAGCTCGTCCTTCCAGACCCTAAGGATACTTCTGCAAGTCAGACAAGCCAGATCTGGGGCCCGGTCCAGTCCGTCTTCCGAACCCTGCGCATCACCTTAGACGAGGTCACAGCAGTGCAAACCAGGCCAGCGCCCCCGTGGGAGTCAGGTGAGCGTTACAGAACGCGAAGCCTTCCTACAAATTCCCACCCAGGCTCTATGGAAACTTCTGAGACTGATCAGTTGGCCCAATTACTGGGGGCATTACGGGCCGAAGTACATGTCGCTCGT
Organism: Ambystoma mexicanum; assembly: GCF_040938575.1. Classification (NCBI taxonomy): domain Eukaryota; kingdom Metazoa; phylum Chordata; class Amphibia; order Caudata; family Ambystomatidae; genus Ambystoma; species Ambystoma mexicanum. The sequence goes on along the minus strand of NC_090921.1, from coordinate 523,354,812 downwards.
CAAGAGACTAATGCCCTCAAGAGGGAATTAATAATATCAAAGGAAAGAACTGATGACCTGGCCAGACAGCTTTTGCAAGGTCAAGCTGGACAAACTCCTCTACCCTGTTCCGGAGGGAACCCCGCTCCTGTGGTTCCCAGTAACCCTGTGCAGATTAATCTACCTGGAAACATGCCGCTGGCCCCACCTGAACGCTTTGCTGGGGACCTCAAACGATTCGCCGAATTCATGAATCAGTGTCGTTTGCACTTCCTATGCAGCCCTGGGGCCTTCCCTAATGATCAGACCAAAGTAGCCTTTGTATTGTCATACCTCAGCGGCTGCGCTGCCGATTGGTCAGTTCCACTGGTTACTCAAGATGACCCGATTCTCAGTGATTTTCAAGGATTTCAAGCAAGCATGGAAAGGTTATTTGCTTGACACTCTCAGGGGCAGGCTCTGGATGACGAACTTCTATCCCTGCGACAGGGCAATCAGGACCTCCTATCCTATATTGCAACCTTTAATAGACTAATTGTGGAAACGGGATGGCCAGAGGATAAAAGAGTCACGTTATTTTATCGAGGTCTACGCGGAGAACTTAAAGATGTCTTGGCCCAAGTTGTAAATCCGCCCCAAGAATGCACAGAATATATAGACTTAGTGGTCCAATTGGATCACAGACTTCAAAACAGAAAAACAGATCGGTCCAGGTTTGAGACCCGGGTGTTGGTCAAGACCCACGCTAACCCCAAGGGAGTTGATGTCTCTGAGCCTATGCAAATTGGAGGGGTAAAAGAACCCTTAACTCAAAAGGAACGTGAAAGGAGGCGGCAGTTAAAATTATGTCTTTATTGTGGGAACTCTGGACACTTTCTACGAGATTACCCGGCAAAACCGCCCCAAAAAGCAGTAGGAGCCGCTGATAAAAACCATGAAGAGACTGTTTCGGGAAACGACTCAGCCCGACAAGCGTAGGGGTCCGTTTGCCGAGCTTGAAAACTAACTCTCAGACCTTGCATTTTATTGTGCCAATGGTTCTCGTAGATCCAGATAAGCTTAAGCGGTTGCATGCAATAAAGGCATACATTGATAGTGGGGCTATTGGAAACTATGTGGATCGTGAATTGGCCTCTAGGATTAACCTCCCTCTCCGTCCTAAAACCAGCAAAGATGTCATCACCACAGTCGATGGAGCTGAAATTGCCTCTGGACCGGTAACACATTCCACTACCGGGGTGACTCTTATTGGTCCTGACGGCCATCGGGAGGCAGTTGTGTTTGATGTAATCAAGGCTCCACAGTTTCAGGTTATTCTTAGAATTCCTTGGTTAGAGACACACAATCCTCGAATTGATTGGCGAGCTAAGAGAATAACCTTCCCGGATTGTGCACAAACATGCTACCCAGAAAACCTGAAGATTAATCTAGCATCTGTAACCTCTGCCTCTATGCAATTACCTCCGGAATAGCAGGACTTTCAGGACGTCTTCCAAAAGGAACAGTGCCAACACGTTACCTCCTCAACGATCGTACGATTGCCCTTACCGAACCTGAGAACCTGCATTTGAGACAATATTTGGATCAATACCTCGCCAATGGTTTTATTCGCCCATCAAAGTCCCCGGCATCCTCGGCTTTGTTCTTCGTGCCTAAAAAAGAAGGCGACCTTAGAACTTGTATCGATTACCGCGCATTGAACCAGATAACGGTTAAAAACCGTTATCCTCTGCCTCTGATTCCTGAACTCCTTGACCAGTTGAAGGACGCTTGCATATTCACCAAGTTAGACCTCCGGGGGGCATATCATCTGCTGCGAGTAAAAGAAGGCGACGAATGGAAAACAGCCTTCCGTACAAAATATGGATTATTCGAATACCAGGTAATGCCATTCGGGTTGTGCAATGCGCCTGCTGCCTTCCAATTCTTCATGAATGATGTCCTTCGGGAACTCATCGATGTTTGTGTTGTCGTCTATTTCGATGACATTCTAGTGTACTCCTCTTCGGAATCTGATCACAGAAAACACGTTAGGGCAGTTCTGGAAAAACTGCGCCAACACAAACTATTTGCTAAACTGGAGAAATGTGAAATGTGTTTTCCATACCACAGAAGTTGAGTTTCTCGGTTTCATCCTGACACCCAAAGGAGTCCGAATGGACTCAAGAAAAGTAGATGCCATCCTCAAATGGCCATCACCTAGCTCAGTAAAAGGGGTTCAAAGCATGCTCGGCTTTGCCAATTTCTATTGCAGGTTTATCCCGGAATTTTCACGCATAGTACAACCCATTACTGCACTCTTGAGGAAAAATAAACGTTTTGAATGATCTGAAGAAGCCGAGCAGGCCTTCCAGGATTTAAAAGCTAAGTTTACCTCCGCACCTATATTGAGACACCCACATCCAGATCTCCCGTATGTCGTATGTCGTCGAAACTGACGCTTCCAGCTTAGCCATGGGAGCAGTTCTGTCTCAAAGAGATCCTGAAACCAACCAACTGCATCCCGTAGCATTTTGGTCCAGAAAATTCTCGGCACCAGAGATTAATTACGCAATCACTGACAAAGAACTGTTAGCCATAAAGTCCGCTTTTAAAGCCCGACGGCATTACCTGCTTGGCGCTCGACATACCATCACGGTGATCACTGATCACCGGAATTTACAGTATTTGAAAACCGCCAAGGCTCAGTCATCACAGCAACTCCGATGGGCTTTGTTTTTCGCTGAATTTGATTTCGTGATTACCTATCGACCTGGCTACAAGAACGGCAAAGCAGACGCCTTATCCCGAATTGGAATGGGAGAATCTGATACAAACTCAGAACCAGTACCAATAATTCCCGAACAGAGAATTCTAGGCATGACTTTGTTACAGACGCTTGAAGTCAGAGTGAAACAACTCCTGGACCCTATAGTCCTACAGGATTGGATACAAAAGGGATCAGACTTTACCATAGATAATGGTTTACCTTATTACCAAGGACGCTTATTCCTGCCGCACAAGGATTTACACGAACTAGTTATTTCAGGTTATCATGATACATTAATAGAGGGACACCCCGGTATTACCAAGACAATGGAAAAGGTAAAACGACAATTCTGGTGGCCCTCTTGGCGAAAAGATGTTAAATCTTTTGTGATGTCTTGTGGTGTTTGCGCCCAAAATAAAGGTAAAAAAAAAAGACCAGCCGGTCTCCTTCAACCTCTAGACATACCGCCAGCACCCTGGCAGACCCTATCAATGGATTTTATTACGGACTTGCCTCCTTGTTCGGGATACAATACCATTCTGGTAATTGTGGATTTGTTATCCAAAATGGCCCACTTCATTCATTTGAAAGGTTTACCTTCAGCTTCTGTCCTAGCCAAAGAATTCCTCGAAAATATTGTTTGGCTACATGGATTCCCATCTATACTAATCTCTGACCGGGGAAGCCAATTCATTTCCCACTTCTGGCGCAAATGTTGTCAAATGGCACAAATCGACGTAAGATTATCGACCAGTCACCACCCTCAGACCGATGGTCAGACCGAGAGGACAAATCAGACCCTTGAGCAGTACTTACGGTGTATGTTACAGCAATCTCAAAGCAACTGGAAAGACATTCTTTGGATAGCCAAATACGCATATAATAATTCGGTACACTCTGGTACTGGCCATAGTCCTTTTTATACCTTGTTTGGACATCACCCTCGAACCTCAAACCTCGACTCACCTCAGAACCTCGGAGTGCCCGCAGTAGAACATCTGCATTCTACCATTACCCGAGCCTTCAAAGAGGCAACCACGCATTTACAACAAGCCAAGAGAAAATACAAGGAGAATGCTGACCTACATCTGAGTGAAGCACCTCCGTATCAGATTGGGGATCAAGTGTGGTTAGCTACCAGACATTTACCGCTCAAAGGGCCTCGAACTTTTAACCCAAAATATCTGGGACCTTATTTTATTACGGCAATAATTAACCCAGTAGCGGTTAAACTTGATTTACCAGCTAATATGCGAATTCACCCTGTTTTTCATGTGTCACTTCTAAAACCAGTGGTACCCGGAACCCGACTACTCAAACCTCCAGAACCTAGTCAAATAGATGGGGAACCCGAATTCGAAGTGAAGAACATTTTAGATTCAAAAATGTTTAGGTCAAAGCTTTTCTACCTAATTGATTGGAAAGGGTACGGACCTCAGGAGAGGTCGTGGGAACCCAGTGACCATGTGCATGCACCTCGATTAGTCAGGAAATTCCACCGACTCTTCCCAAACAAACCAAAACCCCCGGAGGGAACAACCTTGGGAGGGACCATGGGGGGGGAGTGCTGTCACGATGCCCGCTCCCGGGGAGCCGGCTCAGGCCCTGCGTCCCCGAAAGCGGACATCAAGTCCCCGGGGAAGGTCCCAGCAACCCCTTATAGGGGCCCTTTGGACAGCGTCCTGGCGCCTGTGGCGCCAGGCTCATAGAAAACGTCAGTCCTGGTGCCATAGGCGCCAGGCTCATTATGAAAGTGTTTGGGTGCACTTACCTGATGCAGACCATGCTGCAGAACCCCGGCCTCCTTGAGGCCTGAAAGGAACTACTTTACCTGTGGGACTCATTTAACACCTGGGCGTGGTCGGGGAAGGATACATACCTGATTGGAAGAAGGACACATTCTAGGAACTTCTTCCAAGGCTATTTAAACCACACCCGATCAGCCACACGTGCTTCGCGTTGTTCTGCATCTAGCAGCTGGACGCTCACCGTGTCTGCTCCTGCATCTTGACTTCTGCCACACCTGCCAACATTCTGAATCACCTGCAAAGGAAGGGAACAAGAGAACAGAAGAAGGAAAAGACCTCACCCACTAAATCTGCATCCCAGAGACATTTCGCCGACAATCCTGAAAAGGAAGACATTTATTTTTAAAAGCACATCGCATCGATCGCTGCAGCGCCGCATTCTACTCACCTTTACAGGGCGCCTCCATGTTCAGCAGCGACCATCCGGATTCGCAGTCGCGCCCCCGCGCCTAGGGAGAAAAAGACAAGAACAAAGGTGAGAGAAAGAAGGGAAAAGGGAAGCTAAAACTCCATGTCAAGACTTACCTGTTAGGTCATTCCCTTTTCATTTCGGGTCCGCGCCGCATCCAAGCATTTTCGGACCCTGGCCCCTAAGGGGAAAAAGACATCAGCGTTAATGAGTGAATGAAAAGACATTACCAACACTCTCATTAAAGACTTACCTGATTTCCACAAGGATTTCACCGCTCACCTCGGGTCGGTGCCTGTTCCCCGGCATTCCGTACCCCGGCCCCTATGGGGAAAAAGACATTAGCATTAGAACATTAATGCATGGACACAAGGGGAACCACTTATAGAAAAACTTACCTGGAAGCCAAGAAAGTTTGGTTCTCACCCATCTGAAAATTCAGTGACGTAACTGGATACCAACGCGCCCCTGCATCAGAAGCAGGATGGAGAGCTTGTCCTTCCAGACCCTAAGAAGGATACTTCTGCGAGTCAGACAAGCCAGATCTGGGGCCCGGTCCAGTCCGTCTTCCGAACCCTGCGCATTACCTTAGACGAGGTCACAGCAGCGCGAACCAGGCCAGCGCCCACGTGGGAGTCAGGTGAGCGTTACATAGTGACCGCCAAACATAGACTCCATACCCTAGGACTGACTACTGTCTCCCAGGGCATGTAAAGTCCCCGTTACTTTACTAGTCAATAGTTATGAACACAACCAGTACAACCCATCTTACTATGGAAGTACTAGAAAGGGTTAATAGTTTTTCTCTGGTATTCATTTTCGAGAGGGTACCGTCCAGTCCCTCTCTCCAAAGTTTCTGGCTGGTGGCAGTGGTGCAGTGGTTACTACCATAAACATTTTCCTATGGATTTTCCCATTGTTCGAGACTACCACTTTTACTGACAGCCTCTAACATACCGCCGGTTTATCTTTTTATTAACTTTACGCCGGTAGGTTTTTACTGCCAGATCTTTGATAATATTTCTTTCTCGTGTCTTTCTCTGAAATCCTAACCCAGGTTGGGGATCCTTTGTTCATCCTTTTGGTGGGCTTCTGCACAGAACCCCTCCTTTCGGCACCACTGAGAGTGGGGTAGAGAGGATGTGTGGGAGGGGGAATAGGCACCCTGGACTGGGTTACCTAGGCAATCCAAGTTGCACTCTGCCCTGATAAGCTGGGGGGTTATCCCGCCAGGATGACCACACTGCTGTGTGAGTGACAGCTAGGCTGTATGAATGGGGGTTTTTCTGCATAAAAGCAGGGCTCTGAGGACAATACGTCGCCACTGGACTTAAGAAACCCGAAGAGGAGAGAAGCTGAAGACATCTGCAACGACTGAATCACCGGTTAAGCCCTGCTGCAGATCCTCACTACTTTTTTCCAACAACCCAAGAAGTACTTCACTTGCAAGAGTTTTCTTCCCTTGAGCTGGTGGGGCCAACCAGTTCATCAATCGCCTTCCAGGACCTGCCTTGGTCGAGTTGCCAGTGCCAAGCACTCAGAGACCGGATAGCCAGGCACCCGTCCACCATGACCGCGATTTAAAGGAGCGTACCTTTTATTTTGTTTTGGCATCACCGTGGCTGGCTTCATCCCTGGGCAGTGCAGTAACTTGAACCTTCCTCCACGACGAGAGCCTCTCTTCCTCTGCTGGATCTCCCGAACTGTAGGAACTTCCAGGAACTACAGCCACCACAGGAGCCTCTTCCACTTTCAAGGTACATTGTTCCGCCAGGCCTCCCGTTTCGCTGGGTACTACTAAAGGTGTTTTAAATCCTTTACTTACCTTCTGGGCTAGCAGCCCCCTTTCGTCTAGCATTGTCTTTTTTTCCTTCCGCAACCGCCTTTTCAAATCGTTAAACAAAGACTTGACTGCAGCTACTAGAACCGTTTGATCCTGGGCACTTTGCCTTGTACCACTGACTCTGGCACAGGCCTATTGACTTTGGCTAAATCAGTTACAACTGCCTTCTCTAGATTGCTTTTGTGTTGGTGCATCTAAACTCTTATAACCACGTTTTCCTTCCCCTTTAAATATTGCTGAAGTGCCATTTTGCTCGGTTTTCACCTAAGTATTGCTTATGCTAAAGTAGTGCCTTGCCTAACCTGTTCACAATCCAATTGGGAAGTGTTGCTGGTGTGTTTAGGAGTCTAACCCTGTATAATTTGACCTTTCCCTCCCTCTGACGAAATTGTTAGAGTGCCATTTCTGCTTGGTTTTACACTGTGCCGTTTTGCTCAGTTTTCAATCTTGCTCAAACTTGTCTACAATTTAAATAGGGAGTTGTGTATACTTTTCTTGACTGTTTTAACTTGCTTTAATACTAGTGATTTGTGTGCTGATTTAAGAGTGTGTAAAATAAATATATATATTCTTTTTGATACAAAGCTTTAGTCAGTGTTTCCTTGTTCCATAGTACTGTAGCCCTATTGTGTAAACCCTGAATGCTGGTAATCTCCCTCTTGAGATAAGTCTGACTGCTCAGTCACAGCTACCAACTAAATCTGTGTGGTACAGACTGATACCAAAGGGGATTTATTGCATATACCTGTAGTCTTAATCTTCTGTAGTGCTCCCTAAGGGAACTGCATAGGATTCTGCCTAACAGTGGGGTGTGCTGAAAATGTTCTGAAGCTCTGGAGATCAGCGAGTGGAACGAGCCTATCTCGTCCGGCAGGGAAGATCTAGGAGGCAGAGACGGGAGGTCCCCTATCTCGCCGTCATCGTCCGTGCCCGACGTCGCCGTGTCAGGATCTGTCACATCCCTCGGGTGCGGGCAAGAGGGGTGAAGAGGGACAAGGGAGTGGAAGGTGAACTCTCCTCTTCTTGGCCAGAGGCTCCCCCATTGCCAGGGGGTTGGCCGGCGCCACGGGCGGGCCGCCGGCGCATTGGGCATCCTTGTCTGTATCTCAGAGACCAGCGTATGCAGAGCCGAGAGAATGTCCACTGAGAGGTCTCTAGGTGGTAGCTGAGGTGGGATTGGCAGCTGAAGTGGATGCGGAATAGGCAGCTGTGGCACCGGCTGTGCGCCCAGGCTGTCGTCGCCTTGCTGCTGTTCCTCGACTGTGTCCTCGCCGTCGTCGCCTTCATCAGAGTGCTCGTCGTAGGGCCTGTCCCCTAAGTTTTCCTTCTCTTGGATGGTTTACATGCCGGTGAGCTCCTCCTCAGAGGAAACATCCATACCCTGGAGGGCCACCACACCTACCCCCCCCCCTTTCTTCACTTCCAGAGGTAAAGGTCCTGGGGGGATGACGGGCATCTTCTTCTCTGGGGTCTTCTCTATGGGCCGGAACGCATTCTCCCTTCTGGGAGGAAGGTACACTCTCGCCTTCTGGGTCACGCCCTGCAGTGCCGACTCAGTGGCCTTCGCCAGAGATGCTGCCACCTCCTTGATAGAAGGCTGGGCCTACATCGGGTGCACCTGGGCCTTCACGGTCAGGGTCAGAGCCTTGTCCTGCTTGGTATTCTGCTTAGGGGGATGGTTCGAACCCTGATCCCCCTTGGTCTTCTGCGATAGTGCGGACTTGGGCCTCTCCTTGAGTTTGCCCGGATGATCCGACTTCCTTTTGGGTTAAGATCCTGAGTGTTTACTGGTGACGGAGGCTGGAGACGTCGAAAGCGCCCTGGCCGCTGATGAGCCCGTCGCAACGGCGCTCCCGGTGACAGTGGTCTTGCGGTGCTTAGCCTTCTGTTGGAGGCCCGCGGGAGGGGCGCCCTCAAATGTCTTGGAAGCCGGTTCAGCCTTCTTGGAGCTGGGAGAGGCATGCTGCTGGGACCCACCCAGAGCAGGGGCCATGGCCTGTAGCCACTCATTCAGCCGCCTGTGCCAATCCTTCATCTTGCGAGGGACCATCTACTGGCAAAACGCAAAATCCTCCTCCTTGTGCGTCGGGTACAGGCAGTAAAGACACTCTGAATGCTTGTCGTCCGAAAAGACACTCCACAAGCTGCACCTGGAGCAGATCTTGAACAGGGGAGATGAATCCTCCTTCTCCTCCGACATGGGCCACGCAGCGTAGGCCTAAAGAATCTTCTGGAAGCCTCCACGAAGAAACTCAATGAAATTCGCCCTTGAGGGGCGCTGAAGAATCCGAAAACGGGTCCAAGTTAATCAGATAGCTTGATCGATGGAGCACAAGGCCCGATTGACCGAAAAATAGAGTAATACTCTTCCAAAAAGCGATAAAGACAGTAAAAGCTTGAGAGCTAAACATGAGGACTCCCAACACTTGAACGTGTAGTAAAAATCTGAAGATGGCTACCAGAGGAGGAGTTTAGGTAGAGGGCAGTCATTGGTTGGGAGGCAGTGTGACCCAGAGCTCAGTGATTGGTTGTTAGGAGAAAGACAGTTAAGAAATTAAACTGAAACTGATTTTTTCTTTACTGAGGATTCCCAGCCTGACGACGGGGAATATTCATGAGCATGTGAATCCATGTCAGACCCCATGCTGGAGAAGGGGGAAATGTTGGGATGGAAATGAGCCTATCCCACCCCCCACGGCGCTTCCAGGTAAGGCAAACACCATATGAGGTGGTACAACGTACAAGTGGGAAGTAATCTGCACCATCAGGCAACATGTAGAGGCACTGTAGCGCTTAGAAGTAGTTGGGAGGCACTAGAAAACTCATAGCCCATGACTCCATTTTGTAGTAGGCCCAAAAGGGATGAGCTGCAAGCTCACGCTAGTCACGTTCTCTGCTGACCAGGCATAATTTCTGCAAAGCAGACTGACTCTGCAGAGCCCCGTCCCTACGGAAGTCCACTTCCCCCTCATTCCTCTAGTGTTGTGAATATTTAGTATCTTCCAAAGGAATGCGCCCTGCAAGAGCGTGAGACAACACCAGGCTCCGCGCTGCACCTATTCCTCTCCACTAAACTGCCAGTAGGCCTCTAACCCCCAGCCAGGCCGATGCAAGCTCCACACCACTAACTCGACCCCCACACATTTGAATTCCCTGATAAGCAAGCGTCCCCCAGGTCCCAACACTAATCAAGATCGAAGCATGCACGGCTGTATTTCTTTCAAGCATAAAAACATATCCTTTGTAACAAGAGGTACAGAAAGGGATACATTAAAGATCAAAACCATGGGCGAAGATCTTGAGTGCAGGAACTGCGGGTATCAATGAAGCCCTGAATGTGTGGGTCAGCATGACTATTTTATCCTCCTTTCCCCCTGGCACCGTTTCCCGTGCCACCCAGGTGTCTGCCAAAATGAGTTAATAATCAGGCCTAGCATGTTTACTTTAGATAGGAACAATGTATTAATGTGTGACCCAAGCTTCACTGCGAGGATGAGCCCAGCTGACCCACGTGGAATCTGACCAATGGGAACAAACTAATCAATTACTGCCTGCCAACCCCTACGGAGCAGGCACTTGTGTAGGCTGCCTCCAATCAGTGGCACCCATTTGTACTGTATATTGTGACATGTGTGGATTTTTTAAATCCATGTCTGTAACTGAATAGACCAGAGCGGTCTCGAGGAGCAGAGTCCTTTGCTTATATTTGTATTTTGTACAATTAAACGCTGTTATTCTTGCAATGCTATCTCCTGACCCATTTCCCTTGCGGGTTGTCTTTATTGTGGAGTGTGCATAAAAAGGGGCCTGCCTTCATTGGGAACAGTACGACAAAACTGTAATAATGGCTTCAATTTCGGAATCTATTAAATGGCTCCATTCCATGGATCATTGATTGATTAATAAAACTCACCCTATTTCCATCAATAGACTGAATTATTTGGTTCTGTATGCAGCTGTTATTGAGCCACGGAAAAATACAAGTAAGGCAATAGCTAAGAATATTGCCTTTTGTAAAAACTCCAGACCGCCCTCCAAGGAAAATAAGAGCTCTGGAGACAAAAGAGGCCCTCTCCCGGACCCTCAAGATTCAAGAAATCAAACACCCTCCTCTCCTTTACAAAATCAAGTAGCGTGTGGTATAATTTCTGTTCACAACTCAGGAACAACAGATGGAATGTCTATGAATGATCTGGACCTGCAAACCGGGCGGTTGAGTACTCTCAACGGAGAGTCTATCTCCCAGGAAGAGATAGCAGTGCTAACTGTAACTAGAAAACATATATAGTCAGGGTCTTGATAGAACAGCCTGGTCATTGGTTTGAAGGATCTTGTTGGAGGTAGTATCTGGGATCAGTAAGGGCCAATTTAATGGGAGCTAAGGGGTGAAGATGCCTGTGACTGTCACTTGGAAACAATGAGGTCAGGTCAGGGTGACATGGGGACCCTTTCCATAGAATTCACTTTCCACAGTATTCACTTGTCTATCATTCCCTAAGTTTGGGGAGGCACGTTGCTGCCTTTACCCCATCTCCCCAAATATCACCAGGCAGAGGATTTCTTCACAATATGCATATATTTTGTAAAACCTGGGGTTTCACCCGAAGTAACCCAGGGTAATCCAGATATGGACCCCTTGCTCATTGTGCTTAGAGAGGCGCAGCTTCACCTCACTGATGAGGCATGACTAGGCTGAAACATGTGTCTGGGGTTGCTGATGGTACTCTTGTTCAGAGGAAAATTGCCTAGCATTTCAGTACTGGACTGCCCTTGTGGATGGGACAAAAACTAATGGGCAAATGGATATTTCTCCTCTGTGAAGGGTGCAGTGATCTAAAATGTGGTAGAAAACCCTTCTGAGTGGAATACATTCCATATAACAGGGTATTTGACCCATGTTCGTTCTCAGTAGAGAGGCTCCCACACTCTTTGTAACAATATGACATGCATTACTCACCGTAATAGCATTTCTGATGATTGTATCTGCTTAGATTCACATGCTGTGCATATGGTTTGTAACACTATCCCTATTGTGACGTGTAGTGTACCCAAAATCCCTCACGTGCCGAAGTCCCTTCGATTGTATATTTTCTGCCATGATGGTGCCCAAGGCTATTGCGAGTGAGTACATGAAGAGAGAAAGTAGAAAGACGTCTATGTTCCTTCCACCCCGAGCAGGGAGGAAGCCTGTGAATCTAAGCAGATACAATCATGAGCAATGCTATTACGGTGAATAATGCATGTCTTCTGATGCTTGTTAATCTGCGCAGAATCACATGCTGTGCATAGACTAGCGAGCAGTACCCTGAGTTGGATGTGGGTTGTGAGAAGGAACAGTAGAGAGAAGATGTCTTAATACTGCTTGTCCCACCTGAGTTAGATCTAGAATGAGTGTCTAGGCAATAGTGTTTTGTAAAGGTGTGTACAGAACTCCAGTTTGCCGCTTTGCAAATTTACTCTAGGGGAACATTTGCATTGAATGCTATGGAAGCCCCAGTGCCCCGAGTAGAGTGTGCTCTAGGCTTGAAGGGCAGTTCTCTCTTAGCAAGAGTGTAACACAGTGTGATACATTTGACAATCCACCTTGAGATAGCTGATTCAGAGACAGGATCCCCTTCTCTACCAGCTGCCGCTGAATCCATAAATTGGTTTGTTTTTCTCAGTGGTTTTGTTCTTTCCAGGTAGAATATGACTGCCCTGTACACATCTGTGTGCAGGCTTCTTTTTGCAATGCTTGTGGAATTCTGGAAGAAAGTGGGTAGTTCGATCGATTGGTTCACATGGAACTTCGAGATGAATTTAGGTGCAAATCTGGGATGAGTGGGCAGAACTACCTTATCCCTGTGGACTGTAACAAAAGGGTTTAGGACAGAAAGGGTCTGTAGCTCGCTAACCCTTCTAATAGAAGTGATAGCCACAAGGCAGGCCGTCTTGTAAGTAAGGTCTTTTAGACTTGCTTTATGCACTGGCTCAAAGGGAGCTCCCATGAGTCTGGTGAAAACCACATTAAGATCCCATCCATGAGCTGGATGAGAAATGGGGGGGGGGGTGGATTCTCTTAACCACTTCCATAAAGGCCTTAATAACCGGTATTTTCCACCATGACACTTTTTGCTGTGATGTGGTGTAGGCCGAGAGAGCAGCAAGATGAACCTTTAGGGAATTGAAGACCAGTCCTGCGTCTTAACAAACGGGTTAGGTACAGTACAATGTGTGTGGGTGAGCAATCGATGAGATTAACGCCCTTGGTATTACACCAGATGACAAAGCGTTTCCATTTACTGAAATAGCAATAGAGGGTGTTAGGTTTCCTAGCTTCCCTGAGTATATCCATGCATCCGAGGGAGCTATAGGTGTCCAAACTCTATGACCTCAGGAGCCAGGCTGCTAAATTCAGATTTTGTGGGCATGGGTGTAGGGTCTCCCCCCTGTCCTGAGACAACATGTTGTACGGGCAGGGTAGTTTTACTGGTGGGGAGAGGGACATTTCCATTAGATGAGCGAACCAGGTTTGGCGGGCCCGCATGGGGGCCACCAATATCATGGTGACTCGTTCCTTGTGCATCTTGTGCACTATCTTGTTGAGTATGGGAGTCGGGGTTGGGGGGGGGACAAGCGTAAACAAATTTCCCTGACCATGTTATCCAGAGTCAGTTCCCCTTGGAGCAGTTCTGGGGGTACCTGGAGGCGTAGTCTTGGCATTGGGCGTTCTCCTGAGTTGCAAACAGGTCGATCTCTGGGAAGCCCCATTCTGTGAAGATGCTGGAGACGATGTCTTTGTGCAGGTGCCATTCGTATTCTACGGGCAGTGGGAAATCTCTACTAAGCACGTCTGCCAGAAGATTGAGTTCCCCTGGAACGTGTTGGGACAACAGAAACATCTTGTGTTTGAGAGCCACATTCAAATGTTTTGGGACAGCTTGGATAGCCCTGGAGAGTGTGTGCCCCCTTGTTTGTTTATGTAATACATGGCTGTGGTGCTGTCTGTTAGAACCAGAACTGTCTTCCCTTGTAGTTGAGTCTGAAAGGCTTTTAGTACCTTGAACACTGCTAATAGCTCTAGCAGATTTATATGGTTGGATGCTACTTATGGGGATCATACTCCATGCGCTATCTGCTGAAGCAGATGAGCCACCCACCCCGTGAGAGATGCGTCTGTCGTGAGAGTGGCTTCCACTGCAGGGGTGGTGAAGGACTTGCCCTTCAAGAGGTTTTCCCTCGACCAACACTGCAGAGAGAGAACGAGGGCTGGCGAGACAACTACCAGATCTTCCCATTGTCCGCTGGCCTGACACCACTGGCTGTTGAGCCACTCTTGCATGGGACGTATGTGCAGGCGCGCGTGGTGACCCAAGTATATGCATGAAGCCATCATACCTAGCAGCCGCATGGCCTTGCGTACCGTCACCTACCGACTGACTACATATTGAGGAATCTGAAAAAGCATGTTCTGAACCCTCTCGTTGGATGGGGAGACGAGGCTGTCCTTCATCCAGATTAGAGCCCCCAGAAATTGTTTTTCTTGACTGGGGACTAGACTGGACTTCTTCTAGTTGATAGAGAATCCCGGACTGAACAGAAGGTCTACGGTCTTCTGGGTGTTAAAAAAACATGTGTCGTAAGAGTCCTCTGTTACGAGCCAGTCGTCGAGGTAAGGGTAAACCGGGATAGATAGTCTGCACAGGTGTGCTGCCACTACTGCCAGGACCTTTGTAAACACCGTTGGCGCCGAGGCAATGAAGAAGGGGAGCACCTTGAATTGGTAATGCCTGTCCTCTATCATGAGCCTTAGATATTTCCTGTGCGCTGGCAACATTGAAATATGAAAGTATGCATCTTTCATGTCCAATGTTGCCATGTGATCCCCCTGTTTCAACAGTGGGATCACTTCCTGTAGCGTTACCATACAAAACTTTTGAGGCTTTATAAATTTGTTTGCTGGGCGCAGGTCTAAAAGAGGGCGCATGGTGAGGTCCTTTTTGGGTACAATGAAGTGCACTGAATAAATACCCTTGTTTACCTGAAGAATAGGGACGGCTTCTATGGGGCCCATTCCCAGAAGCGCTTCCACCCCTTGATTCAGGACATGCAGATGGTCCGGCGAGAGGCGTTGTGAACGTGGCGGTCTGAACTGTGGTGGTTGGGCGAATTCCACGCAGTACCCGTCCCGTGGGCGACCGTTATGACCCACTGGTCTGAAGTTATTCCCTCCCATGCCGCGAGGAAAGATGTGAAACGCCCCCCGCCCGGGGTGACATGGGAGGGGACCTGGATCCGTTGGTCATTTCTGACCAGAGGCTGCGGCTCCTCTGGGGTTGGGGCCTCTGCCACGTCGTTGACTCCTAGGTGGGTAGTTGGCTAAGCTTCCGGATGTTTGTCCAGCGTTCCAGTTTCCCATATTGTAGTAGTTTTGACCTGCACGGGATTGGCCTAGAAAGGACCAACTAGAACCGCCTCTCCTCTGGGGGGGAAGGCTTCTGAGTTATCTGTTGTAAGGATTTAAGAGCCTTGTGCTTTTTCTTGGCTGTTTCCAGAGCATCGTCGCCCGCTTTACCGAAGAGCTTGGTCTCTTCTATGGGTTTGTTCATAAGAGCGTCCAGTGTTTCAGGCTTGAAACCCGAGTTGCGGAGCCAAGCGTGCCACTTGAATAGTGTGCCCTGGGCCAGGGACCTGCCTGTCGTCTCAGCAGTGTCCAGAGTATTTTTAATTATATTCTGATTTACCAGCCTGCCCTCGGCCACGATGGTGAGAAGTCTGGACCTAGTGGGTCCAGGAACCTCCTGGAGACCTTCTTGTACAAGGTTCCATAGTGCGTCTGCATAACTAGTAAGCAGTGTAGTGTTATTCGCTATGCGTGTGGTGTATGCAGCTACCGAGGTAACACGTTTACCTAAGGCGTACAACCTTTTAGATTCATTATCCGGAGGTGCCTCCCCCGTAGCAAGGGGTACCCCTGCCCGTTTCCAGGTGGTAGTGACTACCAAGGAGTCGGGGGTGGCTTTAATATATTGAGGGTCAGTAGGAGATGGCCGAAACAGTTTTTTCACTGTTGGATTCACTGACCGGGTCTGAGCTGGTGTGACCAGGGAGGGGCCCAACCTTCTTTTAACAGAGTTCAGGAGAGGAATGGCTTGGCTTGAGGGGGGTTTCTCTTTGAGAATGTCCTCCACAAAATCTTGTTCGGGTCCCGCCTCCTGGGTGGGGATCTGAAAGTGCTCTGCTGCTTTCCTTAAAATGGCATTGAAAGCCATTTGATCGTCTACATGCGAGGCCTGGTGGGCCGGAGTGCTGGGAGGGGAATCCAGGCATAGGACATCAGTGTCCTGATCTTGCGTCGGGAGCGTCCATGGCTCCGTCTCCACTTGCTGGGTTTCCTCCAAGTTGTCCATGGCATCCGCCTGGTCATCAGGGTAGTCTTGCAGGAAGGAAGGGTCCTCTTCCTCGTCATAGATATCTTGGTAAGTATCCATCTGGACCACATCTTCAAGGTGGACAGAAGCCGAAGGTTGAGAGTCAATATTGTCTTGGAAACGTGAAGCTGACACCAAAAGAGGGGCGTCACGCGATCTCTTACGGGAAGGTTGTTCTGAACTTGAGACAATCCTTTCTAGGCGGTCCATGCATCCTTCAAACTTTTCCCTGGCCCACTTAGAGGAACCACAAGGGGCAAAAGGTGGAAACACGTCATTTTCCTCTCGTTGGCGTCGGAATTTGTCCCCAAGAGTGTTGGATAGAGGCTCCTGCCTGTCCTGGTATGTTTCGCGAGTACTGGGGCGTCATGGCGTGTCTTTAGACCTGGTTCCGACACGCTCCATACGTTTCGACGGTGTCAGCCCAAACGCCAAAGTAATCCTTGCAATACTGTCCTCAATCTCTGCCGAATCAGCGTGAGTCAATGGGTCAACGGTAGATTTACCGCCTACCGCAGCGTCAGAAGGCCTAGCGGTAGAATTTAAGCCTGTGGGAAGGCTAGGAGGCCTAGGAGTAGGTTTCGGGCCTACCAGGGCCTTAGGGGGCGCCGGAGCGTCGGATGATCGCGCTTCGGCATGTAAACCCAATTTAGAGGTAGCGCCCTTATTTTTGGAGTGCCCAGTCGCAAGACGCTGCTGCGGATTCGGGGAAGGCTGCTGATCTACCAGATCAGTGGATTCCGTCGAAATTTTCTGCGGTCGAGTTGGCGCATTCACCTTTTTCCAACGGAACCGTCGAAATCGGTGATGGGGTTGTGTGCTTAGTGTGTGGTTTCTGTACGCCCCTGTCGCCGAGTGGTTTCCCCGAAGCAAGACTTACGCCAGGTCTAGAGGGGTTGGGGACAGGCGTGGCGGACCTAGAAGCATCCGGCCCAAGGTTGACGACTTCCAACACGGATGTGTGATCATCATCAGTGCCCCCGTCACTTTCGGCGGGTGTGGTGGTGGGGCAAGAGGGTTCAACCTGTGACATACCATATGCGGCCCAGCGCTTTACGCAGGGCTCCTTAAGTGTCTTAAGTGCCGAAGGAGCTTACACGCCGCACACCGCTTCTCGTCGTGATCTATGGGTAGACAAGAAATACACATCCTGTGCTCGTCTTTCCTGACCCTACACTTAAAAACCTAGATGGTGTCCTTTCCATAGTGAAAGTTATAGACAAAGATGACCAGACAGAGGGCAAAGACGGGGAAAGAGGAGGGACATAACGAAAGATATGGCCACCCTGACCCCACTCTCCCTCCTCTGCAGGCCGGCCAGAGGGCCCGCCACGTGGATGGCTCAGACGCCGGATCTTAGGCGCCGAAATCCACCGCCTTAGAAACTTCCTGCAGTCTTCGTCGAAGTTTCTTTGCATCGCTGTCGAAGTGACTTATGGGAAATAATCGACAAAGTCGGTATAAAGATAAACAATGTGTCTTATGAAGAGCTCCGCCATAGGGCGACCAGTTATCTGGGCAGAAAAAAACAATTTGAGGGACCTCTGAGCGTTGGGGATTTTGGGTACACTACATGTGACGATAGGGATAGTGTTACAGACACGCCTATGCCGATGTCCCCTTTCGGTCACCGAAAGACAAGATGCAATACTCTGCGATTACCACTGGATGTCGGACCATATGCACAGCATGTGATTCTAAGCAGATTAACAAGCATCAGAAACATATTTGCGCAAGCCAGAAACGGCAACAGTGCAAGACTTTTACAAAAAGTAAAGATTCGGCCTGAGACCTGAGTGATCAAAATCCCTCCTCACTCTATCCCCAAGTGGAAGAAGGATCAGAAAAATACAAACGCACACATATATAACTTGGTGTACATCTCAAACAAACTCAAGGTAGTCTTATATCCGTTACTATGCAATCCTCCTTCTCAGGGCACCAAATTGAGAAGAGAATTAAGTGCATGTTCAACTTACCTTCTTTGTCCGCCTCCTCATCCTTCACTATGGGCGATGCAATTGAAATGACGACCTGCATCTTTGGCTCCTTGCACGAAGCAATGACGATAAAGGACTCCTTCACATTCAAAGAAACTTCATATTTATCTTGAGTAAATGCCTGAAAATTTGACAAGCAAAAACAATCTATTTGTAGCTTTTAGCTGTCACAGACAAACATTGATTGGTGTTTGCATGTTTACTTTCCTTTCTGCTTATTACCATATTTTCTTTCCCCCTTTTGTTTTTGCACCTTTTTTTAGGTGAAGAGAGTCCCCCTTTTTTCCTTTTAATGGTTTTAGTATAAATTAAATTAACTGCTTTTGGATTTCTTGCAGCCTGTTAAAGTTCCCAAAATGATAACAGTACTCATACCGTACCATCAATCCCAGCTCTTTAGATCAGCTTACTTACATTTAAGCAGTAATACCAGAAAAGGTGGTAAAGGCCAGGATAACAAGTTAAAGACCAAGGTGAAGCTAGGGCCTTTAACAAGGAATTCAGCAATTTTATCACCTGGGAAAGCCTACCTACAAGGATATTTTAGCAATCTTCACCCCGCCATACTGTTGTTTAGTGGAGAAATGGCACCCGGTAAGCGTGACGGCCATTGTTGAAATAAGGGTACGCCTCATAATCATGTTGCTGTTTCCATTGGAAGTCTTCAGGTGTGCGTGCTGGATTGAGACAAAGTGCTGGTTGGTGGATGGGGAAGGTAGAGAGGGGTAGGGATCGGGGTTCCACTGACTCCGACATGACAGGCTAAATTCTGGAACCGGGTGAGATCGAACATGGCGGTGTAGTGGCAGTGGTGGCACAGGAGCTGCACCTAGTCCATCTGAGGCTTGCCTGCAAGTGCATACCAGAAGGTTCAGTACAGTATTCTGAGCCATCTGATGGATATGACACACCTTCCAGGTGCTTATTCCTTAAATTGCGCTGCCCTGACTCCGCCCACCAGCAACATATCTCAGTCCCCATTGACGCGTCGATAATATTAAGATTGCCTAATGACACCAGTATTATTAGGGGGGGGAGGATGGTGGGACATATGGAGGAAAGGGGATTATGGACTAAGAGTATGTTAGTCACTACAGTGAATATTTATTACTCTTACATCCCGTAGCCCTTTCCTCCAAACTGCATGGGCAATTACAACTGAATGTAGCCCCAGGGTGGAGAGGTGACCCGCTTTAAGAAAACAAGTTCCTTAGAACCTCCTGTCCGAAAGCGGCATCTGACTTAAAGCCGGCGTCCAAACAGTAGTGCTTGCAGAAAGCCAAAGGGGGGTGCCAGGTAGCTTGCCCTGCTGATGACCTGCCACGGAACCTGTCTCTGGAATGCGACGGCCGTGGCCTTGGCTCTGACAGCGTGGGAATGCATGTTAGCTGGCAGCGGCTTGTGATGCTCCTCATAGGCGTCCTTGATGGACGAAACCATCCACTTTTCTATAGAGTCCTTGGAAGCCTGATACCTGGGCCTTGACCTGCAAAGGTGACAAATAAGGCATCCGACTTTCGGAAGCTCTTGGTCCTGTCCAGATAAAATTTCAGAGCGCGTCTGACATCCAGACAGTGCAAGACGCGTTGGGCATCATCCTTAGGATCGGCAAAAAAGATAGGTAACACTATCTCCTCATTTAGATGGATGGCAGAGACTACTTTAGGTAGGAACCCGGTGTGCGGTCCCAGGACCACCTGGTCTTTGTGAAAGGTAGTATAGGGTTCTGAAGCCACCAGTGCCTGAATCTTACTGACTCTGCGAGTAAAGGCGAGACCCACCAACAAAGTTGTTTTAATGGTGACCTGTCTGATGCCCGCGGACGCCATTGGTTCGAAAAGGCTTGTGCGCCAGAGCGCCCAACACTCCATTGAGGTCCCACACGGGGTGTGGTTTCTTGATGGGTGGGTATAGCCTGGTGAGGCCTGCCAGATGTCATTTAACCACTGGGTTGGAAGAGGAGAAGACCTCCTCCTCCGAATTCCTATAGGCCCCTATGGAATAGGTGCAGCATGTGTTCACTTGAACCCCTGAGTGAACGAGGTGTGCAGAGAAGCAGAGCACATTGTCAAATGTGCGCGTAGAGTCCGCTCAGTGACAGAACCTGGTCCATTTACTCTTGTACTGGCTCCTAGTAGCCTTGCTCTTAGCGCCTTGAATGATGTCTAAGTTAGCCTGAAACAGGTTGAGATGCTTCAGTGTGACCTGCTCAGGAACCACGCTGCAATGGCTCATTTATGTGGAGCGGGGTGGAGGACCCTGCACCCCTGCTGTGCAAGAAGATGAGCCGGGCCGAGAGGCAGGTGAATGGGTGGCCTGTCCGCGAGATAAGGAGCTCTAAGAACCAACGGTCTCGCCGGCCACCATATTAGAATGATGCAGAGGTGACATGATTCTCTTATCTTGCAGATCGCCCTGTGTACCAGGGGTGTGGGAGGGAAGGCCTACGCGGTCATGCTGTCCCACTGTACCTGGAATGCATCACCCAGGAAGCCGGGGTCCTGCCCCTGCCAGGACGCAAACTGATGGCATTTCTTGTTGGCCCAGGAGGCAAAAATATCCACCTGCGGGTACCCCCCCCCCCTCCTGCTGAAGATCCTATGTAGGACCTGATTGTTCAATTGCCATTCGTAATTATCGCTCCCAGTCTGCTGAGCCTGTCCGCTTCCAGGTTGGACTCCACCGGGAGGTGGATGGCCGTCAGGTAGAGATGTTTCTCCAGGGCCCATTCCCACATGGTAATCGCTAGGCTGCACAGCGGAGGGGACCCAGTACTGCCCTGCTTGTTCTCATATGATATGATATGATATGGCATTTGTAACGCGCCTATACTCAAGTGTTTCAAAGCACGCCGAGGCAGGCAGGGGGGAACAAGGGGAGACAGACAACGGTCCTACTAGGCCAGGTGTCATTCAGATTGCGCAAGTGCATGGGTAGGGGGGATGGGAAATGTGCAAGGGGGGAAGGGAGAGGGGAAAGTGCAGTACAGGGTTAGTAATGAACAAGATAAATAATAAGGGCCAGCTGGTGGCAAGTGCAAGATAAGTGCAGACAAGTGCTGGGAAGGGGGGCTGTAGGGATACAGAGACAGTCCCGCAGTGCAGGGGTTGCCAGGAAGGCAGTGCAGAGGAGAGTGGCTGGGCCAAAGACCGAGATTGGTGAGTGGTCCAGTTGCTGATTCAGTACAGTTTCAGTGATTTAGCAGGGGAGAGGGAGAGAGAAAGCAGAAGCAAAGAGGAAGGTTTTGAGGTGCTTCCGGAACCGGAGATGGTTCTCCTCAAGTTTCAGGGAGGCAGGAAGGCTGTTCCAGAGGGAGGCCCCTGCTACGGAGAGAGATCTCCCCCCAACTCGTTGCTTGGAGAAGCTGCTGACCCTGAGGGAGTTGGAGGCGGAAGAGCGAAGTGCTCGAGAAGGAAGATATTTAGGAAGGGAGAGTTAAAGGTAATTTGGCCCCAGGCCCCAGATGGCCTTGTGGACAATGCAGAGGGTTTTGAACTTAATCCTCGCAGCCACAGGGAGCCAGTGTAGCGATTTCAGTCCGGAGAGATACAGTCCCTGGGCTTGAGGCCAAGGACAAGTCTCGCAGTCCTGTTCTGGATGAGTTGCAGAGGGCAGAGAGTAGAGGCAGGCAGATTTAGATAGAGGCTGTTACAGTAGTGCAGCTTTGAGAGAACCAGGGCTCTGGAGACAGTGAGCTTCTGGGGGAAGGAGAGGAAAGGAAGGATACCTCTGAGGAGGTGCAGCTGATAGTGTGACTTCTTAGAAACGTCAGAAATGTGAGGAGAGAAGGAGAGGGTGGAGTCGAAGATGACCCCGAGGTTCTTTGCCTTGCAGGTAGGAGCAGGAAGAGGGCCAAGAGAGGCTGGCCAGAGAGCTGTAGGGAAGGATGGAGTGGGTGTGCCGATGAGTAGAATCTCGGTCTTACTGGCATTAAGGCAGAGGTCGTTGGCGGCACACCATTCCTGGATAGCAGAAAGACAGTCAGAGATGAGGGAAGGAGAAGAGGAGGCCGAGGGTAGCCTGAAAATGAGCTGGGTATCATCCGCATAGCACTGAAAGTTGGGGCAGAGAGCAGCGATGTGGTGGGCGAGAAGTGCCAGATACTGGTTGAACAGCCAGGGAGAGAGGTTAGACCCCTGGGGGACACCACAGGTAGAGAAAAAGATGTCAGACAGAAAAGACCCCAGTTGGACCTGGGAGGGTCGATTTGAGAGGAAAGAGGTCAGCCAAGCCAGAGCCTGACCAGTGATACCCAGGTTATCACGGAGACGGTTGAGCAGGATGGTATGGTTGACAGTATCAAAGGCAGAAGAGAGATCAAGCAAAATGAGAACACATGGAATGTTAGAGTCAAGGTTCGAGAGCAGGTCCTTGCGGATGTTCAGGAGAGCAGTTTCGGTGCATCTGGCAGCTCTGAAGCCTGACTGATGGTCATGAAGGCTACCAACAGATTCAGCATGGAGATTAAGCTGGGAGATGGCAAGTTTCTCATAGTACATGCTGGTGGAGTTGTCCATCTGGATAAGGACAAACTTGTCCCCAATGAGCGGAAAGAAAGCTTTGAGAGCTAGCCAGATGGCCTTCAGCTCCAGCCAGTTGATATGAGACCCCTGCTCCAGAGTGGCCCCCCCAGCCTTCCAGGGAGGAATCCGTGCTGATGGTGATCTGGGGGCCGGGTGCCGGAAGGGCTTGCCTATCCACAGGTTGCAGTCCCTGGACCACCATGTGAGGTCTGGGGGGAGAGAAGGAGGAATGCTGTCAAGCTCTGCTTGGGAGCCCAGCTCCTGATTCCATGAGGCTGCAAAGTGCAACTATAATCTCCTTATCTTTAGTCTCGTGTGGGTATGGCCAGTAGGACTGCTGTCATGATACCTAATAAATGTTAGTACCACCAAACCAAGGTCACTTCTCGGGTGAGGAAGTGAGGAGTGGCACTCTTGATGGCCATGATCTTGTCCTCTGAGGGAAAAACTCTCTTTGTGGAGTTTGTATCCCATATGAGGCCCAAAAGGGTCAGAGTGTAGGCTGCAACTGAGACTTCTTGAGGTTGGTCGAAAATCCCAGTTCATGGAGCGTGCTCATAAGGCCGGAGGAAGTGTGATGAACTTTGTCCGGAGATCTCGCCTTGACGAGCCAGTCGTCCAGATACGGGTAGACGTGGTGGCCCTGAGGAGGACTGCCACTGCATTCATCAGTCTGGTAAATACCACTGGGGCTGAGTTGAGGCCGAAGAGCAGAACCTTGTATTTGAAATGGCAGCCCATGATACTGAAGCGCAGGAAAGAGCGATGAGGCGTCAAACCGGGACGTGTAGCTAGGCGTCCTTCAGATCCAGGGAGCACATCTAGTCTCCCCTGCAGAATGTCTACGCAATGAGTGCTTGGGCGTAACCATCTTGAATTTTTGAAGAGGAAGGGAGAGGTTGAGGGTGGAGAGGTCCAACACAACTCTCAGGCCAGCCTGGTTCTTCATTTGTATGGTGAAAATCCTGGAGTAGAAGCCCAAGCCTTCGTAAGGATAGATAAAGACTTGGCAGTTTGTGAACTGTTTCTTTTTTTATCTAGCTCCTCGTTAAGTGAAAGTGGTCACCACCCTCGAATGGAAGGTCCAATATGCGTTCCTAGATGTCTGGGT
The DNA here is from genome assembly GCF_040938575.1 of Ambystoma mexicanum. Taxonomy (NCBI): domain Eukaryota; kingdom Metazoa; phylum Chordata; class Amphibia; order Caudata; family Ambystomatidae; genus Ambystoma; species Ambystoma mexicanum. The sequence continues at coordinate 523,330,980 of NC_090921.1, read as the reverse complement.
TGAATTTAGTAGCCAGAAGCCAGGCAGTCCTCATGTCCGTGGCGATGCAAATGGCCCGGCCAGAGGTGTTGATGTGGGCCACTGTGGACTCCATAATGTCCTGAGCCACCAATTCAGCCTCGGCAGTCCCGCATCGAAATGTGCCTGGCTCTGCACCGGACGATCTGAAAGGAAGTCTGCTATTTCCTGCCAAACCTCTGGTTAATGGCTGCCAGCATGGCATCCACGTTTGATTGACGAAGATGCAGCAAAGCGTTGGAATAAAGCTTCTTCCCGTACACCCCCAAGATCATCTCCTCCTTGACTAGCAGCGCAGAGGGGTGGCCGTGGACGAGTGAGGCTTTGAGTAAAGTGATGCCGCAGCGATCAAAGAAAAGTGTGTTTAGGGTGTGCAGACTGCAAGGAGTGGATCCTCCTCCATTTGCCTATACTTGGCGTTGAGGCGCCAATTGACAGGCTGGACCTTGTGGGTATTGAGCCACCCCTTCTTAGCCAAGGCAACAATGTCCTTCTGCATCGGGATCCCTGTTCTAGCCGCTGGGCGTAGAGTGAGGAGCTCGGCAAGGACCCGCCTCTGGCTGTTCGACCTCAGGTTGAGGAAGGCCCAAGTACTCTGCCAGACCTGCGAGCGGTTCACAAAGGCCTTGGCTGACAATGGCGTGCCAGGGTGTTCTTCCTCATCTGTGTCCACCAGGGCGTGTGGCAGCTCCGGAGCGGGTGGAGGAGTGCTGTGCTCCGAGGACTGCAGTGTGGAGACCGGAGGCTGGTATGGAACCGCCTGAACAGTGGTAGGCAAGGGAGCCGGAATCGAACAAGGCGGCAAGGGCAGAAGGCACTGCGTCGGGGCCTGTGGTGCTGGAGCCACAGGAGAAATGACTATAGGCGCAGGTGGAGGGGCCGGAGGGAGCACGTCCCTGATCGCATCCCAGAGGATGGCCCCCATCTGGTGAGATCTCATGAGAGTGAGGAACTTTTCAAAGAACCTGTCCTCACAGGCCGGTGGGATGGCAGGTGATGTTGACTGGGTAGTGGGCGGCTGCGGGGGCCGGTGCATACTCTATCTAGCTGGCTGCGGGGTAAACCGGCCCTGCAATGCAGATGGATAAGCCGTAGGGCACATACCTGGTTAACACCAGACCCAGCTTGTAACTCGTTCTCCCACCTGCTCCATTCCGAGAGGCGGTATAGGACGAGCGGCCATCCTGTCTGGCACGGTGGCCATCTTGTCGAGCTGCGTGCCAAAGTTGTGGAGCTTGGCTCACTGGGCCTGGCCCCCTCCAGGACCCTTGGAGGTGGACCATGAGACCTACCCTACATCTCATGACGGGGCCTGGTAGGCGTGTTACCCTTGGCATTATTGCCACTAGTGCGGCGTGCAGTTGCCCCCTTGGACATCCGGCCACTCGGGTGTACACCCGGTAAAAGAATCTTGCAATCCCTCAGCACTATCTCCAGAAGGTTCTAATGACCCCTTGGCCTGGCGGCCGGTAGCTGAACTAGCCTCAGCGTTAGGGAGAATTCTCTTAAAAGGCTAATTTCCCTTACATATAGAGTCCCATAGCAGCTTTGCTGGATTTCCAGGGTTTATTTTTTTTCTCCTGCTAAGAGTGAGACTCTTTTTCCCACTCTTAGGCATATGTTTGATGTGTGTTTGAGGCTATTTTTGTGCTTCTGGTCTATGGGGTTTTTCTCACTCCATAGGTATCATCTTTTTACATGTGTGTTACACAGCACGCTCAGTGCAGTAACACAGCGGTGTCATAGTGACCCCCAAACATAGACTCCATACCCTGGGACTGACTACTGTCTCCCAGGGCATGCAAAGTTACAATTGACTTTGCTAGTCAATAGTTATGAACAAAACCAGTACAAACTATCTTTCTATGGAGGTACTGGGAAGGGTTAATAGTTTTTCCCTGGTGTTCATTTTCGAGAGGGTACTGTCCAGTCCCTCTCTGCAAGGTTTATGGCTGGTGGCAGTGGTTACTACCATTAATATTGAACCGCAAATATTTTTCTATGGGATTTTCCCATTGTTCGAGGCTACCACTTTTTATGACAGCCTTGAACATACCGCCGGATCATTTTTGTATTAACTTTACTCAGGTGTTTTTTTTTTTGCCAGATCTTTGATAATATTTCTTTCTCGTGTCGCTCTCTGTAATCCAACCCGAGGTTGGGGCCCTTTGTTCGCCGTTTTGGCGGGCTTCTGGACAGAAGCCCTCCTTCAGGCGCCAGTGAGTCTGGGGTAGACAGGATGTGTGGGAGGGGGAATAGGCACCCTGGACAGGGTTGCCTAAGCAACCCAAGTCGCACTCTGCCCTGATAGGCTGGGGGGTTATCCCACCAGGATAACCACCCGGCTGTGCGAGTGACAGCTTGGCTGTATGAATGGGTGTTTTTCTGCATAAAAGCAGGGACCTGCGGACTGGAATATAGACGTCGCCACTGGACCTGAGAAATCCGAAGAAAAGAGAAGCCGAAGACATCTGTAACGACTGAACCACCGGTGAAGCCCTGCTGCAGATCCTCACCACTTTTCTCCAACGACAAGAGAAGATATTCATCTGCAAGAGCCTTCTTCCCTTGAGCTGGTGGGACCAACCAGTTCGCCAATCGCCTTCCAGGACCTGCCTTGGTCGAATCACCAGTGCCAAGCACTAGTAGACCGGATAGCCAGGCACCCGTCCACCACGACCGCGATTTAAAGGAGCGTACCTTTTATTCCGTTAGGCATCACCGCGGCCGACTTCATCCCTGGGCAGTGCAGTGACTTGAACCTTCCTCCACGACGAGATCCTCTCTTTCTCTGCTGGATCTCCCGAACTGCTGGAACTGCCAGGAACAACCGCCACCACAGGAGCCTCTTCCACTTTTAAGGTACATTGTTCCGCCAGGCCTCCCGTTTCGTTGTGTACTGCTAAAGGTGTTATAAATCCTTTACTTACCATCTGGGCTGGTCATCCCCATCGTCTAACCTTGTCTTTCTACCTTCTGCACCCTCCTTTTAAACCGTTAAACAAAGACTTGACTGCAGCTACTAGAACCGTTTGAACCTGGAAACCTGGACACTTTGCCTCGTACCTCTGGCACAGGCCTATTGACTCTGGCTAATTCTGTTACAACTGCCTTCTCTAGATTGCTTTTCATCAAGAAATGTGTTGGTGCACCTAAACTCTTATAACCACCTTTCCTTCCCTTTTATATATTGTTAAAGTGCCATTTTGCTCGGTTTTCACCTAAGTATTGCTTGTGCTAAAGTACTACCTTGCCTAACTTGTTCACAATCCAATTGGGAAGTGTTGCTGGTGTGTTTAGGAGTCTAACCCTGTATAACTTGACCTATCCCTCCATCTGAAGAAATTGTTAGAGTGCCATATCTGCTTGGTTTACACTGCGCCATTTTGATCAGTTTTCACTCTTGTTCAAATATGTCTACAATTTAAATAGGGAGTTGTGTATACTTTTCTTGGCTGTTTTAACTTGCTTTAATGATAGTGATTTGTGTGTAGAGTAAAGAGTGTGTAAAATAACTATATATATTCTTGTTGATATAAAGCTTTGGTCAGTGTTTCCTTGTCCCATAGTGCTGTGGTCCTATTGTGTAAACCCTGAATACTGCTCATCTCCCTCTTGAGATAAGTCTGACTGCTCAGCCACAGCTACCAACTAAATCTGTGTGGTACAGACTGATACCAAAGGGGATTTATTGCATATACCTGTAGTCCTAATCTTCTGTAGGCTCCATAAGGGAACTGCATAGGATTCTGCCTAACACTCGGTACCAGTTCTGGTGCGTGAACCTAAAAGGTTCCTCCCGCTCGGGCGTTTCCTTGGGAAGGAATCGCCCTTGCGGGGTGCGATGGAAGAAAGCAGCCCTACCTTGGGCCTTGACTTATGTCTGACGAAGTCATTCAAGTCCTCTGGATGCGACTTCGCGAAGAGCTCCCTCCACCTAGCTAGTCTGTTCTTCAGAGCATGCGGTGTAAGCGCGTCGCTCAATGAACTCTCCCAGCCGTAATCAGGGCCAAGGCAGCAGAGGCAAAGGGAGTGGGGATCAGACGTAGGAAAGAGCCCCTCGCAGGCTGGACACCTGCTGAAGCCCGCTGAAGTCGACATGCGTCGAGGTGGAGCATGGCGCCAGAAGACCGAGTACCTGATTGATAAAAGAAGACAAAAAGACAGAAGAAAGTAACCAGGGATGAGCGCGTGGTATTACATGGCCGAAGCCATACCCAAGAGCGCTGGTGAAATTGGCCTGTTCCTGTCAAAGCATAAAAGAGGACGGGGTGTGGCACCAGTGGGCGTAACCAGGGTAGCGCATGTTACCAGGGCCGCGCCTCTAAATTTAAAGATGCCAAGAATGTTTTTTCTGCTGAAAAAGGTTCTGTCTCCTGTCCCTAGCAAGGGATGCCCATGCAGTATCGAGGAAAGGGGACGGGACTTAAGAGTATGTCCTGGTGTTACCTGTTCTTGGGATACTGTACATTACTTGCCATTTAGCAGTAGATTTAGATAACCTGGAGCGCTTCAGCCGGTTATTGTATGAGATTTTTCATTTTTGCACACATAGACGGCCTACGGTATCCGATTTAAATATCCTGATACATCTCCTTACTTCTTGTCTCAATGTTCTCTTAGCTGCCTCTATGGCTTGATCATATACCCCCCGAGTAGTCAAGTGTGTGCAGTGGTACTTAACCCCATAAGGCAAATATTTGGATGTGAGATTAGAGATCCCGTCTGTCTAATCATAAGGACATTCCAATTTCAGAGCATAGATATAATAATTTTTGTTTAATCCATCTATATGCCTACTAAGGGCTGTCAAATTCCATGTTGTCCATCTGAGTCTATTCGCCCCGTGATTAATATATGTGTCTACAATTTCCCCAAGCAAGTTAACTTGGGTGTCAGAGTTGAATAAAATAAAAAAGCACTGCTTGATCACTATAATCACTGAACAATTTACAAAAAGCCAGCGCTAGCTCAACACCACCATTATTCGTAAATATATAATCAAGCATAGCCATGCTATTACTTGACCTCCAGGTTTGCCCACCTGGTCGGTCATTCTTCAAACAACCGTTAAGCATGATGAGATTACAATCTGGAACAAAGAGCATTCATGCTTTCCGTTCAGTTGCTTGCTTCTTTATACTGTTATAATGAACAGTAGCAGAGCCATCATTAGAAGTAACAGCACAACAATGGGAGTTGAAATCACCACAATTATGACAACGTCTGTACCCGTCGCATCATAGTTATTTAACAAAATGTCATAAACGTCCAGCATGAGGCTCTCGGATTCGGATTCACCGGGGTGGTCATACACATTTACAAGTAGCAATTTCTTTTTAATGGCTGCAAACAGATTATCTACTATTAATGCAATGATGTGTGGGTGAGCAGTGGAGTCAATTTCCATTGCTGAGAACAGGTTACTAAGTCCAGTCAGTAAGCCACCCGAAGGTCGCCCCTTATCGACCTTTCTTCGCAAAGCTCTGAAGAATCTTATATCCATCCAAACAACAGGTGTTAGTTAGCCAGCTCTCTTGGATGGTAAATATATCCGCCTTATTTAGAATCTGGTGTCCCCCACTGCTACTTGTATTGTGTCTATTGCCTGAGTGATCCAGGAAATGAACTTACATGGCCAAGGTCTCTGCAAGGGCCTAGTGGATAAAAAGCTTGATAGCCACGACCAACTATCCACTTCACCAAATTTCTCTGGGCCTTCTGAATCGTACTTGCTATTACATGCTACAGTTTTCCCCAGATTTGCAGTTATTTTGTGAACCAGGACATTGTTTTTAATGGCTTAATAACGCAGTTGTTAAGGGGTGGGTCTTGTCCAGGTCCTAGCCATATTTAAGGAAGCGAGGTGTGTGGGATTTGATCAGGATTACTATCACCGCTGAGGCACAACTCACGTAGTTGGAATGGTGGACATTTCCGAAAATTCTATTTAATTATATCCTTCGAGGTGAGGATTCTAAGCTGAGGAATGTATTGCAGTAGCTAAACAATGCGTCAACGGTTGAGCACAACACTGTTCCACAGATTGCTTATTGTAAAAGATAAGAAATTTATGGATGGCAGTAACACAGGTGAAGGAACTAGACATCCTTCCATCACAGGTTTCCCAATAGGGCTCCTGGGCCCACCTTGGTCTAGCAATATGTTGCTCTTCAGAGGATAACAATTATTGTCCTCAGTCTCCATACATGTGCCAGAGAGAGTTGATAGCAATACTGTTTCTCATCGAGACTCTTATTCATCAGCATCGTGTCTGGTTTTATTACTGTGCGAAACCTGAGGGTATACTTACTCCTACTCCCCTGGATCCTCTTCTCAGGTGGCCAGTGAAAGGCCATCACTCTTGGATCCTGACCCTGGGGGTAGAGAAGCGAGGGAGGATCCTTGTGGATGGGGAAAAGGTACCCACAGGTGAGACATGGTATCCCCTTTTCCTTCTGAGAACCAACCTAACCCTCCCACAGCCTTTATGGGCTATATCCACTCAATTTTCCCCATTCAACCTAATACAGTACTGGGACGAGGAAGAGGCGACTAGGAGTAGTGAACACAAGTAGGTATTTTCACCACTCTAGTAGTGAGACGAAGAAGACAACTTTGAAAGAGTACTATTGGGGAAGTCAGGCATGTCCAACAAATAGGCTGCCTAGAAGTCAGGCAATAAAACCTACTGACCCACACCCATGGACCTTTAACACTCCTAGGGAATATAAAAGGTGGGGCTGTACACCATGTCAGAGAGCTGGAGTGAAGCATATTGGAGAAACCAGAATTGGGAGCTGCAGGAGTCCGGAGAAGGAGAGAAAGACCCAGGCCGAGCTCGGGCCACGAGAGGGTATAACTGTCCGGTTGAAGATAATTACAGCAGGAAGTTCAGCCCGAAGCCTGCAGCAGGCCGGAGAGCGAGCGAAGATCTCGGTGCCCACCGCGAGAGAGGCAAAGCTCTTGGATTCAGGAGGATTGAGCAGAGAAGCAGTGAAACAGTAGAGAGCAGTCGCGCACAACCCTTGAGTGCAATCCAGGGAACACACAGTCCAGGACGCCTCACTAATGCTGACATGCATCTGACTATGCTGAACGTACTGAAAGAAGTAATCCGTGAATGCGGAGTGATCTAAAAGTAATTGGACATACTCCTCAGTAATATATTGAACACTTTTGAATACTGAATGTATTGAAAGTCCCGACGATCACCTTTTGGAAATAGAATTTAAAGCAATTAATTAACACTTGAGAATGAGAGGTTAAGCAAATACTGAATACCGAACTGAATGAAAACTCTACGGTCTGATGAAAGATGAATGTGAAAGTGGGCATCTGAAAAACGCATAATAAATATGAGAACAAGTGTGGAAGTTTGTGAACGAGCATGAAATAAAGTGGGGTACAAACAAAACCACCACACCGTGAATTCTATGCATGAATACAGTGCAGCAAGGCCAAAGACTGGCAGAAGATATGTGACACAGTGTGGCACAGCCAAGAGGCTAACCAGGAGAAGCCAAGTGAGTGTGAACCTGCACATAAAGCCAAGAGGCTGATAAAGAGAAGCTAAGTGAGTGTGAATCTGTATAAAGGGGCAAATACAGAAGAACTTGTGTGGGCTGAAGCGCCTAGGGTTCCTGGTTGCGCGACCTGTGATGGGTGGACCGTGTGGGTCAGACTGTGCCTAGACAAGGGAACCCTCAATTGTGAAACCCAAAGACATCGTGAAAGGAATCAAAAAGGAGCACTTTAAGTGAACTGTTAATGCAATCCAGAAGGAGTATCCAGTTGACCTGGAGTTATGTTGAATATTGAAAGACTGAAACCAGGAATAAGTTGACATTTTGAAGTCTTGGGAAAGGGAACCCTGAGACTTGATGAACTCCAATGCTGTCTTGAGGGCAGAGCCCTCAAGACTCCTTTACTTTAGAACTGTATTACCTTGAACGCAGGGAAGGGAACCACGAGGGTTTGTGGAACTGTTTTGAACTTGAGGAAGGTAATCACTGGACTTTTGTGGAACTTTCTTGAGGAAGTGGAGCTGAAAAGGAAGCTAGGAGCTGGAAGTAGCTCAGAACTTAGTTTGATCGCCATTTCTTTTATTGTTGATATCCCTACAAATTGTTTAGCTTTAGTTGTGAGGGCAAGGATAGGTTTTGGACACAGAAACTCTTAAATTGAACTTTCTGACTCAGACTTTCCTTAGTTTCATTCAAGTAGGGAAATCCCACCTTAGCATAGTGAAAGTTAGGCCTTCAACCATCCTGACATTTTAGATCATAAATAAGTTACTCACTGTAGTGCCTAGCGTACTCCTAGTCCACAGTCCCCTTTCCTCCATACTGAATAGGCGTCCCTCGCTAGGGACAGGAGACGGAACCTTTTTCACCAGAAAAATCATCTTCCCTTTTACTTTTAGTTGCGCACAGGGGCACGGCCCTGTCAGCATGTGCTACCCTGACTCCGCCCACCGGCGTCACTCGTCAGTCCCCTTTGACGCGTCAACAATATTAACATTGCCTAATGACACCAGTTCTATTAGGGGGGAGGATCGTGGGACGTATGGAGGAAAGGGGACTATGGACTAGGAGTATGTTAGTCACTAAGGTGAGTAACTTATAATTAACTCCTACGACCTGTCCCCTTTCCTCCATACTGTATGGGCGAGTAAAACTGAATGTAGTCCCAGGGTGAAGAGGTGCTCTCTTAAGAAAACAAGTTCCTTAACACTGCCTGACCAAATGCTTCATCTGACCTGGAGCCGGCATCCAAGTAGTAGTGCTTGCAGAAGGCCAAGGGCGTAGCCCATGTAGCCGCCTTGCTGATAACCTGCCACAGAACGTGCCTCTCGAAAGCAACAGCCGTGGCTTTATTTTTGATAGCGTGGGCATGCATATTTGCTGGAAGCGGTTTGTGCTGACCCTCGTAAGCCTCCTTGATGGCTGTAACCATCTACCTTGCTATGGAAGCCTTGGAGGCTTGCCACCAGGCTTTGACCCACGGAAGGTGACAAAGAGGGCGTCTGATTTGCGGAAGCTCTTGGTCCTGTCCAGGTAGTATCTCAGCGCACGCCTCACATCAAGACAGTGCAATACCCTCTGAGCGTCATCTTTGGGGTCAGCGAAGAATGTTAGTAGCACTATCTCCTCCTGTAGGTGAAAAGAATAGACAACCTTAGGTAAAAATGCGAGTTGCGTTCTAAGCACCACCTTGTCCTTAAGAAAAGTAGTACAAGGCCCTGAAGCCACCAGTTCCTGGATTTCACTGATCCGGCAAGCCGAGGTTAGGCCCACCAAGAGGGCCGTCTTAATGGTGACTAGCCTGAGGTCCGCAGACGCCATAGGTTCGAATGGTTTATGCGCCAGGGCGCCCAACACCACATTGAGGCCCCACACAGGGTGTGGTTTCTTGATAGGCGGATAAAGCCTTGTCAGGCCCGGGAAGTGCCTTTTAACCACTGGGTTAGAGGATGAGAAGACAACCTCCTCAGAGTTCCTGTAGACTCCAATGGCCGCCAGATAGGTGCAGCATTTGACTACCTGCACCACCGAGAGTGCGAGGTGTGCAGGGAAGGAAAGCACATCGTCCAACGTGCAGTTCAAAGGATCAACCTCCTTTGATTTAGCCCAGTGACAAAACCTGGTCCGCTTGCTTTTGTACTGGCTACTGGTTGCATCGCTCCCATTGTATAAGGTCTAGGTTAGCTTGTGACAGATGCAGATGCCTCTGTGTGATCTGTTCAGGAATCACGCTGCAAGGGCTAACTTTTGGGGGGCAGGCTAGATGGCCGTGCCCTCCTGCTGAGAGAGTAGGTGTGCTGGGTCCCGCAGAAGGTGTACCGGGGGCTGATCCGACAGGCGGAGTAGTTCCGAGAACCATGGCCTTTTAGGTCACCACAGAGCTATCAGAATGATGCAGAGGTGCCGAGCCTCGCTGATCTTGCAGATTACCCTGTGCAGGGGAAGTAAGGCATACGCGTTCATGTTGTTCCACTGGATCTGCATCGCGTCGCCCAGAGAGCCCCTGTCCTGTCCCTGCCATGACGCAAACTGGAGCACCTCCTGTTGGCCCATGCGGCGAAGAGATCCACCTGAGGGTGACCCCACCTATTAAAAATCCCCTGACGGACCTGTTTCTTCAACTCTCATTCGTAGTTGTCTGCACCCAGCCTGCTGAGCCTGTCCATCTCTAGGTTAGACTCCCCTGGAAGGTGGATTGCTGTCAGGTGCATGCTGTTTCCGGAGCCCACTCCCAGATATGGACTGCTAGAGTGCAGAGGGGAGAGGACCTGGTGCTACCTTGCTTGTATATGTAATACATGCTGGTGGAGCTGTCAGTTTGAATGAGGATAGCCTTGCCACTGATCATCGGGAGGAAGGCTTTGAGAGCGAGCCAGATGGCCATCAACTCTAGCCAGTTGATGTGGGCCGCCTAATCCAGACAGGACCAAACCCCATGGACACTGATATGATATGATATATGATAGGCTATTTATAACACGCTTAATACCCAGAGGTTTCCAAGCGCGGATCGAACCCATGTTGCTACATGTCGTCTTGTTTCCAAGGCAAGCACGTTGCTGCTGAGCTTTCCTCCCAAGACAAGCCCAAGGTAGCGCCCCAGCCCTCTAGGGATGAATCCGTGGTGATGGTGACCTGAGGTACTGGTTGAAGGAAGTACCCGCCTATCCGCAGGTTGTTGTCCATGCTCCACCAGACTAGATCCTGGTGGAGATGATGTGGGATGCTGCCTGCTCTGCCTGGGAACCCTTCTCCTGACTCCACGATGCTGCAAAGGGCAACTGTAGTCGCCTCATTTTGAGCCTTGTATGCAGCACTGCCAGGAGACATGCCGCTATGACGCCCAAGAGGTGTTGGTACCACCATGCCGAGGTCACTGCTCTGCTGAGAAAATTCCCTGTGGCCCTCTTGATGGCTGCGATCTTGTCCTCTGAGGGAAAAATCCTCTCAGAGCTTGTATTCCAGATAAGGCCCAGGAAGGTTACATTCTGCGTGGGCGCCAACTGTGACTTCTTGAGATTGATGGAAAATCCCAGCTTGTGTAGTGTACCCATGAGGGCAGAGGCTGTGTGTTGTACTACCTCTGGAGATCTTGCCCTGACTAGCCAGTCGTCTAGATGAAGGAAGCTGTGGTGCCCCTGCACCCTGACTAGGGCTTCCACCGCGTTCATCAGTCTTGTAAAGACCCTGGGAGCCGCATTTAGGGCAAAGGGTAGAACCTTGTATTGGAAATTAAATCCCATGATCCTGTACCTTAGGAAGGACTGATGGGGTTGCCAGATCTGGACTTGTAGGTAGGCATCCTTCAGATCCAGAGAGCACATCCAGTCTCCCGCACACAATGGCTCTGCTATAAGCGCTGGGGTAACCACCTTGAACTTTTGGAGAGGAAGGGAAAGATTCAAGGTGGAAAATCTGTGAATAGAAGCTCAGCCCTCGTTGGGCTGGTGGGACTTACTCCATTGCCTGACTCTCTACGAGCAAGCGAATTTCCGTCAACAGAGTTGCTGTACCAATCTGTGTGAGCGGAGGGGAGAGGAGAAGCAGTGGCAGATTTAAGGTAAAGGGCCCCGTGGGCAGCACCTGACACAGGGCATTAGGTGGGCGGGGCATGGAGGCGGGGCTTTGAGTGGGCGGATTTAATTGTGGTCACAAGTGAAGAATGGCAAACTTTAGGGACAAAAGCTATTTTAATAATAATTCCCATTTTTTAGCTATGGTCCTACTGCAAAAGCTATTTTTTTTTTTTTTTTATATTATGCGGGAAGAAATAGTTGGCTATTTCGATACTGCAAAAGCTATTTTTGTATTAAGTTGTCTTTATTACAGTTACCTAGGGGTCTGACTAACTGGAAACAGGCAATGCTCGGTATAAGTCCAGTAACATGCCGTTTCTGCTAGCCTGTTGTTGCAGCTTTTTCTGGATGTGTCTTTGTGGGGATTAGGTCTGGCGGTATTCCCGGTGTGAGCGGGTAGAAATTGTTCTAATATCAGAGTATTATGCATCAGTTCTATGGGGGATACAGTATGGCCGTGAAAATTGCTCCCTGTAAGAGAAACACGTAGGGCCTGATTTACACACATGTTTTTTTAAAACTGGAAAGTCCCAATGAAAACATGTTTTGTAAATCCGGCCCTTAGAAAATAAATCGCTATTTTAAAAGCATTGTGAATAACTACTACAAAATGTAATTTGAAGTGGCTAATTTAGAAGTATTTTAAACAAGTATTCCAAACTGTAATCTGAAAGGGGCACGACGATGCTGTCTGTGGCCAAAGGCCGCCTTGTATTTGGGGACCGTGTAATATACATGGCGTTAAAATATTACACGAGCAAGTGAGCGCTAATATATTACACCTTTAAAGCGCTTCAGACCGAGATACGAATTATTTTAAAAAACATGTTTTTTAGTAGGAAAAACGGTGTCTAGGGCAATATTTCATTTTCATAAGTACGGATAATTATATTCGAAGGAAAAAAGCACATTTAATTGTAAACATGCCTATATAAATTGCTTAACTAGAGCAGTTAATGGGGTTTATAAATAATACACTTGTCGGGGGCATGCATTAAAGGCCCCAAGTCTTTCAGGGAGGGGATGCCCTTGGCCAATCTGAGCTCCATCTGTTCCCATTAAAGTAGGACTGTAGCTAAAAAATGGGAATTATACAGGATAAACTGAGCCGCCTCCAAAGCAAGGGCTTTGAGCAGAAGAGCGCTTTGTGGCCGATCCAAGCGCTTCAAAGGGGCTTTCACCTTTTTTACACACACACTTACACACACACTTACACACACACTTACACCCCCCCCCACACCCCCCACACCCCCCAAAATCAGCCCGCTAACAGATTGCCTCACTGCTGTCCTCTGCATTTATAATAGTGCCTCAGAGAAACAGGATCCTGCTGACAGTCAGGCAATGGTCTATAAAACTGCTGAGCGGCAACTACAATACACATTCCTCTATAAAAGGAAGCAGCAGCGAATCACTGCACTTTAAATATGTCTAAACAGAAGTTTGACCAGAATGATTGAACACGTCCAGGGAGCTGGACTGGAGTGATGTCACAGCTGAAAGGGCCCTGTGCTGTGTGGAAGGGGTGGGGCCTGGCACAGGGGCCCGGTCGTCATTTGTTTGTCTGACGACAGTTAAATCCACCTCCTAGGAGAAGGAGGGATAAGTAGCCGGAAGGCAGTGGATACTACGGAGACGATCCATGAGTCAGTGAACCTTGTCCGCCAGCGGTGAGCATGAAGGACAAGTTTGCCCCTCCTCCCCCACCAGAGACCCGTGAACCTGGATGTATGAGTCATGCTTTCTCGCCCTCTGAGGCTGGGGCTGAGGAGGGGGACTGAAAAAAGCCCTTGTGCGCTGCCTTGTGCTGCTTGCGCCTGTGCTGGCTCGGGGATCTGTTCGGTTGTCTGGACTGTCTCTCCTGGAAGCCCCTGAAGCCTCTAAAGGACCGACCCTTGTCTGAGTGCTGGTGTGCCTGGTTATGCCTTGGGGGTGGACTTGGTGAGGATTGATAAGGACTTTGCTGTCTGCAAACTGCTCTTCTTATCGAGGTGCACTTATCCATGGTCGAATGGAACAAATGCCCCCCACCCCCACCTTGAAAGGAAGATCCAGTATATGGTCCTGGACAGACATCAGGGTTGAACTTAGTTGCTCTGAGCCAAGCCGTTGTCCTCATGTCGGTAGCAATGCAAATGGCATGACCTGATGTATCAATGTGAGCCACCGTGGATTCCATTATGTCCTGTGCCACTATTTTGGCTTCCCCCAGCCCGGCCTTGAAGCGGGCCTGGCTCTGTACAGGAAGTTCAGGCAGGAAGTCTGCGATCTCTCGCCAGAGCCTCTGGTTGACCGCCGCCAGCATGGCATCCGCATTGGACTGGCGCAGATGGAGTGTAGCGTTGGAATAGATCTTCTTTCCGTATGCTTCCAGGATCCTTTCCTCCTTACCCAGGAGTGCAGTGGCTGATGTAGCCGAGGAAGATTGTGGCTTAGAGTAGAGTGATGCTGCCGCAATCTCTGATGAGTGTGGCTGGGGGTGTGCCGACAGTAAGAGGGAGGTCCCCCTCCATTTGCCTAAACTCGAGACGCCAATCGGTAGGATGGGTAGAATGAGACTTTAGACATCCTTTTTTGGCAAGCGCCACCACGTCCTTTTGCATTGGGATTCCCGTTCTAGCCGTGGGACGTAGAGTGAGAAGCTTTGCCAATATCCCCGCCTCTGGTTGTTCCACCTTTTGCTATGGGATCCCCAAATACTCAACAAGGCCTGCCAGCCGTTTTGGCAGATGATGGAGTGTCAGGATCCTCCTCATCTGTGTCAACCGTTGTGTCTTGCTGGTCTGGAGTGGGCGAAGGAGTGCTGGGCGCAAGAAGCTGTGACATACTGATGATCAGGTGCCGGTGTAGTAGGGACTGGCGTGGGCAGCTGAGGCGGCGCTGGGCCCAAAGAAGCTGGCCCCAGAGGCAGCATGGCCGTGGGTGCTAGTGGCTGTACCAGAGGGAGCATGCCCCTGATGATGTCCCTATGGATGGTGCCCATCTGAGGGGACCTCATTAGCATGAGTAATGTCTCAAAGAACCTGTCTTCACAGGCCGGAGGAGTGTCCGATGGAACCGGCATGGGTGCGGGGCCCTGAGGTTGCTGAGGCCTAGGTGCGCCCTGTCTCGCTGTTTGGGGTGAGGTGCACCTGCCCTGCGAAGTAGATGGGTATGCCGTGGGCCAAGTTCCACCTGGAAACTCGTTCTCCTACCTGGTCCCCAAAGGGGGATGGTGTCGGGCAATCCACCATTTTCTCTTGCTGCATGCCACGTCCCTGTGTCGTGGTACTCGCTGCGCTGGGCCCGGCTCCCTCCAGTATGCAAAGCGGTGGTGTTTGAGGCCTACCCTGCACCTCAGGCGAGGCCTAGTAGGCGGATTGCCCTTGGCGGTAGCGCCGGTAGTGCTGCGTACAGGCACCCCCTCAGACATCAGTCTGGTGTTAGGGCATTGCCCTTCGGGTTCAGACCCGGTAAAAGAACCTTGCAGTTCCTCAGCGGAGTCTCCAGTAGGGTCTCACAACCCCTCAGCGTGGTAGCCGGTAGCTGAAGCAGCCTCTGTACTCATGTTGGTGATAGGAACTGCTAGGTTCCTCCCGCTCGTGCTCTTCCTGGGGAAGGAGTCACCTGTACAGGGTGCGGAGGAGAACAGTGCACCTACCTTGGGCCCGGTCTTCTGCTGCACGAAATAGTTCAGGTCCCCTGGAGGCAACCTACCGAAGAGCTCCTCCCACCTGGCTAATCTGTTCTTGAGTGCGCACGGTGTGAGCGCATCGCACAAGGTACAGCCTTGCCAGCCAAAGCCAGGGCCAAGGCAGCGAAGGCAGAGGGCGTGGGGTTCGGACGTCAACAAGAGACCCTCACAGGCTGGACACCTGCTGAAACCTGCCATTGTCATTCACCGGGGAGGAGCGTGGCGCCAGAGGACAGAGTGGTACCTGATTGAAAAGTAAGAGAAAGAAGACAACAGTACTTCTATGGGGAAGAGCATGTGGAATTACTAAGCCAGAGGCCTAACCCAGGAGCGCTGGTGAAAGCGGTCCATTCCCGTCAATGTGGAAAAGAGAACTGATTTAGTGGCGCAGGTGGGGGACATCAAGATGATTTTTCTAGTGAAAAATGTTCAGTCGCCTATCCCTAGCGAGGGACGCCCATACAGTATGGAGGAAAGGGGACAGAATGTAGGAGTAACCATTTTATTTGTGACTTTGAATCTGTTGTCTGTGTCTTGCTTCATGATGCCCTCACAAAACCCAGTTTGTCAAATATCCATATTGAAGGTTCCTTTTTAGCCATCTGCAAGCCCGTTTCTTTTATTTCCTGGTGATAACAGGCCCATCCTCTAAGGTTCGAACTTCAGTACCACTGTTACTATTCAGGATCTCAGTTTTCTTCGATGTCTTAATAGTCCCCTTTTTTGCTTTCAAATTATTAATGCGTTTTAATCTTCCACGCTCTTTGAGTGTGGTGTATGCGCCCCTTTCACTATGCACACTTTGAACCTCTCATCTATAACTGTTGCAGTTGCAGTTTGAATTCCTTCCTTCAGATTAATAGATTCAAGCGTATTTCTTTTAGGCACACCATTAAGAATGTGGTGCTGATCCTTGGACCCACTTGCGCTTAATCTATTGATCGTGTAATCTGGGCGGGCATCATCATGTGCAACAATGTTTATCTCTTTGGGAGAGCTGGTGCCTCCCCAGCCTCTTTCCGTGTTTTGTAGTATTTGCGTGTGCTCTTGAACACCTCCATATATTTTACCACATAAGTGTATCAGTATTTTTAATACGAAAGCATGGGGGCGTGATCTGCTGTTGCTTGCGGTGGAACAGTGGAGGAGAGACCCGCAATTTTGTCGTCCATATCCCTGTGATCGTTGTAAAGATCAGGGGTAGCTATGAGACTGACAATCAGACAAGTAACAGGCCCTTGGTAATCAATATTAGTCCCAGAAAAGTGGTAAGGCTAGACTTGGGCCACAGTCTCAATAGTGGCTAGCCTGTTGACTTCGCACTGCAGAGAAAAGCAGATTTTAAGGAGAGAATTATTGCCAATATTACCAAATCTTATATTATAGAATCGTTGTGTGAGAAGGATTCATAAGAGCTTTACTTTCCATTTTTTGCTTTTGAAAAGTAACTCGATATTTTCCGCTTATCATTATTAGGGGCAGTTCATTGAAAACCACTTCCAAGATGGATTCACTCCTATTTTCTAGGTTTCCTTGTTTGACACCCATTCTGAGATTATGATTGATCCTTCGCTTCGGACATTGTCAATGTCATTTGACGTGGATTCAAGTCAGTAAAATGGATTGCCAGAAACTACCTCGAAATAAAACAGTTTGTAGCAGTTTACGAGGCAGGTTACAGCCATGTTTGAAGGCCTCATGAAGCAAGACACAGACAGCAGACTTAAAGTTCAAAGTAAAATACTTTATTAAATCAAATGTCAGGATGGTAGAAGGTCTAACTTGCGCTATGCTAAGGTGGGATTTCCTGATCTGAACGAAACTAAAGATAGTCAGAGTCAAAGAGTTCAACTTAAAAGTCTGCCTGTGTCAAAAACCTATACTTGCCCTCACAACTAAAGTCTCGCAGAGGCTAGGCAGTACAGCCAAATCACTTGCAACAGTGACCCTGATCCACGGAATCCGTGCTGGCTCTGATGCTGGAAGACACAGTGTAACGTAGCATATAGTGGGGCTGTGCTGCGTGTGCTTGGGTACTGTACAACGCCGAGGCCCCAGCACCACGATTCAACTCCCTAGTGGCGCTGCTACAGTAGACTGCGGTCCTGCCAGACCATAGCACACACGTGCACCCTGGCAGCAAGGGGAACCTATGCACGCTGCAGCTGATGCTAGTGCCCACCAACCGCAATTTTTTAAAGTTCTGAGTTTCTTCCAGTTCGCAGCCCTCTTTCAGCTCCCTTTCCCCACATGTAAGAAAGTTCTACAAAAGTCTCAAGATTACCTTTTGCAAATTCAAGGTGATACAGTTCCAAACAATCATTGGGGTTCCCTTCCACAAGTTCCAAGCAACAAAGTTCACAAAAAGGTCTTGAGGCTCCGTTCTCAGACCAACAAGTGTAGTTCATCAAGTCTCAGGGTTCCCTTCCCTATGACTGTAACATCAGCACCACAATGTCCTTGTTTTTCAGCATTCAGGGCTCACTGGTTTAGGCGCAGTTCTCAGACCCAATGGCCCACCCATAACAGGTCACGCAACCAGGATCCCTGGGCTCTACAGCCCAAACAGGTTCTTTGGTACTGGCTCCTGTGCACCAAGTCACCTTCACTCAGTTCGTCTTTATCGGCCTCTTGGCTTTCATGTGCAGATTTACACTCCTCTGTCTTTTCTTTGTCAGCCTTGTGGCTCTGACATCATGTGTCACACACCTCTTGCCAGTCTTTGCCCTTGCCGCACTGCATTCACTCATAAAAATTCACTTTGAGGGAATTTTGTTCACACCCTACCTTCTTATGACTCTCTGTCACACTTGCGCCCCTTTCCATAATTTGTTTTCACATGGGCAACTTGGCTGTTCTCTTCATTTGCTTGGACCATGTTTTATTTCATTCCACATTTAATATGCTTAATTTCAGGGTTTCAATTAATTCGGCGATCAATCTGTGTTCATGCAGTTCATTTTTAAGGTTCCATTCAGTTTGGTATTCAATATGGAAAGATTCTGGAGGGGGCGTGGCCCAGCCAGAGAGCAATGAGGACCCGAGTCCTTCGAGCTTCTTACATGTGGGGAAAGGGAAAGCTTAATCCTGCTATATATCCAGTAAAAAGTAGCCTTATATGCTCCTGAAGGCATCAGCTTGAAGGGAACGACAAAGCGATGAAGCAGAGGTGGAATGGTTGAAGACCACGGCATACTCTTGAAGATATCCACTGCGAAATAATACACCTGCTGATGTGTACACTGTAGCTAAAATGGCTGCAGAACCAGGCTGTGCCACAAGACAACTGGGTGCAGCTCATGGGAAGATGCGTACCAGACACGAAGCTGAAGCGTACCCCGCCGACCTGTGAAAGTAGTGACTGAGAGGCACCGCTGCGGCAGATGCATTGGTGGCTGGAAGTAATGCGGGAAGACCATCCTGTAAGCGTCTGAGGATCGAGAGTTGACAGGTGGCTGCTGACAGCACTAACTCTGTGGATTGCCGTCTGAGGTCGGACCTTTAGATCTGCACTCCCCGTGGGCAAAGGAGGGGCAACAGATGCCGAAGTGACGCCCAACTCCAATATCCTGGTGGCGGGGGTGAGGAGGCAGTCCCTCCACTGCTCCTGCTGACCTATGAGAAAATCCTATGCCCCAGGGGACTGGCTGGTGAGGCCGGGTCGTGATTGGCGGGCCCGCTCTGGCTGCGACGTCAAAGGGAGGAACCTGACACCATAGCGAAATGGTGCCGACGCCCAACCAGAGTAGTGCAGTGCCTAATCTGCAGCAGCACACAACAGTAAGTGCACCAAACGTCTTGCACAGTGCCTGTGCCACCGTGTGACACGTGTGATACGTGTGGGCCTCCACTGAGATGTACTGTCAGCCCCAGGTGAGGCAGTGACTCGGGCCGGACTGGGAGAGAGCACCTGTGGGGTCACTGTAGCGTTTACAAAGGCGACATGCACTGACCACATCTAGTGGGGGCACAATACAAAGATGGTCTGCTCGCCACGCCTCTATTGATCCATGGCAAAGAGCTGGCCAGTGATCACAACACACCCAGTGGCCTCCACCTCATTGCGACACACTGGGCAGCCTTAACCTCTGACCTGGGACTATTCCCCCTCCATACTATCGGGGACCAGACAACGCATGCAATACCCGGCAGTGGATCCCCCCCACGGATACAAGGGCTACTACAGCAATGTCTGCCTCTAGCACTTTGTCTCGCAGAGGCTAGGCAGTACAGCCAAATCACTTTCAACAGTGACCCTGATCCACGGAATCCGTGCTGGCTCTGATGCTGGAAGACACAGTGTAACGTAGCATATAGTGGGACTGTGCTGCTTGTGCTTGGGTACTGTACAACGCCGATGCCCCAGCACCACGATTCAACTCCCTAGTGGCGCTGCTACAGTAGACTGCGGTCCTGCCAGACCATAGCACACACGTGCACCCTGGCAGCAAGGGGAACCTATGCACGCTGCAGCTGATGCTAGTGCCCACCAACCGCAATGGAGCAAGATTCCGCTCGATAGGGGCCAGGGAATCTACTGGAAAGAGGTATTGGAACACACACTTGCAACTTGGTGGTAAGACCTGGCAGATGTGGTGGGACCCCCCACATAAGGAAGTACAACAGAGTGGGAGGGACGAACAGTGAGGGCGGTTGGGTGGCCAAACCTGGGGCATAGTAGCACCGAAATCCAGATGAGGAAATTATTTCTCGGCCCTCCCATACAGATAGAGGAAACCACGCTACCTCGCGCACGTTTGATCTGCCTTGGATCCCCAGAAGACCGGAATAACTGCCCAACGACACCTGCGGCCAACCACATAGGCAGCTATTGTCCGGTGTTGTGTTCTATCCCTCATAATGACAACAGATCCAACAGACGATCGGCACAAATCAGGCAACGCTGACACACTGCAAGGACTGGGGAGAGACAACCTCACAACCCTCACAGTGCCTGGAACCAAAACTATCCTGACGGAAAACAGCCTGGAAATCCTCAATGCGCCCAGAATTGAGCTGAGCCTTCCCCAAGTACTACCACCAGTCCTGTCCGAAGTGTTAGGACACCAGGCGACAACCAACCTGGGACCATACACACCATCATGGTCAAGGACAAATTGAAAAAGGCCTCCACTCAAAGTAAAATGGACCAATATGCCACGCAAGAGGCAACTACCTCAGTCGCTCAAGAACCATCGGACAACACGGCAGATACGGAGGACAGTATATCTCTAAAAGATGCCATGAACGCAATCACCAACTCGCTTGCCTTTATGGAAAAAAAGATGGATGGCATTAGTGCGGACGTTTCCCTCCTGCGACATGACCTGCAAAAGCTGACTTCCCGCACAGGAGAAGCAGAGCAATGTATATCTGGGGCAGAAGATGGAATCCGTAGCATGGAACAACAGGTGTCCAGGGTCATGGCACGATTAAAAACACTGGAAGAGTGGACGAAGGGGAAGGAAGTTCGAGGTGCAACAACGTCTGCGTCCTGGGCCAGCCAGAGAAAGCAGAAGGGCCAAACATGGAACTGTTTCTGGAACGTTGGCTAAGAGATATTTTCGAGCCCAAGACGTTCTCCAACTTCTTCTCGATCGAACGTGCCCACCGAATGCCGACTGGAAAACCAACACCAGGTGCATCGGAATGTATACTGATTGCAAAACTGTTGAACTACAGGTACTGGGACGCATTAATTTAAATGGCCCGTGCTAAAGGCACAATCACATTCAACGTATCCAGGATTGCCTTCTTCCCAGACTACATGAGGGAAGTGCAACGAGCCAGACAATCCTTTGATCAGCTCAAAAAACAACTGCAATCTCTGAATGTCTTATATGGTCTCTTATTCCCAGCACAACTCAAGATTTACCAGAAAGGTACAATGGCGCACTTCAAGGACCCCAAAGACATGTGGAGATGGGAGGAACAACAAATCGAAGGGAACGGGAGAACAGCAAAAACTAACAGGAACAAACACCCCCAAGCTCCGCCTGATTAAAACCTACCAATTCAGCCGCCACATGAAAGAGAGCTCGACCCACCACTACCCATGGTGAACGACTAGAATATATCGACCTTCGGAAACAGGATAAGGTACTTGCTACTCAGATGCACACTGGGGCGATATATACTCCCACAGAGCGCACTGGGAATCGTCCGCACCACCATGCTAACACCGCCCGACATACATAAGAAACCCCCTTGCACCACCCCCCGGAACCTTACACCTGCACGACTGGACCCATTTGGGCTCTTGGGACCGGTGGAGCAGCTTTTTGAATGATCAGGTTTGACTGTTTGGTAGCCAACTGTTTTTCGTCTATCATTAATGTTTGGGCGACAGATACTTCAGGTTGGGACGGAGTATAGGGAGGGGAGATGGGGAAGTTGTGAAATTGGTGGTTTTCTGATCCACCGGCTGAAATGTATAAACTCCTTTTGTTTGCAACCCGCTGATTCGATCCCCACGTGTGAGACACCCTTCCAACATTACCCTATGTGCTGAAATGGCCGGAGACAGTGTGAAAACCCTTAAATGTCTGACATGGAATGTCAAAGGCCTAGGTAATAGGATCAAAAGACGCTTAGTCGCATAATTTCTTAATAGACAAACCCTGAACATTGTTCTCCTTACAGAAACACATCTGGCAGGCACAACGTGCAACCTATTCCGGTATACTAATTATCGCATGGCACTGCATGCTGGTTTCTCCATGGGCTCCCGACCGGTTCTAATACTACTGCACAAAAGACTCCCCTTCAAACTATCCAAAGTAGTGCAGGATGCTTGTGGCAGATTTGTGTTACTACAGGGCACGCTTTGGAACAAAACTCTTGCAATACTAGTAGTGTATGCCCAGCCCTCGCTAATCACTGAATTAATACAAGACATCACAACCATAATTGCAGCCCACACGTCTGATATGTGGGTAATAGGGGGTGACTTTAATGATCTTATGGACATAACGCTGGACTGCAACACACCAAACTTGCCAGCTTTGCCTCAGCGCTTGGACTGAAAGATATCTGGGGGACCTGCACCCGACAGAACGTGGGTACTCTTATCACTCTGGGGTACATGCCTCTCTCTCAAGGCTGGGCTACTTCGTCCTCCCAACGACGGACGCACATAGAGCAACTAGTGCAACCCTACTCCCAGGCGGTATATCCAACCACTCGCCCCTGGTGATGGAACTAACCACAAACAGGCCACTCCCCCTGCCTCATGGCACCTAAATAACTATATCTGCTTCTCAGAGCTCATCGAGCGCATTCAGGAGACCACAACCACATACTTTGAGCTGAACGCCTGCTCAGTAGATAGCCCAACAACCCTGTGGGAGGGATACAAACCGGTCCCCAGGGGTGAAATTCTCTTCTGGACATCGGCTCACAGAAAAGCCCATCAACAGATGTTTGTCAATGCAGAGCAAGAGGCATTGCGGAGGGTAGCAGAACACATTGCCGGTGGGTCACCCGATATGCACCGTTCACTTCTGGTGGCTAAGGAACGCCTCCGCAATGTCACTTTAGACGATGCTAAGCAAGCGCATTCAGTGATGCGTACGAGAAAGTATGAAACCGGGGATAAGGCTGGCAAGATTCTCGCCTGGCTGGAACGTAGAGATGCCGGTCTCCGACACGTCCGGGAAATTAAAACAGGGCAATCAGAACCACCACTATCAGATCACAATATGGCGGAGGATTTTGCAGATTATTATGCCAACCTATACAAACCCTCGGACTAATCCATCAGCACAACAGGGCTTGATGGTATCACTCTCCCCTGCCTAGATTTATCACAAAAAATACTCCTAGAAAAGGAATTAACCGAGGAAGAGGTGGTGGCCGCCATCTCACAACTGCAGTCTGGGAAAACTCCAGGACCCAACGGGTTCCCAAATAACATATGGAAAAGGCTAGGAGGGAATGAGGTGGCCCCACACCTATTTCGAATGTTCCAGCACTGCAAACAACAGGGGATCCTACCTCCTGATCTCCTCAAAGCCACTATAATCGTGATCCCAAAATCTGATAAACCCCCAGAACAATGTAGCTCATACAGGCCGATCTCCTTAATTAATAGTGAAGTAAAGATCCTGGCCAGAGTGCTAGCAAACGGGCTACAGCACGTAATAACCGCGTGGTCCATCCGGACCAGTGTGGGTTTATGCCGCAAAGATCCACACGTATGACTATCTGCAGACTCTACATGGCGTTGGAAAAAGATTCCACACTGCAGGATCCTCTGGCACTACTGCCCATTGATTTTGAGAAGGCTTTTGACTCTGTCTTCTTTATGGGATGGGCCTGACTGCTTTACGAATCTCCAACTGCAGAGGTTAGAGTGAACAGGTGGCCCTCACAAGTCTTTCAACTGGGAAAGGGGACATAGCAAGGGTGCCCTTTGTCCCCATTACTCTTCACACTGATCATTGAACCCCTATTTGTATTTTGTATTTTATTTATTTGTATAGCTCTCCAGACCCGAGGGCAACCAGGCGCGTATCTTAGAATAACAGGTACATATATGGCAATGGTTACATTTACAAACTTACAATAGTATAAAAGGAACAAGTTAAATAAAGTAGATAACAGTGCAGAGAAGGCAATGAGGTTATTGTCATATAGCCAGGCGACAGGTCAGGTGGCATGTAAAAGCATTTAGTCGAGCGAGGTGGATAGCCAGAGCTAGGCTTTTTGTTTGAATAGAGTTGGAGAGGGTAGGGATCTGATGTTGAGTGGCAGTGAGTTCCAGAGTTTAGCGGCTAGGACTGGGAAGCTTACAGCTCTGGCTTTCTGAAGCTTGTATCTGGGGATGGTCAGACAGTGTGCTTGGGTGGATCTGAGAGCCCGTCAGGGTATGTACTGAGAGAACTGAGAGGCTAGCTAGATGGGGGCCTGATTTTTACACATTTGTGTGTGAGGGCCAGGAATTTCAGTGAAATCCTTTGGGCCACTGAAAGCCAATGTAGACTCTTCCTAGTTTCAGAGATGTGTGCAGATCTGGGAATATTAAGGGCCGCTCTAATAGCATTAATTTGAATGACCTGGAGTTTCTTGAGGTTGCGTTGGTTGGTTCCTTGATAAAGTGCATTGCACTAATCAAGTTTGGATATAACCAGTGTCCTGGCTAGAGTAATGCAATTCTATGCGGAAAGGAATGGGCGGCAGGCTGTGATAAGCTTATAAGTGTAGGCAGAGGCAGAGACAACCGCATTAGTTTGTCTATTAAGTGAAAGTATAGAATCAAGATAGATTCTCAGAGTTTTAGTGTCTTTGGACACTTTGATGGAATGGCCATCAATATTGAAGGGCTGAAAGATGGGGCGAGCTTGTTGAGTCTTTGTTGGGTGCCCAGGATGAGAAGCTCTAACTTGTCATCATTGAGACAAAGCTTGTGTTGTGCCATCCAGATTTGGATAACTTGGTAGATGTCATTTAGGGCTTTGGAGTTAGCCATGGAGTCACCAGTGATGGGAATGAGTATCTGGGTGTCATCAGCGTAGTTGGTGTAGGTAACACCCAGATAATCAAGCACATCAAACAGAGGTTTGGTAAATACATTGTAAAGTGTAGATGATACACAAGACCCTTGTGGCACTCCACAGGGGACTGGGGTAGGGTCAGCCGATGAGGTAGGTGAGAAAACTCATGTGTCTGTTGTCCAAGGAGCTAATCCAATTGGTGGCTTTTTCGGAGAAGTGGGCAGCTGATTTCAAGTGACGACAGAGGATTTGGTGGTTGACCAAATCGAAAGCTGCTGAGAGGTCAAGCAGAAGTAGGAGGGCCAGTTTGCCATTGTCTTTTAAATACTCAATTTGGGTTTTGAGATCTAATAGGGCTGTTTCTGTCCCGCGATTGGGTCTAAAGCCAGATTGTCTCGTACCAAGTAGATTGTTAGTTTCCAGGTACTTCTGGATCTGTAAGTAGGCTGCTCTGTTTAGTATTTTTAGAAGGAACGGGACCGTAGTGATGGGTCTGTAAATGGAAGGCATCGAAGGGTCCAGAGTAGGTTTTTCCAACAGGGGGATGACCCAAGAGTCCTTGAGATTGTCAGGGACGATGCCAGAGTGGAAGGAAGAGTTGATTAAGGAGGTGATAAAAGAGGCATGGTCATGTGCCGATTCCTTAATGATTGGTGCAGGGCAGGAGTCACCTTGGCAGTTGGAAGATTTTAGCTTACTAACGATTTTTTCGACCTCTGGGATGGTGAGAGGTAAAAAGCTGAATAGGGTATGAGTAAAGGAGGGGGTGGCCGTCTTGGATGCTGGTGGTTTGGTTTGGGATGAGGTAAGAAGGCAATTTTGTTTGGCGTTGATTTTAGATTGTAAGGTGGTTATTTTAGTGAGGAGGGCATTTTGAATATTGTTGCACCATGTACTGTCTTTGCTACATGTGTCGGTTGTGGGCGAGGGGGATTCTAGTTCTTTAAGAATTTTGAATAGCTCCTTCTTGTTGGATTCCGCTTGCGAGATGCGTAAATTATAGGTCTCTTTTTTTGTCGTACAATCGCTTCCTTGTAATTGAGGGATGCAATGAAGAGGTTGTCTTTATTAGTCACGCTTGGCTAATACCTAGCCATACTGTTACGCCATACTACTGCTTGGAGGGGTTTCTGTTGGCCCCGTGGCGTAGAAGACAAAAGTCTCCCTGTACGCAGATTACCTTCTGATTTACTTGGAAGATCCGTTTCGATCTTGCACGGAAGTCACCAAAATACTAAAACTATACGAGTCCTTAAGCGAACTAAAAGTAAATTGGAACACATCTATTCTCTTCCTGGTTAAAGGGGCGATGCAAGCAATCCCTCCACACTGACCATACCGAACTGAGTTAGCACATTTCAGATCACGGCAGACCTCTCGGAAAACGTAACCTGGAACCTACACCCAGTCACAGAGAGACTCATTACGATGTCTGACACTGGACGCTGCTCCAGTTGACAATACTGGGAATGGCAGCGCTCTTCAAAATGCTGGCCCTACCACGTTTTCTATATATCCTGCAAAAAGCCCCGCTCTGCATACCAGACCTGGAGATCCACAAAATTGACAGCATCCTTTGAACACTTCTATGGGTGGAGGACATGCACATATTGCGCTGAGGACATTACAACGCTCCATCTGGAAGGGCGGAATCGGGCTACGACACCTGCAATCCTATTATTGGGCTAGCCAAATGGCGGTGGTCAATGATATCCTACATGGGAATAGAGACATGTGCAGAGATTACTGTGATGCAAGACATGCCCCCGCTGATGTGCCTGTATCAAAAACTGCCGAGTCCCCTCCCCTGCACCATGACAACTCACATCACACTGATATGGAGGGACACTCATACATACTGGCTGGGATAAGAATATCACCCCGGTACAAGCACTAAGGGGAAACATCAACCTGCCTGAACTAGATAAGCTGCTGGCATGGCCGGGGTGGATAGCAGCAGGAATCGCTAAAGTCGGAGATGTAATTGTAGATGGCAAAATAACCTCCTTTGAGGACTTGTCTCATAGATTTGGCCTTTCCAACACGGAATGCTATTGCTATCTCTAACTGACACATGCATTGCATATGCACCTCCCCACACTCTCGACCATGCCAGACTGCAGGCCAATAGAAAGGAACATAGTAATAGAACGCATCCCCAATAAAATTACCTCTGTCATGTATAATGCCATATCCTCCTTTGCTACCCCGGAACTTTGTAATTTGAAACTTAAATGGGAGGTGGATGTCGGACCTATACAACCTGAAGATTGGTTAACAGCTTTGCTGTACCCACGAGAATCATCAATCTCTGCCAAACTCCGGCTGATGCAGCAAAAAATCTTACATAGGGTATACTAACCACAAGTGGCTCTGCATTGATGTTATTGCGCCACAGACACCAATTGCCTGTGCTGTCGGCAGGAAGAAGGCACCTTTTTCCATATTTTGTGGGATTGCCCCCAGATAAGAGACTTTTGGCAACAATGTCTAACAATAAGCTAACTGCGGCCTTGGGCCATGCCATCTCCAGGGATCCAAAACTGATGCTGCTGGGCATTGAGGTGGAGGGTGAGATCACACAGTTTGAAAAACTATTTCTCTCCACAACCACAGGGCTGATTAAGCGCAACATAGCGAAACTATGGGGTTCTAATATTGTTCCACTGGTCGCGCGGTGGATAGTGGATATGAATGTTTGTATGATGATGGAACAACGCATATATACAGCTAGAGGTTGCCCTGGGAAAGCCAAAAAGATATGGCAGAAGTGGGAGGATGCAAATTGAATTTGTTTGTTGTAGCATGTGGGATGGCGATTCGAAATAAGCCATGGTCGTACTATACTGTATTAACGGATGGATCGGATTTGATTTGTTTTGTTATGTTTGACTATTAGGCTATTATGTAATGTCAAATGTGTAACCACCTTGTATGTTTGACTACTAGGTTATTATGTAATGTCTAATGTGTACCACCTTATCTATGCTTAAAACCAATACCATGTTTTATGAGAAAACAATATGCAAAGATTCTATTCAGTTCAGTATTCAATATGCCTTTATTTTGCTTAAGTTTCAATTTCCCACAGCTGGAGACTTTTCAAAATGTTCTCTCTGAGACACGCGCCGACTCTGATACAAAGTATTGCTTCTCAAAGTTCAACAATGGAAATGGTCCTGCTAATGCACTCACGTACTGGGTTTCTCATATGTCAGAACACACTGGTACTTTCGGTAACTTTCACATCAATGCAGAGTACACAACCTTCTGCTTCTGATGTGGGGGTTCAACTTCTGCCCCTCAGACACTCCTGTGTCTGCTCACCAACACAGAAAAATTAGAACTTCCATTCAAAGGGAAAGGGAAGGCCTCTACACACGGATCTCTTCTCCACCTTCGGTCTGCCCCAAGGAGCCCCAAATCCCACGCCACGTTTTGTGAGACCTCCTCTCTTTGCAGTCCCCAGCGTCTCGGCGTTCGGCAAACTGACTCTCAGCAGTTCCCTCTAATGACTCGCCTCCTTTCAAGCAAGGTCCCCTGCTGGTCTCCCACACAAAGGCCTCCATGCCGCTCCCTGTGGTGTTTGCTAACTCTCATTTTATAGACCTTTAACAGGTTTGAGGTGTGCTTTCTCAATTGAGCTTGCCCGACTATGATTAAAAGGACATGCCTGACCTTCACAACACTTTGCAGGCATCTTCTTCGTCCCAGTACTAAATTGGTGAAATGGCATAGTGTTCATCACTTTCAGTTGCATCTTCCTCGTCTCAGTACTGTCAAGTGTCACATTAGGGGGAAAAAGGGGAGTTGGCTTACAATAGCCCATAAAGGTTGGGGAAGGGTTAGGTTGGTCCTCAACAGGATACCATGTCTCGCCTGGGTGCACCCCACTCCCAATCCCCAAGGAACCTCCACCGAGGTGATCCTCTTTTACTTCTCCACCCCCAGGATCAGGATCCAAGAGCGATGGCCTTTCCCTGGCCACCTGAGAAGATAATCCAAGGGTTTTAGGGGTGTGAATACCCTCCAGTCTCTCACAGTACCTGTGAAGGAGGAGGATCGACCGGTAAATCTACATGTAACAGAGTTGTAATAGGAACCAAAGGATCAGCCAGCAAACATATATTAGATTGTTTGTTGGCCACGATATCTAAAAACTCATCCGACATGCCGGACTGCATAGCTGAAAATATAATACAATCAATGAATTCTACAGAGGGTGCAGATAGCCCCGGACCTGCTGCTTCGTCTAAGGAACACATCAGCGAATTATTATGGTACACATTCAAAACTACATGTCTAGGGACATGAACGTTTGTAAGGAAAGTTGGTACCGAAGGTTGAAAGTACACGGGAAAACCCTGGTCCAGTGAAAAACGAGGAACAGGAGCATTTTCCTCTCGCACTGGAGTACCAAAAGGTTCCTGAGGCAGTACTGTAAAGTATTTAGATGGATTGAAATGACCCAACCCTGCGTCAGTGACCCAAATTGGATCCGAAGAATTATGCACTCTTATATGAAGTGTGCTTGTGCTTATGTTTATGGTCTGAAGCAGTTTTTGGGACTGAGGCCGGTGCCAAATGTGCTCTACAGTGTTTACTATTATAGATATCCATAGAGGATTTGGCCTGATTTTGGTTTGATGGTACAGAAGTAACTGACTTGGGAATTACTGGTGCCGTCTAAATGGTAAAGGGACACTATGGGGAGCTAGACTACTTCCAAATGAAGAAAGTTAGAATCTACCTTCTTAGAGAACTTGCAGTCTTTAGATTGATCTTTGCCTGTTCGGGATGGTGCAGATGCTGAAACACTCGACTCCGGTACCTACTGAAACGTGTTTGGAGCGAAAAAGTCATCTGGCACCAAAGTCCCAAGTCTTACGAGCTGGTGCTTTCCCAAAAGGGATACTCGCCAGTCCGTGCACCGTTGTGAACTCCTGAAAAGGGCAGTGGGAGGTTCCAGGAGTCTATCTGAGGTGGCGACTTTAACATACGTATGGAAAGGAGATGCTGAATGAGAGACTGCGCTCAGTCCCAAATCCCACTTACCGCTAGGATGCAAAGTCTTCCATACTTCTGTAAAGTTGGCTTGTGGTACTGGACCCTTCTTCAGCATGGAGTCCAAGCATGTTCTCAAGGATCCTGGATTTATTTCCACACAGAACAGGCAAGAAACCAATGTATGGAAGTTCCTGAGACAGCCGATACAGGCTTGGTAAGGGCCCACCACCGTCAAGTGCTTACGCATCCAATGCATCGCTTAAACTGCATGCGAGAAGGAGGCAATGTTGACAAAAAATATATCCAACTGAATCAAGACATATTGATTATTGATATTTTATTTCTATCGCGCTCGTACACAAGTGTTTCAGAGCGCGACAAGGCAAGGGAGGGGAACAGGGGAGAAAAAAACAGCGATCTTACTAGGCCCAGTGACATTGAGAACGCGCAAGTGCATGGGAGAGGGGGGAGGGGAAAAGTGCATGGAAAGGGGGGAGAGGTGGAAAGTGTGAAGCAGAGGAGAAACAGATAAATAACAATAAATAAATAATAAAGGCAACAAACAGTGGTAATGCAGCCAGCAATTTGCAAGTGCTAGGTTTAAGGCAGCAGACAGGGTAGGTCCGATAAGTGCAGGAAGAAAAAGGGCGGGGCTGTATGGGTACAGATACAGACCCCCGTGCAAGGGGTGGCACGGAGGCAGTGCGGGAGGGTGACTGGATGAGCAGGTACCTGGGCCCAAAAGACAGAGGGTGGCCAGGTGCACGGTGCCAAGAGAGAACAGATCAACAGGGGAGAGGGGGAGCGAAGGCAGAAGAAAAGAGGAAGGTCTTGAGGTGCTTCCGGAACCGGAGATGGTTCTCCTCAAGTTTTAGAGTGGCAGGGAGGCTGTTCCAAAGGGAGGCCCCAGCCGAGGACAGAGATCTACCCCCATCCGTTTCTTAGAAAAACGACTGACCCTGAGTGAGTTGGAGGTAGAGGAGCGAAGAGCTCAAGAGGGGAGGTATTTGCGGAGGGATAGCTGAAGGTATTTTGGACCCAGAAAGCCTTGTGGACAATGCAGAGGATTTTGAATTTAATCCTTGCATCCACTGGGAGCCAGTGAAGAGATTTCAGAGCTGGAGAGATACGATCCCAGGGCTTGAGGCCAAGGACAAGTCTCGCAGTCCTGTTCTGGATTAGTTGTGGAGAGTAGAGGCAGGTAGATTTAGAAAGAGGCTGTTACAGCTAGAGAGAACCAGAGCTTGAGAGATACCATGAGCTTCTGGGGGAAGGAGAGGAAAGGCAGAGTACCTCTGAGGAGGTGCAGTTGGAAATTTGACTTTTTAGAGACCTCAGAGATGTGGGCGCCTTTCCGGGAGGGGAGACATTGAACTAGAAAAATGAATGTCCCAAAAAAGGGAGGCACATGGAGAAGTCCTTCCCATGTCGAACCACATCGGTGGTGTGACAAGGCCAATATACACTGGCCTTGTCAAGAGGCGAATAGGAGGTACATGGAGAAAGACAGAGCTGGCCCGAAGTCTGAGGGCTGAAACTGTTAGAAATTCCCAATACCACCACCCACCCCTCCCCCTTCAGCCAGTCTGTGTCTTTGCCGACCATTGTCCCCAGCCTTGCCTCAAAACCACCATACAGAGATTCTCTGTGTTTTCTAGAATCTCCGGACATTTGAACCAGCAGAGAGAGAAACATCATCCAGCATCCATGAAAGCCACAGCAAAACATCAGAAATCTGAACCCCTTTAACAGACAATCCTCCCCGAAGCAACATGCTCAACGGAGAGACACAAGGCAAGAGTAACCTGGCAAGGGAGAAAGCTGGGAGTCCACCGCTGCTCAGCCACGAGAGACTGCGCTCCGCTCCCGCGTGTCAGTGAAGAACAGCCCTGGCGAAACGGAGATCGCTAGATCATCACAGACTTGCGCAAGGGATCTCAAAACACTTTCCTTGGGGAAGGCAAACATCATGCACCTCAATAAGAACTTCAGTATCGTACTTTCTGCAAAGTCCATACAATTCTGCGGCAGGCCTGCATAGAAAAAGTGGGTGTGGCTTAGCCCCCACTTTAAAAACTTTCCCTGAACATACATGCCATAGGAGGAAAAGAGAGAATAGATTGGTTAGGAATGAATGGCCAACCAGCATAAGGGTACGGCTATTTAAGCAGGGGACAGGGAACAGGAGTTGATGATGATGATATGTTATTTATAACACGCTTAATACCCAGCGGTTTCTAAGCGCAGACCCGGGGATCGAACCTGTGGTTCTCCGTGTCATCTTGCTTCCAAGGCGAGCACGTTGCCCCTGAGTTATCCTCCAGAGATGGTTATACGGCTTAGATCAGTAGTGTAGATAGAGGTGGACCAATAGACCAGCAGGAGGAAGCCAGGAGCGGCAAATTGTGATGAGATTGCTTGAGCCTGTGAGGTATTGGATGATGAGTGAAAGTGGTGCTGCAGTTCCAGTTTGTGTGTTTTTGTGGTGAGTAAGTAGAAGAGGGTAGTTAAGGATTAAAAGAGAATTGACTGGTACAGAGAGAAGAACAAATTACTTTCCCCTGGTAATGTTTTTTCGACTGAATGTTCCTCCCACGTATTCCTCATCTTTGATATACTCTGATATTCTGCTTGTAGCTCAGAAACCTTTCTCAGCAGAGGGTGCAGTGCATCGCAGACCTTGTGTCCTTCGAGGGCCTCCGTCCATCTTCAGTAGGACGTGACACTGGTATAAAAAGGCATGCCTCGCGCCCGTTGCTTCAGTTCGTATTTTCCCTCTCACCAGTACAGCAGTCTCGAAGATGAGAAATACTGAGCGTTAACCCAGAGGAAGGTGTAAATCACGGAAACTCCTACTTGACATAGCAGATGTTTGGGAGGAATATGTGGGAGGAACACCCAGTCGAAAGAACATTACCTGGGGTAAGTAATTTGTTCTTTGAATGGATTGTGTCCTCACACGTATTCCACATCTTTGATATTCTCCCATAGCAGTGTTTTGCAGGAAGTGGGAAAGAAGAGTTCAATTTTGATTTACGCTGTGTGAAACAGCTTTTCGAAATCTGGAGTTTCAGCCCGAAAGGGAATCTACACAGTAGTGCATACCAAATGTATGCACAGTAGACCACGTGGCAGGATTGCAGGTGTTCTGCAGCTGGGCCCCTCTCTGAAGGGCTCAAGAAGTGGGTACACCTCTATTTGAGTGGGCCCTTAGACCTTCAGGAACCTCTTTCCCAGCCAATTTGCAACATTCAGATATCCAAAGAACACGTTTGCTTAGTAACCACCTGTCCCATTATGTGGCACGTGTAATTAACAAAATGTTGGTTGTCCAGTCTCATCTTAGAAATCCTGTCAATATAGAAGCTCAAGGCTCTTCCAGTATCAGGTCTGAGTAACCTCTTCTCTTTAGAAGGATGGGGAGGAGGGTAGAAAGCCAGTAAAACAATTTTTTGCATCAAATGAAATTCTGACAATATTTTTTTGGTAGAAAATAAGGGCAAAGCCTCAAAACACCTTGTCTTTATGGAAGACTGAATGGTGGTTTAGAAGATAAGGCTGAAGCTTGCTCACTCTGCATGCAGAGGTAATGGCCCTCAAGAATATTGTTTTCAAAGACATCATCCTAAGTGGACAAGAATGTATTGGTTCGAATGGGGAACCCATCTGGAAGCTTAAAACCAGGTTGAGATCGGAACAATGAATGGAACTGGCTGGAAGATGTTGTCAATCTTTTTAAAAACTGGACAACAATAGGAACCTTGAAGTGACTCCAAACAGGACACCTCACCCTAAATCTTTGACGTGCAAGGGTGCGGCCGTGGGAGCATAAGCTGCCCTGACTCCCCCCACCGGCACCACTCAGTCCCCGTTGACGCGTCGAAAATATTTAACATTGCCTAATGACACCAGTATTATTAGGGGGGGAGGATGGTTGTAAGTATGGAGGAAAGGGGACTAAGGACTAAGACTATGTTAGTTACTACAGTGAGTAACATTTAATTACTCTTATGTCCCGTCCCCTTTCTGCCATACCACCATAGGTGATTACAACTGAATGTAGCCCCAGGGTGGAGAGGAGACCATCCTTAAGCAAATAAGTGCCTTAGAACCGCCGGTCCGAAGGCAGTCTCTGACTTAGAGCTGGCATCCAAACAGTAATGCTTACAGAAAGTCGAAAGGGTGGCCCAAGTGGCCGCCTTGCTTATGACTTGCCATGGAACCTGCCGCTGCACTGCGATGGCCATGGCCTTGGCTCTGACAGCATGAGCGTGCATGTTAGCTGGCAGCAGCCTGTGCTGACCTCTTAGGCCTCTTTGAAGGCCGCAGCCATCCACCGTGCAATAGGAGCCTTGGATGTTTGACACCCAGGTCTGGAGCCCCCAAAGTTGACAAAAAGTGCATCCGACTTGCGGAAGCCCTTGGTCCTGACAGATGGAATTTCAGAGCGCGCCTGACATCCAGACAGTGCAAGACTCTGAGCCTCGTCCTTGGGGTCCGCGAAGAACGTATGTAAGACTATTTCCTCATTTAGATGGCAAGCAGAGGGTGCCTTAGGAAGGAACGAAGGGTGAGTCCGCAGGACCATATCCCTGTGGAAAGTGGTATGGGGCTCTGAGGCAGTCAGAGCCTGGATCTCGCTGACTCTGCAAGCAGAGGTGAGTCCCACAAACAAAGCTGTATTAATGGTGACCAGCCCGATATCCGCGGACGCCACTGGCTCGAAGGGTTGGTGCGCCAAGGTGCCCAACACCACATTGAGGTCCCACACGGGATGTGGCTTCTTGATGTTTGACTATCGGGAAGAGAAGACCTCCTCCTCTGAATTTCTATCGCCGCCAATGGCTGCCAGATAGGTGCGACATATGTCCACCTACACGTCTGAGTGTGCAAGGTGTGCCGAGAAGGAGAGCACATCATCCAGCATGCATCTAAGGGGGTCAATCTCCTTAGAGTCCGCCCAATGACAGAACCTAGTCCATTTACTCTTGTATTGACTCCTGGTAGCCTTGATCCTGGCGCCCTGAATGATCTCCAGGTTAGCCTGTGATAGGCTCAGGTGCCTGAGGGAGACCTGCTCAGGAACCACGCTGCAAGGGCTAACTTCTGTGGGGTGGGGTGTATGACACTGCCCCCCTGCTTGGACAGGAGATGGGCTCGACCCAGCGGAAGGTGAATGGGAGGTCTGTCCGAGAGGCTGAGCAGTTCGGAGAACCACGGTCTCGCCAGCCACCATGGAGCTATCAGAATGATGCTGAGGTGACAATCTTCCTTTATATTGCGGATTACCCTGAGAACGAGGGGTGTGTGAGGAAAGGCATAGGACGTCATGCCGTCTCACCATATCTATAATGCGTCGCCCAGGGAGCCGGGACCCTGCCACTGCCAAGACGTGAACTGATGGCACTCCCCGTTCTTCCAGGAGGCAAACAGAACCACTGAGGGTTCCCCCATCTGCTGAAGACCTCCAGCAGCTTTGCGTTCAATTGCCATTCGTAATTGTCTGCTCCTAGTTTGCTGAGCCTGTCCGCTTCCAAGTTGGCCTCCCCCGCGGGAGGTGGACGGACGTGAGGTAGATTTTGTTCTCCAGGGCCCAGTCCCACATGCTGACCACTAGGGTCCACAGTGGAGGGGACCTGGTAGCTCTCTGCTTTCTGCTTGTTGACATAGTACATGCTGATGGAGTTGTCGGTCTGGATAAGGACAGTCTTGTCCCAATTAGCCGAAGGAAAGCTCTGAGAGCTAGCCAGATGGTCCTGAGTTCCAGCCAGTTGATGTGCGACTCCTGCTCTTGCCGGGTCCTGACTACATGGACGCTGTGGCTTTCTAGAGTGGCACCCCAGCCTTCATGGGAGGAGTCCACAGTGATGGTGACCTGTGGAGACAGCTGCCGGAAGTGCTTGCCCGTCCGCAGGTTGCAGTCCCTGGATCACCATGTGAGGTCCGAGTGGAGAGAATGTCGTATGCTGATCAGCTCTGCTTGGGAGCCCTTCTCCTGATTCCATGAGGCTCCGAAGTGAAGCTGTAATCTCCACATCCTGAGTCTCATGTGTGGCACGGCCAGGAGCACAGCTGTCATGATACCCAGTAAGTGTTGGCACCACCAGGCCGAGGTCACTGCTCTGGTAAGGAAGTGCGAAGTGGCCCTCTTGATGGCCGTAATCTTGTCTTCCGAGGGAAAGACCTTCTCGGAGCTCGTATCCCAGATGAGGCCCAGGAAGGTGAGGCTCTGCGTGGGCTGCAACTGAGACTTTTGAGGGATATATTAAATCCCAGGTCGTGGAGAGTGCTCATAAGTGCAGAGGAGGTGTGGGTAACCCCCTCCAGAGATCTCGCACCGACGAGCCAGTCGTCCAGGTAGACATGGTGCCCTGGGCCCTGAGGATGGCTGCCCCATTCATGAGTCTGGTAAATACCCTGGGGGCTGAGTTGAGGCCGAAGGGTAGCACCTTGTACTGGAAATGACAGCCCATGACCCTGAAGCGCAAGAAGGAGCGATGTCGTTGCCAAAGGCGTCCTTCAGATCCAGGGAGCACATCCAGTCTCCTTTGTCTAGTGTCTCTGCAATGAGTGCTGGCGTAACCATCTTGAATTTCTGAGAGGTTGATAGATCCAACACAACGCTCAGGCCAGCCTGGTTCTTCTTTTGGATGGCCCAATCCTCTCTGGGAGGCTGGGACTTCTTCCACAGCCTGGCTCTCGACGAGCAACCGAATCTCCGCAAACCGAGTTGGCGTCCCAATCTGTGGGAGTGGAGGGGAGGAAGGGGGAGGAGAAGGGATCGGTAGGCGGTACCCTGAGGAGACTACAGAGATGATCCAGGGGTCCGCAAAGTTCTGGCGCCAAAATTGCATGTGGAAGTAAAGCCTGCCCCCCACTGGAGACACGTGGACTCGAAGGGACGCGTCATGCCTTCTTTCCTTCTGAGGATGCTGCTGAGGAGGAGGGACTGGAAGAAGTCCTTGCTCCCCCCTTTTTGTGGTTTCCGCCGGTGCTGACTGGGCGAGCGGTCAGGTTGTCTCGACCTCCGTTCCTGGAAGACCCAGAACCCGCTGAACGACTGTCCCCAGTCGGTAGCGTTGATGAGACTGGTTGTACGACTTGGGCATGGCCTTCATTAGGATAAAGACTTAGCAGTTTGCAAGCTGTTCTTCTTTTTATCTAATTCCTCGCCATTGGTAGAGTGAAAGAGGTCGCTACCCTCGGACGGAAGGTCCAATATGCGTTTCCTGGACATCAGGGTTAAATTTAGTAGCCCGAAGCCAGGAAATCCTTCTCATGTCCGTGGTGATGCAGATGGACTGGCCAGAGGTATCGATGTGAGCCACAGTGGACTCCATGATGGCCAGCACTACGAGCTTGGCTTTTCGTAGACGCGCTTTGAAGAGTGCCTGGCTCTGCACCGGAAGCTCTGGAAGGAAATCTGCTTTTTCCCGCCAAAACCTCTGGTTTAGCAGCTGCCAGACTGGCATCCAAGTTGGATTGGCGCAGGTACAGCGTTGGAGTACAGCTTCTTCCAGAACGCCTCCAAAATCTTCTCCTTGCCTAGCGGCGCAGAGGACGAGGGGACCTCGGACGACTGAGGCTTAGAGTAAAGTGACATTGCAGCAATCACCAAAGAGTGCGGTTGAGGGTGGGCCGACAGCAAGAGTGGATCCCCCTCCATCTGTCTATATGACAGATTGGGCCGAGTGTGGCTTGAGCCACCCCTTCTTGGCCAAGGCAACGACGTCCTTCTGCATCGGGATACCCGTTTTGGTAGTGGATCATAGGGGGAGGACTTCTGCTAAGACCCCCTCCTCAGGCTGCTCGAGCTCAGATTGAGGAAGGTCCAGATATTCAGCCAAACCTGCAAGCAGGTCGTGGAAGGTCTTTGCTGACGACGGCGTGTCAGGGTCCTCCTCCTTATCTGTGTCCACCAGAGTGTCCGGCTGTTCCAGAGCAGGTGGACTGGTGGCTGGGCGCTGTGGGCTGCGGTGTGGAGACCGAAGTCGGAGGCTGCTGCGGAGGTGGTGTGGAACCGGCTGTACTGTGGGAGGCAGGGGAGCCGGAATGGAAGGAGCCAGCAGGGGCTGCGCTGTCAATATCACCTGCCTGTATTGACTGTAATCTCTGGCCATGGTTGCCAAAAGGGTTCCCCCTTTAACACATTCTCCTTGAAGGCCCACAACAGGAGATTCTGTGCTACTCCACTCAGGATCTGTACCTGATCCGTCATTCTGCCAGAGAATTGTGACCACTGAGTCCTGAGGGCCCACTGAAGGGACCTCATTCTCAGGCAGGCCTCTGACACCAGAAAATGCACGATGCCATGAGACTGAGCAACCTCAGAAAATCAAAGGACGGAACACTTGGGGCACTGTGAAATTTGTTTACCATCTGTGATATTTGGGATAGCCCTTACCTCGGGAGGCAAGGCTTTCCCCAGGGAAGAGTCCAGGACTGCTCCAATGAATTGCAGCTTTTGGCAAGGTGTTATGTGGGACTTCTTGAAGTTGAGGGAAAAGCCCAGTCTGTGCTGAGAGCGACAGGTGTAGTCCAGATGTTCCAAAGCCTGCTCGGGTGAATGGTGAATGGGTGAATCAGCCAATCGTCCAGGTAGGGGTAGATGTGAACTACCCCTCCGTAGATTCGGTGCCACCACCACCACCAGCTTGGTGAATATCCTTGGGCGGAGGTTAGCTCGAATGGCAGTAGTCGAAACTGATAGTGAATTGCCAATGGCAAATCTCAGGTATTTTCTGTGCTTGAAATGAATCGGCACATGAAAATAAGCATCCTGAAGATCCAATGATACCATCCAATCCCGGAACTGTAGGTCCTGGAAGATCTGCGAAAAAGTGACCATCTTGACCGTGTCCTTCCTGAGGAACTTGTTCAAGCCTCTCAAGCACAAGAAGGGTCGCAACCCTCCATCCTTTTTCGGGATCAGAAAAAAAGGAGAGTACCATCTTTGATTTCTTTCCGCTACAGGTACTTGTTCGATTGCACCCTTCTCCAACTTGGTGAACATAACATTGGTGTGAAGGAGTCAAGGGAGAGAAAGTAGGTATAGTAGAAGGGTAAGGTGAAGGTGGGCATGAGTGAATCCATTTGAATCATACAGAGCAATTGTAAGGCCCCAATTCCAATTAAAACATTAACCTCTGTTTAGAGTAGGGAGGGATAGGACTCCATGAAGGAGATTAGGCAGCCCACCTTTAGCATCTCATTCATACTCCAAGTCAGTCTGAGAATGAATAAGGGTCAACGTTCGATAGAATTAACCAAGGTTATGGACGCCTTTGTTATAGAGGACTGTTGCGCAAAGACAAGATAGAGAGAGGCAGCCCTATGCACCACAAATTATAAAATAAAACCCTTCAACTGTCCTGGAGACCCAGAGTGATTTTTGTGCTATCTGTGACAAAGGGAAAACATGTAACACACAGGCAGAGGGCTAAACCAGATGCAGAAATGGATGTGTGTGCATACAGAGCCCCAATCTAAACTCTTAAAGTGACAGCACCTTCTTTTGGAGAAGCTTTTTCCCCCAAACAGCCTGCAGTGCAGGCTATGCCCAACCAGTTTGGTAGGAGAGAGAGCAGGACACTGGAATACTAATTTACTCTGGTATGCCACAAAGTGTAACACCCTTTGTCTCCCAAATAGCTCTATATATTTACTGTGCAATAGTTATTTGGCACGTACATGACCTAGTTGCTAGAGGGGCAGAAATACTGTGATTATTGTTTGTGTGGGAACTCGTGCATTGAACCTTGACGGAACAACGTTTATTCATTGAACTATTGCGGCACAAAAATCAGCGTGAAAAAACTCAGTAAAAAAAAAACAGGCGATGGAATGCATAGAACCTTATTGATCATGACTGTGTACATGTTCCACTGTGTCTAGGCGCTCTTGTCTTTCCCCACCTCTTTAGACTAGATGCATAGTGTCTATCACCAGACAGTGGTCTCATATGTTAGCCCCTGAAGTGAGATGTGTCTCATTTGACATTTACTTTTTTTTATTAAAACATACACTGGTTCTGTCTTATGCTATGTGTGTCTAAGATACTTATTTGTAACCTGAAAGATATTATATTTTTTCAGCATACAAGTGTTGGGTGTTTTAT
Source organism: Ambystoma mexicanum (assembly GCF_040938575.1). Lineage (NCBI taxonomy): Eukaryota > Metazoa > Chordata > Amphibia > Caudata > Ambystomatidae > Ambystoma > Ambystoma mexicanum. The sequence continues at coordinate 523,291,069 of NC_090921.1, read as the reverse complement.
TTAACTGTGTGGACTAACTGGCCATCTCTATCAGCCCTCCTCCCCTCTTGAAACATAGCTGGACTGCTTGGCCTCACTTACTGTTGAAGGGGATTGGCTTCCCTTTTTGTTGAATTGGTTATTCTGTAATGATAATAGAGGGTTGTACATCCCTCACCAGAGGCCTGGCCTGTATAAAAATATAACTAACATCATAAATGATCTCTGAAACTCTGTTCACGTGTGCATTTCTCACATCAAGTTCTATCATCTTTGGAAAGTACCCAAACTCTACTTATTACACAATGTGGCATCTACAGACTCCATAAAGGGTGTATTTATCTCCAACACAAGCAAGATTATCGCTTCCTTGTTAGATACCTATTAACACATAATTTCTGTGCTTCAAATTACAATGCACCCTTAGCATCCAATCCAATAAAGTACATCAATGGCGTTTCCAGAAAGGATGGTCCAAACTCACCGACAGCTTTTTGGGAAGCAGCTCTGTGACTTTCTGCAGAAGGGATGTGGTGGGCTTCTGGTCTGAAAGCACAACAAGGTTAACACTGCGATCCCCTCTCAAGAGAAGGCCCTTAGCTAGCACCCCAACTCGCATGACACCCTTCAAGCATCTGTTGGCAAGGACTTTTTTCCTGTGGAGATGGAGAAAATGGCACCCATGAAAGCAAGAACTAAAAAAACGTGCGAGGGTCTTAGTTGTTACATATGCATAGTATGAAGCTATTATTACTTGTTTCTTAAGAATATTTACACATTATAAACCACATATCCCAGAATAGCCAGGCTGCTGATCCACTGTTGAAATAGAAAACTGTGTGGCAGAAGACTGCTTTTAAAAAATCACACCATACAGTACATTACTACAAGCATTCTGCATGTAAAAAGCAATATTTGACCAATTTCCTGTGCTCCAACATGTTTATAATAGTGTTGTATTCCTTAGGGCTATTTGTCAGCTGTACGTAAGAAGTCATTTTTGTATATTGATGTTAGAGATTTATTTTCCTTGAATTGCCACTCTTATGTTTTCAAGTCACTGCAGGTTTCCTATACTGTTTGCTAGAGAAGTTGATTAGCTTAACATACAGCAGGAAGGGTAAATGCACAGCTCTCTTTATGCCATTATAAGAGAGCTATACAAAACAAGTTTCTTACTTGTAACACAAGTGTTTCAGTTTTACATCCGTTGCATGCCACTCATATGCTGGCAGCAAATGATAGGTGCTGTTACAAAATCCCCTGCCTCAATGCAGTAGTGGATGGTGGGTTTACCAAATGGCAGTATGCAGAAAATCCATTGACTACTCACAGGAGTCCACATGAGGGTGGCAGAAGAAAGTCACATTGATTCACCACAGACTAGTCCAGGGTCGAATCCTTTCCTAGACCACTAACCTATCGGTGGATGCATGCTATAAGTGATTAACTCTGGGTCATAACTCTTGGAATGACTTGCAGGGTAACAATTAGGACCCTGCATTCCCAACGGAGAGAGCCTGCAGCTCCCTTTAAACAAATGGCAACTCTGGGTCATAACTCTTGGAATGACTTGCAGGGTAACAATTAGGACCCTGCATTCCCAACGGAGAGAGCCTGCAGCTCCCTTTAAACAAATGGCAAGTGCCGAGTATAGAAAAAGCTGCCTTTTCCCTTCTGCAAAAACATTTGCATTCATTGGACTCTGATAGCATGTGCTGTAGCACTGTTAAAAGGTCGTACAAAACATCAGGGGAGTCAATTCACAATCCAGGATAAACAGTATTGCAAACCCACAGTTTCACAACCAGGGATTTTATCAAAGGACAGACAAAGTTACAGAAGCATTGTCCCTTGACAGAAAGCATCTCTGCTGAGAATACAATGGTTTAGTTTCCCAAAGGAGACAGACTATTTACTAAATGTAACACTCTGAAAAAAGGCTTATCCACTGTCTTTCCAGCATAAAATGCACTCACTGGGAGAGCAGGAGATCTCTGAATAGCACAGGCTAAACAGGGAATGAACACACAGGTATTACTGGCTACCAAAATGGCAGCAAGGACAGTGATAGACTTGGTCGTACCCCCAAGCCCAATGCAGACCCAGTAGAACTCAAGGCCCATAACCAATCAGAGCCCCATGTCAATCAGCGAACAGAGGACCCCACCAGGGGCAGGAGGGAGAGCCCTATGAAATCCATGCAGCCCAGTCCCACAATGTGGGCTCTAGGAGCAGGAGACTTGCGTTTGGTGAAAGCTGGGGAAGGGGGAGCTTGGAAGATGTTGGTGGCTTTAAAAGGGGGAGTGCTGGAGAGTTGGCAGTAGGAGAGAAGAGAAGGTAACATCTACAGAGAGGAAGGAGGTGATGAGAACAGAAGGGGAAGAAGTTGTGAGACCAGAAGAAAGATGTGGTTAAAAGGATGGTAGCTGCAGGACTGCCTAATAGCTGGGAAGCTGTTGAAAGCATGATCATTCTGATTTAGTAGAGAAGAAGAAAGTTGCAAAAAGAAACATTTCCCTAAGAATTGCCAATTACTGCAACCAACACTGTGATGAAAAACCTAATATTTGCACAAGGGCAATTTTTACTATTTCGGACAACATTGTACTAAACATCTGATAAAGCTGAGGGCTATATACGTGATAATTTCTAACCCAACAGCAACTTTCGTCTGTCTAATCAGATTTTGGACCACTACTGGCTCATAAAAAAGTAAAAAACAAATGTTGTCTCGTACAGTTCGAGGTCAACATGCCAAGAACTGCTTTATTCAGTAGAACATCCTCGCTTGGTCCATCTCCTCACAGTACCGCTGCAGTAAGACTTCAGATGCTGGCCGTCATTCAGCATGCCTTGACCGGGCTCCCCATCCCACCCACCTCTCCAGGGCCACACCACTTACCTGCTCTCCCAAGCAAAGCAGGGCCATTCTGTTTGGAGAGATTCATACTGTCCACCTTCTTTCTCTCCCCATGTTTTTTCACGTTTCCCACAGGCACGCCCCTGTTACCTGACCTTTCTTCTTTTTTTATCTAGTCATAGTGCTTGCCTGGTCCTTGCCAAAACAAGTTCACTGATCGAACTCGGATACGGATAAACGTAACCTGAAGTACTTCAAAAAACATACTTGAAGGCATTTATCAATAATTCAGAAAGGAATAAAGTGGAAGCCTAGGAAAATTAAACCGTCTTCCTTGAAATGCATTTTCTTACCCCTTTTCCTTGCTCTCCTCCTTTTCCTCCATCTCATTTGTATTCTGTTCTGACAAAGAATCTGAGACTAGCTTGAGCGACCTCTCAGAGTGAGATACAAGTCTCTGGATTGCCTGTAGTTCCTCTTCTGTGGGGTAGATTTTGGAGTGCTTGAACATGATGTATCGATCATCAAATGAATCTGGATGTCGGTTAGGCTATCAAAAGTAAAGTAAAGAATGTCAATAAAGGGAGACTTTTCTAAGAAAAGAAAATGAAGGGCAATGCCTTAACATCTGAAATTGTGCATGGAGCATTTGAATTTACTCATTAATAAATACAAAAGGTGTCCCCTTCAACATAATCTATTCTGTATGGCATGTCGCCTTCTCAGCTGGAGTTTCAGCCTCCATCTCCACAGGAGACCTGTTGTCCATTAATTGCACCTAGAAATGTATTCTCAGAGACTTGTCTTTGGCAAAAATTTCAAACCAACCTACCCTCTAGATATGCTTTGCCCAGAGCTCTGTCTGGTAACCAAAAGCAGATGGAAAGTAATATACTTATTTCCTTACTTATTTTCCTTTGTTACTCATTGCCTGGCAGATGCAATGAACGTATTCATGTCTCATTTGAGACCGCTAAACACAGCTATGTTCCTGGTGGAATTATTTAATCATTTATTTTAGAAACACAATCAATGTGTGTGTGTCGTAGCCTCAGACTCCATGTACAAACAAGCCAGAAAATATATTCAACTCTGATTTTTTAATGAGGTATATGTATTTAAATAGTGAGTGTGCTACTATTCAACAAAACATATCTACAACAGTTGAAAGTAGCAACACATTTACATTTACTAATACACAGTGAACAGCTGTTTATTTACAAGAAAACAAATTAAAAAAAGAATTGTATCTGTACCAGTAGATTCAATGCGCAACATGGAGGACTTTGTACAAACTAGGTTCACTAAACAAAAAAGAAGAATGTATAGTACATCTGTAAACTGAGATAAATGGACAGGCATTTTCAAAAAATTACATTACAAATCAGTCCATATGTTGCTGTAAATAGAACAATCACTATGTCATTGATTAAAGAAAGCAACATCTTTATGGACTTTGGAAAGTCTCTCAGTAAATCAGTAATGAAAACAGGGTCTACGTGTATCACTCATCAGCTCTCTTAGTTGTAGCGCCTTTCTCAGCACAGCACCTTATATTAGAGGGACCCAGTTCAGGTAGAAATAAAAACATTTCTAAGTGCTAATCAATATTTATGTTTAGGCATGAGGTTACTAAAAAAGTTATCTGCTGAGAGAACTCACCAAAATAGACCCTGGTGTAACATGTTCTTGACAGTGAAGCGGATAACTATATTAACACATGGCTACCAAATGCAGTTTTTAGATAGACTAATGGGGTGGCATTGATTTGACCAAAGCCAATAAATGCCAGTTGCCATACATTGGCAGGAACATCATCAAATGGATGATGTCCTGAACCTTCGCTTTATTGGGCTTATGCAAGCTCGTGCTCACCCAAGGGGTGGTGACTGTCAAGCTTTACTGCGCCAGTTGGAAGCACGAACCATATGTCGACTCAGGTGTACTTTGGTGGGTCTCAACACAGATACGGAATTACATGTGTTCCTCTAAATGTTGGAGGGTTGTGAGCCAGGTTTACGTGGAGAAACTGTCACTCATTGAGAATATATTTGTTGTCAGGAGTAACAGCAATATTTGGTTGTTACTAATTGTGAATGGACGAGTATCAAGAGTGACATCAACGTCCAGTGTTGTATACTAGTAGTTAACAGTGCCCGAATCCGGATGAGCTGGCGGCTCAGTGCCTGACCGCAATACCAAATTCAACTCCAAAAATTCTTTTTCCTTTTTTTTTTTGCAAATATTTTTTCCCGTCTTGAGTTTTTCCTCTCTCTACATGTCATCACAGTAGTGGTGTTGGGTTAGCCACCAGCTGTTAATTTTGTTTTTTTATGATTGTCACCTTAGATTTTAGTCAGAAGGGAATTCTGTGATGCATCATTCTTCATCTCAGACCGTGGTCAACCTTTTTATGTAATTTAGGTGTCATGTCACTTAGATTGGATCTTAGTTTTATAGATCATGTTGTCTTACCACGGTCTCACGTATGGATATAGTATTAGCCTTTCATTTAATTTCACATCGTTCTAATAATACTCAACATCTGGTCATCGGACCTTCATACTTTATGTGAGCTGACTATTACAGGTTATTGAACTTGTATAACACGGTATGGATGAGGAGCTGTATGCATTTGATAGTGCATTTTTGATTGGTTTCTTGAGTCACGTGAGCGCCAAGGCACACGTGACGAATCACGTATATTTTCACCCGTGAGGTGCTTTACTCGGATGACATGGTACCGAGCAGCATCCGAGCGGCTATGTGGACGCTATAATATGTGCAGGAGACGGCATTTTCCTTGTTGAGGTAAGACTGTTTTTAGTTGCTTATTGTTGTCGGCGTACATAAACGCTGGTGCAAGATGATGTTGCACTGAGTTTAAGTGCCTGGTCTTTGTGTTATTTTGTTTTCAGATGCAGATTTTTGCTTCATGATACCCGCTGGAGCTCTGCAGTGACCCGACGCATTATCTAGTTTTTTGGCTGAACAGCCTTTCATTTTCAGGTAAATTTTGACTAGGGTGATATTGGTTGCAGATTTCACGATACTGGGGCATACAAACCGTTTGGTTTAGGGATTTTTTTACCCTTACATAAAACTTGCATTATTTCATGCTGTTTAATACAGGTTCTTTGGAGATGACATCTGGATTTATTTCTAATTTCTAAAATAATTTTCAGCATAGCAGCAGACTTCAATTAGGTAACATATATTTTTTGATCAAGCGGCAGCTCGAGCACAACGGTCTGCACATAAGAGATGTGGTGCTGGATTGAGGAGCACTCAGTGTTATCAGGGCACGCCAGTAGTTATTTTACTTTTGGTTTGCGAGCAGGCACTCTATCTTGGCACAGCCACTGGCAATTTGGGGCTTTAAGTTTATGGGCAGCACATTTCTCGATCAGCCTAGTTGGGCACATGGTTAATATAGGCCTATCGTGTACAGTTGGGTGAGTTATAACATGCTGGGTGTGCAATTGTTAGGCACTGCAGAATGGAACGTTTTATAACATTGATTGATACATCTTGTTTAATAATGAGGCTAATTTGGCCTCTGGCCTATGCGCTTTCTTTTTCTTTGTTGTGATCTTTACTGGTTATTTTCCATGATGACATGGTTCTGGAACATGTATGACGATTATGTCACGGTGACCTTGATAATGTATGTATTCACATTTTTGCATTATTTTTGAATGTGGTTTGTGTAATCCCATATATTCATCCATTGGAATCCACACGCATGTATGTGTCACAATTCAAATGTTTTTTTTGTGGGTATTTTGATGACAATTTTCTTGGTCTCATTGGTGGTTTGATTGTATTGCTTTGTCTATGGAATCCAGATTTTTTGCCTTGAGAAATACCGCAGAAGGTCGAAACACGTGTCGGCAAATCATTCTGGCTGATGAAAAGAATTTGAATACAAGATTCATTGGACATTCATTTGCATTTCTCTGTTTTTGTTGGATCACAATCAGTCATTTTATTGACAGTTCCTTTGAAATATGTGGAGTCTAGCAGCGCAATATAACTAGTGGAGCTCAACCTTTCTTGGTTTTGTTATCAATGAATGCATTAGACCCACTGACAGTATCACCTCATTTCCAATATGAAGCAAATAAGGAAGAAATGCTTAATTTTAATCACAGTTATCCATCGATGGAATCCTTTTTGAATTCATAAACACTGAATATCTCTGCCCATGTAGAAGATCACAGGACAATTTAAAAATACAGAGAAACCGATCCTTCTTACACAACATTAAACAATGTCATATGTAAGGGTGTCGAAGAAGGAAGCTGACACAAAGGCGGCATGGTTTATAAACATTTATTTCTGAAATGGAAAACCTCACTGTTCCTATCTCTAAGAAGGGTTTCGATGCATCGAACTAAAACTAAATGAATTGTCAGAATGTATGTCAAATCAATGTTCCACCGTCCAACATTCATTGGGCTCTACCACAGGTGATCATCCTTATCCGCCGAGGAGTAGTCCATCCCCATGAGGTCCTCCCGCATTAAACCACCACTATGGGGACTATTGGGTAGGGGCTGCACCTCCCTAGCCTCATGGAAAAGGTCTCCCCACCTTGTGAATCATCACACATATTTAGGCAATAAACGCTGATGGATGGGTGCATTACCGGGTCAGGTAATACCCCAGTGCTGAGTTACAGGCCTGGGCAAGGATAGTGGGGAGATTCCGTAGGATGAGACACTATTATTCCTTTAACAGGGAGGGTTTTACCACTGTACCGGAAGAGGTTATGGCTTACTGTAATGTTAATGTCGCTCAACCTCCTATGGAATATAAGGTGGTAAACAATAAGGTTATGACAACAAAGCATATTAAACCAAAGGAAAGAATTATTTTGGTTCCTAAAATCAAATGCCATTCTCAATACAAAAGCTACACTACAAGGAATGGTGGAAATGTTGCCCACTCTAAATAATTTTCCCATAGCAAAGTTAAAACCTACAGCCCCTTTGTTATAATTACTAAGGAAATTAAATCTACCCTTAAAAATACTCAAGAAGTAGACAAACTTGATTTTGATGAAGTAAACTACATGTCCCAGAATCCTATAGGGCCTGAGATGAAGAAGTGAACTAAAGAAACATGCAGATGTAGTAGTCAGGCAATTAGGCCTAACAGCCTTTGCAAGGGTCAGGCAATTGAACCCAATGGCTCACACCTTAAACCAATTGCCAAATCTGTGAGGCATAAAAGGATACAGCAGGAGAGGGGAGAAGGAAGGAGTTGGAAGGCTGGCAACAGTGACACTAGTAGAAGAGCACGAGGCTGGCAATTCACGAGGATGTGTGGTCACAGAATAGACACCAGAGCGTGGAGACAGCAGAATTCACCTGCAAGTTCTGAGAGGGTCCTGTGGTCTCAATTGCCGTGGCTGCACTGAGGAAGACGTGCTGAGAGTGAAGCTTTCCCCAGGGACGCTGTGTGGCTGTGATTGCAGAGCCGTGGCTGTGCTGAAGCCCGAGGCCCGCAATAGAAGGCAAGCAGAAGGAGTGAGGAGTAAAGGAGACTCCCAATTGCTGTGGCCGGACCAGAGACACCTGTACTGCAGAACGGTGCAAGTCCCAAGAGTGCCTGAAGCAGTAGTAGCAGTTGAAGTCGGAAAATTAAACAGGTCGCAACCACAGTGTTCCTGGAACCGGTGAATGAAGCTCAGTGTTCAGATCCACTCAGCAAGCCTTGCCGGTAACTGTTACCAGCTTTGAAGTAACTCGCTTAAGTTAAAAAGGCAAGTATAAACTGTTTGTCATGGTGGAAAATCTTTTTTATAATGGAAATGTAACACGCGCACTATTAGTGAGGGCAATCGTGTTCGCATAAGAAGAAAAGCCTATTTCCATTGTTGAGCAATTTAATGTTGCCAGAGTGGTTACTTATCTCATTAAAAGGGAACACCTGTTCAAAACCATTCAGAAATCTAATGTTAACTTTCACAAGTGTAATAACTGCATGCAGCATCAAAGGAAGGTCGTGTGTGGCCAATTTTATTTCCTGAAAGGAGTCTGAAACCGTCATTGTGATATTGAATAGAAATACAATCACTGGTATCTCTTTAAGGTTAAAGATCTATCTTAAAGAGTGGTTGCGTGTGCTTACATTTGTTTTTCCTTTGAAGAATGAACCATGCAGTATTCGGAACATTTATTCTTTAAATCCAGAAGTTGTACTGACTAGAAGAACATGCACATACCCCAGACAAAAAGCAAACCCTTTCCATAGTGAAGCCAGTCCTATTGAGATCTATCCACATGATCTGCAAGGTTGTTGAGGGTCAGTGTCCTCTGATAAAAGTGTGGCATCATTACCTGAAGCTGGAAGTGTGTCAATACAGATTAAGGGTTGTAACTGGAAACAAGAAGGTGTGAACAAAGCTCGGGAAGGGAGCTGGGTGCTTGTAAAAGAGTCATGCAGAAGAAGATAATCTGTAATGCTGAAGACTGCTGAAGATGAAAGTCAATTTTGGAGCAGAGGCAGGTTATAGTTGTGGCAGTAAGGCAGACAGAAGAGTCAAAGAGGCTGCCCTTTTCTTGGAGTATAGGTAAGAAGAGTGCTGTGCCTACCTGTAGACATCGAAGTGTCTTGTCTTTAAATGCCCAATAATTCTAAAGTATAAAGTTGTAGAAGAAGAAGCAGAAGTACCTGAACTGTGGTGGTGTATAAACGGACAGTGGATGCCACGTTGATGTTGGTTGAAGTAGTAGCATACTGTGGAATAAGGAACAAGTTATTTACCTGTAACTGTTGTTCTCCAGCATCGGTCTGGTATGGATTCACATGCTCATGAATATTCCCCGTCGTCAGGCTGGGAATCCTCAGTAAAGAAAAAATCAGTTTCAGTTTCGTTTCTAAACTGTCTTTCTACTAATACCCAATCACTGGTCTCTGGGTCATACTGCCCCCAGCCAATGACTGCCCTCTACCTAAGCCCCTCCTCTGGCAGCCATCTTCAGATTTGGTAGCACGTAAAGTGGCAGTAGGACCAAGAGAAGAGTCGCAGAGGGGTTGGAGGGAGGGTTTGCATGTAACTTGTTCCTTCTCCAGCATGGGGTCTGGCATGGATTCACATGCTCATAAATATAAGAATATATAGCAGTACACACATGCACAACCACGAGAGGTGACAAGGCTCAACATTAAGCATTTCAACAAATCAACATTAAGCATCTCTTACCTCCTCACCAGGATTACCTTCAAGCGAACAGGTTGCACAGCACTACCTGGCTGACTCTGTACTCCTCCCTGGAATCCCGGTCGGCGCAGTAGAATCTTGTGAAGGTGTGTGTCGACCTCCACGTAGTAGCCCTGCAGATGTCCAGCAGGGGCACACCAGACAGGAATGCCGTAGTAGCAGAAATCGCTCTGGTCGAATGGGCTCTCGGGACGGCCGGGCAGCGGTCGGTTTGCCAACTGGTGACAGTGCATGATGCAGCCGGAGAGCCATCTGGAAATGGAAGCGTTCGAGAGGGCCTTCCCTTGGTTCACAGGTCCAAAGTTCACAAACAGCTGTGATGTCTTCCGAAAACTCTTTGTGCGGTCCACGTAGAACTTCAGCGCTCTAGCCACATCCAGCGAGTGCAAAGTCCTCTCAGCCGGCGACGAAGGCGACAGGAAGAAAATAGGTAACACCAAGGGCTCGTTGAGATGGAAGTCCGATGGCACCATGGGCATGAAGGAGGGGTGCATCCTCAGCACCACCCTTGTCTCGTGGAATGTCAGGTATGGAGGTTTACAGGAGAGGGCCTGGATCTCTCCCACTCGTCGTGCGGAGGTGATGGCCACAAGAAACGCTGTCTTCCACGATAGGAACTTCAACGGCGGGTCGTGATGCAGGATGGCGCCTCCTTCCCTGGCGAGAAGATCCACGTCCGTCGGCAGTTTGACAAGTCCAGAAGGTTCGGGAACCATATCTACCTGCACCGGGACCGTCCGAGTTGACTGATGAGTCGCAGAAGCAACGGCAACAGTGGGAACGCATACAGGAACAGGCCGTCCCAGGGGAAGCAGAATGCATCACCCATGCTCCCCAGTTGGGGAAACCTGCTGGCAAACCTCTGCCACTTGGCGTTTGTTGCCGTCGTGAATAGATCTATCTGGGGATTGCCCCATCGTCTGAATAGCAGATCCTCTTGATCCTGCTGTAGTTCCCACTCGTGGCACGAGCGCCGCTCCCCGCTGAGCGAGTCGGCAACAGTGTTCTGTACTCCTGCCAGGTGGACGGTTACCAGGAACATCCCCTGGGCAACGGTACAGTGTTAGGCAGAATCCTGTGCAGTGCCTTTAGGGACCACTGCACACAATTAAGACTACAGGTGGCAATACAAGTTTTACCTTTGGTACAAGCCTGTACTACTATGTTAAAGTGGTAGCAGTAGCGGAGCAGCCAGGTTTATCTCAAGAGTATATGAGCAGTAGCAGAGATTGCACAAAGGGACCACAATTACTGTGACTCAAGCAAACACTGACTCAAGGTTTCAGGTAGAAAAATATAAGTACATTTATTTTTAAACCATTCGTTATAAACACAACACTTTTATTAATTCAAAACCACACGAAAAATATATTACAACCAACCAATTCACTTTGGTACACTCTAACTCAAGGTAAGTACCCTCTGTTTCAACGGACCGGTGTTATGAAACAAAATACATTACTGGGAATACTCTTGCGATCACTTTTTGACAGTAATGACAATTCGGTCTTACTAAAGAAACGCGTATCCGCGGTAAGAATTGTTACCGGGGCAAAAACACACTTAGCACCTGGGTTAACCAGAGAGAGTATGGGGCAATAATTACAGGCAATACTTTTGTCAAGGCAGACAGAATCAGAGAACACTCAGACAGGAATTCAAGAGTCAATAGGCCGGAGCCAGTGTCAAGTGGAACCGTGTTACTGTTGTCGAGGATCACACAGTCGGATAGTTCGAGATTCAACGTTGCCAGGAGTACTTGGATATTGTCAACAGGGGAAGCAAACGTTATAAGAAGGAGGGAAGACAAGGGCAAGCCTTGGAGATGAAGAAAAGGGATTCCCCCTAATTCCTCAAGCAGAACACAATACCTTATTAAATGGAGAAGCTGGTGCCCTGGCAGTTGTTCCTGTTGGTTTCCTGCAGACCCACGGTTCCTGGAGCTTCGAGGTGAAGGAGGATGCCTGGAGGGGTCTGCAACAACCAGGGAGGAAGCCGGCAGCAGCGAAGATGAATAAAAGGTGGGCTCCTGAAAAACAAGAGAGGCTCTTTAGATGGATATCCGGACCACTACAACAGTGTGCAATGATTTCGACCACGAAGAGGATCCTCTGGCTGTGGAAGATGAACTGGTTATCCCCACCAAGCTCAAGGGAAGACGACTCCGGACTGGATCTTCTCTGGTAGTCGAAGGGTAGATAGCTCGGACCTGCAGCAGGGCCTCACCGGGATGGGGTAGTTGCAGCAGCCGTCTTCTTCTCTGCTTCTCTTCGGTTCACGCTGCAGGGGGGTGGTCCGGCCCGGACAACCACCTCAGCCAATCATGGAAAAGTGTGACTTGGGTTTCCTAGGATACCCTGTGCAGGGGGTGACTACACCCCTCCACTACATTCAGCCCACCTAGACACCCAGGCGCATGGAGGAGGGCTTCTGAGCAGAAGCCCGCCAAAAGACGGTGAACAAAGAAGGCAAAACTGGTTTGCTGCGCAAAGTAAAACACAAGAAGGACTTTAAAAAAAGAAATGGCGAATAAACCCGACCGGAGCCAAAAGAAAAAGTATTTGGTCAAGCAGGTTTTAAGTTCGAGGCTAATATAATAGTCTAAAACAATACCACATTTATATAGTATAATCGCGGTAGAAAAGTTAGGGTAGATACCACTGCCACCAGCAAAGTCTAAATGTTAAAAGAGCGAAACAATGCTCTAGGAGATACAGATACAAAAGGGATACAAAGTAACCCTTTCCAATACTCCATGGAAGATGGGGTGTACTGGATCTGTGGTAAATTGACCAAGTAAAGTTAATGGCAACTTTACCCTTTTCTGGGGGACCGTGGTCAGCCCCAGAAATGGAGTCGGTGGGAAGTCTAAAAGACGACCCTGTGTCACTGCACTGAAGGTGCTGTGTAACACACAAAAGAAGGGGACTACTGAAGTGGTGTACTTCAGAGTCCACAATCATAAAAACAGGTAGAAGACACATGGCAAAACATGGGTAAGAGTGGGGGAAAAGCTCACACTCTTACCAAGTGAAAAAAATAAACTCCAGAAGTCCAGCAAAGCTGCTAGGGGGCTGATTAGGTGAGGGAAATTAGCAATACAATGGGAATTCTCCCTAACACCCAGTGCCACAGATCCTGCGCTTCCTTGGATAGGGCTGGGGATCTGGTGCCCCCTTGCTTCCGGATGTAGAACATTGTGGTGGTGTTGTCGGTGAAGACCCTCACCACCTTGTCCTTGAGGGATGGGAGGAACGACCTGAGGGCCCAGAACACGGCTCGGAGCTCCAGGACATTGATGTGTAGTGACCTCTCCTCCGGGAGCCAAAGGCCTCTTGCGTGGAGATCTCCGGTCGTCACCGTCTCCTGATGTGTGGGGGTCTGGAAGTCCATACCCGCTCCTAGAGGCGCGCGGTTGCCCCATCACCGGATTGCTTGGCAGAATGTCTCGTTGAGGGAGATCTTGTCTTCGAAACTGCCCGCTGCTTGCATCCAACGGGCGTCGAGGAACTCCTGCAGTGGTCACATCCGCAACCTGCATAGGCGCACGAGGTAGATGCACGATGGCATCATGCCGAGTAGGGACTTGATGGACCTCACCCTGGCAATGTCCATGGTCAACAGCCGTTGTACCTTGCCCAGGATGGCCTTCGTCCTTTCCTCCGACGGCAAAGCTAATCGCGCCACTGTGTCGAGTCTGGCTCCCAGGAACAGGGCGTCTTGCGATGGTACCAAGTGGGATTTCGCAAAGTTGATTGAGAATCCCAGATCCGTGAGCAGTTGGACAGTCTTTGCTGTGTGATCAACGGCGAGTTCCATTGACTTTGCTCGGATGAGCCAATCGTCCAGGTAGGGGTAAATGTGGATCCCCTGCAGGCGCAGCCATGCCGCCACTGGTGCCAGGCACTTGGTGAAGACCCTGGGTGCCGACTTCAATCCGAAGGACAGGGCCCTGAACTGGTAGTGTCGCTCTTGGACCACGAATCACAGGAACTTTCGATGTCCTTTGAGTGTGGGGATGTGGAAGTAGGCATCCTCCAAGTCCGGCGACGATAGGAAGTCGCCCTCCTCTAGCTGTCCCAGCACGTGCTGAAGGGTGACCATCCTGAATTTCTGGCACTTGATGTATTTGTTTAGACGACGAAGGTCCAGAATGGGTCGCCAACCGCCGGTCTCCTTTCGGACGAGGAAGTACCGCAAGTACACTCCGGAGCCCTGGAGCCTCTTCGTGACGAGTTCTATCGCGCCCTTTTTCAGCATTGCTCGTACCTCCAGAAATAGCTGTGGTACATGGTTTTCCTTCCTGGCCATGGGTGGTAGACGGGGACACTTTCTTTGGAATTCCAGAGGGTGCCCGTGGGCCAGCGCGTCCAGCACCCAACAGTCGGTGGAGATGGACTCCCACGCGCTGACGAATTTCTCCAGCCGGCCTCCCACCAGGGTGCTTGGGTGGGGGACCGACATCACGCCGGGTTCAATCTTGCTTTGCCGAGGCCTTGGCGCCTTGGCCTCCTTGGCGACGACGTCCTCCGGCCTTGCTACGGCCTCCTGTGACGATGAGCGGGCCGCTTGGCGGTACGACAAGGAACCGCCACCAAATCCTTTGGAGGCACCTTCAGACTTGCCTCCGGGGGTCCGAAGGGGCAGCCGTTATTGATGGAAAGTACCCAAAGCCCGGGCCATCTCGGTGTCCACCTTGATGGCCTGCAGTGAGTCATCCACTGCCTTGCCGAACAGGTTGTTCCCATCGAAGGGCATGTCTAGTACCCTGGTCTGAATGTCCTGACGGAAGTCGGGGGCCTTGAGCCAACCGCGTCGGCGAAGGCAAACGCTGTTGCCCATCTGTCGAAAGCTGGTGTCGGCGATGTCCGTGGCCACCGTGATGGAGTGGTCCGCCACCACCTCTCCTTCCTGTAGGATTTCAAGGGCCTCCGCCCTCTTGTCATCTGGCAGGAAATCCAGAAGGGGAGCGATCTTGAACCAAAGCTCCCGGTCGTAGTGCGCCACGATTGCAAGGGCGTTGGCCGCTTTGATGGTTGTCGCCGCCAACGAGATGACTCGACGTCCCATGGGGTCCAGCTTCTTCCCCTCGCCGTCCGGTGAGGAAGTGGAAGTTGATCCTGTCGCCCCTGCCGATTTTTACTTGGCCGCTGCGGAGACCACTGAATCCGGGGACAGCTGAGCTCTAAGGCACATCGGGGCGGAATCTGGGACCCGGTACTTCTTCCCATACTGGTCCCTCTTCGCAGGAGCCGTGGACGGGTTCTTGAGCAGCAACAGTCCTTCGTCCCAGATGTCATCCAGTAACGGTACTGAGAGGACGGTCTTCCTCTTGGTCTCCCGTCGAGGAAATCCTCCTTCTTCTGCTCTTTGGGGCAAAGCTGGAAAAGCTCTGATGCCTTGGCGATCATGGCGTGAAAGGAGCCAATTTCGTCGGGAGGGGAGGCCTGGGCAGGGGGTGATCCGTCTCGTCGTCACCACCGTCGTCGTCTGTCCCCATCGTCGCCATCTCCGTTCCCGTTCTCTCTGGGATGGCAGGGATACTCTAGCCCCGACAGTCGTCTCCACTGGGGTAGCCTGCACAGGCTTTGCCAGGGCCGCCACGACTCCTTCGATCGAGGCCTTTGCTGGGTAAATCATGGCATTCGCGACCTTGGGCATGCCTGAGGCCTTCACCTTAGGGGGACGGTCGCTGCCTTGCTCCCCCTCGGCTGTCGCCGTCAGGATCAACCGGGGCTTCTCCCATAGCTTACCCGGGTTCTCCAACTTCCTCTTCACCGAGCCATGGCGTTGGCTCGTGGATGATGGTGTCGGTGACATCGCGCCCTGCCTGGCAGCCAAGGAGCCCGAACCATCGGCGCTCCCGGTGCCCGCGGACTTGCGGTGCTTTGCCTTTTGTTGGGCCCCCGTCGCCGGAATGCCCTCAAAGGTCTTAGAAGACCGCTCAGACGACTTCTTCTCACCTGCTGCTGGGCTCTCCCCCCCCCCCCAGCGAGTTGGTGAGTCGAAAGCGACGATCCTTCATTGTCCATTTGGACATGTTCTTACAAAACGCACAGTCCTTCTCCACGTGCGATTTGTCGTTGTAAAGACAGTAAAGGCACCGGGAGTGCTGATCTTACTTGAAGACATTCTGAAATCCGCATCCAGGGCAGCTCCTGAACAGCTTGGATCCAACGGGCGTTGTGTTTCCTTTGTCCTGGGCCATGTCTACGCAGGGTAGGCCTCAAAGATCTTACAGAATCCTCCAAGAAGTGAAAACTCGACGAAAATTAGCCCTTGAGGGGCGTAGAAGAATTCCGAAACGGGTCCCCGTTGATCGGAAGTAGAATCGGTGGAGCCTGAGGCTCGATTGACCGAAAATATAAGAGTAAACTCTTGGAAAAAATGCAAAACGCAATAAAAGCTCGAGAGCTATAGCATGAGGACTCCCAACACTTGAACGTGTGGTAAAAAACTGGAGATGGCTGCCAGAGGAGGGGCTTAGGTAGAGGGCAGTCATTGGCTGGGGCAGTATGACCCAGAGACCAGTGATTGGTTATTAGTAGAAAGACAGTTCAGAAATGAAACTGAAACTGATTTTTTCTTTACCGAGGATTCCCAGCCTGACAACGGGGAATATTCATAAGCATGTGAATCCATGCCAGACCCCATGCTGGAGAAAGGAGACTATTCCTAGGATAACAGTAGAAGAAGGGTGGTTGTCAAGAGGAATGCAACAACCCAAAGAGAAGCATCCTGACAATGATATCAAATGTACTGAAGAGATCTTAATCAATTGTAAAGTTGTAGAAGAGGTGTGTTGTAGTGGGTCCCTGGCCAAGAATGACTCTGACATCAGTGCTGGAGCAAGTAACATCTTTACTGTAGTCAGGCTCCATGTTCAGGGTACAAGGTACATCAGCTAAGTATACAGGGTCAGCAAAATCCACCGGCATCCTCTTTCAGTCACCCCATCTTCTCAACTGACATTCACAGAACCAATCTTAACATAACAGTCTCTCACTCAGCATTCCACTCTCAACATTCATCCAAAGCAGGATCCAGGGAAGACTAAGTCACAACAAAGTTGTTAACCTAATCTTTTAGCTGTGCCAATTAATCCTGAAAAGAAGACATCCATGATTACTATTTGTGCTAGTTTCTTGGCTGAAATTGGAAGGGGATCTTTTCAACTGAAAGCTGAAGAAGTGTTACCAGTGGATGTTTATTTGATGAACTTTTGTGTTGACTTGGAACTCACAAGAACTGGTTTAAGACAATGTAAGCTGATGTAGGGAGATATATGTTGGAATTGTAAGAAGGAGGTTGGCAACTACCTGCACATGTTTTGGTCTTGTGCAAAGGTGATAAGCTTCTCGTAGGATGTCTTGCAAAGAATGGCGCTGGTATTGGGTCAGTCACATCCTCGCTCCCCCCATATGTGTGAGCTGGGGTTATTGCCACTGGGTCTCCAACTGTTGTCTGATCAATCTTATTGGGCTTACAAGCCCTTTTGATAGCTAAAAAAACAGATTTTGAAGTATTGGAAAAGTGATACTCATCCAACGATTGATAACTTGCTACAAGATTTGAACAGCTTGGATGTTATTTTCTGTAAATATGTTGGTTGTATTTGTATTTATTTGTATTGCGCGCCTGGCCCAAAGGCATCTGGACACATTTTGTAAGGTTACGGTTACATAGATTTACAGATGATTTTGTGATTCATGCAGATACATCACAATACATATCCAATTACATATATAACACTATTTTACATATACAATTTACATATTTTGATATATATACAATATATAACAGGCATAACACAGGCGCAGAAAGGAGCATACGTTTGTTATGAGCAATGTGTCTAGTGTTGGTTAGACTGGTCCTGCGCTGCAAGCCATGTCTTAACTTTAATTCTGAATGAATTGAATGAAGGTTCTGATCTAAGGGAGTTAGGTAGTGAGTTCCACAGCCTAGTGGCGAGCACTGTAAAACGGCAACCCCCTGCTTTCTGCAGATTGAATCTAGGTAACAAGAGGCCGTGTACTTGGGCTGCTCGATGGCGGCGATCGGAGGAGGTAGGTGTGAATTGGTTGGACAGGTATATTGGTGCTTGATAGGCAAGACATTTATGTTTAAGTGACAAGGATTTGAGGGTGATTCTTTGGTTGACTGATAACCAATGTAAACTTCGTCTAGTGTTAGAGATATGATGCTTTCTCAGAATGTTAAGGGCTGCCCGGATGGCGTTAGTTTGTGTTACTTGTAGGTTGTTTAGGTTCCGTCTGTTGGTCCGTAGATAGAACGCATTGCAGTAGTCAAGTTTCGACACAATGAGGGTTCTAGCAAGGGTGATGCAGTTGACGGGGGTGAGGAATTGTCGGCAAGCAGAGATAAGCTTCTTATATGGGATACATTACTCACCATAATCATATTTCTGATGCTTGTATCTGCTTAGATTCACATGCTGTGCATAGGCCAACATCTAGTGGAAGCTGTGCAGTATTACAGTTGTTTTCGAAACTCGAAAAGGGACATCAACAGGGCGTGGCCGTAATACTATCCCTAGTGTGACGTCCACTGTACCCATGGTCCTTCACGCATTGAGGTCCCTCAGATTGTCATTTTTCTGACATGAGGTAGCATGAAGTGTAGCGCGAGTACAGTTGTATCGAAGCAGATACGTATCAGACAAGCTCATAAGCATCCACGCACCTTCTCTCTTCTGGAGATGGCATTTTTGGAAATGCGGTCTCCTTCTCTGCCTGTAGCTATGGAGACAAATAGTTGGTCTGTTTTCCTTAGCGCTCTGGTCTTGTTTACATAGTAAAGGACCACTCTCCTCACATCTAGTGTGTGGAGTTTTACCTCAGCTGAGCTGGTGGGTTTCTGAAAGAAAGCCGGTAGCTCAAGAGACTGGTTTACGTGAAATTTAGAGATGAACTTAGGGGAGAACCTAGGATGTGTACATAAAACCAGCTTATCCTTGTGTACAACAAAGAAAGGATCCTGCACTGACAATGCTACAATGCTTGTATTTCACTCACTCTTCTTATGGAAGTAATAGCCACTAAGAAGGCAGTTTTATAAGTTAGTTGTTTAAGACTACACTTATGCATCAGCTCGAAAGAAGGTCCCAGGAGCTTAGCGAGTACAACATTGAGATTCCATCCTGGCAGCGGATTAGAAATTGAAGGGTGAAGTCTCTTTACCCCTCCATAAATGCTTTAATAACAGGCACCTTCCACCATTAGACTTTATTTTGGGAGGTGGTGTAGGCTGCCAGGTGGACCTTTAAGGAGTTGAACACTAACCCAGAATCTAGCAAGTGGAGCATATTAATTAGAATGTGGGATGGAGTAAATTCTATGGGGTTAATCTGTTTGGACTGGCACCAAATTACAAATCTCCTCCACTTGTCGAAGTAACAATGCCTGGTGTTAGGTATTATTGCTTCTTTCAAGATATCCATGCACCTCTGTGGTAGGTTAAGATGTCCGAACTCTGACTTCAAGAGCCATGCTGCCAAGTTCATTGAGTGAAGTTGAGGGTGCACTGTTAGCCCCCCGTGCTGAGTGAGAAGATCGGTCGGGCAAGGGAGCTTGATGGGATCGCACATCGTCAGTTTGCGCAGATGTGGATACCAAGGTTGTCTTGCCCACATAGGAGCAACTAGGATGAGCGTCATTGTTCCTTGTGGATCTTGTTGACCACCTTCTTCATGAGAGGTGTTGGGGTAAAAGCGTAAGCAAATTTCACTGACCACTTCATCCATAAGGCGTTCCCCTTGCAGCCTGGCTGGGGGAACCTGGACACGAAGTCTGGGCATTGACTGTTTTCGCTTGTAGTGAACAAGTCTTTTGTGGGGTAACCCCATTGAGAGAAGAGGTACTCTACGACCCCTGTGTGTAGTCGCCTTTCGTGTTCCTCTGGTAGGGGATCTCTGCTCAGTGAGTCTGCCAGAGAGTTCAGTTCCCCTGTAACGTGCTGTGATGATAGGAATATCTTCCTTTTGAGTGCCCACCCATCTCCAAATCTGTTTGCGCAAGTCTGGACAGAATTGGAGAACGTGTGCCCTCCCCCAACCCCCCGTTTGTTGATGTAGAACATTGCTGTAGTGCTGTCTGTCAGGACTTGCAAAGACTGGTTCGCTAGGTGAGATTCGAATGCCTGAAGGGCTTTGAATACTGCCAGTAGTTCCAGCAGATTGAGCAGCTGCCCGAGACCACAGACCCCGAGCTGTGTGGTGAAGGTAGTGAGCCCCCCACCCAGCGAGTGAGGCGTCTATCGTGACAATTGCTTGTACTTCCGGATCGTGGAAGGGTTTCCCCTTCAGCAGATTTTCTCTTGTGCACCAGCAGAGATTTTGTATTAGCGTTGGCGAAACGACCACTAGATCGTCCCACTGACCACTTGCCTGAGACAATTGTTTCGCCAACCACTCCTGCATTGGGTTTCATGCGGAGACGCGCGTGTGGTACCAGGTAAATGCAAGATGCCATCATGCCTAGCAAATGCAAAGCTTTGCGCACCCTTATCTGGCGGCCGGCCTGATAATGTGGTATTTGCAAAAACATGTTTTGGGCTCTTTCCTCTGATGGAAAAACCAACCCCTCTTCTGTGTTTAAGACCGCTCCTAGGAACTGTTTGGTTGTACTTGGCACTATGCTTGATTTTTTCTTGTTGATGGAGAAGCCCAATTGAAAGAGAAGGTTGATAGTTCTTTGAATGTTTTGCCTGCAAATTAGGGGAGACTCCCCTGTAATCAGCCAGTCATCCAGGTGAGGGTACACTGGGCTTGCCTCCCCGCTCAGGTGTGCTGCCACCACCGCCAGAACCTTTGTGAATAACCTTGGAGCGGATGCTATCCCGAAGGGCAGCACTTTGAATTGGTAGTGCTGGTTCGCAATCTTGAAACGCAAGAATCTTCTGTGCGCTCGGAACATTGAAATATGGCATCTTTCATATCCAGTGTTGCCATGCAATCCTCCTTTTTTAGTAGAGGGATTACCTCTTGTAGCATAGTCATTCAGAACTTTTGTGGCTTGACATATTTGTTTGCAAGGTGCAAATCTAATACTGGGCACATTGTTAGATCTTTCTTTGGCACAAGGATGTAAGTTGAATAAATACCCTTGCTTACCTGGCCGGGACAATTTCTATGGTGTCCTTATGGAGCAGCTTGACGATTTCCCTGAGGAGGATGCGTGGGTCTTCTTTGGAGTGGGGTTTCTGGCATGGGGGATGATTCTGGGGTTGTGCGAGAAGCTCTATACAATATCCGCCCGCTACGGTGGACAGCATCCATCTGTCTGAGGTGATTCCCTCCTATTCTTGGGGGAAGTTGGAAATGTGCCCTGCTAGTGGAGAGGCATGGGAGGGCACCTGAAGTGGGATGTCACTGCTTCTGAGGAGGAACCCATTCCTCTGGAGGAGGAACCCATTGCCTGACCGTGAGATCTGGGCGGTCCTCTCTGGTAATTTTGAGAGGTTGGCCTTGATTGTTCCCCCAGGCCGTACCCTGACTTTGATTATAGGAACCCCTCTGGGAAAATTGTCCTAGTGTGTGACGAAAAAAATTGCTGTTTCCCCTTTGGCCAGGAGGTTTATTGGTCAATTGCCCCAATGATTTCAATGTGTCATATTCTTCTTTGGCTGTTTTCAAGGCGTCCTCGACTTCCTTGCCAAAGAGTACATTGAGCTCGACGGACATGTTAATGAGAGTAGCCTGCGTCTCTGGCTTAAAGCCGGATTGGCGTAACCAAGTGTGACGCTTAATAAGGGTTCCCTCAGCTATTATTCTGCCGGCGTTGTCCGCAGCGTCAAAACCGCTCTTTGGCAGACAGCTTGACACTGCCCTCCCTTCTGCAGCCACCAGTGCTGAGTCTTGAGGGTTTCCGGTGCTGATGAGAGTAGCGCTGAGACTTTGTCTCATTTATGGCAGTTATAACTAGCTAATAAGTTATTTGCAATTCTGGTTTGGTATGCAGCAGAAGAGGCAGCCTTCCTGGCCATTGTGTAAAGCCTCTTTCTTTCTTTGTCTGGGGGAACCTCAGAGAAGGCTAGGGGAGTATCTGCTCTTTTTCTTGTTGTGGTAACAACTTGCGAGTCAGGCTTTAGTTGGCCCCTAATGTACAGCGGGTCTGATGGTGGAGTTCTGAACAGTTTTTCTATACGTGGGTTCACTGCCCTCGTATGATTGGGCGTCTCCAGCAAGGGTTGTACCTTCCGCTGGACCGACTTTGGAAGTGGAATAAATTGAGTGACAGCCTTTTTGTCTCCCAAGATTTCGTCCACAAAATCCTTGTCCTGTGGGCCCTCTTGGGTAGCTATTTGAAAATGTTCAGCCGCTTTTATAAATAGCGTACTACTGGGCCTCGCAGATGGGCGTCTTGAATGATTGGCGCTACACAGACCCGGCTCTTCCCTAGGTCGGGAACGATACCCGATGCATGGCCGTGAGAAAGCCCCCTTGGGTCATGTACGGAACAGACAACAGTCGCGGACCTCCCAGCGATGGTACTACAACTTCAGTCAGCGTGGGACTCGGCCCTCCAACACATTGGGTGGGGGATGCGGGCGACGTTGGGCAAACCTATGTAGGACAACCAGTATATCACAGAGGTCATGACAATGGGCCGCTTCCTTAACTGGGACAACCGGGGGATACAGACCTTAACTGAGGTCATGCAGGACGGACACCTGAAGCTGTTTGAGACCCTACGAGAGGAGTTTGGCCTTCCGCCGGGCCACATCTACAAGTACATACAACTCAAACACACCCTACATGCCCAATTTCCCGTACTCTGAGACATCCCCAAAAGCTTCACCCTGGAAGTGAATGTCATACATGCAGGAATTCTAGCGAGAGCCACATCTACATTGTACCAATTGATCACCGCATTTGGGGCCCTGTGACCTAACCCGCCTGAAGGAGAGATGGGAAAGACTGGTAGGCCCCCTGGAGTTGGAGGAGTGGGTGGAAGCCCTAATGTTCCCTCGCGAAATAGGCATAGACACCAAACTAAAGCTCAGACAATATAAAATACTACATCAGACCCATTACTCTCGGGTGCCAATGGCAAAATGGGGGCTAGTGGAGGACGCTGACTGTCCCAAATGTCGTAGGGTGACGGGCACCTTTTATCACATGTTGTCGGAATGTGAGGTCATTCATGGATTCTGAGATGAATGCATTCATGAACTCAATACGGTCTTAGATTCACTGATACAGCTGGAACCCAAGGCCGCACTGCTTGGGGTTTGAGGAGATGGAGTACACACAAGGGGGGACAAAACATTCCTTGCTATCGCACTGGACCTCACTAAAAGGCTAATAGCCACCACATAGGGTGCAAGTGAGTGTTAGGCGATCCTCTGCACACCAGTCCACTCCACATCAGAACACTGCGCACATTCCCCCAACATCTCCTCCCACGGTTCGAGGCTCAAGTGATTCGGTAAACCCAAAGGACCGAAAACACCGTACCAGCTTTGGTGTACGGGCTCGATTGCAACCCTTTCTGCATTGGCAATTGCCTTGGAGAACATATAGCAGAAGGGGCGGTGTTACGTCTTCACGTCGGTCACGTGATCCATTGTGGCGTTCCTCACGTGACCTTGGTGGACGTCACATGATCCAGAGACGTCACATGACCCAGAGACACACAGTATAAAGGTCTGAGAGACAGAATGCTCATTGCTTCTCAGCTGTCTTCAGACCCTGTTTGGCGTTACGAATTGCTCCTTGTTACTTTGATCACGGAACTCTACCTCGGACTCCTTCAGACACCCCTTTGTACCTTTGCTTGGAACCGTTTACCTGTTGCCGGATTTTGGACTTCACCTCGACTTGTCTTTGGATCATCCCTTGATACCTTACGGAACTTCTATGCCATTTCCCTTCTTGGGATTCAAGTCAAGCCCTCTCTCCTACAGGTGGCTAACCCTACATCCACGCTCACCTGCGGTCCTACTATTCCAGGGACCGCCGCATCATCTGAGTCTCGAACCTCTCTACTAGGTTACCTGGGTTTCCCCAACACCAGATAGGTAAGACCCTTTAGATCCTATTGTTTACCTGATTGTATTGTAATTGCCTGGTACTTAACCTTGTTCCCTTTTGACAGCAGCATCGGTGTTCCAGAGGTTCCGTGGATCTTGGAAGACATCTCTCACCTGTGGCCTCAAAGGTTGCACAGCGGGTTTCTATAAGTTCCCCTGTGCGTCACTTGGGGACGGAGGTCTCATCGGTCTACACGACTCTCAAGTCAGAACAGTGAGGGACCCACACTGGGCAGATGGACTAATGAGATGGACAGATGTGCATCCCTGGAGAAACGAATATACTCTGCTCGGGGCTGGCTCGGTAAATTCCTGAAGGTATGGGATAAATGGACTGGCATCGTATAACTGGGATACACCCTGTGCACCACATGGACATAAGCACCGACCCTGCTGCCCTCCCCCAGGGAAACCACCCCCCTCCCTTCTCATCGGAACTGTGTACCCCAAGGGTGAAACTTGTGCACTGTACAGTAACAATAACCAAATCACCATAGCTTGGATGTTGCATCCACCGGTTCCTCGCTCCCTTCTTGATCGACCCACTGACCTAGTCAGCCTTAATTACTTATGCACTGTTTGTTGTTTGAAGGATGGGAATGCCTGTCTGAGTTTGTTGTAAATCAATGAATTTATTTAAAAAAAAGAAGAGGTGGATTATCTATGGGAGAATTCACAATCGGGGGGCCTTGATCCACTGGTGAGTCTATGATGTACATGTCTATGTCAGGTTCCCCTCATTCCCCTCATTATCCCTATAATAAGGGTCTGCGGATTCTTGGTCATAGAGGTCTTTATGATACGTGTCTGGGTCATATTGTTCAATTATAGTTGAATCCTACAGTGGTTCACCGGGGCGAGACCTTTTAGCAGGGGATTCAACAGGGTTCTGCGACCCAGAGACCACTGTTCTGGGAGTGGTGGAGTGAAAACTTGTGAAGTAGTTAGGGTCTTTCTCATACAAATTAGCCATGAAAGACATTCTTCTCATGACCCTATCTATATCTTCAGCTGACCATTGGGCAGAACTAGGAATGACCATAGATTGGGGAGGGAGACCTAGGTCTTCTGAAGTGGGTGGGATTACTTTAGAAGGTGTAGCCTTTTTCTTCAAGACTGAAGACAGTGAATCCTGTGTTTGAGGTTCCTTACTCCTATGAGGGGACCTATCCTTCGGTGTCTTTTCCCTATGAGGAGTCTTAGAGGAGCTCTTCTTAGACTCCCTTGATTTTACAAGGCTTTCCGGTACATGCTTTTTAACTAATTGGGCATGTCCGGCCTGTTTGGGCGTTTTTTCCACTATTGACGAGGAACGTCGAATCTCGGCTACGGTTAGCTCCGAATTCTCGTCAACAGGCTCACGATCTTCGGAGATATTTATATTTGCGGTGTCTGTTCTGTCTTTCGACAGTCGGGTACTGTCATGTGGCAATCTTGATCTGGAGTGCCCAGAGGACAGCGAATCAACGAACCTTTCCCTAGACGTTGCGCGTTGCCGTTTGCACAACACGTGTGTTGAGTCTCGGCGGTGGGTTGTGTGTTTGGTGGGGGGATTAGTGAGAGTGCTTTCACCGCAGGGTATTGCCCCCATAACATGGCCGCCGGCCTGTCTGTTGAGATCGGGGGCCTGGATTTGGGAAACTTAAGTAACCCTGTCGCCTTTGTAGTTGGATACCGCGGCGTGACTGCCGTCGCTGAAAGCACCCTCGACTTCCATGGCCTCGAGTTGCCTGGCGTGATGGGCTCAGCCTTTAGTTAAGTGGTCCTTAAGTGTCTTGGGTTTGAAGAGTCTACACGCTCGACAAGAACCCTCAACGTGGTCCCGAGGGAGGCACAGGTTACACACAAGGTGTTTGTCCACCCACAGGAACTTTGTATTGCACTTAGGGAACAATTTAAAGAGGGTCTTTTCCATAACGAAATGACACAGCAGTTAGGTAAATGTAGTGTATGAAAAGGGGTATATACAATCTAGTATGACCTCTCCACTGTTTGGGCCGAAGCCCGGAGCTCCTTCCAAGGCAGGAAAGGATCCGTCGACAGAGTTCTTCAACGGTTGTTTCTTTTCTCCATCGCTGTCGGGTGGTCTCGCTAGCCGGTGAATATAAAGGGTTATAAGGATAGTAAGAAAAACAATTGTTAATTGTATAATAATAAATGGTGATAAGCCGAAAGGGAACTCCGCGAACAGCGTCCATTTGTGATGGCGGAAAAAAACAATGTGAGGGACCTCGACACGTGAAGGACCATGGGTACAGTGGACGTCACACTAGGGATAGTATTACTGGCACGCCCATGAAAACAACAACTGTAACACTCTGCAGCTTCCACTAGATGTCGGTTTATGCGCAGCATGTGATCTAAGCAGATTCCACAAGCCTCAGAAATGTTGTTACAGAATCTAGATATTACCTTTTCTTGTAAGATTTCTGTATGGATTTTTTCTGGTTAATTTTTATTGAAAGTACCATTTGTTCTTATTGCTGTCATTTAGGTTAAAATTAAAATAAAATATCTTTAAAAAAAATACCTTTTCCTTCCTTTTGAACATTTTTTGAAGAACTGAGAAGAACAGGTTCAAGACTTTTCTTTTCCTTTCAACATTTGGAGAATTGATTGGGTAAGGGATTACCCAGGTCAGGTGAAGGTCATCCAAAATACTATTAATTATTTTATGTTGTTTATGATTTCCTTTGAATGCTTTGTTGTTTAGTGTGAGAGCCAGTTTGTTTATGTTAGGAGTTATTCCCTTAGCTTTTAGACCAGATAGGATAGAGTAGGAATAGCGAGGATTTATTTGCCAAATTATTTTTAACAAAATATATAATCTTTATTTATTTATTGCTTATTTGTAATGCGCACTATACAGCAACAAATGTGTTTCAATGCGCATCAAGACAAGGGGCGGGGGAAGGTATAAGACAAAAACATTCTTAAAAGATCTTGAAATATTCTGAACGTGCAAGTGCTATAGCATGAGAGCAGGGGAAATGGGGAGGAGGGGAGTACAGCGAAGAGAACCAAAGAAAGGTTTGGACTGGGTTGTGAGACGATTTGGAATGGGCAAGTGCTGAAGAAAAAGGAGGAGGGGAGGAAGCAAAGTGCAGGAGGGGAAGAGTGTAACAAGTTAAAGTGCAAGGACAAGCAGGTAAACTGCATTAATGAAGACCAGACATGCAATTATGACAAACAGGTAGGAATTACTGCAGACTGGAAAAGCCACACCTCACGGAATGAGGGGCTACATCAGGCATACAGACATGCAGTGGTACAAAACAGGTAAGAATGACTGCAGACTGGAAAAGCCACACCTCATTGCATGAGGGGCTACATCAGGTAAGCAGATGAACAGTGAATTGAATAATGGACTCACAAATAGGGAAGGCCTCATCTCATGAAGGGGGCTCCATCAGGTATACAGGTGAAGTAAGCAATAATGGAAAGCCAATCCTGAGGTGCAGGGGGATACATCAAATTTCACTTCAGGTAAAACATTGCAGTGTTGCAGGAGTGTTCTTTGTGATCGGGAGAGCAGCTTCTGCTACAGTCTCTCTTCCACCTCCATTGTGAGGGAGGCGGCGGCTACAGCTAAAACACTAGCCCGGATGAGGGAGCATGGGCGAACTCCTGGAAAAGCTCGCCATCTCCAAGCTTAACCTTCACACTGATTCTGTTGGTTGTCTCCATGACCATCAGTCTGGCTTCAGAGCAGCCAGAAGTACAGAACCTTCTCTCCACAAAGACCTGCTCTCCAACCTTGACTCTAATCTCCCCTCCGACCTCATCCTTCTCGATCTCTCTTCTGCCTTTGACATGGTCAACCAATCCATCCTACTCAACCGCCTCCGTCATAACCAGGGTATAACTCATCAGGCCCTGGCCTGGCTGGCTGACCTTCGTCGGCAACCAACCCCTCCCAAATCCAACTTGGGTCCTTCCTTGGCTTTAAACTCTCTCCCTGGCTTTACAACCAATACCTGGCACCCCTCGCCCACCGCATTGCTGCTCTCTTCTCCAACTTCCAGTGCTATGCGGATGACACCCAGCTTGTTTTTAGGCTCCCCTCTGCAACCCCTTCGCCCGCTCTCATCTCTGTGTCTGCAATCCAGGAGTGGTGCGCCACCAACAACCTCTGCCTTAGTGCCAGCAAGACTGAGATCCTCCTCATCAGCACGCCTGCACCTTCCTTTCCGGTCACCCTCTGGCCGGCCTCCCTTGGCCCTCTCTCTGCTCTCACCTGCGAGGCCAAGAACCTTGGGATCATCTTCGACTCCACTCTTTCCTTTTCTCCACACATCTCTGACGTCTCTAAGAAGTCTAACTACCTACTGCACCTCCTCAGAGGTATTCTTCCCTTCATCTCCTTCCCCCAGAAGCTCACTATCTCTAGAGCTCTGGTTCTCTCTAGGCTGGTGTTAGGCAGAAACCTGTGCAGTTCCCTTAGGGACCACTGCAAAAAGCTTAGGACTACAGGAGTTAGCAGTAAACCCAATTGGTAGCAGTCTGCACTACCCAGATATACCTGGTATGTGGCTGAGCAGTCAGACTTCTCTCAAGAAGAGTTAGGCAGTATACAGAGCATACACAATAGGGCAGGTAAACACAGTAGAACAAGCAAACACTGACCAGAGCTTTGGTGTAAAAGATATATAATTATTTAAAAACACATCTATGAAAACACACTAGCACTAATATCAAGCAAGTTCAAGAACACAGTCACTAAAGTATAAACACTCCCTTAAAAGAATATTAGACAAGTCTTAAGTAAAGCACCACTTATTTTCAGACAGCGGTGAGCGCTTAACGCAGATGGCACTCTAATAATTCAGTTTAAAAGGGAGAGAAAGGCAGAGCATAAATTGAAACAGATCCCAACACTTTCAAAAGAACACAACAAGAGAGGAAGGCAGAATCAAACCGTGAAGTTAGAGTTCAGAAAGCCGGATCCACTTTAAGAGGATCAGAACGAAATGTGTCCAAGGTCACACGGTTGAAAAGTGCACAAAAGTCTTGAAAAGGTTCAGAAAGAAGTTGGACCAAAGGAAAGGGACCGGTTAGATGGTCAAGAGGCCAGCCCAGTCTAGAAGGTTAAGGATTTACTGTCACCTTGCAGCAATCTATAGAAAGGGGGCCCAGGAGGACACAGTACCTTGAAATGGTGAGAACACTCCAGCGGGGGCAGTTGTTCCTGGCAGCGATTGCGAGTCGGTGCTTCGTCTGGCAGAAGAGAAGATCTTGTTGGGGAAGAAAGCAGGAGGTTGTTGTGCTGCCAGGGAAGAAACCAGCCGCAGAGTTTCTTGATTCAAAGGAGCGGTCCTTTCTTTTGCGGTTCAGTGGTAAGTGGCTATCCGGTTGCCTGAGTGCTTGGCACGGGCAATTCGACCACCAGACTTCCTGGTAGGCGAAAAGGAAAGCGAACTGGTTGTCCCCACCAGCTCAAGGGGAAGAGACTCTCCGGCAAGAAGATCTCCTCTGTCGTCGGGAAGTGGTGAGGCGGTTCTGCAGGGATCCACTGGTGGTGTCGTCGTTGCAAGTCGGCTCAGCTTCTCCCTCTTCGGATTCTCAGGTCCTGTGGCGACTTCTGAAGTTCCAGTCCCAAAAGCCCTGCTTTTATGCAAGAATCCTCCATTCATTCAGCCTAGCTGTCAATCAAAGATGCTAAGTGGTGAGCAGGCCGGCTCACCACTTGGGCCAATCACACAAGAGTGCGAGTTGAGTTGCCACGGTAACTCAGTCCAGAGTGCCTAAACCCCCTCCCACACACCCTGTGGTACCCAGACAGAGTGGCACCACATTTGGAGGCTTCTGTGGAGAAGCCCGCCAAAAAGTGGAACAAAGGGCTCGACTTGGGTTGGAGTCACAGAAGAGAACACAAATGCCATTTTAGAATAGAGTTCTGGCAAAAAATGTGAATTTATATTAAATAAATAACCCGGCGGTATGTTCGAGGCTATAGGAATTAATTAAAGTTGGTAGCCTCGAACAATGGGAAAATCTCAGAGATATATTCGCGGTCGAATATAAAAAGTAGTATCCACTGCCACCAGCCAAAACTATCAGGGGGGACGGAGACGTGCCCCCTCGAATAACAGACCCCAGGGAAATCGAATTGCCCCGACCAGTACGTCCACAATATGATGGTTTGTACTGGTTTCTGTTAATTATTTGGGACTAGTAAAGCCAATGATGACTTTACATGCCGTGGGAGACAGTAGTCAGTCCCAGGGTATGGAGTCGATGGTGGGGTGTCGCTATGACACCCATGTGTCACTGCACTGAGGGTGCTGTGTAACACACATAGTAAAACACATGAGACCCTATGGAGTAAAAGACCCCATAGCCCATAAAACACATTAACAGTCAAAGGAACCCCTCAAATCATGTCCAAGAGTGTGAGGAAAAGAGTCTCACTCTTGACAGGAGAAAAAAACAAACTCCAGAAATCCAGCAAAGCTGCTGGGGGACTCACTAGGTTAGGAAATTCAGCCTACACAGAGAATTCTCCCTAACAGCTGGACTTTTGCAACAGCATCTTTCTAACTCTGCTTGATACTACTCTCCGCCCTCTGCAACTCATCCAGAACAGGACTGCGAGACTTGTCCTTGGCCTCAAGCACAGGGATCGAATCTCTCCAGCCTTGAAATATCTTCATTGGCTCCCAGTGGCTGCAAGGATTAAGTTTAAGACCCTCTACATTGTCCACAAGGCCTTCTGGGGCCTGGGTCCGCAATACCTTCAACTCTCCCCCTGGAAATATCTTCCTACCCAAGCTCTTCGCTCTTTCCCCTCCAACTCCCTCAGCATCAGTCGCTTCTCCAAGCAATGAGTTGGTGGTAGATCTCTTTCTTCGGTCGGGGCCTCCCTCTGGAACAGCCTCCTGCCTCCCTGAAACTTGAGAACAATCTTCAGTTCCACAAGCACTCCAAGACCTTTCCTCTTTGCTTCCACCTTCTCTCTTCCTCTCCCCTGCTTATTTATCTTCAGCATCGGGCATCTGGCTACCCTCTGACTTCCTGCCCAAACCGGGCCCTCCCTGCTGCATACCCTCCCTGCCTCCTGGCAACTCCTGCACTTGGGGGTCTGTGTTTGCATCCCTACAGCCACCCTACCTGCATATTGACACCTGTTGTCTGTGCTTAATTCTGGCACTTGCCACCTGCTAGCCGCACTACCTGTCTTTGTTTGATCACTTGTTCAGCACTCTCCACTCCTTCCCACCCCCTTGCACTTGCGCGTTCTCAATGTCACTGGCCCTAGTAAGATCGTTGTTTTTATCCTCCCTTGTACTCCTCCCTTGCCTCGTCACGCCTTGAATCACTTGTCTATAGGCTGGGCTCCAATTATGGACTTGTGAGCAACCTGCTCTAGACAACAACGCAAAGCTACGCATGCTGAAGCACACTGTCGGACCCTATTTGAGGATCATGGACTTCTAGCCCACCTGCTGAGTACAGAGACGTGCCAGAGAGATAGTCTGTGCAGGTCCGGATAGGCCGGGAGGTCTCCCATTACTTATTACTCTATGATGACCAGGTAAGATTGAGCCTCAATGTTCTGTCTGCCAGAGGTCCGGAGTGACTTATCGGTAAAGGAACCACAGTGCCTGGGTTTAATCTCCTACTGTTGTCCGCCGATCTACCTCTAAATACCAAAACTGAAATAGGAAATAGAGCAGAGGGTGGCGACTGCAGGCCTATGTGCCTTGGAACCCCCCTCTTTGCTCCTCCTTTGATTGCTGAGCAAGTCCAACATTTAATTTGAGCTAAGGAAGTAGTGAAGAAGGTGGTGACTGTGGGTGCAGGAGCCTTGGAACGCCCTCTCACCTTATCCTTCATTTGTCACTTTCTCTTACCCTTTAGTCCCCCCTCTCGTGCCCTCCTTCCTTCCCTCCTCCACTCCTCCCTCCTTCATTTCTCAACTTTCCCACTTTGATTAATTCTCATTTCCGGCACTATGGGTCGACACCAGGCCACAGTGAAGCCCGTGAATCAACACAGACCAGGGCTGGGGTGTGGAACAACAAAAGCGGATAAACGCATCCGCAGCTGCGCAGCTTGAAGGGGGCTGCAAAAGCAGGTGTTATTATTACCAGTGTCGGGAAATCCACAAACGTTTCAGATCAATTAACTAAGTCCATGCTGGGCCCTAAGCAATCACTACTTTCGGGCTTCTATAAGGTGGTCAACAGGTGAAGAATATCGCTTCCTGGCTCTTCCTTGTCTGGTGCACAGCCCATAAAATGCCAATTAACAGAACCCAATAGCGAACACAGGCAGATGAAAGTGTATTGTAATTCAATCCTGACGAGCAAAAAAACAGAGGGTACAGAGAGCAAAGAATTTGCCAAACAGATATTGAGCCCCATCTCCTCGATTGAGAATAACGGCTCATTGCTTGAAATGTGTAGACCCTTCAAACGCAATTCAATGGAGACCAATTTGGTGCCAACAGTAAAGCCTACTGATTCCTCTTTGTCCAACAGCCCTAATTTGATAGATTTGCTTGACAAGTCTGGCTCTGGAGACAGATTCCATTGAGGAAGTCACTTTAAGCTTCTCACATAAAAACAACATGGAGATCGATATTGAATCTATCCTACAGCAATTGACACTAATTCTAACGGAAATGGAAGGCCTCCATAATCTTTACTCAGACATGGCTGCGGACCAGCAGCAACTAAAAACTATAACGGATAGAATTGCAGACATTATATTAGACTCTTTTCCAGAGATCATATCAACTGAACCAGAGCCATCGACGGTGAACAGGACATTGAGCCGATCTAGGGCATCCAGGGTGTTCCAGGTGGAAGGTGCACAGAGCCTGGTGGTAGCTCAGGCCAAAACAGACTCAACCTTCACCTGGGGGGCAAGATCCATACGTTTTAACAGTCTTTGCAGAGAATGATGATGATGTTCCTGATGCACTCTGTAATGAACTGTCCAGGATGGAAAGGGAGGAGGGTGCAAGAAGGCCACTACTTCCAATACTGTAAAACAGGTAAACTTCCCTAGTGCACTCCCCCCTCACCCCTGGGTGAAACCTGCTCATCACAAGGGCAATAGACCAAGTGGCCTGCCTGGAGGGCAGAACATAATTATCAAAAATCATGGAGATGGCACAAGAAGGCAAGACACCCTCCGTGGGCAGTTTTAAAAGATTTAAAAGATCTCCACCATCATCGTCGTCCCTTGACAGGGCACCAAATAGACAAGTGGCAAAGGCCCAGGATAACATACTTTGCCAGAGGTCCCTGAAGACACCTACAGAGGAGTCTAACACTCATGGAGACTTGCCTTGTGTTCCGAATTATCAGCCAGTGGAGAACATGGCAACATGTACTTATGAACAAAGGGATCTTGAGCATGGCCAAAGGTGGGATGAGGCGGGAGAGAGAAGAAATATGGCAATAACCAGTGCTCTTCCAGCCTTACCACTACCCCACCGTGCCGCATATTATTATTATCCTAACCATACCCCCTTGTGTCCCTGCTTTCCCCCAATCATTCCCCCTTCCGGCCCTGTCCTCTCTGCAAAATAAATGGGTGACATTGGGATCTCTGGTAAAATTAGAAGAGCTTTACCTGACTTCGGGCAGTCCTTTTATGAATAATACAACACTTCTGCGCCTCTAGTCGTCCATCCCCAGCCTATCATCGATTGGCAGTAGTGAATATGCTCCAGATTGGACTCCCAGGATGACATAGCGAGGTAAACTAGGCACTGATTAATTTTGCGCCTCCTGCTATTGTTTCTTTGCTGTGCATGTGTGCTGAAATGTTAAGATCTTTAGGCTACAAATTAACAGTTTGCTGTGACCTCCCTCACCCGCTAAGTAGAAACAGTGGGAAAATCATACCAAAATTCCAGGACGCACCAAGTGAGCACATACACAAAGCCCCGTTGAAATACAGTTATGGGGGTCGTGGACGTGTGGGACTTTGAAGGTGTACCATTGTAAACTGGAACACTAGGAGCTATGGCCATATGGCGAGCAAAGAGGGATCAGCCTCACTACTCGCTGAAACCTACATCTTTTTGCTACAAGAGACCTGGCTGGAGACCAGTTTTATTTTTCAGGGGTTTCAGATTTACCAAGTTATGGCTAAACGGGGCCCCCAAGGCAGACCATATGGGGGGTTTGTCATAGGTATTAGCCACAATCTCAGTGCCTCCCACCGGGTACTGACCCCTATCAGCTGTACAATGCTGGGAGTTGAGTTTATACTTTAGAATTCAAATGAGGTGCTCAACCTGGTGATAGTGAATTTGTATATTCCTCTAGACATCAGTAATTTGGAGGATATACAGGAATCTTTGGGAGAAATACTGACAGAGAACAAGCCAAGGGGAAGAGCGAATAACCCTATTGGGGGAAATCTGAATGCCCGATGCATAGATTAAGGTCCTGCCAAATGTTACAAAAAGTGGGCAACACTAAGGGTAACCAATGGGTGCAGTTCCTAAGAACATGGGACCTTACTTTGATGAATGGGAGAACTAGGAGAGAAGTGCACGGGCAGTTCACTTGGAGCTCTAGTAACAGCAGAACTACTCTCGACAATTATTTCGGAAACAACCACTGCATGTTGAAGACAAGCAAACTAAAAATGTAATTAAACACTTTCATGCTATTCTGTCTCTGAGCCTGGTGCTCCAAAGTGAACGTCCGGAAATTAAGGGTTACAGTGGGGCCTTTGCCAACCAAGCGGGTAATTGTATACGCTGGACAGACAGCCATGTAAGTAAAGCCAACCAATTATTCAAAAGTGCAATATCAGGGAACATGGAGTGGTTAGTTACGGCCAATAGCAATGATGTTGAGGAATGGATATAAAGTCTGGCATCAATAGCAGGTCTAGACCAGCAGGGAAAATCCGGTAATAACAGAGAGGCACGCCAACAAATTCTATATAGCAATACGTGATGCAAAACGCATCATGAGAGGTAAATTACCAAAACTTAGAGGCGTAGGGATCCAACAGAGCGACATGATATGACAGATCACAGCGATAAAAGCCGAATACAGGAATTGGTTAAAAATGTTGGCGCGCCTCAGTCAGTAATAGCCGTTGTCAAGGTATGATGGTCGCCTTACGCAGTAAAAAATTTAAATATTTTTGTGCATCTGGTTGGCCTTTGACAGTCTCTATTGAGAAAATCTTGGACATCACTCTAACAACTCTAGAGCGCCCGGCCCTAATGGATTGGCCAGTATAGTGTTAAAGCAAGATCGGGGGGATGGACCAGCCTTCTTTGTATACTGTTTACCAGAGTCTGTGCAGAGCAATGTATCGGCGAAACATGGACACAGTCGATCCTCCTACATATCTATCTATAAAAGGGGTGATCGATTGTATCCATCAAATTACAGACTACTGTCCCTCCGTGATGTAACGGGTAAAATATTCTCCACTTTGTTATTGAGCCACCTGAAAGCATGGGCTGAGGAAAGAAAGCTGCTGCATTTTACACAAACAGGTTTTTGGCCAGCGTGTTCCAATTTGAGAGCGTTGGATGTATTGATACGGGCAGCTGCAAAGAAGGGCGCACCCGTTTTATATATAGTCTTCATCGACTTCCAGACAGCACTTCGATGGGTTAAGTCGCTCCAAATTATGGCCAAAACTGGCAGGCTGGGACTGCCCGAGATGGTTGTTGGATATTGTGAGGAGACTGCATGATGGTACGATGGGATTGACAACAGCCCCGATTTTGGCCACCCTGTAGCACAATTTATATGTGGGGGGACCTACCTGCCGCTTTTGCCAAGACCACTGGTTGCTGCCCGAGAATAAGTGGGGTGACAAACCCCAGCCTAATTTACGCAGATGATCTAGTTATATTCAATCATACTTCTAGTGGTATTAAGAACATGTTCGAAAACCTGGTTGAATTTGCAGCAAAAAACAAACTTACCATTAATATTTCCAAAACTAAGATCACGCGGGTCTCAGCCACGAAGATAAATCGCCCTATGATCGCTACGAGTTTGGGCAACCTGACGTACGTCAATAAGCACCCTTACTTGGGCCTAGATATGAGCCAGAGCATGAGCTATAAACACATTGTAGAGGCCAAAACGATCAAGGGACGCAAACTGGCAAATATGATCCAGAAGTTTGCTTGACAATTAGCCGGCTATTCATTGGAGGGGATTCTTATTTTATAGGTATGGTATGGATAGGTATGGTATGGTCTGGTATTGCTTATGTATATAGCACTTATACACAGGCAAGTGTTTCAAAGCGCTCAAGGAGGGTGGGAACATGAGGAAAAAACAAACAGTCGCTCAGAGCCCTTGAAATTCAGAGACGATAATAGCCTGCACAGGCAGAGTAAGTGCGTTAAAAGTACATTTAACAGTTTGGGGTCAGCAAATAGGCCTGACGGCGATTCTGCAGTTTTAGCCAGTGCAACTAAGGGGTGAAAGACAAGGAAGAACAGACATATGATCTTCGGCACAGTGTGTACGGATCAAGCAAGTGCACGGAGGGTCACAGAGAGGGGAGGATCAAGTGCACCCAGTCGGTTGAGACTGAGGTAAGTGCAGAGAGAGCCACTCTCTTGGGTTAATATCTTGTTGTAATGTGACTTGACAGGACAACTGGTTAACTGGTGATTGTCACATGGTATTATTTTCTGACCATAGTTCTGATGAGGTCAGAGCGTTCTTGTTTGTTTATGCAGCATTCCAATGTTGTCAGTTGAGATTGTACTGTTGGTGTCTCTGGATCTCTGGCTGTGCTGGGGGTCTTTATATCTTATATCGTATAATAAAGAACCAAGGTTAAGTATACTAAAAGCGCCATCTTTCTTTTTAACATTGGCGACGAGGATGGGATTAGCCGTAGACCCCCAGCAGCAACAAGAATTAATGCCGCTCTGCTCCATCCGAGCGTAGAAGCGGCCATCGAGGGACGTTGGACCCAGTGTGTACCCCGCTTCAAGTAAGTGCTCCCT
The DNA here is from genome assembly GCF_040938575.1 of Ambystoma mexicanum. Taxonomy (NCBI): domain Eukaryota; kingdom Metazoa; phylum Chordata; class Amphibia; order Caudata; family Ambystomatidae; genus Ambystoma; species Ambystoma mexicanum. Next base: position 523,253,980 of record NC_090921.1, on the reverse strand, counting down.
GGCACGCCCCTATCCCCTCGGGACTCGGCACATCACGTTTGTAGCCCCCCTGTGAGCAGCCGCAGCTGTTCTCAACTCTGCGTGTTGTTCGGCGAACATATCCCGGGCCCTACCGTATAAAACGGTACAGAAGCGTACTAGCAACTTCTAACGTGCGAGCCACAGCCTCGGGGCGCCCGTTTCGTGTGCAAGCTGCATTATACATTTGTTTTGAGGCGAGAAGGAAGAGACAGAGGGTGGGGCAGGGCAAAGAAGAGCACCATCCACCCCGGGATTGTACCTGATAAAGAAGTGAGAGGACTCACGAGCATCTACCCAGGGAGCAGAAGCGCGAGGGGCCAGAGTGTGCGGGAAGGCAGTAGTAAAGCACACAGTGATACGGAAAAGCTTGCCTTCCAGAGACTATTTGAGCAGAATCGTGAGGGGCAGATTGATCGCGAAGTCAGATACAGTTAGTCTCAGCAGTTCACAGTGATCTGTAGACACGCACCTTCCAGAGATAAGTAGGAGCTGCCTCCAATGATAAGCATATGGAAGAAATGTATGGACATTCATAAATATTGTTTGCCAGCATAAGAAGGTTTTCAAGGAGCCTGAACATTTTTATTCTCTCTACAAACTCGATATTATAAGTAGACCGAGATTGCTTTCCCAGGCATAGCTGGGCTGCCAACATTTATGCTTATTCCGGGTCCTGCAAACATTTTATGGGCTGAGTGGTGCAAGGGTTTTATGCATTACCTTAAAGCAGCTGGGTGCAATTCATATTCTAATGAAAGAAAGCTTGCTTTGCTGTTACATTTTTTGGGATATGAGGGGCAAAGGATTTTTGAAACACTTCCTCAACCATCTGGTGATGGCAGAGGGTACTCAGTGAATGAATTTGATGTAGCCCTACTCAAGTTGGACTTGCATTTCAATCCCAAAACAAGTACAAAATTGGAACGGTTCAACTTCCGCACGCGGTGCAAGATCAGGGGGAATCTGTAGAGGAATATGCGACTGCTTTACAGCATCTGGCTTTGTCATGCAAGTTTCAAGGGTCATTCGATGAGCACATTCGGGACCAATTTATGACTAATTGCAATTCCAAAAAATGTGTGAAGAGCTGTGGTTGAGGGATGAGCCCAACCTTGATGAGGTATTAGACATTGCAAGACGCTTGGAGCACTCTTTGGCTTGTGTGGCAAAGTTATCAAAGGGAGAAACGAGTTAGTCAAAGGAGAGTAGAACAGAAATCTTAAATGTGGTCGATACAAAGAGTAAAAGAAGAGGGAAGGACAAACAGACAAATCGTGGAATCGTAGAAGACAAAAGAAGCAAGTAATGTGTGAATGGACATATCGTGCGCATGATGGCTGATTCAGGGTCTAAAATTACCTTAGTGTCAAGAGATGTGTTTGAAAAGGAAATGAAGGGCGAAACAATAAAATTGTTGAAACCAGATATTAATCCTGGGGGTTATAACCAGGACAAAATTGAGTTGTTAGAGTATATCCTGGGAAAATTTGAATTCAAAAGTCGTTGTTGTGATGGAAAAATATATGTTACTAAGAAAGGACAAACTTTGCTAGGATGGAGAGAGCAAAAGAACCTTAAGATTAAGCTTGATCCCAACGAAGAAGAGCAAGTGCTACAAGTGTTGTGCACACCTGTCATGAAACATTCCAAGGTTTTTAGCAAGACCTTGGGGAAAGTAAAAGGGGTACAGCATAAGATAACTGTAAAAAGGGGAAGTGCACCTGTAGTTGCCAAACTCAGATCTGTTCCATTAGCATTGAGAGATGGAGTCAAGAAGGAGTTGGAGAAATTGCTACGAATGGGTGTGATAGAAAAGGCAGGAGGGATGGAATGGATTTCACTAGCGGTGGTTGTAAAGAAGGGGTCTGGTGAGTTGAGGCTTTGTATTGACATGCGTGAGCTCAACAAATGTGTGCTAGTGGATAAACATCCGTTGCCGAACATGGGAGAGATGCTGACAAGTGTTGGACTTGGTAAGGTACTTACCAAACTCGACATGGCTTCAGCTTATCATCAGGTTGAGCTGGAGAAGGGTTGTAGGAAACGGACAGCTTTTATTATGCATGAGGGAGTTTACCAATTTAAGAGCATGCCATTTGGGCTGGCATCGGCTTTGTCAGTCTTCCAAAAAGTAATGGACCAGTTGTTGAAAGGTGTGAGCGGCGTTTTTTGCTTTCAAGATGATGTGCTGATATATGGTGAGACGATGGAGGAACATGATAAAGTTCTAGACACTGTGTTGAAGATATTTGAGGAGAAAGGAATTACCCTGAAAGAGGAGAAATGTAAGTTTGCAATGTCCAAGGTAGAATATTTGGGGTATGAGGTGTCCAGTAAAGGGGTGAAACTGAAAGAGAGTCTTGTAAACTCGATAAAGGAGGTTAAAAGACCAGCAAATAAAGTTGAGTTACGGTCATTCCTCGGCATGACAGAATTCTACCAGAAGTTTGTGGAGAACTATGCCGTCAAAGTGCTAGAGATGAGAAAGCTATAGAGGAAAGGCATTGAGTTTGTATGGAATCATGCTTGTGAAATGGAATTCCAAAGGATAAAGGATGAAATAGATTTAGCTCAGCCGTTAGGTTGTTTTAATGCAAAGAGAACTAGCGTAATTACTGTGGATGCTAGTGAGGGTGGACTGTGTGCTGTTCTTTCACAGATGTGTGATTATGGCTCAGAAGAAGTGATTGCTCATGCGGCTTGTAGATTGAGAGGTGCTAAAGTGCGCTACTCTGTATTATAGAAAGAAGCTTTAGCATGCTATTGGGCGGTAGAGCGGTTCAAATGTTTTGTACGGGGAACTGATTTTGTTATTCGGACGGACCACAAACCCCTAAAAGTGATTTTTGAGAGTAAGGGTCTGGAGAGAGTTTCACGCAGGGTGGCTGGATGGGTCTCTAGAATGCAATGCCATAGATTCAAAATGGAGGTAATTCCAGGGAAGGAGAACATTTTAGCAGACAGCTTGTCGAGAGTAAAAGTATCCTCACATGATCCTCTGGAGGATGTTGATATGGAGATGGTGTTTGGAATTCCGATGGGATTATGTCTAAGGAGGAGTGGCTTGAAGAAGTGAGCAAAGACTCTGTGATGAGTAGAGTGATAACATATGTGATGTCCTCGGTGTGGCCTAAGAAAGTGGAATTGGTGGAACATGAGAGGCCATTCTGGGAAGTAAGGGATGAGTTGTCCATTTCAGATGGTATTCTGTTTAGGTGGAAACGAGCAGTGGTTCCTGAAGGTATTTGTGCGAAAGTGATTGATCTGGCTCACAGTGGGCATAACAGGGTTTCCAAGACAAAAGGTGTTTTGAGGTGTGACTATTGGTGGCCGGGTTTTCACTGAGATATTGAGAGACGGCTGAATGAATGTCACATGTGTGTCAAAACTGGAAAGGGTATTGAAGCAAGGAAGCAACCATTAGTAGATGTCGGTATGCCTTCAAAGGTGTGGTGTGAATTGGCCATGGACATTCTGGGTCCTGTTGATTTGGGTTATGGTAGGGGCAAGTTTGTGGTATTGGTCACTGACCTGTTCTCTAGGTGGTGTAACTTCAGGGTCGTGAGAGAAATTTCGGGGGAGAGCATGGTAGATGTTCTGCAAGGAATTTTTGCGAGTGAGGGTGTCCCGGAAAGTATCCTCACTGATAATGGAACGTAATTCACTGGAGGATGCTTCCCAAATTATTTGAGAAAATGTGAGGTAAGGCATAAGAGGTCTGCTTTATATCATCCTGAGACCAATGGTGTTGTCGAGAGAATGAACAGGTGTGTAATGGAGAGTATTCGCATGGGGCAGCAGTGCGGATATGACAAGATGGTGGTTATTCAAAATAGAATGTGGCCTCTCCGCATGGCTCCCCACACAACCACAGGGTTCTGTCCTTTCGAATTGATGAGAGGCCGCAAGCCGTATTCTGTGGTGAGTCCCCCATGGTTGGGGAGGAGTAGAGAGTCTGTTCTGGTCGTTGATGTAGTGAGAAACATGTTGAAGAAAAAGAAGGAGAAATGGGTTATGCGCAAGAACGAAAAGAGAGGTAGGAAGGAGTTACAAATAGAGTGTGGTGATTGGGTGAGAATCAGGAAGGGAGTTGTTAAGAGAAAAGGAGATTCTTTATACGGAGCCTGTGAAAGTGGTTGCCGTGTTGAAAGGAGCTGTACGAGTCATGGGTGGTCAAGTTTGGAATAAGAACAGAATTGCGGTAGTGAGAAGGGGTTGTGTGTGACCTTGATTCTTTGTTTATTCATTATATGCTTTCATTATATGAAAAAGGGGAAGATGTGTTGTAATGTGACTTGACTGGAACTGGTTGATGTCACATGGTATTATTTTCTGACCATAGTTCTGATGAGGTCAGAGCGTTCTTGTTTGTTTATACAGCATTCCAATGTTGTAAATTGAGATTGTACTGTTGGTGTCTCTGGATCTCTGGCTGTGCTGGGGGTCTTTATATCTTATATCTCATAATAAAGAACCAAGGATAAGTATATTGAAAGCGGCATCTTTCTTTTTAACATATCTCACGTGCATTGAGTGGGGTAGGGTGTACGGACCGGAGGCAAGTGTGAGGAGAGGTCTGGTGGGGGTACCAGGGACCAGTGAGACTCTGAGGTACACCCGGCGGCCAGTCAACATGATGTACGGAGGAGGAGGGAGAGAGGGAAAAAAGCTGAGAACTATGTTAGCAGGGTAGAGGGAGAGAGAACGAAGAGGAAAGTCTTCAGGAGTTTCCGGAATTTAAGGAGATCTGGCTCAAGACGGAGGGTGGCAGGGAGGGTATTCCAGAAGGAGGCACCTGCTGAGGATAGGGACCTCCCTACAAATCACTATGGGGAGAAGTGGCTCACTCGTAGAAGGTTGGAGGTAGATGAGCGGAGTGCTCGTGAAGGGCTGCATTTAGGTAGACAGCGTAGCAGGTAGGTCGGTCGCAGGCCCCAGAAAGCCTTGTGAACAAAGCAAAGTGTCTTGAATTTGATCCTTGCCGCCACAGGGAGCCAGTGAAGGGATTTCAGGGCCGGAGAGATGTGATCCTGGGCTTAAAGCCAAGGATAAGTCTCGCAGTTCTGTTCTGGATGAGTTGCAGAGGGCACAGAGCAGAAGAAGGGGGGTTCAAGAAGAGGCTGTTGCAATAGTCCAGCCTGGAGAAAACCAGGGCTCTAGAGACAGTGAGCCTCTGGGGGGAAAGTGAGAAAAGGTTGAGTACCTCTGAGGAGGTGAAGCTGATAGTTAGACTTTTTAGAGAGGTCTAAAATGTGAGAGGAGAAGGAGAGAATGGAGTCAAAGATGACCAAGGTTTCTTGCTTCGCAGGTGGGTGTGGGCGCAGCGGCAAGGGAGGCCGGCCAGAGCGAAACTGGGAAAGCAGGAACAATTTTCCCCAATGCAAATGATCTCAGTCTTACAGGCGTTGAGGCAGAGATCATTTGCAGCACACCAAGACTGAATAGCGCACAGTCAGTAAGATATGAGCGAGGAGGAGACGGCTGAGGGTAATATGAAAGATAGCTCTGTGTCATCTGCGTAACACTGGAAGTTAGAGGTGAACATGGTGATTAAACGTGCTAGGGCAGTCATATAGATGTTGAAGAACCAGGGGGACATGTTAGCTCCCTGGGGAACGCCACAGGTTGAGAGAGTGATAGTCAAGTGAAAGGCTCATAGTTCCACCTGGGATGGGCGGTCAGGGAGGAAGGAGGATAACCATGCCAGAGCCTGACCTGCGATTCCCAGGTTGTCAAGGAGACGTGCAATCAGGATGTCAGGGTTAACAGTGTCGAAGGCAGAGGAGAGGTCAAGGAGAATGAGGATAGAGGGGGTGTTACTATCAAGATGTGGGAGCAGGTCTTCATGGGTGTTCAGCAGGGCAGTTTCTGTACCTCTGAATGCTCTAAAGTGAAATTGATGGTCGTGGAAGGAACCAATAGATTCAGTGTGGAGGGTCAGCTGGGAGATAGCCAGTTTCTCCAGGAGTTTGCCCAGGAAAGGAGTGATGGAGATAGGGAGGTAGTTTGCTGGAATGGAGGGGTCGGCAGAGGTTTTTCTGAGAAGAGGGTGCACAAGAGAGTGCTTCAGGGCAGTTGGGGAAGCTCCAGAGGAAAAGGAGAGATTGCAGAGATCAGCCAAGACTGGGGCGAGGGAGACGATATTGTCTTTAATGGTTTTGGAGGGGCAGGGGTATACCTGTTTGGATGAAGCCTTCATAGATCGGACTTGTCTGGTGACCTTGTCTGGTGTGACGGGTGAAATAGAAGAGAGGGTAAGGGGGGGGGGCGAGGGAGTATCCGGTGTTGGTGTATGCTGTGGTGTGGAAGAGACGGTGGAAAGGATGTCTTTGGCTTTTGTGGTGAAGTGTGCAGCCAGGGCTGAGCAAAGGTCCTGGCTGGGTGTGAAAGAAGAGGCTGCTGCAGGATTGGCCAGTTCTTTGCAGACTTTGAAAGGTTTGGCTGTGTTGTTTGATGCATGCTTGAATAAAGACACTTTTCTTGGTGCGGGTGCAAAGTCGATACTGCCTTTGAAGGAGACGGCAGGCTAGTTTGTCAGATGGATTACATGACGCATTCAATTTCCGCTCAGCGGACCTACTTTTGCATTTAAGGGCAGCCAGGTCGGTGTTGTACCAAGAGTTGCACTTTTTGGAAGGCTTCAGACGGATCCTTATGACAGGGACAAGAATCTCAAGAATGTTGGAGATAGAGAGATTGAGGTTAGAGGAGGCTGTGTCAGGGTGGGAGTCAGCCGGAGGGATGGGAGGAGGAGAGTAGGAGTAGGCAAAAGCGGCCACTGTCACTTTTTTCAATGGTCTGGTGACTTTCAATCCAAGTGGCTGTGCCGTATCTATTGCTGCAAGAGGAGAGGAGAGCTTCAGGTGTGTTGAGATAAGAGTGGCAGACCAGTTAAAGGGGGTAGCGAGAGGGAGAGAGAGAGGGATGTCAGTAGAGATGAGAACATTCAAGGTGTGGCCCGCAGGGTGTGTGGGGACAGAGGGAAGCATAAAAAGGGCGAGGGAGTCGCAAAGGTTGCAGAAAGGACCTTAGGAGTCAGGAGAGTCCAGGTGGGTGTTAAGATCACCCAACAGGAAGAGTTGAGAGGAGGAGAAAAGTAGAGAGGATGCCAAGTCAGCCCATTCAGAGAGGAAGAGAGTGGACTGACCTTGTGGCCGATAGAATGTGACCATAGTGAGAGAAGATTTTGGGGATAGTGAGAGTCTGCAGACTAGGCACTCGAAGGAGGAGTAGGCCTGAGTAGGGATGATGGACACAGGTATCCATTCTGGGAAGATAAGTGCCACCCCCACACATGTATTTTTAGGCCTGGGCGCTGTTAGGCAGAATCCTGTGTAGTGCCCTTAGGGACCACTACACACAATTAAGACTACAAGTAGTAATACAAGTTCACCTTTGGTACAAGCCTGTACTACACTGTTAAAGTGGTAGCAGTAGCAGAGCAGCCAGACTTCTCAAGAGCAAAAGAGCAGTAGTAGAAACTACACACAGGACCACAGTTACTATGACTCAAAGCAAACGCTGACTCAAGGTTTTTGGTTGAAAAGTAAGTACATTAAACTAAAATCACAAGAAAAATACACTGCACACAACCACTTCTCTTTGTACAGGACAACTCAAGGTAAGTACCTTAGGATTAGACGGACCGGTGTTGTGAAACAAAAGACGTTACCGGGAAGGAATACATATGCAATCACTTTTTGACAGTAATGACAGTTCGGTCTTACTAAAGATGCGCGTATCCGCGGAAAGAAATGTTACCGGGGTAAAACCACACTCAGCACCTGAGTTAACAAAAGAGAGTTGGGGGCAAAAATCATAGGAAATACTTTTGTCAAGGCAGACAGAATCAGAGAACACTTGCTGACGGGAAAATAAAAGTCAATCGGCCTGGGCCAATGTCAAGTGGAACCAGGTCCCGGTTGTCGAGGATCACACAGTCAGGCAGTTCAAGATTCAACATTGCCAGGAGTACTTGGATATTGTGAACAGAGGAAGAAAAAGTTATAAGAAGGATGGAAGACAAGGGCAAACCTTGGATGAGGAGAAAAGGGTCCACCCTAGTTCCTTGAAGCTGGACACAGTACCTTATTCGTTGAAGAAGCTGGTGCTACGGCAGTTGTTCCTGGTAGTTTCCTGCAGACTCTCAGTTCTTGGGGCTTCAGTCCTGGGGACAAGAAGGACGACGTCTGGAGTGAGCTGCACTATGCAGGGATGAGGCCAGCAGCAACGACAGTGAATAAAAGGTGCACTCCTTTAAAACAGGAGAGGCTCTACAGATGGCTATCGGGACCACTACAGCGGTGTGCAGCGAATTCGACCAAGAACAGGATCCTCTGCCTGTGGAAGATGAGCTGGTTGATCCCACCAGGCTCAAGGGAAGAAGACTCCGGACTGGATCTTCTCTTGTCATTGAAGGGTGGATAGCTCAGGACTGCAAAAGGGCTTCACCGGGACTCAGTAGTTGCAGCAGCCGTCTTCTTCGCCGCTTCTCTCCGGTTCCTTGCAGTTCCAGTGGCACTCTGACTTCCAGCCCAAGAGTCCTGCCTTTTATGCGAAAATCCCCCATTCATACATCCTGGCTGGCAATCTCACAGCAGGGGGGTTGTCCGGCCCGGACAACCACCTCAGCCAATCATGCCAAAGTGCGACTTGGGTTTCCAAGGATACCCTGTGCAGGGGACGACTACACCCCTCCCTCACATTCAGCACACCTAGACACCCAGGCGCCAAGAGGAGGGCTTCTTGGTAGAAGCCCGCCAAAAGAGGGTGAACCAAGAAGGCAAACCTGGTTTGCCCCGCAAAGTAAAACACAAGAAGGACTTTAACAAAAAGAAATGGCGAATAAACCCGACCGGGGCCAAAAGAGAGTATTTGGTCAAGCGGGTTTATGTTTGAGGTTACTATAATAGCCTGGAACAATACCACGTTTATATAATATAATTGCAGTAGAAAAGTTAGGGTAGATACCACTGCCACCAGCCAAGTCAAAATGTTAAAAGAGCAAAACAAAGCTCAGAGAGGCACAGACAAAAAGGGATAGGAATTAACCCTTTCCAGTACTCCATGTAAGATGTGATGTACTGGTTCTGTAGTTTTAAATGACTACATAAAGTAAATGGCAAGTTTACCTGCTTATGGCGGGCAGTAGTCAGCCCCAGAAAAATGGAGTCTAGAAGGAAATCCTGTGTCACTACACTGAAGGTGCTGTGCAACACACATAAGAAGTGGGTCTCATTGAGTGGTGTCCTCCGGAGCCCACTATGACACTAACAGTAACTTCACATGGCAAAACACATGTAAGAGAAAAGGCTCACACTCTTACCAAGTGGAAAGAATAACTCCGGGAATCCAGCAAAGCTGCTGGGAGACTCACTAGGTGAGAGAAATTAGCCATAGAATGAGAATTCTCCCTAACAGGTGCAGAGAGGATTTTGTAGCCTTCAGGGAGGAGTGTGTCAAAGCTTGTGGCGGAGCTATCCTAGAACCAGGAATCTGTGATGGAGAGCACATCAAGATCCATGAGTTCGAGGAGGATGCATATGTCAGACGAGTGTTTGACGGCACACCAGGTGTTGAGGGTGGCTATGTGGAGCAGCTTACCATCTTTGAAGGTCTTCCTCGGGGGGTCACAGGGGACAGTGGTCCCCCAGAGGGTAGAAAGAGGGCGAGGGGGATAGTGGAGGAAGGCAAAGGAGCCAAGGCTGACAAGGGAACCAGGGCAGTAAGGCAGAGCAGAGGTGCCTGTACACAGGAGGAGGAAGGCACAGAAGGCAAGGGAGCCTGTGCAGAGGAGGAAGAAGGCACAGAAGGCAAGGGAGTCTGTGCACAGGAGGAAGGCACAGATGGCAAGGGAGCCTGGTCGGTGGGAGAGGTGAGGTTAGAGAGGCGAGGGAGGAGCCTGTTGAAGAGAAGAAGGTGTGTTGGAGGACCGTGCACCATGATGGTGCCATTGAGATAAACAATAATGATGACTCTGGAAATGGTGAAGAGGTCAAGGAGGACCTCCCAGCGAGTGCCACCATTAATGGGAGAAGAGGCGATAGGAGAGAAAAACGCTGACCATGCAGCGAGTCCATAGTTCAGGTGCGTTAACGAAGAAGACAACGTCAGTGATAGTCTATCTGGCGGAAGCTGTGACATAGGTGTCTGCAATAGGATGGCCTGGGTTGGTACCCAGTATGTCCTTCTTAAGTGTCTTCCGGCCAGATTTAGAGATTGGAGAAGGATAGGAGACAGTGAAGCAGTTGGAAAGTGTAGGAGAGATAGATAGCAACATGGTTGGCAGAAGTGGAGGGGGAGACACTTGCCAGGCTGAAGCACTTATGCACTTGGAGGTAGGGGTGGTGGTGGGCACCAGGGGGCAGATGGGGGAGGAGACAGAGGGAAGCGCGCTATCTGGTGAAGAACACAATCCGCCACAAGAGGCAACTAAATTTGATTATCCAGCATGGCAGGTGAAATCGACGCAGCACTAGGCAAGGCAAAACGATTTTTCCAGCAGGGCAGGTGAATTACATGTAGCACTAACAAGGCTAAATTCGATTATCAAGCAGTGCAGGTGAATAACATGCAGCACTAGGCAAGGCAAAAACGATTATTCCAGCAGGGCAGGTGAACAACATGCAGCACTAGGCAAAGCAAAAAAGAATATCCAGCAGGGTAGGTGAATTACATGTAGAACTAGCAAGGCTAAATTCGATTATCCAGTAGGGCAGGTAAATTACATTCAGCACTAGGCAAGGCAGAAAACGATTATCCAGCAGGGCAGGTAAACAAAGTTTCTGCCCAATGGTGTTATATGGTCTGGTGGCCCTAGTAATGACAGATTAAAGCTGGTTTGACAGAATAGAGGGCTACTTCTGGAAACGAGTATTGAAATTGGCGAAGAACGTTTCGATTGAATACTTAAGGAACTGGGACTAGCATCATTGAGGGGCCAGCTACTTATACGGTGGGTTGGGGGGACACTACCTGAAAGCTAATTCCTACCTTAGATGTAAACTGTTGACAATAGTGAGAGCTGATAGGGGGATAAATTGGGGAGTGGGTGATGGAGTTCTTGAATATGTCCAAACAACTACATGAGAACTTAGGATGGTATCCTGACTTTGAGCGGGGGACTAAATACGAAACACTGAAAAATCTGTTCAGAAGGAGATTAGCTCAATGGGATTGGACCAATAACTATGTGCGACTGTCGACACTAAAGTCTTATACATACGTGTTGACTGTCGGGCATAGGTATTTGAGCCCACAGCCCTAGATTCGCCAGAGTTCCTCGCCGGCGGCGCACAACCTAATCCTTAGACTCAGTACCAATCAACACCCACTCCTGGTCTTTACGGGTGCTCACAGGAAAATCCATTTGGCACAAAGCGTGTACCTAATATGTAATATCCCGGGTACCCTTGAGACCCCCAAACACGTATTCACTGAATGTACATTTTTGGGCGATGCATAGATGACCATACTCAGTGGATATGTTCATAATTATGATACGATAAAAAGCGATTCTTTTTTAACATTTTTGCTTAAACGCCAACCTGGAAAGCTTACACATTAGCCTCTATTGGCTTTGGCGTCGAATTGACGGCCAACTACCGATAGATAAAAAGGCCCTCTAATTCTGTTGAGTCTCGGAAAGAATATTATAGAATTAAAGAACTTGTATTTTCTCTCAAAGATATGGGGGTTTAATAGATGATTGATTACTGTATTTTAACCATGTGACAATTAAGTGTGTGTGTACTGAAATATTTTAAGTAAAAAATGATAATTGTTATGTAAATCTCTCTTAAAATTGTATTATAATGAAATTGTTTTTTGTAAAGATTCTTTAAGAATCGTATACAAATAAAGAATACAAATAATTTAAAAAAAGCAATACACAGCACAGGCCGCGAAATGTGAAGACCAGTGGATGTAACTCGCATTACTGACCCCTCACACCACTTTGCATTTAGGGCTTCCTTTGTTCAGGGTATCCATGTAGGGTTAAAGCTGTTCTGACCACGTGGGCTCTGTGCAAGCACACATGGCACCCTCCATATTGGTTCTTACTGGATGAAACGAGTGTAGGTCCCTGGGTTATCACTCTCACTTCCTGTGGGTCTGGTCTAGGCTGAGGGGCAGTCCTACTGGCCAACCAAAATGGTTGGCCACCTGACTTCTTCACTATTGCCCTGTAGTGATTGGTGGGCTGACTTTAGACAGTCCCTTTTGCATTGGTGCATAAGGCTGTGACCAGTCCCTGCTTACCATCCTCTTCTTGGAACTTGAAAGAAACAGGTCTCCAGACCTGCTGGAGGAGTTTCCCACCAGTTCTGCCGTTTTAAGCCCTCGTCTAGCCACACTAGCCAATGGTTTGGGTATATCCCAGTCCAGTTTCCTGCATCCTCCCCATACAAGCAGATGTCATATTAAACTTCTATGGAACGTTCTACTCACTCTGGAACTCACCTAAAGTGAGTTTGGGGGCATTTATCTGCCCTTCAACATTTTATCTGCACCCACAAGCGGTTGAAGGAGTTTCAGGGCAAGGGCTGAATTTTGGGTACTAAGCAACAATTCTTTTTTTGGTAAATTACTTTTGATTGGATTTTAGCATTGTCATACAAGAATCAAGCAAGACAAAATGAAGGGAGTGCCCTCTAACCATCAAATAGACAACATGTCGTATGCAGCCCCCCACACCCCTCAATGGCATCAGAGGATGTACATATTAGGGAGCAGGAGGACTAAACCATACTCCCACAATTGAGTCCTTGGCAGAGTGGACTGTAATGATACTGGGCCTCATCACGAGTTGGGCTGTAGCCCTTAAATGCGGTGGTAACGGTATTACAGCCGCATTTAAGGGCTGGCCCTATCACGAGTTGGGCGCTAAATGGGCTGTTTTACCTCCAGCCTTTCTCTGGAGGTGAAAATCCCCTGTTTTCGGCTGTATTACCGCCGGCTGTATTAGCCTGTATAATTAGCGCTGAAAATTCCCCATTGAATCCAATGGACCCAATGGGGATTTACCGTTAAAACCCAACTCGTGATCCGGCGGTAATACAGCCGGACCGGTCGGTGCTAGGGCTATTACAGTTGGCGGTATTACAGCCGGGAATACAGCCCAACTCGTGATGAGGCCCACTGTCTTTACCCCCATGCGGTATGTGGCATTCCTTTCCTGCACTTTTCATAGTCAGGCCGGGTCGGTTCCCCTCTCCAGGTCGCTTGTCCCCTCCTCCCCTTTATTGAAATGTGTTATTGAACTGCAACCAATCCGTGTCCACCGTGGAGCTACTTCCGTGGATTGCTGCAGAGATCTTCTCCATAAGGAAAATGTCCTTCGCTGTGGTGGACCATTCCCAGACTGTGGGAAGGTGTCCCCTTTTCCAGTGTCTGGCCCATGCTGCCAACAAAAGGAAATGGACCAGGTGCGGTGGCACACTCCATCTGTCGTCACCCTTTTCCAACCCAAAAAGTATGAACATAGGGTCCAGGGGGTATGTTCCCCCTCCTGCATCCCTGATCCAACCCAGAACCTGGAATCAGAACACCTTGACCCGTGGGCAGCACCACATGTGCCAGAAGTCAGCCCTGGATCCACACCCATGCCAACAGTGTGGATCCACCGTTGGGAACATCCTAGAGAGGCGAACTGGGTCGTATTGCCATCAATGAAGTTGTTTTATCGCATGCAACTTAAACTGGCATGAGATGGAGGTCTTGAATGCTCGCCTACACATTATCTGCCACAGGTTGCCGGAGTCCCCTGGTGGCCCCCAACTTGGGTTCTAGTAGTGCCCAGTAGAGGCGTGAAATAAGGCCTTTCATGTCTGCATGCCCATCGAGCACTCTCTCCACTGGGGTGAGCTCCGTCTGAACAGGCCCCTTCCATTTTTCGGACATAAATATCGCCTTGAGCCTGAGATATAACAATACAGATAGACTACCTATGTCAAGTGCCTCGTCTAGCTTCGGAATATTTATGAATTCCCCATTTTGTACCAGTTTGCCCACCCTGTTGAGGCCCGCTTCAAACCAGGACTGGTCGCGCTCAACCTCAGGTATGTCATCTCTGACCGGCGGTGCCCAGATGTGGCTCATTAGGGAGGGCCAGGTGGTGAGTCCCTCCTCCCTTCTCCCCATAGCCATGACTTCCCAGTGTACCCCCAGAATTGGATGATCTCTGATGCGTCTTGGGAGGTGGTTCGTGGGGACCCAAAGCCATTCCCCCACCGTCGCCGGGAGCATGTGTTGGTTTTCGAGGAAAACCCACTGTTTGTCTGGATCCTCTCTCAAGTGTGGGACCATTGCTCTTAGCTGTGCAGCCCTGTAGTATGACATGTCTGGCAAGCCCACTCCCCCCTTTCCTTCGGCAAGATGAGCGTCTCATACCCGACCCTGGGCTTTTGCCCTTGCCTGAGAAATCTAATAATGCGCTGCTTAGCTTCTCTCAGGTGTTCTTCAGGTGCACTGGTAGGGAGCATCTGAAATAGGTATAATACCCTTGTGAGGAGGTTCATTTTTTTCGCATTCAGTCTCCCCATCCACGAAAGTTGCCCCTTCCCCCAGGTCTCCATGTCGGAAAACAGCCTATCGAACAGGGGAGGGTAGTTGGCCTGGCCCAGATCCCGACCCGGGTGAACAATATTGATCCCAAGGTATCTGACCCCTTCCAGCTGGATCTGTAATCCCAGTGGCTCTATTTCCTCTATCTTTCTGGCTAAGTCAGGGGCGAATGGGAAAACCACTGACTTGCCGATATTCACCCTTAACCCTGAGTACCTCCCAAACTCTCCAATCACCCTCATGGCAGCAGGAATGGACTGGGCGGGGTGCCTCAGGTGGAGCATAACATCATCTGCGTAGAGTCCAAGTTTGAATTCCCTACCACCCACCTTAATACACTCCACCTCTGGGGACTTCCTAAGATACTCTGCCAATATTTCCATCGTCAGGGCAAAGAGCAAGTGCAATAGAGGGCATCCCTGTCTCATACCCCTCTGTAAGGGGAATGTCCGGGATAGCCGCCCATTCACTGTGACTCTGGCCAATGGGCCCTCGTATAGAGTGTGAATGCCCAGTTGGATCCCTCTGCCGAAAACCAAATTTCTGGAGTACCCCGCTAAGGAAGCCCCAGACAATCCGGTCGAAGTACTTCTCTGCGTCTATGGCCACCAATACTGGGTTCCCTTCTTCTCCTGCGGCTATTCTCATGAGGTGGAGAGTCTTACACAGAGTGTCTGCTCCTTGCTGCCTTGGATAAAACCCACTTGATCCGACTGGATAAGTTTTGGCATACGGCCCTCAATTCTTGTGGTCAATGTTTGCGTCCACGTTAAGGAGATGGGTCTGTAGGATTTACAGTCCATGGGATCTTTGTTCGTTTTAGGGATGACTATGATTAGCACCTTCCCAAACGAGGGGGGCCCTCCCGGTGGTCATAATACTTATGAATAGGGCAGCCAAGTGTCGTGCCAAGGGTCCTGCAAAGATCTTATAGAACCCTGCTGTGAAGCCATCTCTCCGGGTGCTTTCCCCAGCTTTAGGCCTGATATTGCATTCAACACCTCCTCCTGCGTAATTGGTTTATTTAGTTCAAGACTCTCCCCAGGTCTAAGTTTCGGGAGTGTCACTCCTGCGATGTACTTCCCAACTTGTCTTCATCAAAGCCCCCCTCCTTTCCATATAATTTCTCATAGAATGCCGCAAAGCCCCCTGCTACTGCCCCTGCCTCTGAAAGCCTCTGACCTCCTTCCCCTCGGATCCCTGAAACCCACCTCTCCCCGCTCTCTGGCCTCTAAGTTGTGCTGCCAATAGAGCATCTGCTTTGTCCCCCTTCTGGTAATATGTTTACTTTAAATATTTGAGGCTGTCGAGTACTCTTCCCATCTCTATGTCCTTCAACTCCTGGTGTTTACTTCGGGCCACCCCAAGATCCTCCTCCCTCTCCCCCGCATCCTTACCCTCTACCTTCTCCAACTGGCAGATTTCCCCTTCTGGACAACAGGTTCCTGATCCTTTTCTTGGCAGCACCTTCCCTGATAATAAGGCCTCTCCATGTTGCTTTTGCGGCATCCCAAACCATACCCCTTTCAACCTCCCCTGTATCGTTGATTGAGAAGAATTCTTCCTCCGCAAGACAGTGTCTCGGAGGAGGAGGAGGTTGTTGCATCACCAGAGGGACTCCCTGGGTTTCGAACCGGACCGAACCACTTCCATCTTTACCAGGTCATGATCAGACCAGCTGATCAGAGAGTGTTCACATACTGTTGCTCCATGAAGAGGAACTCTATTCTTGTTCTGGAGCAGTGGACCAGTGAATAGATTGTGTAACCCCCCACACTGCTGGTTTGGAATTCCTCCAGACATCGATTAGACCTGGGTTCCACATGTTGTCAATGAAGCCTCTATTTGCTGCACCCCCCGATACCTGTGGGGATATGCCCGCCACTGTGGTCCATTTCCCTATCCGCCCACATATTGAAATTCCCCACCCTATAATGAGGAGGCCCTCTGTCCTGCCCATAATCTACCCCATGGCTTCCCTCAAGAACTGCATTTGGCCGGTATCTGGGCAGTATATGGACACTATGGTAACTCTAGTATTGTTAACAGACCCCGAGACCACCAGAACCCTCCCGTCCGATCAACCCCAGACCACTGGATTAGAAAGCCTAAACCTCCGGTTCAGTAAGATCCCCACCCCTCCCCTTTTAGAGGGACTCGAGGCCCAGAAGACTTGCCCAATGTGGGCCCCTCGGACGCATCTCTCTTCCCCGAGCACTGTTCGGGTCTCTTGTACCAGGAGTACGTCTAGGTTACAGTTTCTCAGTTCTCTGCCCAGTAATTAGCGTTTTGTGGGGGAATTTAGGCCTTTCACATTCAAAGTGCCTACCTTAAGAACCTCAACCCAGCCTTCATCATAGAGCAAATCAATAGGTCAGGAAAACAGGGTAAATCATGAAAACATTTGTGTTGGACAAACATCTCAACATAATGATGTTAGGGAGAATTCTCCAAAATGGCTTATTTCCCTTACCTACTGAGTCCCTTAGCAGCTTTGCTGGATTTCTAGGATTTTTTTTTCACTTGGTAAGAGTGTGAGCTTTTTATCCCAGTCTTACATGTGTTTTTCTGTGTGTTTTTTACCTTTTTGTGTGATCTTGAGCTATGGAGCCTCACCTACCCCATAGGCATCATCTTTTTAATGTGTGTTACACAGCACCTTCAGTGCAGTGACACAGGGTTGTCTTTCAGACTTCCCACTGACTCCATTTTCTGGGACCGACTACTGTCTCCCAGAAACATGTAAAGTTACCATTAACTTTATGTAGTCTCTTTAAACCACAGACCCGGTACACCCATCTTCCATGGAGTATTGGAAAGGGTTAATCCTTATCCCTTTTTGTCTGTTTCTCTTGGAGCACTGTTTTCCTCCCTTTCCATTAAGACTTGGCTGGTGGCAGTGGTAACTAGCCTATTTTTCCTACTGCGGTTATCGTAAATAACCATGGTATCATTTTAGGCTACCATGGTAGCCTCAAACTTAAACCCGCTTGACCATATTGATTTTAATATTGTTCCGGCTGGGTTTAGTCGCCATTTCTTTTTGGAAAAGTCTTTCTCGTGTTCGTCTCTACGTACCAAACCAGGTTTGGTTCCTTTGTTCACCGTCTTTTTCGCAGGCTTCTGAACAGAAGCTCTCCTTTAGGCGCATGAAAATCTGGGCGGGCATGATGTGAGCGAGGGATCTTAGGACCCCTGCCATGGGTTCCCTTGGTAACCCAAGTCACACTCCTGTTTGATTGGCTAGGTGACTGTCCGGCCAGGACAGCCACCCTGCTGTGTGATTGACAGCCAGGCTGTGTGAATGGGGGAAAAACTGCATAAAAAGCAGGTCTCTGGGTCTGGAAGAGCAGAGTCGCCACTGGAACGAAAAAAACGACGAGGAGCTGACAGAAGAGGACCCCTACAAAGACTGAACTGCCCGGTGAAGTCCTGCTGCAGGTTCGAATCGTCAGAATCCATCGACAGAAAAGATCCTCCAGGAATCTTCTTCCCTTGAACTGGTGGGACCAACCAGTTCACCCAAACTGCAAGCCAGGATTCCCTCCTCTGGTCGAATTAGCTGTACAGAGCTACAGTGGGCCGGTTAGCCAGGAAGGTTGGACCCTGCTTGGGTTTTAAGGAGCGCATCTTTTATTTGTTGGTTTGCTCTGCTGCTGGTTGCTTCCCTGGGTAGTGCAGGACCCTCCAATATTCCTACTTCGGGTCAGTTCGACAGTCGCTTCAGGAACTGTCAGCCTGCAGGAACTAACAGGAACATCCGCATTAGCTACAGCCTCTTCTCCATTTAAGGTACTGTTCAAAATCCGGTTGTTCGTTTCCTTCAGCCGGGGTTAAAGTGTGTGAAATCTTTCTCCAATCCGACGGCTTGTCCTTCTCTACTCTTTGAACTAACTTTTCTGCCGACCAACTTCGTCTGGAACTCTTGGCAAAGACTTAATCCCGAACTCCTCTGAACCGTGTGATCTTGAGCAAAAGACTTTTGTCCTATTGACTTTGGCCCTAAGCCTATTTGATTTGATCCTATCACTGGAGTTCCTCTTCCTAGATGAACAAGTTACTTCTTACCTGGTAACGTTCTTTCGATGGGATGTTCCTCCGACGTATTCCTTATCTTTGATAATACGTTTTCAGCTTGCTGGCCTCGGAAATTTTTTCTGTAGAGGGCGCTGCGCGTCGACGTCCGCCGGGTCGATGTCCTTCGACGGCCACCGTATCGGCGCCGACGTCACCATGCCCATGAATAGCCATGCGCTGCGTCCGTTGCTCAGTTCCGTTTTGTAGCATAAGAAAAGTCATGCCTGAATTGGTTAGTGACCTTGAAGGAGCGTAAGCTGCAACGACAAGGGAAGTTATCACTGCGGGGATGGTTGGGAAGGGCGATAAGGAATACGTTGGATGAACATCCCGTCGAAAGAACGTTACCAGGTAAGAAGTAACTTGTTCTTCGAAGGGATTGTGTCCTCCGACGTATTCCTTATCGTTGATAGACTCCCATAGCAGTGCCATGCAATTGGCGGCGGGAGTGAGAGTGTTATGTATCCCTTTAGGGATGGACCGAATGTAATACGGCCTTGCCAAATCTGGTCTCTTGAGCAGTGGAGGAATCCAGATTGTAAAATCTTGTGAATGTATGTGCGGACGACCATGTGGCAGCCGCACATATGTCCCGGACCGGTACCCCTCTTTGGAGAGCCGAAGAGGCTGCGATACCCCTGGTTGAATGAGCCCTGAGATTTTGGGGTGGCTCTTTCCCTGCTAGCCTATAACATTCCAGGATGGTCAAAATAATCCACCTGGAGATGGTCTGTTTTGTTATGGGTGGTCCCAACTTGTGACCTGAATATCCTACAAATAGTTGGTCTGCTTGCCTGATCCTAGCCATTCTGCTGATGTAAAAGCTGAGAGCTCACCTAGGGTCCAGCCTATGTAGCCTTTCCTCCTCTTTCCCCGGATGGGGAGGAGGGTAGAACGAAGGCAAGGTAATTTTCTGAGTAATATGAAATTCAGAAACCACCTTTGGGAGGAAATTAGGCTTCACCTGTAGGACAACTTTGTCCTTGTGGAAGATTGTATGCGGGGGTTTACAGGAGAGAGCTTGTAGCTCGCTCACCCTCCTAGCAGATGTTAGTGCTACCAATAGGACAGTTTTAAGCGTGAGAAATCTCAGCGCGCAAGAGTGAAGTCATTCGAATGGAGTGCCCATTAAGAAGTTTAAGACTAAATTTAAATCCCATAAGGGAACCTGGAATGGTTTTGGAGGGTAAACATTAGTTAGTCCCTTGAGAAATTGTACCACTAGAGGAATTTTGAAATACGTTGGTTCCTCCGCAGTGCGCTTGAAGATAGAAAGCGCTGCAAGATAGCAGATAGCCTTTTACAGTGCCCACTTGAAGGCCTGAGTTTGCCAAGTAGAGTAGAAACGATAACACTGTTGGTGTACCACATGAAAAAGGGTTGATATTCTCTCCCCTACACCAGCTGCAAAATTTGTACCAACGGCAGCGGTATAAAGACTTTGTTGCCGGTCTTCTGGCCGAAAGCAACACCTCCATGACATCATCAGGGAGATCCCAATCCTTGTACCTCAACCTTTCAGAAGCCAAGCGTGAAGGTTGAGGGTTCTGGTGTCTGGATGGAGAACCTGACCTCCCTTCTGAGAGAGAAGATTCTCTTTGAGTGGAAGACGGATTGGAGGACATATCTAGAAGGTCCGGGTACCACGTTCTCCTGGCCCAATCCGGGGCAATTAGGATCACGGTTTTCCGGAATCTTCTCAACCTCCTGATCATTTGAGGAATAACAGGGACTGGTGGGAACGCGTAAAGCGTGGAAACTCCCAGTCCACTACAAACGCATCTCCTAGAGCTCCTCTCGGGGGAAATTCCCTTGAACAGAACAGATCACACTTCTTGTTGTTGCTTGTGGCGAACAGATCCACCTGAGGGGTTCCCCAAAGGATGAAGATCTCTTGAAGGACTTCCTGAGCTAGCTCCCACTTGTGGGAGACTGTGCTCTGCCTGCTCAGAGCGTCCGCTGTCAAGTTCTTCTCTCTGGCTAGGTGGACAGCCGATAGAGAGATTCCTTCTTGGATTGCCCAAAACCAGAGCTGCATCGCCTCTCTGCACAGTGGCAGTGATTCTACACCTCCTATATTGTTGAGGTAGTGCATGGCCACCGTGTTGTCCATCATTATCAGGACATTTCTCCCCTGTACTGATGGCAGGAAAGCTTTCAGCGCTAGTTTGATTGCTCTCAGCTCTAATAGGTTGATCTGTAGTCTGGACTCCGATGGAGACCAACGACCGCTGATGGTCAAGTCGTTGGCACGGGCTCCCCACCCCGTGAGTGAGGCGTCTGTGACTACTGTTATCTCCGGCCATGGTTGCCAAAACAATTCTCCTTTCAAGATGTTCTCTGGATAGGCCCACCATTGAAGGTCGCGGGCTACCTTGTCTGGAATCCGGAGGAGATCCGTCATTCTCCCTGAAAATTGCGACCACTGACTTCTCAGTGCCCACTGAAGAGATCTCATTCTCAGGCGAGCCTCTGGCACAAGGAAGATGCAGGATGCCATGAGGCCTAGCAACCTCAAAAAGTCGAAGGCTGGGAGACGTTGGGCATTTTGAAACTTGGTGACCATCTGTAGAATATCTTGAGCCCTCACCTCTGGTGGCGAGGCTTTTCCCAGGGAAGTGTCCAGGACCGCTCCAATGAACTGGAGTCTCTGTGATGGTATCATCTGTGACTTCTTTAAATTGAGGGAGTAGCCCAGTCTGTGAAGGAAGTGGCAGACATAATCTAGCTGGGCCTGGGCCTGTTCCGAAGATACAGCCCTGATCAGCCAGTCGTCCAGGTAGGGGTAGACGTGGATCCCTTCCCTCCCTAGACTCGCCGCCACTACCGACATCAGCTTGGTGAAGACCCTCGGGCGGAGGTCAGCCCGAATGGCAGAACTCGAAATTGATAATGAGAGTCGCCAATTGCGAACCTCAGGTATTTCCTGTGTTTGAGATGGATTGGCACATGGAAATAAGCATCCTGAAGGTCCAGAGATACCAGCCAGTCCTGGAGCTGGAGGGCCTGAAGGATCTGAGAGAGAGTTACCATCTTGAACTTGTCCTTCCGGAGGAACTTGTTCAATTCTCGTAAGTCCAGGATGGGTCTCAGTCCTCCGTCCTTCTTTGGTATGAGAAAGTAGGGAGAGTACCAGGCCTTGTTCCTTTCCGCTACAGGTACTGGTTCTATGGCACCTTTCTCTAGCAGGTCTATAATTTCCTGCAAGAGGAGCAGATCTGAAACTTTCAGAGTGCTGTTCCCCGGTGGATGACTCTGAGGAATGTGTAGAAAGGGTAGGCAGTAACCTTGGGCAACTGTTTCCAATGCCCAAGCATCTGACGTTATAGCCTGCCATTCCGTCAGATGGTGAGTTAACCTGCCCCCTAAAGGTGTGTTGTGTGGAAAGGCCTCAGAGTGGTTTGGGGGCGTCTGATGCAGATGCCGAGGGTAAAGAGGCACCTGCTGCTGCTGCAGCCTTAGTACTTTTGACCCGTCCACCTCGGGTGGATCTCCTTTGGCCTCTTTGAGCCGGCTGTCCTCTGCCTTTCCCGAATGTGGAATAATAGCAAAAGGACTTTCCTCTTTCAGAGGTTCCTGAGGGGCGAAAAGAAGGTTGGCGGATAGCAGCTCCTAAAGATTTTGCTGCTGCTTTAGAAGTCTGTAACTTTTCCTGACTGTCATCAGCCTTTTTTCCGAATAATGAAGAGCCGGCAAAGGGCATATTCAAAAGTCTGGCCTGTACATCTGGAGCAAAGCCCGACTTTCGCAACCACGCATGCCTGCGGATTGTCGTACTTGCCGCCATGGCCCTGCTGATACTGTCAGCGGAATCAATGCCAGTTTGAAGTGATTCGCACATGGCATCCTGCCATCTTTAATAATGTTAAGGAAGGCTTCCTTTTCCTCTCCTTCGGATATGCAGTCAGCCGCTGATGAAGCACACTCCCACAGTGTGTGACTGAACCTGGCGAGCGTACAGGTGGCGTTGATAGACTTCAACGCTATACTACAGGCAGAGAAAACTTTTTTTGCCATAGAGTCGTACCTCTTGTCATCTCTATCCTGTGGGACAGTAGGGTAAGTGGTCCTACTGCTAGATGAAGTTGCCGCTTGAACCACCAGGCTCTCTGGAGTCTGGTGTTTTGACAAGTATTCAGGGTCAGCAGCCGCTACCCTATATTTGGTTGACAATCTTTTATTGACTGCAGGGATAAATTAGGGAGTTTCCCAATTAGATGCAATTTTCCTTTGTAAGGCTGCATGGAAGGGGACCACCGGGTCCTCCTGTGGGCCTTTGTCTTGTCTATTATATCTGTTAGGTCGTCCTGTTGAAAAACAGGTGAAGGCGCAGACCAACACATACATTCAATAATTCTTGCTATCAGGGTTCTATAGGGTGTTTCGGCATGTTCCCCTGGGTCTGGCTTAACAAATTCCACTTCTGGGGAAGTGTCCAGCCCACTTGCCTCATGTAGTGACTCCTGTAGGTCCGTCAGCCTTCTTTCCTCAGAGGTGAAATCCTCTGCAATAGGCGTTGTGGTCCTCTGTAACCCGAATGTTTCCTGGTCCGAATCTTCCCCCTCTTCATAAATTGAAGAAAGTCCAGGGTACTCTGACCTCTGAAATGGAGTAAAACCCATCTCTAAGGCAGAAGGAGCCAAACTCGTCGTTATTGGACGAGAAAACGTCGATGTCGTTGACGCCGATGTAACAGGCTTCGAAGGCGCCGAAAACTGCGTCAAAAAAACTGGAAGGGGTCTCGAAGAACGAGAGGATCGGGATCCTACTCGAGGGCCTCGACGACGGTCTCGGCGTCGTGCCGGAGGCCCTTGAAATCACCGTTGGCTGTGGAGTGGCCTTGGTCCTCTCTTTCATCGGCGTCGGCGATGGCGTCGAGTCGATTGACCGATGCGTCGAGGAACCCTTCGACAACGGCATCGATGGCGCCGATCCGTGCATCGAAGGAATCTTCGACGACGGCGTCGAAGACGGTGCCTTCTTACCCGATGGCTCATGGCACTCTCGGGTGGAATGTTTCGCCGGGTGCTGCGACTCGCGGCGTTTTGATTTTTTGGGTTTTTCACCCGGGGTATCAACCTCAGCTGTCTTCGAGGGGGTTGAGGCCGCGTTCTCGAAGACGCTTAACATTTCTGAATTCCTCCCACTCAGCTTGAGAATTGTGTTTAGTGGGACAGGAGACCCTTTCTGGGGACGCAGAAGACGACGAGGAATGGGACCTTCGACGTCTCTTTTTTGAGTGTCTTGATCTCGACGAATGGTGGGAGCTGTTTCGAGATCTAGAATGGGAAAGTTTTCGACGGCGAGGAGACGAATGCCTCGACTCAGCCGACGAAACTTTCGAGGAGGTTTTGGTTGACTTACCTCTCTCGAGCTTCCCCTTGCGCTCCTTCAAGGCTTTCGCCGTCATGGACATGCAGTCCTCACACTCCGAACAATGGTGCTTGGATCCCAAGGCACCATAAGCAGATCCTGTGTGGATCTGTTATTGACATTATTTTACCGCAGTCTCGACATTTCTTGAAGCCGGATCGCGGCCTCGTCGGTTCTGATGAAGAACCATCGAGAACGATAAGGTATTTTCGAGTAGAAATAGATAGTTATCCTGACTGAACTGAGCAACGATGTTCCGAGGCCCCACGAAGCGCGGAAAAACGGAACTGAGCAACGGACGCAGCGCGTGGCTATTTATGGCCATGGTGACGTCGGCGCCGATACGGTGGCCGTCGAAGGACATCGACGGACGTCGACGCGCAGCGCCCTCTACAGAAAAAATTTCCGAGGCCAGCAAGCTGAAAACGTATTATCAAAGATAAGGAATACGTCGGAGGACACAATCCCTTCGAATGCCCTGCTTACTTACCTGTTGGTGCTGCTCAATTTCTGGCTAACTTTGTCTTTCCCACCCTTTTTAACTAACAGAGTGCCATTTTGCTCCCACTTCATTTTGTGAGCTTAACTTGTCTGGAAACTATTGGGAGTGGTGTGCATTAAGAGTGTGATTTTGTTACTGCTTTACTTTAATGAAATGTTATACAACTAAAAAGTAAATAAATGTATATTCCTTTACTTGGAAACCTTGAGTCAGTGTTTGTTTGAATCATAGTAACTGCTGTCCTTTGTGTAACTATCTGATACTGCTCACTTGCTCTTGAGATAAGTCTGGCTGCTCAGCCATTGCTACCAGTTTACTGTGTAGTACAGGCATGTACCAAAGGTGAATTTGTGCTACTGCTTGTGTGTAGTGTTCCCAAAGGGTACTGCATATAATTCTGCCTAACAAATGACAGAACACAGATATTGCTGTCTATATTTCCAGGTTACGGCACTTCTGTGTCTCACACCTAGAGTGGGTCACACAAAAGATTTTCTTGGAGAACCTTTATTGGGTTTTCGACACACTCATGAAGCGTAAACTAAAGCTCCATACACAGTCAACATATGGTTCAGCCTATACAGTCCGTATTGCACTATCCCTAGTGCTGTTGGTTCACAATGTTATAAAGGCTTTCTTCAGCACGAACAAATTGCTTCTATTCGGGAAGTTAATCCTAACCCAAACGGTCAGATAATTTTTTCTTCACTGTAAAACAATTGCTGTGGGATTTGAGCTTGTGATGGGCGACTCTTGTTTTGGTGTCTCATCTTTTAAGGGGCCACAAGGGCTACCTGCAGTGTTGTGTCAGCAACACATGCAGTGATGTCACAACTGGATATTTGTCCTATTTGTGATGGGGAGTCTAGTTCTTATTAGGAACACGCCACCTTCAGTGTTGTGTCAGCAATACGTGGGGCAATGCTACTTCTAAATTTTCTTTCTGACACCCTTTTTTCTTGACCTTGTTGGGTGGAAGTTCAATATATGGTATTGTGGGGAAATCCAGGCTAGACTGCTGGCTGGAGCCTTCCCACTAACTGTATGTTGTGGGTATGCTCGTGGGGTGGGACCTGGGTGAATGGAGTGTGGGACGAATACGCATTTCATGTTATGGGTGTCTAGTATCTAGT
Organism: Ambystoma mexicanum; assembly: GCF_040938575.1. Lineage (NCBI taxonomy): Eukaryota > Metazoa > Chordata > Amphibia > Caudata > Ambystomatidae > Ambystoma > Ambystoma mexicanum. The sequence goes on along the minus strand of NC_090921.1, from coordinate 523,228,309 downwards.
GTGTGACACAATGACTGAAACAGCCCTGCCCGAAACTGGTATGAATGCAGTATGGAGTGCTAAATAGCAGAGTGCTTGTCCGAATCCACATTGCCTGTTGTGAGTGTCTGGATGGAGAAGAATGGCCTGAATGCACTGTGAGACTGATTGGCTGCCTGCCTGCCTGAATGCCCTTCTGAATGATTGGGTGCCTGAGTGTGACCCAGCAGAGTGAATGGGAGATCAACAGTATATCTGGGGCCTCTCACTGATGGAAATTGTTCTGAACCTGAAACCTTGAAGCCCACTGGAGAAGAATTGCTGCTGCTGTCCTTTGCCAATCTGAAAGCTGCTGTGCCTTCAAGGAACTGATCCAAGAGAAGACCTGGCTAGGAGACCTCTTCCCGAGCTACGAGGGACCATCGTGCACCAGCTGATCTTTGCGAAAGCTGCCTGGACGTAGGACCATCGAAAGGCTGACCGCCGCGGAATCACAAAGCGAAGCGCCCAGATATTGAAGTCCGTACCATCGACGACCGTCGTCGCTAACCGGAGCCACAGTGCTCCTTTTGCCTAAGACATTTGATTCAAGGACTACCTTGCTCATCACTGTCGACCGCTTTCGTCCTGCCGGAGAAAGTAAAGGCTGCTGACGACCGAGGAGAATCCGCCGGTGGGTTTCCTGCCACCCGAAGACCTCAGAGACGCCGACAAAGCCACTGAAGCCACCCGTGGCTGAATCCCGTTCGACGCCAGACGCCGACGACGCGACGGCCTTGCTGGGCCAAAGTTCTTCATTGACTCTGTGCGGCAACGGACAATCGTCGTCGAGGTGCCCCACACGCCCTAGCTTGCAGGACGTTTTCAACTGATCGTCAACGAGTACCGCCAGTACCGAAGCTGCTGCCTCAACAACAGTGTTTACCTCTTTCACCAAATCTCGACAACCCGTGGCTTCTGCCTTAAAGGGAGTGCATTCAAGAAGGGCCCGTCGATGACTCATCAAAGAACCCTACGAAACCAGGTACTTTGGAGTAGCAGAACCTTTAGAAGGGATCGAGACTATATTTAGCATAATTGTACATGGCTTGTCAAATACGCTTTATTTACAGGTTGCCCAGTTGGGGAGATCCTCGCACAGAACGTCTCATGGTAGTAGGATAGACAGTTCTGCCATTGCTTGATTTACCTTGCTTTTTTTCAGTATCCATCGTTGATTCATCTTATAATTTGATTTGTATGCCATATGTACTGTTAGCAGTTGATGCATTTCAAAGGAATCGATAGTTAAGAGTAGTACCATGTAGACCTGTATATGTTTGTCATTATAGTATTGCCACAGTACAAACTGTGTTATTGTGAATGTGTATATAACTTTGAAGCTTGTTTATATAAAGACTGTGTTTTCACTAACATAGTGTGTGGACATTACTTTTTGTTGCTTGGGGACTACACTGTACTTAAGAACCAGCCTGCATCACCTCCTGAAAGATTAAGCCTCGATTGCTTGTCCAACATTATCAAAACAGAGAAGCTTGGCTGGGGTGCTCTGTGCCTCTTCTCTGCCATATAGAGAGCAGGAGTACAGATACCCCCCTCCGGTGCTTTACAGCCACTAAGGAAGAAAACACAGCTGCACCGTTGATTCACAGATCACCACACCTCCCCCCGGTGGGAAGTATGCACTTTAGAACCCCCATGATTTGACAGACCTAAATTCTCTATTTCTCATTTCTCGCTCCCTTTCTCCTTGCGGGGAGGGGTATTAAGCTTCTTGAATTTCTGCCACGCTGCATCTTCTTTGTGGCCTGTGGGCCCAAGGGCCCCCGCCGTTGCTCCAGGGAGCCGCCCCCGCCCCCCCCGGAGTCTCCAGTTCCTCTTCACTTTTAATGACCTGCAGCACTTGGAGGGCTTCCTTCCCACTGGTCACTCGGTAGTCCACTTCTCCACGTTCAAAAGTCAGCGCGAAGGGGAAGGACCAGCGGTATCTGATGTCCTTGTCGGAGAGCCATTGTGTGAGAGGGCAGCATTCTCTGCGACGGGCCAAAGGCAGGGCTGAAAGATCTTGAAACACCTTCATAGTGTCTCCTTCACAGAGGAAGCTCCCCAGACATTTCACTTTTTCCAGAACTTTCATCTTCGCCCTGTACCCGAGGAAGAGAACCACTATGGAGCTTGGGCCCCTTCCCCCCTCCTCTTCCGTCCCTGTGGGCTCTTTCCAGATGTACTTCTTTGGCTCCTTCTAGTGCGAACAGTTGAAACATTCCGTCCCACTTCTGTCGGTGACTCCCCCTTCTGTTCCCATACTACAAGAATTCATAGGTTAATGTGCCTCTCCCTATTTTCAAAGTTGTCCAGCTTCAATAATGTGCCCTCTTCCCTCAGTTCCAAGTCGGCCAAATGTGCCTCATATTTCATGTCGAGGACATCCATTTGCAGGTGGTTATAGTCAAGAACCTCCATTTTGTCCTCCAGTTTGTCTACCCTGCCCTTGAGGTCGCAGATTGAGGTTTGGATATCTGTCCTTATGGCTTTTATCTCTTGCAATATTTCCTTGAGGTCGTCCCTGGTCAAGGCGGGGGTGGAAATGTCCACCCACAACACCATTTCTTGGGAGGTGGGGGGGATCTGCCCCGGTCAGTCTGCAGGGGCCTTCGGAAGCTCTACAGAGCATGGATCCCTGTGGGAGTCTTGCAAGTCGCAATGACTTGTCCCCGCTTCACCTCCAGGGCGATTCCCTAGTGCACTAACAGAATGAAGTTTCCTATCACTTGAGTCCAAGTGCCACTGAGTGCGGGAGGCACAATCTTCTGCTCTCTATCTTTGTGGGGGCTAGGAGCCCAGGCATGGTCTTTCATGTCTATCTCCCAGAGGGTCCGAGGCCCAATGTAGGTGCAAGGGTCCCGTCATGGCCCCTCCCTAATGCGCGGGCGAGCGCCGCTCTTGGGCCAACTTTGGGAGGTACATTTTTGCTTTGTGTGCCGGAGCGGGGCCCCTCCGCAAATTGGGTTGTGTAATGCTGTTAAAATGCCAAGGTGGGGTTTTTTTTCTCCCCTGCGGCAGCCTATGACATCGGTGAAAAGATATTACAAAAAATCCATGTGTTTATTGCTCACAGTTTACACGTGATAATGTCCTGTTCCACCTTCACGGCAACTCTATGCTTCCTGTGACTCCTGGGGCGCCCCTGCCTCTAAGGACTGAGTTTAGGTCCAAGGCAGCAGGGAGTCACTTCAATGAGTGCCTCTCGAGTTCCATGTTGTGTCCCTCTGTATCACTCCTCTTCTTGCAGGGCCTCCCAGATCGAACGTACAAGACGGGCCGGTGCTGAGGCCTCACTCTTGGATTCCCTGTGTAAAGCAACTTGGGTCCCATCCCCCACGAGCCCCCCTGCCCCCACTCCCGGTCAGGCTTCTCTCTTGTGTGTGCTCCATATCCCCCTTTGGCCTCTCTATACAATGCCTCTGTGGTCTCCAGGCTTTCCCCTGATCAGTTCGTATGGGGCCTCTTTCACATGTGTGCAGTTTTGATTTCCCCCTCGGGTACGGCGGGAGTTAAGGCCACTGCTTGATGGATGGATCCACCTGCTGAAGTGTGTTACATGGGGGTCCCAGCAGGGATTGGGAGGTGGGGGTTCACCACGCGGTGGGTTGTTGCCTTTCTGTTTCACCCACCGGGCCCAGGTCGATCTATTAAGGAGATCACTTTGTCCTTCGGATTCTTCGTGATGTGTTACCCAATGTTCACTCCCCCGATCAGGATCCTTGGTATCGAGTCTTCCCGCGTCCCTCCTCCGCTCGTTTCCTCACCTTTTCCAACAGCTCACTGGTGGGGTGTATGCCCGCGGTTCTTCAGGGTGCCTTGAGCTACCGCTCATTGTCCTCTCGCTGGAGGTCGTGGTCTTGGTCCTGGGCACTGAGGCGGCAATGCCAATTCCGCTCCTGTTGCTGGTTAGGGTCTGCTGCAAGTTCCTGCTCTCGCTGCGAGTGCGGGCTCGGCAGCCCGCACTCCACAGGCTCGTTGGTCGTCTCGGTCCCAATTGAGGGATTCCCACGTTAGTCCCTGGTGCCCATTGTTAATTCCATGTGTAATTTTTCCCCCAGTTGTGTACCCCCCAAATTTTGGCTTTGTTTAAACACCATAGTCTCACTTTACCGGAGGAGCACAACCTTCTGCTGCACTCCCGTGGCCTTTTCGCTCACTTCTTATGGGGAAACTGACATGCCCTTAAAGACAGTCAGTACTGGGAGATTTAGGAGAAGTGCAGATGGGCCTTGGACAGGGCTGGTGGCATCTTATCTTTTCATATCTTTGTATCCCTTTCCTGCCAGGTAAACCGCGTTTGTCACGAATAAGTGCCTGGCTCCAAAATGGCCACGCCACAAGATTCTTTGTCCTGTCCTTTGGCCATCTTGCCCTTTCAATTTACCCAGGTCGAGCCGACCCGGGTCAGTCCTTATTTGGGTATGCATTTCACTGCGAAGCACCAAGCTTTTGCGGGCTTCTGCATGCCTTGTGTGTGCTGTTAGGCAGAAACCTGTGCAGTTCCCTTAGGGACCACTGCAAAAAGTTTAAGACTACAGGAGTAAGAGGAACCCAATTGGTAGCAGTCTGCACCACCCAGATTTACCTGGTAGCTGTGCCTGAGCAGTCAGACTTCTCTCAAGAAGAGTTAGGCAGTATATAGAGTATACACAATAGTGCTAAAAACACAGTAGCACAAGCAAACACTGACCAGAGCTTTGGTATAAAAGTATACACCTCCCTAGTTAATTATTCGACAAGTCTAGGTTAAGACACCACTTATTTAGCAAACAGAGGTGAGCGTGTAACCGTAGATGGCACTCCAATAATTTGTTTAAAAAGGGAGAGAAAAGGCAGAATAGGAAAATAACACAGTACCAACACTTAAGACACCACAGCAAGTCAAGAAAGGCAGGGTCTAGTATAGCAAAAAGTTCATAGGCCAGGCCCACTCTTGGAAGAGAGCAAGGTGGAATGTACCCAAGGTCACACAGTGGAAATGCACTCAAAGTCTTTGCAGGAAAGTCAAAAGAGGTTGGATCAGTTCAAAAAGGTAAAGTTAGCAGGTCTGAGGTCACCCCAGGATAGAGAGTCAAGGATTTACGGGACACCTTGGACAATATGTTGCAAGGGAGACAAGGCGGGACACAGTACCTGAAATGGTGAGAAAGCTCCAGCGGGGGCAGTTGTTCCTGGCAGCAGGTGCAAGTCGGGGCTTCGTCCAGGGGAAGAGAAGATCTCGACGTGGAGGAAAGCTGGAGGTCGTTGCACTGCCAGGGAAGAAACCAGCCGCGGAGTTTCCCGGTTAAGAGGTACGACCCTTTTATTCGCGGTAGTGGTGAAGCGTGGATATCTGGCCGCCGGGGTGCTCGGCACGGGCGATTCGACCACGAGACGATCCAAGAAGGCGAAAAAGGTGAACTGGTTGGTCCCACCAGTTCAATGGGAAGAAGACTCTCCTGGAAGAAGATCTCCTCTGTCCTCGGGGAAGTGGTGAGTTCGTACAGCAGGGCTCCACCGGTGGTGTTGTCGTTGTAGATGGTTCAGCTTCTCCCCTCTTTGGATTCTTTAGGTCCTGTAACGACTTCTGAAGTTCCAGTCCCCAAAGCCCTGCTTTTTTGCAGCAAAACCCCCATTCATCAGCGTAGCTGTCACTCAAACATGCTAAGTGGTGAGCCGGGCGGCTCACCACTGGGCCAATCACACAAGAGTGCGACTTGAGTTGCCAAGGCAACTCAGTCCAGGGTGCCTAATCCCCCTCCCACACATCCTGTTGACCCCAGACAGAGTGGCACCATTTGGAGGGCTTCTATGGAGAAGCCCGCCAAAAAGTGGAACAAAGGGCTCGACTTGGGGTAGAGTTTCAGAGGCGAACACAAATGCCATTTTAAAACCGAGTTCTGGCAAAAAGACCCAACAGGGGAATAAATATTAAATAAATAACCCGGCAGTATCTTTAACATTGCACCAAAAAGTGGTGCATTTAAAATGAATGGGAAAATTCCATAGGAAATATTCTGGTGGAATATTTTGCGTGGTATCCACTGCCACCAGCTAGAAACTCGACAAGGGGGGACTGGACAGTGCCCCCTTGGAAAACAGACCCAGGGGCAATCGAATTACCCCTACCAGTACTTCCACAATATGATGGTTTGTACTGGTCCTGTTCACAATTTGAGACTAGTAAAGCCAATGGTGACTTTACATGCCCTGGGAGACAGTAGTCAGTCCCAGGGTATGGAGTCTATGTTTGGGGGTCACTATGACACCCCTGAGTTACTGCACTGAGGGTGCTCATGTAACACACATACCAAATACACATGAAGCCCTATCGAGTAAAAGACCCCATAGCCCATAAAACACATTACATAGTCAAAGAACATTCTCAAATCATGCCTAAGAGTGGGAGAAAAAGAGTCTCACTCTTAGCAGGAGAAAAAAATAAACCCCAAAAATACAGCAAAGCTGCTGGGGGACTCACTAGGTTTGGAAAATTAGCCTTAACAGAGAATTCTCCCTAACATGTGCGCCCTCGTGATGTAGACTGGACTGTCTTGTTCCAATACACATCCTGCGTGCCAGAGGTGTGCTGTGAATGCCTGGGACCATCGTGGTCCATGATTGGTCCACGTATGGTACGCCTGTATGTGAGCAGATCTCCCATTGGGTCCTCTTCGTTTTGGCGCAAAGGAGATTTTGGATAGGAAATGGTTCCAAACACACATACCATGTCAATCTCTGGAGTTCTCACTGAACGAAGGATAGGATCCAAGTATCCTGAAACTACTAAGCTGAGGAACTGCTCGCTGGAAGGTTTGGCACGCTGAGCCCGCTGTCGTAGCGTGGGTCCCGTCTGCATGTGGTCATCCTAGAAGGTCTGCGAAGACGCTTCGACCCATTGGAATAGTGGGACCAACTATTCTCGGCACCTTCATCAGAACCTGGAAGTAAGCCTTCTCGGAAGTGTCCCTGTGCCAACCAGTGGGCTGACCAGCTTACGCAGGACCTTTGCTCTGTCACCGCCGCCGTTTCAAGGAGGCCCTTGAAACTTGGTACCCTGTAAGCTCTGTGTTCACGGTATTCTCACACCGAATCTCGTACACTTGGCGTTCCCAGGTCTGGAGTGAAGGGAGTTCGACCGAACCGCCGTATACGCGGTTACTGTGTCGCCCAGCCGTGGTGACGAACTTTGCAAGTGAATTGCAGCTGTGACCCTCTGTGCCCAGAACTGCAATGATCCATCCACCAGGAGCAGAGAAATCGCCACTGTCCCGTAGGGGAATCAACGCTGTATCTTCGTCGCTGAAAGCCGCAGAAACATGAGATTTCCGCATTTGAAACTGCAACCGAAGTGGACTCGACTGCTGAAGTTTGGTCCAGAGGGCGCCGGGGGTCCGTGAGTAATTGCAACCCTAACCGGTGGCCCATAGCGCATCCATCCATTTTTACGCATGAGAGGCCCCTGAAAGCCCCTCTCCTTTCCACTGCTAGTGGAAACTAGCTAACTATTCCCAACTCATGGAATCGACTCTGCCCTCAAGTGGAGGCCCTCCTCGAATAGTGGGAACCTATACTGCATCACCTCACCTCACCTACCTTCCTGAGGATCTACAGCCCCTACAAAATACCCTGTTTCGCACTACCGTGTGCGCCAGCATTGCAAGTACATTTGAGCAATAGGCTCCACTCATCTTAGGGATTGGACTGCCTTTCAGTTAGGACAGTGTTTGATGCAGAAGGGCCTAAGGACTATTTGCACTGCCTGCTTCCTTCCCTGTTTAGGTTGTGGACCCATTTGGTACATTCATCCTTTGGACCCCATTGGTCTTGTATATATGTGTATAGATAGGATTGTGTTGGTTTAATAAGTATTGCTGTGATTTTCTTATTGTGTGTTGAATTGCAAAGTCCTTGGAATAAATGTATTTGTATTTTTGATATATATATATATGGGATACATTACTCACCGTAATCGTATTTCTGATGCTTGTATCTGCTTAGATTCACATGCTGTGCATAGGCCGACATCTAGTGGAAGCTGCAGAGTATTACAGTTTGTTTTTCGAAACTCGAAAATGGGCGTCGACACAGGGCGTGCCAGTAATACTATCCCTAGTGTGACGTCCACTGTACCCAAGACCCCTCACGCGTCTAGGATCCTCAGATTGTATTTTTTCTGACATGAGGTAGCATGAGGAGTAGCGCGAGTACAGATAATCCAAGCAGATAGACAAAAAGGTAAGACTACAAGCAATCATGCGCCTTCTCTCGGAGGGGAGGAAGGGTGGGTCGCATGTGAATCTAAGCAGATAAAAGCATCAGAAATACGATTACGTGCTTTGCAAATGGTGTCAAGGGGTACATTTGCAATGAAAGCCAGAGTGGCCCCAATGCCTCTAGTAGAGTGGGCCCATGGCGTAAAAGGCAGAGTCTTTTCAGAGAGTGAGTAACACAGCTGGAAACAGTTAATAATCCACTTCGAGATGGCACCTTTAGAGACGCGATCCCCCTCTCTGCCTGTAGCTACGGAGACAAACAGTTGATCTGTTTTCGTTAGCGGTCTGATTTTATTTACATAGTAGAGGACCGCCCTACGCACATCTAGGGTGTGTAGTTTCACCTCAGCCGAGCTTTGCGGGTTCTGGAAGAAAGCCGGAAGCTCGATGGACTGGTTTACATGGAATTTTGATATAAATTTAGGCGAGAACCTAGGGTGTGTGCGTAAAACCAGTTTGTCTTTATGGATAGTAAAGAAGGGATCCTGCACTGACAGAGCCTGAATTTCACTGACCCTTCTTATAGAAATAATAGCTACTAAGAAGGCCGTTTTATAAGTCAGGTGTTTGAGACTGCTTTTATGCATGGGTTCGAAAGGGGGGCCCATGAGCTTGGCTAGCACCACATTAAGGTCCCACCCTGGGGGTGGGTTTGAAATAGGAGGGTGAAGTCTCTTTACTCCTTCCATGAAGGCTTTAACTACTGGTACTTTCCACCACGAAACCTTGCTATGGGAAGTGGTGTAAGCCGACAGGGCTGCCAGGTGTACTTTCAGTGAGTTAAAAACCAATCCTGCATCTAGCAGGTGGAACATGTACGTAACAATAGTGGAACGAGTGCAATCAACCGGGTTGATTTGTCTACTCTGGCACCAGATAACGAACCTCGTCCACTTGTCAAAGTAACAGTGCCTTGTGTTTGGTTTCCTAGATTCCTTTAGGATGTCCATACACCTATGTGGTAAATTGAGGTGTCCAAACTCTATGACCTCAGGAGCCATGCTGCCAGGTTCATTGAGTTGGGTTGCTGGTGCACTGTTTGACCTTGGTGCTGGGACAGTAGGTTGTACCAGGCTGGAAGTTTGATGGGCTCGCACACCGCCATCCTGCGTAGGTGTGGGAACCACGGTTGTCTTGCCCACATGGGAGCAACTAGGACGAGCGTCATCGACTCCCTGTTCATCTTGTTCACCACTTTCCTGATGGGAGGAGTTGGTGGAAAAGCGTACGCAAACTTCCCTGACCAGTTCATCCACAGGGCGTTCCCCTGGGAGTCTGGTTGGGGGAACCTGGATGCAAATCCTGGGCATTGTCTGTTTTCGCTTGTGGTGAATAAGTCTATAGTGGGGAAACCCCACTGAGAGAAGAGATCTTCTACGACCTCTCTGTGAAGAACCCATTCGTGTTCCTCTGGGAGGGAGTCTCTGCTCAGAGCATCCGCTAGGGAATTGAGCTCCTCTGGAACATGTTGTGATGACAGGAAGATGTTCCGTCTGAGTGCCCATATCCAGATTTTCTGGGCAAGCTTGGACAGATTTGGCAAGCGAGTCCCTCCTTGCTTGTTCAGGTAGAACATGGCTGTAGTGCTGTCCGTCCGGATTTGCACTGACAGGTTAAGTAGGTGGGGCTCGAACGCCTGAAGCGCTCTGAATACTGCCAGAAGCTCTAGCAGGTTGATGTGGTTCTTGGCCACTGAGTGAGACCAGAGACGCTGAGCTGTGTGGTGGAGATGGTGAGCTCCCCACCCTGTCAGACATGCATCTGTAGTGACTACTGCCTGTACTTGGGGATCGTAAAAGGGTTTCCCCTGTGCAAGATTTTCTCTTGTCCACCAGTGAAGGCTTTGTACCAGTGTTGGCAAAACGACCACTAGATCGTCCCACTGACCACTTGCCTGAGACCACTGTTTCGCCAACCATTCCTGCATGGGACGCATGTGCAGGCGCGCGTGGGGGACCAGGTAAATGCATGATGCCATCATGCCCAGTAAACGCATTGCTTTGCGTACCGTTATTTGTTGACCGGACTGATAATGCGGAATTTGCAGTAGTATATTCCGAATTCTTTCTTCTGAAGGAAAGGTCAACCCCTCCTGGGTATCCAGGATTGCTCCTAGGAATTGTTTTGAGGTGCTTGGCACCAGGCTTGACTTCTTCTCATTGATTGAGAAGCCTAACTCATGGAGGTGGTCGATAGTCCTTTGAATGTTTGTCCCGCAAATTCCTGGGGTTTCCCCCGTTATGAGCCAGTCGTCCAGATAAGGGTACACTGGGATTGCCTCCCTGCATAGGTGTGCAGCCGCCACCGCCAGTACCTTGGTGAATACCATTGGTGCTGAGGCTATCCCGAAGGGCAGTACCTTGAATTGGTAGTGCTGACTGTCCACCTTGAAGCGTAAGTACTTTCTGTGGGCTGGGAACATGGAAATATGAAAATACGCATCTTTCATATCCAAGGTTGCCATGTAATCCCCCCTTTTTAGGAGGGGGATTACCTCTTGTAGCGTGGTCATACGAAATTTTTGGGGCTTGACATACTTGTTGGCAGGCCGTAAGTCCAATACTGGGCGCATTGTCAAGTCTTTCTTTGGCACAAGGAAGTAAGTTGAATAAATACCCTTGTTTACCTGGTGTCCCGGGACGAGTTCTATCGCGTCCTTTTGTAGAAGAATAGCGATCTCCTCGAGGAGAATCTTCTGATGTTCTAAGGAGTGTAATCTTTGTCGTGGAGGATTGTTCCGGGGACGCTGCAGTAGCTCCATACAATATCCCGTGGATTCTGTTGACAGCACCCATCTGTCTGATGTGATCCCTTCCCAAGCCTGGGTGAAGTTTGAAATGCGTCCCCCTACTGGGGTTGCGTGAGAAGGGACCCTGAACTGAGCGTCACTGCTTTGGGTGGAGGCGTGCCGCCTCCCTTGCTGGGGCTTCCTCTGCCTTTACCACGACCTCTCCTATCACCTCTGCCGTAACCCTGGGTAGACTGTTGGTTGTTGTTCCACTGTGTACCCTGCCCCTGGGAATAGTTAGATCCTCTCTGGGAATTTTGGCCGCGTGGGCGACAAAAATTACTATTCCCTCTCTGGTTAGGGGGTTTATTGGTTAACTGACCAAGGGATTTGAGTGTCTTGTATTCGTCCTTGGCATTTTTCAGTGCGTCTTCGACCGCCTTACCAAACAACAGATCGGCTTCCACCAGTTTGTCTAACAATGATGCCTGAGTTTCTGCCTTAAAACCAGACTGCCGTAACCACGCTTGTCTCTTGATAACAGTACCTTCTGCTATCAATCTGCCTGCGTTGTCCGCGGCGTGGAAGGTTGCTTTCAAAATGCAACCAGACACGGCTCTAGCCTCTGCGGAAATCCGAGCTAGTTGGCCCTTTAATGGTTCAGGAGCAGAGGCTATGAGAGCCGCGACTTCTTCCCACCGATGGCAGTTGTAGCTGGCCAACAGGGTGGTGGAGTTAGCAATCCTTGCTTGATAGGCGGACGTTGAGGCTACCTTCCTGCCGAAACCGTATAGTCTTTTGCTCTCCTTGTTGGGAGGAGCTTCTGACGAAGACAAGGGTGTCCCAGCCCTCTTACAAGTGTTGGTGACAACTAGGGAGTCTGGCTTCAGATGTCCTCTTATATAGAGAGGGTCAGACTGAGCTGCCCTGAAAAGTTTTTCAACCCTGGGATTGACTGCTCTGGTGAGGTTTGGGTTCACCAGGGACGGATCTATTCTCCGCTGAATGGATTTAAGGATAGGGATGGTCTGGGCAACAGGCCTCCTTTCTCCCACTAACTCTTCTGCGAAGTCCATTTCCTCCTGTACACCGTGGGTGTCAATGTGGAAATGTTCCGCTGCGCGAGCGAGAACCTCATTTAGGAGGGGTTGGTTATCGACCGGGGAGTCGGTAACCGGGGCTTCGTTCTCTACCGGGGAATCTACCCTGTATGTTTCTGGGTCATCCTCTTCTTCCTCCTGGTCCTCATCATCCCCATACTAGGCCGTCCCGGTTTGCTCTTCTATCAACCCAAAATCTTGGTCTTCACAAAAGGAAGCCTCTCCTTGATACCGTGAGTATGGTCTTGCGTAAGGTAGTACCTCGAAGGGTTCGGACCTCATTGGAGTTTCAAACCGGGCCTTCTTACTCGGGGGGGGGGGGGGGGGATAGGATCAGTAGAGCCTGAGGGTGTGGCCCCTTGTGGATCATACGAGAGGAAATGTTCTGGATTTTTATCATAAAAATCAGCCAAAGAAGACATTCTTGACATGACCCTATCTATGTCTTCACTTGACCATTTTTTGGAACTGGGAATGACTCACTCAGCAAGTCTAGGGGATTTATCTTGAGTAGCTTTGCTGGTTGTGGACCTATCAGCAGACCTGGGCTTGTCTGTCTGTTTAGGGGGGGTGGAGTGTTTCACAGGTGTGGAAGAATGTACAGGTAGTTTCTTCTGCTGTTTTCCCCTCTCCTCGTGCGTAGAAAAATGTTTTCCCTGTTCTTTAGTGGCTCCGGAGTTTTTCGACGCCTGGCGTCGAGGATCGGGAGAGGTGTCCCTGTCCTTCGAGCATGGGGCCTCGCTGGCTTTAATTGCGGACTCCGACTCCTGGAGCGCGGCCTGGGGGTGGAAGACGTCTTCGTCTTCCGACGATTGAACTTCTGTTAGCCTAGGGAGCGAGGCACTCTTGGCAAGAGTGGATGATTGCCTGGAGTCATGCGGCGATCTTGATCGAGAGCGCCCAGAGGACACCGAATCCGACCGTTCTGTCTGTGCCTCTTTCCAAGAACTCGACGTCGTCGAGTCTCGGTTGGACTTAGTGTGTTTAGTGTGTGTAGTATGTGAAGCGCTCGTGTCGCCGGGGGTCTTCCCCATAGCCGCCCTGCCGGACGACCTTCCGAGGTCGGGGACCTGCGCTCGGCTGTCTTTCGACGCCGTAATGCCCTCGCCGTCCGAAAGTACGGCGTCGCTGCCATCGCTGAAGGCGCCCTCCGCTGCCATGGCCGCCTGCCTGGCGTGGTGGGCCCAACGCTTCGTCGAACGGTCCTTAAGTGTCTTAGGTTTAAACCTACTACACGCTCTGCAGTTCGCTTCGGGGTGGTCCCTCGGCAAGCAGAGATTGCACATGGCGTGCCTGTCGACCCAAGGGTATTTGCGATTGCACTTGGGGCAGAATTGAAAAGGGATACCCTCCATACGCACCTTGAGGCAGCGGGCTGTTAAGTGTAGGAAATGTATAAGGTGTACCTATATACCAAGAGTGTAGAGTATGTACCACCCTCCACTCTCCCTACTTGCAGGGCCGAGGCCAGCGGCCTACCAGGCCCGGGCCGAGGCCAGCGGCCTTCCGAGGCCAAAATCCGTCGTGCAGCAGCCAACGGTCGATTTCTTCTCCAGCCGGCGTCGAGTGTCGAAGTTCGACGTTGGGGTGGGAAAGGATGTCAATAGATTATTATTTTATTATTTTAAATTCTAGCAAAAGTATGGCTAAGGCCAGGGGACTCCGAAAAATGCTTCCGACTAGTATGGCGGAAAAAAACAATCTGAGGATCCTAGACGCGTGAGGGATCTTGGGTACAGTGGACGTCACACTAGGGATAGTATTACTGGCACGCCCTGTGTCGACGCCCATTTTCGAGTTTCGAAAAAGAAACTGTAATACTCCGCAGCTTCCACTAGATGTCGGCCTATGCACAGCATGTGATCTAAGCAGATTCCACAAGCCTCAGAAATATATATACATACATATACACACACCTGACTGGGAGTGATTTGTAAGTGTCCTTTACTTGTGCTCATTAAGATCTTTCAGTCACCCTCACCCCTCCTGAGACCTAGTTTTGACCGCCGCCAAGCTACCTTGATTAGTCTAGCTTGTCCAGAAGGTTACCCTGTTACAAGAAACTAGGCTGGCCTTCTGAGCCTCTGCCCACCAGGTCAGAGTTCAGAAATCTGTCTTAACAAATTGGTGTACAGCAGTGGGATAAGACTGAAGCTATCCAGTGTTGCACAAAAGTGAAGGCATTTCAGATTATCCATACCCAGGACACATAGTGACTGCTGTAGTGATAACTGTAAAAGGCCATAGACCTATCTAATATAATGGAAACAAGTACCTTTATGACCTTAAATGCTTCTAGATCAGAAACATTGGGAAAGATCAGTATTGAGAGATGTTTACCTGCTCAAGGTACAAAATTGTAAATGATTCAGAAAATCCTGGAATGGCAAAACTTGCAACTCAGTGCCATAGCCTCAGATGAGAGTGCAGAAGGAGGTGGGGTTGCTCCATTTGACAGTTATGTTGCTGCCCTCATCCATGGTGCCCATGAGGATAGGGACGATGTAATGTCCAATGTTTACTCTGCCAGCTCTGATACTGAGGCCATGCTGGAATTCAAGATGCAAGAGATGCAGTTTAAGCAGAAGGAGCTTCAGTTCCACATGTCTAAGCTGAAGATAGAGCAGGCAGAAAGACAGGGATCACCAGTTGGAAATGGCCAAGCTTAAAGTTTCAAAAGGATCCCAGGGATCTGGACATGGGTCTGGGTCCTCCTCTCATCAAAGATTTCCTAAAGATCTGCTCAGTGTGTATGAGAAGAATGACATTATAAACTGGTTGAATGCATTTGAGTATGCATGTGAAGTTCAAGACGTTGTAAATGCTGGTAAGATTGCATGGTTGCTCAGCAGACTACCCCATTCTGGCTGCAGCGCTATTATGGAAATGTCAAAAGCTAAGAGAGTAGATTTTGCAATGTCGAAACAAACTCTCATCTTAAAGTTTGGGAAGACTCCTGCCCAATACTTGAAGAGGTTTAGAGAGTAGAAAAAGAAAGAAGTAGTACTTTGGTGTCATATGTGACTGATTCTTTGAAGAACTTGACTGGCTGGGTTGAAGGCTAGAAGGTCTCCACCTTTGAGGGTATGATATGTCTTGTCATGCTTGAACATATTTTTAAATCCTGCTCCACTGAGCTTAAGTAGCATTTGGCCGATTCAAAGGAGTTAGATCCCAAGAATCTGGCCATTGCAGCAGATTTGTGGTTGTCACATAGGGTGTCCCATAAGAACCAGACTCATCCTGGTAAGCAGGAGTAGGGGAAACAGTCCAAAGATAAGGAGGGAGGGGGATGTGATAAAACTTCCTCCCAAAAGAGCCAAAAAAGAAATGTAAGGGTAAGTCACAAGAGAACACACAGGGTAGTGGAGGTTATCGTCCAAAACAGAACTCTGGTTATAGTACGCTTCCCTGTGCCCCAAGAGCCAGTGGATCTTTTGTGGCTTGTAGAGCAAGTGACCATGTGAAGGGGGAACCCAGATGTAAGGTCAAAACCTTGGGGGTCCACTCTGCTAATCTGGCCTTCTCCACCTATGAGGAAGAAGAGATTACAGGGGCATCCTTGTCCTCAGACTCCTTCCCCAGTGGGATAGAATCTGAGCCAGTTTTAGTGTCCCTGTGTTACCTGGGAGCCTAAAGTCTCAGAGACTTATGGTATGATTGCTGATAATACCAAGCACTACTTTAAGGACAGTGTGCTGATTAATGGAGTAGATACTCCTGGCCTTAGGGATAGTGGGTGCAGCAGAACTGTAATGGATTCTACCTTGGTAAACCCAGAGGAAGTTGCCAGAGCTCCTCTGTTACCCACTAAGTTGGCTGATGGCCCACCTCTCAAGTTCCCAGTTATGCCTGGAAATCTTACACTAAATGGTACAGTGGTCAGGATTCCAGTGAGCATTCAGAGAGATGTCCCAGGAAAGGTCTTGCTGGGGAATGATCTCAGAGCTTTAGGGCTTGTGGAAGACACAGCAAAGAGATCCTGCACAAGGACACAACAAGGGATACACTGGCCAAGACCATTGCACAGCCCAAGCCAACGGGGAAACCCAAGGCTAAAGGAGTGTTAGGCAGAATCCTGTGCAGTGTCCTTAGGGACCAGTACACACAATTAAGACTACAAGTGGTAATACAAGTTCACCTTTGGTACAAGCCTGTACTACACTGTTAAGGTGGTAGCAGTAACGGAGCAGCCAGACTTATCTTAAGAGCAAATGAGCAGTAGTAGGAATTACACAAAAGGACCACAATTACTGTGACTCAAGCAAACAATGGCTCAAGGTTTTTGGTTGAAAAGTAAAAGTACATTTATTTCTAAACCATCTGTTGGTAAAACACTTCACTTCTATTAAATTAAAACAACACAAAAAATGTACTACCCACAACCAATTCTCTTGGTACTGAACAACTCAAGGTAAGTACCCTATGTTTTTACGGACCGGTGTTGTGAAACAAAAGACGTTACCGGGTATACAGATGTAATCACTTTTTGACAGCAATGACAGTTGGGTCTTACAAAAGATGCGCGTATCCGCTCAAAGAAATGTTACCGGGGCAAAAACACACTTAGCACCCGAGTTATCCAAAGAGAGTAGGGGGAAAAATCATTGCCAATACTTTTGTCAAGGCAGACAGAATCAGAGAACACTTACTGACAGGAAAAGAAAAGTCAATAGGCCGGAGCCAGTGTCAAGTGGAACTGGGTTCCTGTTGTCGAGGATCACACAATCAGACAGTTCAAGATTCAACGTTGCCAGGAGCACTTGGATATTGTCAATAGAGGAAGCAAGAGTTATAAGAAGGAGGGAAGACAAGGGCAAGCCTTGAATGAGGAGAAAAGGGATTCACCCTAGTTCCTCGAAGCGGGACACAGTACCTTATTCAATGAAGAAGCTGGTGCCCCGACAGTTGTTCCTGGTAGTTTCCTACAGACCCACGGTTCCTGGAGCTTCAGTCGTGGAGACAAGAAGAAGGACGTCTGGAGGGGCCTGCACTACTCAGGGATGAAGCCAGTAGCAGCGACAGTGAATAAAAGGTGTGCTCCTTTAAAACCGGAGAGGCTCTTCAGATGGCTATCCGGACCACTACAGCAGGGTGCAGCGATTTCGACCACAAAGAGGATCCTCTGGCTGTGGAAGATGAGCTGGTTGACCCCACCAAGCTCAAAGGAAGAAGACTTTGGACTGGATCTTCTCTGGTCGTTGAAGGGTAGATAGCTGAGGACTGCAGCAGGGCTTCACCGGGATGGCGTAGTTGCAGCAGTCGTCTTCTTCTCCACTTATCTTCTGTACCTTGCAGTTCCAGTGGCGACTGACTTCCAGGCCAAGAGTTCTGCCTTTTATGCGAAAATCCCCCATTCACACAGCCTGGCTTTAAATCACGCAGCAGGGGGGGTTGTCCGGCCCAGACAACCGCCTCAGCCAATCATGGCAAAGTGCGACTTGGGTTTCCTAGGATACCCTGTGCAGGGGGTGACTACACCCCTCCCTCACATTCAGCATACCTAGACACCCAGGCGCCCAGAGGAGGGCTTCTTGGCAGAAGCCTGCCAAAAGACGGTGAACAAAGCAGGCAATACTGGTTTGCCACGCAAAGTAAAACACAAGAAGGACTTTAACAAAAAGAAATGGTGAATAAACCCGACCAGAGCCAAAAGAAAGAGTATTTGGTCAAGCGGGTTTATGTTGAGGTTAATATAATAGCCTAAAACAATAGCACGTTTATATAGTATAATCGTGGTAGAAAAGTTAGGGTAGATACCACTGCCACCAGCCAAGTCTAAATATTAAAAGAGCAAAACAAAGCTCAGAGAGGCACAGACAAAAAGGGATAGGCATTAACTCTTTACAGTACTCCATGTAAGATGGGGTGTACTGGGTCTGTAGTTTAAAGTGACTATGTAAAGTTAATGGCAACTTTACCGGTTTCTGGCTGACAGTAGTCGGTGGGAAGTCTAAAAGACAACCCTGTGTCACTGCACTGAAGGTGCTGTGTAACACACAAAAGTGTGGGTCTACTGAAGTGGTGTACTCCAGAGCCAACAATCACAAGAACAGATGAAGTACACATGGCAAAACACATGTAAGAGTGGGAAAAAGGCTCACACTCTTACCAAGTGGAAAAAGTAAACTCCAGAAATCCAGCAACGCTGCTGGGGGATTCACTAGGTGAGGGAATTTAGCCATAGAATGAGAATTCTCCCTAACAAGGAGTCAGGAAAGACAAAAGAGGGAAGGAAAATATTCCCCCTAACTCACCTACCACTGAGGTGGAGGTAGCTGGTCCAACACCTGGATCTGACGAGGTAGAGGTGTTACCTGAAGTTTTTGATCCCAATGACCATCCTGAACTACAAGACTTGTTAGCAGAAGGTGGTCCTGACAGGATTGAATTCAGTAGGGGCCAATGTGTGTGCCCATCTCTGGAAGGCCTAAGGAGAGCGGCCTGCTCCCAGCTTGGAGGTGAACCTCTTGGGAAGCATAGGATTTATTGGGAAGGTGGGCTCCTCTACAGTGAGTCTACAGAAGGAGACCATAGGAGGTCGGTGGTTCCCCTTGCTGTAAGACCCTTCCTCTTGCAGTTGGCGCATGAAGTGCCCTTTGCTGGTCACCTTGGTATCAAGAGAACCAAGCAAACGTTATTCATGCACTTCTACTGGGCCAGGATGGGGGCAAGTAGAAAGTCATTGCAGAAGTTGTGCCACCTGCCAGATATCTGGAAAAAGTGGCACAACGATCCAAGCTCCATTGGTACCACTCCCAGTTGTGGGGGTACCATTTCAGAGGGTAGGCATCGACATTGTTGGTCCCCTTTACCCCCAAACATCCTCAGGCTATAGTTTTATCCTCGTGCTGGTCGGCCATGTCACCAGGTATCCTGAGGCCATCCCATTGAAGACTGACTGGCAAGTCAGTTGCAAAAGCTTTACTTGGCATATTTACTAGGGTTGGCTTCTTCCCTAAAGAAGAAGTGTCTGATAGGGGCAGCAACTTTATGTCAAAGTATATGCAGGCCATGTGGAAGGAATGTGGTGTCACTTATAATTTTTCATCCGCATATCACCCAAAAACCAATGGTCTAGTTCAAACGTTTAACAGGACCTTATAAAGCATGATTCGGTTCTAGAAGAACCCCAAAGAACAAAATGGGATCGTCTACTACCATGCTTACTGTTTGCCTACAGAAAGGTACATCAGGAGGGTGTTGGCTTCTCCCCGTTCGAGCTTCTGTTTGGTCACCCTGTGAGGGGACCCTTAGCCATAGTCAAGGAGGGATGGGAGATGCCTACTCCCCCATCACTACCAACGTAGTTGACTATGTTCTAGGGCTAAGAAAAAGGTTGGTACTCAAGATGGGTCTCGCTAGTGAGAAACTGAAGACAGGGCAAGCACTGGTGAAACATTGGTATGACCAGAAGGCTGCCCTCTTCAATTTCACACCGGGTCAGCAAGTCCTGATCATGAATCCCATAAGGCCTAGAGCTTTACAGGACAAATGGCCAGGCCCTTACACAGTGGTGGAGACGCTAGGCTAGGAGTCCACTATTTAGTGGACCTTGCAAGGGCTGGTCAGGCTCCAAAAGTGTTCTATGTAAATGTAAATAGACTGAAGGCTTTCGTCCCAAGAGTTGAAATCGTTGCACTGCTGCTGGCTTCAGATTGGAGGAGGAGTCAGAACCTCTCCCTGGCCTGTTCCAGGGCAGTCCTTCAGATAGCTCCATTGAGGGTGTCCAAGTGGCCGCTCACTTGACTGCTGATCAACAAGCAGAGGTAAAAAGTTTGCTGAGGCAATTTTCCCCCTTGTTCTCTCAGTCTCCTGGTTTGAAACCTTGGTGCAAACATAAAATTGACACAGTAGACATTGTACCTACCAAAAGTAGGGGATACAGGATGTCAAAGAAAGTAAGGTCTTACATTAAGACAGAGGTCAACTAGATTTTGGATCTTTGGGTGATTGAACCCTCCAGTAGTCCTTGGTCCAGCCCTGTGGTTTTGGTTTCAAAGGCAGGCACCTCTGAGTTGAATTACTGTGTGGGTACAGGGCTCTGCTGTCACCAAGACAGATGCGCACCCCTTGCCTAGAACAGATGAGCTGGTGGATACTTTGGGTGCCTCCATATACCTCAGCACATTTGACCTCACTGCAGGCTATTGGCAAATAGCCCTTGCAGAACATGCCAAGGAGAAGACCGCTTTCTCAACACCACAAGGTCTTTACCAGTTCAGGGTAATGCCTTCTGGGTTGAAGAATGCCCCTGCTACTTTCCAGAGGCTTGTGAATCATGTCCTTAATGGGTTGGATGAATACTGTCTTGCATATCTGGATGATATAGCAGTTTTCAGTGCCACTTGGGAGGATCATGTGAAACCCCTTAAGATTGTGTTGCAGGCTCTTCAAAAGGCCCACTTGACCATAAAGGCCAGTAAGTGCCAGATTGGACAAGGCTCAGGGGTCTACCTTGGACATGAAGTAGGTGGAGGGAGGATACAGCCTCTACCCATTAAAGTACAAGCAGTACAGGACTGGCCTACCGCCACTACTGAAACCCAAGTAAGAGCTTTTTTAGGACTCACTGGGTATTATAGAAACTTCATGGCCGACTATGGCACCATAGCTGCCCCTCCGACTGCTCTCACAACTCCCAAGCAACCCAAGAAGGTAACTTGGTCTGAAGAGTGTGGGAAGGCCTCCAATGGCTTAAAAGACTCCTTGTGCCAGGCCCTGTTCTCAGGGCCCCTGGAAGGTCTGGCATGCTGAGCCAGCTGTCGTCCCGTGGGACCCCTCTGCATCTGGTCGTCCTAGAAGGTCTGCGAGACGCTTCGACCCATTGGAATAGTGGGACCAACTATTCTCGGCACGTCCATCAGAACCAAAAAGTAAGCCTTCTCGGAAGTGTCCCTAATCCAACCAGTGGGCTGACCAGCTTACGCAGGACCTTTTCTCTGCCACGCCACCATTTCGAGGAGGCCCTTGAAACTTGGTACCCTGTAAGTTCTTTGCTCACGGCACTCTCACACTGAATTTCGTACACTTGGCATTCCCAGGTCTGGAGTGAAGGGAGTGCGCCCGAACCAGCGTACACGTGGTTACCGTGTCGCCCAGCCGTGGTGAAGTACTTCGCAAGTTCATTGCAGCTGTGGTCCTCTGTGCCCTGAAGCCTGCTACAGCGGAACTATCCTGATCCATCCACCAGGAGTGGAGAAATTGCCACTGTCCCGTAGGGGAATCAACCCTGTATCTTCGACACTGAAAGCCGCAGAACCGCGAGATTGCTGCATTTGAACCTGCAACCGAAGTGGACTCGACTGCCGGAGTTTGCTCCCGAGTGCGCTGGAGGTCGATGAGTAATTGCAACCCTAACTGGTGGCTCCTAGCGCATCCATCCATTTTTATGCATAAGAGGCCCCTGACAGCCCCTCGCCTTTCCACTGCTTGTGCGAACTAGCGAACTATTCCCAACTCACGGAATCGACTCTGCCCTCAAGTGGAGGCCCTACTCGAATAGTAAGAACCTATTCTGCATCACCTCACCTACCTTCCTGAGCTGCTACAGCCCCTACAAAAGACCATGTTTAGCCCATTTGAACTACTGCATGCACCAGCATTGCAAGTACATTTGAGCAATAGGCTCCACTCATCTTAGGGATTGCACTGCCTTTCAGTCAGGACTGTGTTTGGTGCAGAAGAGCCTAAGGACTATTTGCACTGCCTGCTTCCTTCCCTGTTTAGGTTGTGGACCCATATGGTACACTCATCCTTTGGACCCCATTGGTCTTGTATATATGTGTATAGATAGAATTGTGTTGGTTTAATAAGTATTGCCGTGATGTTCTTACTTTGTGTTGAATTGCAAAGGCCTTGGAATAAATGTATTTGTATTTTTGATATGTATTCACCTGACTGGGAGTGATTTCCAAGTGTCCTTTACTCTGTGTGCTCATTGGGGTCTTTCAGTCACCCTCATCCCTCCTGAGACCTAAATCATGTGATTTAACATTGATTAGAATGTGTGGTCCCCCCCCCCCCCCTCGTGCCTTTGCGTTGTGCTCTTATAGGTGATAGTAGACCCACATTAAAGTATAGGGGTGAGGAGTATCCTCAAAGACATTACTTTATGTATACATACACTCTGTATTTTAATAGTCTATATTATGTGCTTAAGTACTTATTAGAAGAAATTGAGATCTTTATGTGTAATAGAACATATGTTTTTTTTCAGTATATCGGTGTGGTGCATGTTTCTATGGATAAGTATGTGGACTAGTTATACCTATGTGTCAGCCAGCCTCCTGAGAGTTATACCTTGTCATTCTATCATGCTATTTAACTTTAGGAGAGGTTTGTCTTCCTGTTTGGCTGGGTGTTTGTACTCCACCTTAAAGGTAGAAGTTGTACATCTCTCACCAGAATTATTCAAAAACTGCTTTAACACTGGGTGTGTGGAAGTTTATTAAAAAATGACATTAGAACATGCATTAGGTTTATAGAAGGAACAAGTTACTTACCTGTAACTATTGTTCTCCAGCATGGGTCTGGCATGCAATCACTTGCTCATGAATATTCCCCGTCGTCAGGCTGGGAATCCCCGGTAAAAGGAAAAAAAGTTTCACTTTCACTTACAAACTGTATTTCTCTTTTAAACCAATCACTGTGCTTTGGTCCATACTGCCCCATCCAATGACAGCCCTCTCCCTAAGCCCCTCCTCTGGCAGCCATCTTTAGATTTGGTAAGCAGGTAAAATGGAAGTATGACCAAGAAGAGCCCCAGAGGGATCGGAGGGAGAGTTTGCATGTGAATCCATGCCAGACCCATGCTGGAATAACAATAGTTACAGGTAAGTAACTTGAACAAGTAACTTGTTCCTTCTCCAGCATGGGGTCTGGCATGAATTCACGTTCTCATGAATAACTAATACATAGCAGTACATCATTACACAACCACAGGAGGTGGCAAGGATCAACAGAAGCAATTAACTCTTACCTCCGGAACAGACTCAACTCAAGCTAACAGTTTGCATAGCACTGCTTAACCGACTCCGAAATCCTCCCTGGAATCCCTGTCGACGCAGTAGAACCTTGTGAATGTGTACGTGGAGCTCCACGTCGCAGCCCTGCACTTGTCCAGCAGGGGCACACGGGACTGTAACGCCGTCGTTGCAGCGATCGCTCTGGTGGAGTGGGCTCTCGGACGGCCGGGCAGCAGTCGGTTCGCTGACCGATAAGAATGCATGTTGCAGCCAGAGAGCCACCTTGAAATGGAAGCCTTGGACAAGGCCCTCCCATGGTTCACAGGACCAAAGTTCACGAACAGCTGTGAAGTCTTCCAAAAACCTTTTGTGTGCGTCACCTAGAACTTCAAGGCACGAGCAACGTCCAGTGAGTGCAAAGCCCTGTCAGCAGGTGACTAAGGTTTCGGGAAAAAAACAGGTAACACCAAAGGCTCCCTGAGGTGGAATTTCGACTGAACCCTCGGCATGAAAGAGGGGTGCATCCACAGCACTTCCCTCGATTCGTGGAAAGTCAGGTATGGTTGCTTGCAGGATAGGGCCTGGATCTCACCCACCATCCTGGCAGAGGTGATGGCCAAAAGTTAAGCCGTTTTCCACGAGAGGAACTTGAGAGGGGCTTGATGCATCGGCTCGAAGGGGGCCCCCCCATGAGCCTCGTCAGAACCACGTTGAGTTCCCACGCCAGGGCAGGAGCCTTCACCGGCAGGAAAGATCATAAAAATGTATTTGAGGAACTCCTTGACCAGTCGGTGAGACCACAGCGAAGATCTTACCGGGGACCTGGTATAGCGGGAGATAAAGAGAGCAAGTATGAAAGAATTTGCGAATCTGTGACACTCAGAGGGGTAATTTTCTGCAACCGGTACCACGTAGCGAAACGCTTCCATTTAAGACCATAGCACTTCAAAGTTGACAAGGCCCTAGACTTGGCGAAGATCGCTCTGCAGTCCACAGGCAACTCGTATCCGCCAAGCTCTAGGGCTGCAGGTTCAGCGACCCTGGATCCTAATAATAATAATACATTTTTTTATTGAAACTTCAGCTTGGCGAACCTGATAGTAAACTCACAAGACACCAAACTTTTGTTACAGCAGATCATCATCATTCTCATGTTATCCACATAGCATTAGCAGTTTATAAGGTGTCTTCTTTCCCACAGAAGACACTGTGTGACATCATCATCAATTTTGACATTGTTTCACAGGTTCCTTTTTAAATCATTTCTCATTTAAATGTAGAGAGTCTAAAAAGTTCACAATAGTGTTAGGGAGAATTCTCTGTAAAGGCCAATTTCCCAAACCTAGTGAGTCCCCCAGCAGCTTTGCTGGATTTTTGGGGTTTATTTTTTTCTAAGAGTGAGACTCTTTTTCCTCCCACTCTTAGACATGATTTGAGGTGTTCCTTTGACTTTGTGTGTGTTCTATGGGCTATGGGGTCCTTTACCCCACAGGGTTTCATGTGTTTTTGATATGTGGGTTACACAGCACCCTCCGTGCAGTAACCCAGGGATGTCGTAGCGACCCCCCAACATAGACTCCATACCCTGGGACTGACTACTGTCTCCCAGGGCATGTAAAGACACCATTGGCTTTACTAGTCTTAAATTGTGAACAGAACGAGTACAAACCATCATATTGTGGACGTACTGGTCGGGGCAATTCGATTGCCCCGGGGTCTGTTGTTCGAGGGGGCCCTGTCCAGTCCCCCCCGACCGAGTTTTGGCTGGTGGCAGTGGATGCTACTTTTTATATTCGACCACAAATATATTCCTATGGGATTTTCCCATTGTTCGAGGCTACCACATTTTAATATAGCCTCAAACATACCGCCGGTTTATTAAATTAATATAAATTCACCGGTTGGTATTTTTTGCCGAAACTTGGTTCCAAAATGGAGTTTGTGTTCGCTTCTGTGACTCCAACCCAAGTCGAGCCCTTTGTTCCACTTTTTGGCGGTCTTCTCCACAGAAGCCTCCCAAAAGTGGTGCCACTCTGTCTGGGTACCACAGGTGGTGTGGGAGGGGGTTTAGGCACCCTGGACTGAGTTGCCTCGGCAACTCAAGTCGCACTCTTGTGTGATTGGCCCAAGTGATGAGTGACCCGGCTCACCACTTAGCATGTTTGAGTGACAGCTAGGAATGGGGGTTTTCTGCATAAAAGCAGGGCTTTGGGGACTGGGACTTCAGACTTCAGACGTCGCCACAGGACCTAAAGAATCCAAGGAGGGAGAAGCCGAGCCGACCTGCAACGACGACACCACCAGTGGAGCCCTGCTGAGCCGTCTCACCACTTTTCCCGACGACAGAGGAGATCTCCAGCCCGGAGAGTCTTCTTCCTTTGACTGGTGGGGATAACCAGTTTGCCCGTCTTTTCGCCTTCCTGGACCATCCCGTGGCCGCCTTGCCCGTGCCAAGCACCCCGGCAACCGGAATACCACGGTTTACTACTACCGCAAAGAAAAGGGTGGTACCTTGTAACCGGGAAACTCCGCGGCTGGTTTCTTCCCTGGCAATGCAACGACCTTCAGCTTTCCTCCACGTCGCGACCGCCTCTTCCTCTGGACGAAACACCGACTTGCACCCGCTGCCAGGAACAACTGCCCCCGCTGGAGCGTTCTTCCCATTTTCAGCTACTGTGTCCCGCCTGGCTTCCCTTGCAACAGATCGTTCGGGTTGACAGTAAATCCTCGACTTTCTAACCTGGGCTAGCCTGGGGCCTGTTAACTAACTTTTCCTGACTTGATCTCAATCGTTTGTGAACTATCTACAAAGACTCTTTGGGCATAACCCCATGTGTGATCCTGGACACATTTTGCTTGCTCTCTCTAAGAGTGGGCCTGGCATTTGAACTTCCTTGCTCTCCAGTAGACTTTGCCTACCCTGCCTCACTGTGGTTCTTTGAAAAGTATTGAAATTGTGTGCTTTCATAACTTTGCCTTTTCCCTCCCCTTTTCTATAACTTATTAGAGTGCCATCTTATGTTAAGCGCTCACCTCTGTCTGAAAATAAGTGGCGTTTCTCACTAAGACTTGTCTAATAAGTAATTAGGGTTGTATATATGTAATAGTGACATATATAATAGTGACTGTGTGTTGAATTTACTTACCTCTTTGTGTGCTAGTGTAATTTACAAGTGTGTCTTTAAATAAATAATTATGACAATGCATTACTTACCGTAAAAGCATTTCTGATGGTTGTATCTGCTTAGATTCACATGCTGTGCATAGGTCCGACATCCAGTGGTCACTGCGGAGTATTGCATTTTGTTTTTCGTAGTCGAAAAGGGGACGTCGACAAGGCGTGTCTGTAACACTATCCCTATAGTGACGTGCGTTGTACCCACAATCCCTCACGGTCCCTCTGTTTGTATTTTTTCTGCCCTGAGGGAGCCTTCTATACATGAGTGAGTACAGAAAAGAGAGAGAGAAATATAGAAAGGGATGTCTAAGTTCCTTCCATCCAAGCGTGGAGGAAGGGTGGGCGCATGTGAATCTAAGCAGATACAACCATCAGAAATGCTTTTACGGTAAGTAATGCATTGTCGTCTGATGTTTGTTAATCTGCTTAGAATCACATGCTGTGCATAGACTAGCGAGCAGTACCCGGAGTTGGCGGTGGGTTATGAGAAGGAACAGTAGAGAAAAGATGTCTTAATACTGCCTGTCCCACCTGAGAGTCAGATCTAGAGTGTGCATCTAGACAGTAGTGTTTTGTAAAGGTGTGCACAGAACTCCAGGTAGCCGCTTTGCAGATGGACTCAAGGGGAACATTTGCAATGAACGCTATGGAAGCCCCAGTACCTCGAGTGGAATGTGCTCTTGGCTTGAAGGGTAGTTCTCTCTTAGCAAGAGTGTAACAGAGAGTGAAGCATTGAACAATCCATCTAGATATAGTGGACTTTGAAACTGCATCTCCTCCTCTTCCTGCTGACACCGAGACAAAGAACTGATTAGTCTTTCTCAGTGGTCTGGTTCTTTCCATGTAGAACATGGCAGCTCTGCGTACATCTAGTGTATGCAGACTTTTTTCTCCCAAGCTGGAAGGGTTTTGAAAGAACGTTGGTAGTTCGATAGACTGGTTTACATGGAATTTCGAGATGAATTTTGGTGCAAACCTTGGATGTGTGCGTAGAACCACCTTATCCTTGTGAACTGTTACGAAGGGGTCTAGAACAGAAAGAGCCTGTAGTTCACTTACTCTCCTAATGGAGGTGATAGCTATTAGGAAAGCAGTCTTAAGAGTGAGGTCTTTAAGAGTTGCCTTGTGCATGGGTTCAAAAGGAGGGCCCATGAGTCTAGAAAGTACCACATTTAAGTCCCATCCGGGAGCTGGGTTAGCTATCGGAGGGTGTATTCTCTTTACCCCCTCCATGAAGGCCTTGATAACTGGTATCTTCCACCACAACACTTTAAGTTGGGAAGTGGTGTATGCAGAAAGTGCCGCTAGGGGGACTTTAATGGAATTGAACACCAGACCTGAATCCAGTAAATGGGTCAAGTACAGAACAATGTTAGTGGGAGAGCAGTCAACCGGGTTGATGCTCTTACCTCTACACCAGATGACAAATCTTTTCCACTTGCTAGAATAGCAGTGGCGAGTATTAGGTTTTCTGGCTTCCCTGAGGATGTCCATACATCTCTGCGGGAGTTGTAGATGTCCAAATTCTATGATCTCAGGAGCCAGGCCGCTAAGTTCATGGTCTGAGGGCATGGATGCAGTGTCCTGCCCTTGTCCCGTGACAGCATGTTGTACGGGCAGGGAGGTTTCACTGGGGGAGATAGGGACTGTAGTGATACACAAAATTGCAACCTTGCCAATCAGGGCTTTAGATGACAGCATTAGCCGCTGAAAGCCAATAGTGTATTCAAAGTATGTGCCAAAAATGCTGACAGTAGTCTGTTGTAGCACTTCCATTATGCAGTAGTGAGCTACAAGGAATATGCAGGCCTAGTATGAGTGATAGGTCACATTATGCATTGTTGATAGACAGGCAGGGAGAGGGCCCTAGCCCTGTAGCTAATAGGTATTTTTGGAGTGTTTGGAACATTATGGCACCTATATAGCGCTTAGATAGCCAGTCTTAAGCGCTATAAACACTAAGCTATGAGTGCATGCCTTTTAGAGCTTGCAGATGTGGTTAATACATCCCTGCTTCCCTTAGAATATTCTGCCTCACTAACGGTAGCCCTGCATGGCCCCAAGCTAATCTCCTTTTCTCTGGGAAGGCACTGATGAGACATTCCTGAGCTTTGGCAGATGGGCTCCAGGGAGCCAGGGAGGGGCTCAGAAGAAGGAGCAGTGGAAATTAACAGAGTTGGGTTTTTTCCATGAGCCAGCCTATATTTTGCACAGGGAAAGTTATGGAACTGTGCGTCACGGACGGGCAGCACGAGATTATAAAATACACATGCTCACATGACTCAGGTGGGAGATCGTCCTGTGGACTTGGTCCGAGCAAGATCAAGTGCCCGGAATTTCGAGCTCTGACGGCACTCCTTCAGCGCTGTCCTCTGAGCGGGGCTTGTTACAGCTAGCTTATGAGGGCCAGGGTCTCCCAGTGCTGATTGAAGGGGCGTAAGACTGTGTTTCTCTATGTTTCTCTATGTTTATCTAAGTTCCATGTTTCTCTATGTTTTTGAATTTCTCTAAGTTTTGTGCTTTGTAATCTTCTCTAACTTGAATAACAAATGTATATGAAATTCACTGTTTAGAATAAATACTAAAACTTATTGAAGGTGTCATTTGTCACTAGCATAAGATCACTGCTCAGCACAATAGAACCTGTATTTTGGGCTGAATTGGGTAATTATTGCTCCCAAGGGCTGGTCCCGAGGACGATTTGGCCCATATCAAGACATTTGGTGGCAACTTTGTGGGATTTGTGCAGAGCAGTGCCTTGCTGTGAAATGACAAATTGTGTGAGAGAACACAGTGTAGAGTGAGGAGCAGGCTGTCGCATCTCCTTGGGGGTCTCACTGCAGCTCTGAGACTTCAAAAGACAGCAGCGTTGTGCCGGCTTGCCGTGGCCGATAGCTTGTGTGGTTAAGACTCCCTTCAGTAAATCAGTCGTGACTGACTTATTGCTTGGGAATGGAGCCAGGGAGTACAAGGCGATAAACAAGCGGGAAATGGCTTTGTTTAAAGCGCTCTGATGAATGGTCAAGAAAGATTATGTTCAATTAGGAAAGAATTTTATCATGCGGTTTCCCCAGTTTAAAGTTGTAATTTGAAATGCAAAGTGAGACGGAGTTCTCATCTCTATTCTGTCATGAGGGCAGGGAAAAATAGTTGCAAGGATTTGACATGCAAATTAAGAATAGTAATTTAACCATTGACTCAGCCCCAGTGTGCTAGCGAGTGGGGGGCTGTAATGTTCGGAGGCGAAGGTTCGCTTTTTTAATGCATGCTTTTGAAGTGTTGACAATCCTGGAAGATAACGTGGGGAATGAGCCTTGCTTAGGAGAAAGAGTAACATCTGTGCTGAGAGCCTAAAGGGTTTGTTTTTCTTTTGGCAACTGTAAATTCCATGTGCTGGTGGTGAATTCTGTTTAAAGGAAACACACTAAAATGGTTATATTGCATTTTAAGCTGTGCCATGCTTATAATGGGTGAGAGACTCACTTAAAAAAGAAAGTGAGTGATGTTATTTGGATTTTCGATTTTTGTGTATTGATTTGAAATTGCAGAATCAGTTTGCAATGGTTTGGGGGGAAGAAACAATTTATATTTTTCTAAATTGCCTCTAAATTGCCCCTGGAGTATTTTTGACTGTTCCCACGCAATGCCATGGATTTGTACTGTTGCCTTATAAGTGATGCATGTTTGGAAATAGTGACCTGTTGACTGTGATACATGGTGAAAAATGTTGTTGACACAATAACAGCCCACAAGCAATATAGAGTGTTGGTTGCTCTTGCAGGGAAACCGTGCAGGGAGCTGCACTAAATATGGCATTTTTTAAATGCACTGAAATAAGTGGTTATATTCTGGCAATGGTACAACAGAATGAAAAATCTGTGTGTGATAAGATAGCACAAAGATTTGGTGGGTTGTGGGTTCTTTTGAAAGATCGCACATTGCATTGGCGTGAGCTCGTGAAGCCAAACTACAAGGTTACGAGGAAAAAGAAGAGAAAAAAAAAACGTATGCTTTTAAATGGGACATTAATCAGTTTAAAACAGGCTAAAAGACGCTTTGACATTTTGCAAAATTACATGGAGTAGAATCTGATGAGAAGAAAAAGTGCCTCTTTTGAAAATAAGAGTCTTGCTGTGTGTGCAGAGCTTGTGCCTTGAAGCTGTCTTGGGCGAGGTGCAGGAAGGCAAACAAAAGCAGAATACTGCACTCCTGTTTAATGCAAGAAAGAGTTAATCTGGATGAACTGTCTGAAACGAGTGCCTTCCATTGAAGCCGCCACAGTTTAAGAGTTATAGGCAAAGGGATAAGCTTGCTGTGCGAAAGATAAACAATGACATTCCTGCATTCCATCCCCTGTGAGAGACACCGCAGCGTGAGCAAAAACTGAGGAGAGGGGGTGCAAAGACAGAAATGCTGATGTACGCATGCTTTCTAACGGCATGCAATAACAGAAGTAAAGAATTTGCCCAGTAACACTGGAAGGAAAACAAAGGCTGCATGCAGGATGGCAGATGGGCACATCACATCTGAACATTGGGGAACCTGTGCATCTGTGAATGGGCTAAGAAAAGACAGCTGCCCATTCCAACAGACATTGCCATGCAAACCGCATTCCCATGCACCATGTGATGTGAAGTGAAAAGCTATTGCTGTTCAAGCTGCATCCCAGTGCTCCATGTGATGTGAACTGAAGTAAAGCGCTGTGCACTGGAGAAGAAACCTCTAGGCGCTTTGAGAAGAGAAAATACACAGCTGGAAAAATGCAAGCTACATTGCCAGGGCTGGAGTAACTGACAAAGACATTATGGCATTCCAGATGGAAGCAAAACTGACAAAAAGCGCTTAGCCGTTTTGCAAGAGACAACATGCAGAGCGGGGCTTTGGAGTACAACATGAACACTGCACATTAGCCATGATCCAGAAGCCTCACGGCTTAGTGCAAGAATTAATGATTTGTTGAAGCAACAAAAGAAACTGACTTATATCGCGCTCAAAGGGGTGGGCCAAGAAATCAGCAAACACCCTTTGAGAAAAATGATAAGTGAAAAAACCAGAGGCTTGAAAGACACTAGCTGTATGGAGAAAAATAAACAAAGCTGCTTGTGCAACTGCAGGCGATATTGGACTGAAAGACTTTACCTTTGAAATATGGAGTGATGCCAGCAGGGCAAACTAAATCAAGATCATGAGACACTGGAAGCAAGTTGGCGCCTGGCATTTGTGATTGCTTTGGTGAAAAAGAAAAGCATTGTGCGACCTGGGTACTTATTATATGGCTTTTGTAAAAGCACAGATCAGTCTGAGGTACCATTGACCAACTATGATCGCATTGCACAAATGAGTTTGTGATTAGGCAGTTACACCCCGTATGGTTGAGTGTAAATAAGCCCCCAGAAACATGTAGAAGGGTGATAAATAATTGCAGTAGCAATGATAAAGTGTGTAGTTACCTGGTGAGACTTCTGAAGATGGGGGTGGTATTATGGGAAGGGGTGGATAACGCTGATATTGAAGTTTTGATGACATCCTAACATTTCTGTTTGTATTTTGCCTAGGCAAAAAAGCAAGACAATAGCGCGCCATTGACAGAAGTAGATGTATTGAATTTGCGGGTGACACTGATCAGTCAAGCAGACGCATTCTCAGAGAAAGCGAATTGCTGCGAAACGTCCTGCACCGCACTCAATGCTGCTAACATGCATGACGTATGAGGACATTTGTTCTGCAACCTGCGAAAGGTGTCCAAAAGAGTAATAACTTTTGCTGAACTGGCATGGTGCAGACTTGGCTAGTTATCAAATATTTGATGCTACCCATTCAAATGATTCAGTTGCTGGAAATAACTTAATTGACATGTCTTGCCTTTCTTGTTTAAAGGACTATGGACAATGAGTTGTGGACTGTAAGATCATGCACCACAAACAGCTGTGTGACACAGCACTTGAATGCTAACACATTGAAAAATGGTTTTTAAATGCACTTTTTGAGATGAATCTGAAAAAACTAAATGGTTTTGCTCTTCCAACTGAATTGCTTTAACCAGAGATGTTTTGCTTTTTGGAAAAAAAAAACTTCTACGTTGCACGTAGGCAGGAAAATGATTTATGAATTGTTGGGGCAGCAGGATTATGCAAGCAGGAGTGTAATTTATTTTGAGATAAAATGAGTGCGCACATCAAAGTCACCTGTGCGTAGGTTAAGATCCTTAATTGAAGTAATGCTGCCAAGTGTGTGAGCTCTAATTTGAGATGGTAACCTTTGAAACACTGGATACTTTTACAGCCAGCTTAAGGCAGGTAAATGAAACCATGACTGACTTGATGTTTGATTTTATGACACAGTGTGTGACACGGTTTTTGTTAAACCAACCAGTTTCATGTTTTAGTGGGGACAGCTGTCTCCAGCACACTAATGCAAAGAGTCATCTTTTGATTGTAGACATTGGTAAAGCGCTACAAATGAGTATCCACATGGAATTGCTAGCGTACTGGCCTGGCACATTGTCAGACATCTTTTGTCACTGACTCATATGACTGGTGTCTATGAAGTCATAGGCCCAAATGTTTCAGTGAATGGATACAAAGATTTGTTTAATTTGTTTAATGTGATGTTTTTCTGACCAAGAAATGCAGCGAGTGCTCTCGCCAAGATTTTATGGACTATAACTTGACTAAATGGATTTTACACAATGGTGTGATGAAACAGCCACTGCCGGAGGGTAGTATGGTGTTTGTAGCAAAAACTAATATTGTATATGGTAGATATCCCACTTGAAGAAGGGTATTCTCCAAGTCACAATAGGTAGACACTGTGAACATGTTAGATTTTCCAGTAGTAAGGCAACATGTAAATTGTAGGCTGATAATGCACACCTCTATTATTACAGTGATACGCCCAACACTGCTACAAGTACTGACAACCACTGAAGATGGCAGAATTTTAGGTATGAAGACATTTTTTCTGCCATAGGGCAGGTCAACAAGACTGCTAAATACACACGATGCATTGTATGGCAAACATTGTTTAATCAGCAGGTGTTGGCTTTTTACTGGGTGGGGGCGACCACCCTCCACACACTGGCACGCAGAGCTACAGTTACCAGCATACATATGGATTAAATTGCTTGCTTTTGATTGCATGAATAACACATGCCATGCTTTGATGCAAATTAGTAGAATTGTTTTTATTTAGATAACCTGGTGCCCATGGGTTCACCTTGTTCACGAAATTAGATGGTTTCTGGTTGGGTTCCACATACATGGGGGAAGTGTCTAATCACACAGCCCATAGTCACGTTTGAATGCCCTGGGATCAGGGGGAGGGTAGGCCCTTAGAGTAAAGGCTGCCAGGTTTTAGAGTTGGTAACTATACATAAATGCAATAGTGCATTGTAGATTAGACTACACTGGATTGCCTTGACATTCTAACTGCATGCTGCTTTTTAACTGACAATCAGTTATACAATAATTATTTAGGTATTGTTGTGTAGGCCAGGTTTTGGCTAGGGTAAATGCCCATGTTCACTTTGTGTAGGTATTTTTGTGTAGGCCAGGTTTTGGCAAGGGTATATGTCACTGTTCACTTTGTGTACATTTTTGTTTAGGTAGTGTTTTTTACTAACCTTGCATGCCACGCTAGCTAACCGCTAGAAGGTAGTTTGCTTAAACCTCTTGCAAAGCCCCAAGGTCTTTATCACTGCACTAAATACTATATTGATATGTATTAGTCAGCATTTGTCGCACACACGTTGAATAGGGGTGGAATGTAGTGATACACAAAATTGCAACCTTGCCAATCAGGGCTTTAGATGACAGCATTAGCCGCTGAAAGCGAATAGTGTATTCAAAGTATGTGCCAAAAATGCTGACAGTAGTCTGTTGTAGCACTTCCATTATGCAGTAGTGAGCTACAAGGAATATGCAGGCCTAGTATGAGTGATAGGTCACATTATGCATTGTTGATAGACAGGCAGGGAGAGGGCCCTAGCCCTGTAGCTAATAGGTATTTTTGGAGTGTTTGGAACATTATGGCACCTATATAGCGCTTAGATAGCCAGTGTTAAGCGCTATAAACACTAAGCTATGAGTGCATGCCTTTTAGTGCTTGCAGATGGGGTTAATACATCCCTGCTTCCCTTAGAATATTCTGCTTCACTAACGGTAGCACTGCATGGCCCCAAGCTAATCTCCTTTTCTCTGGGAAGACACTGATAAGACATTCCTGAGCTTTGGCAGATGGGCTCCAGGGAGCCAGGGAGGGGCTCAGAAGAAGGAGCAGTGGAAATTAACAGAGTTGGGTTTTTTCCATGAGCCAGCCTATATTTTGCACAGGGAAAGTTCTGGAACTGTGCGTCACGGACGGGCAGCACGAGATTATAAAATACACATGCTCACATGACTCGGGTGGGAGATCGTCCTGTGGACTTGGTCCGAGCAAGATCAAGTGCCCGGAATTTCGAGCTCTGACGGCACTCCTTCAGCGCTGTCCTCTGAGCGGGGCTTGTTACAGCTAGCTTATGAGGGCCAGGGTCTCCCAGTGCTGATTGAAGGGGCGTAAGACTGTGTTTCTCTATGTTTCTCTATGTTTATCTAAGTTCCATGTTTCTCTATGTTTTTGCATTTCTCTAAGTTTTGTGCTTTGTAATCTTCTCTAACTTGAATACCAAATGTATATGAAATTCACTGTTTAGAATAAATACTAAAACTTATTGAAGGTGTCATTTGTCACTAGCATGAGATCACTGCTCTGCACAATAGAACCTGTATTTTGGGCTGAATTGGGTAATTATTGCTCCGAAGGGCTGGTCCCGAGGACGATTTGGCCCATATCAAGACAGGGACATCTCCATCAAGTGAGCGAACCATGGCTGCCGGGCCCACATTGGGGCCACTAGTATCATGGTAACCTGCTCCTGGTGCATCTTGTGCACCACTTTGTTGAGAAGGGGAGTCGGGGGAAAGGCGTAAACAAATTTCCCTGACCATTGAACCGACAGACTGTTCCCCTTGGACTGGTTCTGGGGGTATCTGGAGGCGTAACTTTGGCATTGTGAGTTCTCCAGAGTTGCGAACAGGTCTATTTCCGGGAATCCCCATTGCGTGAAGACGTCTAAGACGATGTCTTCGTGCAATTGCCATTCGTACTCTTCGGGCAGGGGGAAGTCTCTGCTGAGTTCGTCTGCTAGAAGATTGAGTTCCCCTGGTACGTGTTGTGACAGTAGGAACATGTTGTGTTTGAGAGCCCACTTCCATATATTCTGGGACAGCTTGGACAGTCCTGGAGAGTGGGTGCCCCCCTGCTTGTTGATGTAGTACATGGCTGTGGTGCTGTCTGTATGGACCATCACTGTCTTCCCTTGTAGGTGTTCCTGGAAGGCTTTTAGTGCTTTGAACACCCCCAGTAGCTCCAGTAGGTTTATGTGCTTGGATGCTACGTTCGGAGTCCACACTCTGTGAGCAGTCTGATGGGATAGGTGAGCCCCCCATCCTGTGAGGGATGCGTCCGTGGTTAGAGTGGCCTCCACCACGGGTGTGGTAAAGGGTTTCCCTATTATCAGGTTTTCCTTTGTCCACCACCGTAGCGAGAGAACCAAGGCTTGCGAGACCATCACTAGATCGTCCCATTGTCCGCTGGCCTGACACCACTGGCTGTTGAGCCACTCTTGCATTGGGCGCATGCGCAGTCGCGCGTGAGGTACCAAATAAATACACAACGCCATCATTCCTAGCAATCGCATCGCTTTGCGCACCGTCACCTCTCGACGTGCCACATATTGGGGAATCTGAAACAGCATGTTTTAGACCCTCTCGTTGGAGGGGAAGACGAGGCCGTCCTTTGTTCGAATTAGAGCCCCTAGGAATTGTTTGACTTGGCTGGGGTCTAAGCTGGACTTCTTCTCGTTGATGGAGAAGCCCAGTTGGAACAAAAGGTCTACAGTCTTTTGGGTGTTTGAGAAGCATGTCTCGTAAGAATCCCCTGTTATGAGCCAGTCGTCGAGGTAAGGGTATACTGGGATGGATAACCTGCGCATGTGGGCCGCTGCCACTGCCAGTACTTTCGTGAATACCCTTGGTGCAGCTGCTATGCTGAAGGGTAGCACTCTGAACTGGTAGTGTTTGCCCTCTATCATGAACCTGAGGTATTTTCTGTGCGCTGGCAACATTAAAATATGAAAGTATGCATCTTTCATGTCCATTGTTGTCATGTAATCTCCCTGTGATAGCAGTGGGATCACTTCCTGTAAGGTCACCATACGAAAATTTTGGGGTTTGACAAACTTGTTCGCTGGGCGCAGATCTAATACAGGGCGCATGGTTAGATCCTTTTTGGGTACAAGGAAGTACACTGAATAAATACCTTCCATTACCTGAGATAGAGGCACGACCTCTATGGCTCCTTTTTCCAGGAGTTGGTCCACTTCTTGGAGAAGGATGGCGAGGTGTTCTGGTGTCATGCGGCGTCCCCTCGGGGGTCTGTATGTTGGGGAACTGTTGAACTCTATACAGTAGCCACGGGCTACGGTGGAAAGTACCCAGCGGTCCGATGTTATTCCCTCCCATGCTGGAAGAAAGGATGTTAACCGGCCCCCGACCGGCGTTGCATGGGAGGGGACGCGAATCTTCGCGTCACTTGGTGGTGTTGTTGGCTTGGGAGCCTCTGGGGGTGGAACCCGGCCTCTACCCTTGCCACGACGTTGACCCCTCTGATTGTACTGGCCGCTATTACTTTGGTAGTTGCTGGCAGAGTACTGTTGTTGTTGGTTTTGTTGCTGGCGTTGTCCACGAAAAAAGCGCTTATTACCAAATCCCCGCCTGTTAGGGGGTTTTGAAATTTGGTCTAAGGTCTTTATTGTATCAAATTCTTTCTTTGCGTTCTCCAGCGCCTCATCCACTGCTCTCCTAGAGAGGTTAGACTCCTCTATGGGTTTATTAATGAGGGACGCTTGTGTTTCCGCCTTAAATCCGGAATTGTGAAGCCAAACGTGACGCTTCAGTAAAATTCCTTGTACCAAAGTGCGGCCAGCCGTCTCTGCTGCATCAAGGGTATTTTTGACGATGCTTTGATTGACCAGAGAGCCCTCGTTAACTGTAGTCAGTAAATGAGTCCCTAGGGGTTCGGGAGCTTCTTCGATATCCTGTCTGAGCTTAGCCCATTGAGCATCGACGTAGCTTGCCAATAGGTTGTTATTATTGGCGATTCTGGTAGAGAATGCTGCAGAGGTGGTGATTCTCTTGGCTAGGGCATACGGCTTCTTCCCCTCTTTGTCTGGGGGTGCCTCGCTAGTAGTTAGTGGGACTCCTGCCCATTTCCTGGATTGGGAGTCCGGGATTGAGTGACCCTTAATATATAATGGGTCTGATTGAGAGGGAGAGAACAGTTTCTCAATCCTTGGATTGACCCCTCTCACCAATGCCGGAGTGGAAAGAGAAGGTGTAATACGTCTCTTAACTGAGGCGAGGATGGGTATAACCTGGCTAGTGGGGTTTTTTTCTTTGATAATTCTCTCCACAAAATCGGTGTCTGGGGTGACCTCCCCAGTTTCAATCTCGAAATGTGCTGCTGCCTTCTTCAGCAGTGCATTGAAGGTGGGTTGATCATCGACAGGCGAAGGGTTCCTGACTGGTGTAGTTTCAGTAGACCTGATGACTATACTGCTACTGCCTGTGTCAGTCGACCTAGCCGGTGACTGCCAGGGATTTGGGTCGCCCTCGCCTGTGTCTTCCTGGAATCCTTCCTCACATAGGTTAGTTTCCTCGTGAAAACCTTCCTCTTCTTGTTGGTCCTCAACATAGGTGAACTCATCTTCCTCTTGGAAGAAGGTGTCTTCCTCAGTGGGATTGTAAGAGTCTATGTCCTCCTGTATGGGGTTATAAAACTTCTGGTATTTAGCCCTTGGACTCTCCAGGGGTGCCTCCCTTGGTCTCTTGGGTGCCCTGTCTTCTGGGATGGACATGAACCTATCTAGTTTGTCCATACAGGTCTGGAACCTTTCAAAGGTCCACTGAGGTCGGCCAGGACGGTCTGGGAAAGAAAAGGGGGTTTCTTCCTCCTGTAATAGTCTGGTTCTGTCCCATAACGTTGAAGAAAGAGAGCCTTCGCCTTCTGAGTATCCTTCTTGCTGGCTAGGGCCTTCTGTCGGCGTCGGGAACAGGCCTGATCTGTTTTCCGGGAACCTTCGGCGTATCTTTGGCCTTGTGCGCGGTTTTCGGCGTTGCACTCGCCGTACGTCTTTGGCCGTCCTTAGATGCTATGCGCGCGAGGCTTTCGGCGATCATACTCTCTTCCGAGGGATCGGTCGCCGTCGCGCGATGAAACGTCGAGCCCTTGCTCACCGAGTCCTTGCCCATCGAGTCCTTGTTGGCAACTTGAGCGCTCTTGCGATGCGCGTCGCTGGAAATTTTGGTGTTAGCGCCCTTATTTTTAGAGTGCCCAGTCACCTGTCACGGGAGAGTGGCGGGGAGGGCTGACGACCCTTACAGTCCGCGGAAGACATCGGTGGGCCCGGCGTCCCCGTTGGCGCTATGGCTGCCTTCGTCTTCGACGAATGTGTGCCGGGTGGTATGTGCTTTGGTGTTTTTTTGTGTGCGTCCTTGTCGCTGGGGTGTTCATCCCCATAAGGTGGGCGTGAGCCGGGCTTGTCGGGGCCGGGGACGGACGACGAGGAGCATGAACGCTACAGCCTCCGTTACGGGGGCCGTGTAGTCACTGTCCTCGTCACACTCAGCGGCGGCAGCGGGCGAGGAGTCAGGCCTAGACATGGCATAAGCCGCCCACCTTTTGACCCTGCGGTCTTTTAGAGTTTTGGGCTTTAGTAATTTACAGGCCGCACAGCCGTCCTCCTGGTGATCGAGGGGTAAGCAACGGTTGCACCGTTTGTGCTTATCCTTCCAGGTATATTTACCCTTGCAAAGCGGGCAAAACCTAAATGGCGTCCTCTCCATAGCTGAGGGTAATAAGTATGACTACGACCTCGAAAGAGAGGGAGGGGAAAGAGAAAGGCATTCTTAAAGAAAAGAAAGAAAGACCACAAAACCCCACTCTCCCTACTGTGTATGGCCGGCAAGGCCAGGCCACGTGTTCGGCAGCGCCGAAGGATCTCCACCGCTCGTCCTTCCGTCGAAGATCTTGCTCGGCAGAGAAACGGCTCTGCGTCGAGGGAGGGATGTACGTTATTGATATTAATAACAAACGACCAAAGGTCGAAGAAACTATTTGGCAATGTCTCTCGAGGAGCTCCGCATAAAGGCGACCAGTTGCTGGGCGGAAAAAAACAATCTGAGGCACCTCGACGCGTGAGGGATTGTAGGGACAACGCACGTCACTATAGGGATAGTGTTACAGACACGCCTTGTCGACGTCCCCTTTTCGACTACAAAAAACAAAATGCAATACTCCGCAGTGACCACTGGATGTCGGATTTATGCACAGCATGTGATTCTAATCAGATTAACAAACATCAGAAATACTTTTACACCAAAGCTCTGGTCAGTGTTTGCTTGTGCTACTGTATTCCTGTACCTATTGTGTATACTCTATATACTGCCTAACTCATCTTGAGAGAAGTCTGACTGCTCAGCCACAGCTACCAGGTAAATCTGGGTGGTACAGACTGCTACCAATTGGGTTTACTGCCAAACACCTGTAGTCCTAAATCTTTTGCAGTGGTCCCTAAGGGAACTGCACAGGTTTCTGCCTAACAATTAGCACAAGTCAACCTGATGTTCTGCCCAGTAACCGCATAAGACCACCAGTTCTGGGTGTCTGGATCAACAGGTGTAAAGTCCCCTAAGTGACGCACTTGTCGTTTGGTTATCGCAGGATATCTTGTAATTAAATGTTTGATGGATTCGATTTGAAGAGTGCAGAAACGTCAAAGGATGCCGTTTGCTTCATCGATGTGTCGTAAAAATTGCATTTCTCTAGTGCTCAATGCATTCAAACACAGCCTCAGAAATTGGTCGCAATGGTGTTGTGATGGACAGGTTACTAAATATCGACATTGAACATTAAGTTTATGTTCTCCAATTCCTGATCTCAAGAACGTGGGCTTAGTTAACAGCAGGTCGCGATTCTGGATCCAACACCACCAATCAAATTTCTTTTTGACGCATTGAGGACGACTAAGTAAATCGGCCAGATTTGATTCCGCATTAATTAAAGCTGCTTCCAAGAGTTGTCGCCAGGTTTTAAGAATGCCTGGTCGCTCGCGTCTCGTAGGAGGTTCGAATATTTTGGATGCCGGAGTCGGTGGGGTCAACCTCATCTTGCGCAATACCATCAAGGATTTCAACATGGCACAGTTGTACATTGAGTTTATTGAAAGTTCATATAGAAGAGACACCATTGAGATTTAGGATGGTAAATGTAATACCCGATGCCAGAAGTGGGCGTCGATATTCCAGCCTGATTCAGCCCCAAAGGTAATAGCTGGTAAGACCTTTTGTACATAAAACATTAGTACTGGTTCAAGCGAAAGTTTTCCGTATTGCTTGTTTATTTTTGAAGCTTGGATGCTAAATCGGTTTTTGAGGTCCAACTTCCAGTGATGTTCGTTGATAGAAGTGTTGAATATAATACCAAGATAGCGGATGGAGTTTACCAAGCTCAAAGAGGTGCCATTGATCTTCCATAGAAAACCCTTTTGTTTTTTGGTGCCGCCTACCCCAATGGTCACAATCTTAGTTTTTTCTGTGTTTAGTACTAGCTTGTTCTTGTTGAGGTACTCATATAGGCTTGTTAGAAGCCGTTGTAGACCAATCTGCGTAAGATCTAATAGAACGAGATCGTCAGCGTAAGTTATGCAGCAGATTTTGGTGTTGTTTATCTTGGGTGGAAAACATCGAGCAGATTCCAAATGGGTCGGGAGATCAGAGATAAACAGTTTGAAAAGTTAAGCTGCCAGGGGATATCCCTGTTTCACCCCTTGATCGGTTGATATTTTTCTCGATAAGTCGGCCTGGTTGTTTAAGGGAATCCGGATAGAGGTGCTAGAGTGCAGTGCTTTAATTGGTTGGAGCAGATTTTGCGGGCAGTTCCAGTTTAACAATTTCTGCCATAGCTTTGTGCGATTGACACTGTCAAAGGTGCCAAGGAGATCAATAAAAGCCAGGTAAAGTTTCCCTTTTGCTTTTATGGTTTTCAGTTTAAGTATATTTAGGATCAATAGGTTGACTTCAACACCCACTCCTTTGGTAAAGCCAGTTTGGCGGACATCATAGATCCCTTCACTCATAGACCACTGTTCGAGTCGTTGTCATAGGAAAGAAGCGAACAACTTTCCTATCGTGTCCAACAGGGCAATCGGGCGATAGTTGTTGGGATCCGCCCGATTGCCTTTCTTATGTATGGACACGATGATAGCTTTGCGCCAAGACTCCGGAACGGTTTTTGAAGAGGACAGAGAACTGAACAAGGTGACTATGAAAGCAGACCATTGCACTGTGTTTTGTTTTAACATCATGTTGGAAATCATATCCGGACCCGCAGCGTGTGAGTTTCTCAAAGCACGTATTGCGATTCCGATGTCGTCTTGAGAGATTTGCAGGTCCCATGAAGTCGCGGCGTCAGGTAGGTCAATCGCTGGTTCGCTCAGCAAAGACCTAAGAATATTCACAAAATGAATCTGCCATGTGGATGCTGCAATTTCGTTTGACAATGTAGATAAATTGCGCGAGTTTCCTGCATTCAGGGTTGCCTACATTTCATGAGTTCTTTGCGAGTAGCCGTTTCATCATTAGTTCTGCTCTGTCTTGTTCAATGATTGTTTTTTGAGATATAAGTTTGGCGTCGAGCT
Source organism: Ambystoma mexicanum (assembly GCF_040938575.1). Taxonomy (NCBI): domain Eukaryota; kingdom Metazoa; phylum Chordata; class Amphibia; order Caudata; family Ambystomatidae; genus Ambystoma; species Ambystoma mexicanum. The sequence goes on along the minus strand of NC_090921.1, from coordinate 523,186,264 downwards.
CGAATTGCTCTTTCAAGGTTGGTGTCATATGAGCCTGTAGGAAAAGATTTTTTCAATGCTCTTATGTATCGATGCAATTTCCTTTTTGCAGTTGTTATTGATGGAGATGAAAGGTGTTTATGACTTTAGCATTTACATAGCGCTACGAACCTTTGGGTATCTGAGCGCTGCCTATTGTTACACACGGTGTGTGGTGCTCATTTATCAACTTCGGAAGGATGAAAAGCTGAGTTTGGCCCTGCCGGGATTCAAACCTGCGTCAGCAGGCTCTGCACAGATGTCAAAGCGAACACTCTACTCGCTGTGCCTCCTTCTCTAGTGAAACTACCGGTAGCTTGACCGGGGAGTGACATTGACAGACCGAGAAGGTCTGGATACCAAATCGGTTTCGATCACGCTAGGGCGATGGGAATCATACTGCATTGGCACTGAGTGTGTTGATGACTCGTAGCAGGAGAGGCAATGGCAGAAACGCGTACAGGAACAGGCCTCCCCACGGGAAGGAGAACATGTCCCCCATGCTCCTTGGTTGGTGGAATCTGCTGGCAAACGTCTGGCATTTGGAGTTTGCCGCTGTCACAAACAGATCATTCTGGGGCTTGCCCCACTTGACGGAGATGCGGTCCACCTGGTCCTGCTGAAGTTCCCAATCGTGGCAGGAGCGCAACTCCCTGCTGAGGGAGTCTGCGATGGTGTTCTTGACTCCTGCTAGGAGAAGAGGAACATCTCTTGTCTGACGGCCCAGGGCCACAAGTCCTGCGCTTCCTTGGAGAGTGCTGGGGATCGAGTGCATCTCTGTTTCCTGACTTAGAACATGGTGGTGGTGTTGTCCGTGAAGATCCTCACCACCTTGTCCTTCAGAGACGGAAAAAATTACTTGAGGACCCAGAACACTGCCCGTAGCTCCAGGATGTTGATATGGAGATCCTCCTCCTCCGGCAGCCACAGGCCTCTGGCGTGCAGACGTCCAGTGTGGCCTCCCCAGCCTTCTTGGGAAGTGTCTGTGGTGACCGTCACCTGGTATGGAGGGTTTTGAAACCCTGTGCCCTGGGCGATGTTCCGCCCGACAGAAATCCTTGTCGAGAGAGATTTTGTCCGCAAAGCTTTCGGACACCTGTATCCATAGAGCGTCCAGGAACTCCGGAAGAGGTTGCATCTGTAACCTGAAGAGTCAAATGAGGTAGATACAGGATGACATCATGCCGAGCAACGACTTGAAGGTTCCCACCACGGCTGTCTTCATCGACAACAGCCGCTGCACCTTCTCTTGAATGGCCGATACCCTCTCCTCCGATGGTGACGCCAGGCAGGATACTGTATTGAGTCTGGCTCCTAAGAAGTGCGTTCTGCGAGGTGTCAAGCAGGAATTTGGATAGTTGATGGAGAATCCCAGATCCGTCAGCAGCTGGACGGTCGCTTCTGTGTATCCGAAGGCCAACTCTCATGAGCGGGCCCCGATGAGCAAGTCGTCGAGGTACACGTATACGTGTATACCCTGTAGACGCAGACAGCCCACCTCCATTGACGGGCACTTCGTGAACACTCTGTGGGTCGACTTCAAACAGAAAGGTAGGGCTTTGAACTGGTAGTGCTGTCCCTGCACTACAAAGAATAGAAACGTTTGGTGTTGTCTGTGAATGGGGACGTGGAAGTGGGCGTCTTCAAGGTCCAGCGACGTCCTCCAGGTCCAGCGACGTCAAGATGTCTCCTTTTTCCAATTGGCCAAGCAACATGACCATCCTGAATTTTTGGGACTTGATGTATTTGTTCAGACGTAGGTCTAGAATGGACCTCCAGCCCCCTGTTTTCTTTCTGACCAAAAGGTATCTGGACTAGACTCCGGAGCACTGGAGTTGCTGGGGAGCCAGCTGTATCACCCCTTTTCGCAGCATGGCTCATACCTCCTCCAATAGGTGAGGGATGTGCTGCTCCTGCCGGGCCGCCGAAGGATCCACAGACACCTGCGCTGAATCCCCAGGGTATGTCCTTAGGCGAGAGCACCCAGCACCCATCTGTCGGTGGTGATCTTTTTCCACTCGCTGCCTAACCCCATCAGCCGACCTCCCACCGGGGTGCATGGGTGGATGCCTGACCCCATGGTCAGTTCAGGCTTGCTTCGGCGCCGGCATCCTGCCCTGCGGGTGACGCTGTCCTCTGCCACTGTAGGCCTGGGAACGGCCTCTGTAGGCTCCTGAGTCGTGGATGTAGAAGGCTGATGGTATGATGAGGAGAAACCTTTAGAAGACCTGCTCGACTTTCCTCTGGAGAAGCGAAAAGAAAATCGGTGCTGGTGGAGGGTGCCCAGGGAATAGGCCATCTCCGTATCTGCCTTGATGGCATGTAGGGATTCGTCGACGACCTTCCCAAAAAGGTTATCTCCTTCGAAAGGCATGTCCAGTACCTTCGCTTGGACCGCCTGGCGGCAATTCGTGGCCTTCATCTAGCCTTGGTGACAAAGGCAGACACCGTTCCCCATTTGCCGGCACCCTGTGTCAGCAACGTCCAGCGCCACTGTGATGGCGTGATCTGACGCTACCACCCCCCTTCCTTTTAGAGAGAGATTGTCTCCATCTTCTTGCCGTCGGGGTGGAACTCCAAGATAGGACCCAGCTCTTACCATAGCTCCCAGTTGTATCTGGCTAGGATCCGTGTGTTGGCCGCATTGATGGTGGACGCTGCGGTGTAAATCACCTTCCTTCCCATGGGGTCCATCTTCCGCCCCTCGCTGTCCGGATGGAGTGAAGATAACGAGGACAGGTTAGGCAAATGTTTCCTTGCGGCTGCCGAAACCATCGAATTCGGCGATGGCTGCGACCTCAGGCACTTGGGTGCGGATTCCGGTACCCGGTACTGCTACTCCAGCCTAGCCCGTTTGGCCGATGCCACGATAGGGCTCTTCAAGAGGGCCAGGCCCTCCTCCCATACGTCGTCCAGAAGAGGCACTGCCATGATGGTCTTCCTCTTGGCCTTGCGTCTCTGGTAAAAGAAACACTCCTTCCTGGTTTCTTGGGGCACAAGCTCGAATAGCTAGTAAGCTCTGGCGATCATGGTATGAACAACCTCACCTCATCCCTTGGGGACGCCCTAGGATGCGGAGACCCGCAGGCCGTTGTGATGATATCCTCATCATCGTCTGTAGTGGCCGAATCCCTCCCCATACCTGTGTCTGGTCTGCTGGAGGAGAGTGGGCCTGATGCTGATGGGGTGGCTGAAAAAGGGGCACAGAATGACGCTTCCTCTTCTTCGCTGGCGGCTAATCTGGAGCATTGTAACCGGGTTCCTGCGGCATCCTTTTCTGGATCTCCGACAACAAGGTGTGGAGGGTCGACAGGATGTCCACAGACACATTGATCGGCTGAGCTGGCATGATCGGAACACTAGGCCCGGTGCCGCCATCATCCTCTTCCTCGTCCTTATGGACCATATGTAAGGACTCCAGGTCCTTCTCGTCAGTGGATGAAACTTCCATGGTTTGGGCCACAGCCTGGGACTGATCCGGGGCCTCCTTGCCCACCCCCCACCCCTTTTTGCCACCCCAAGGGGCTGGAACTGGGTTCTGAGATGGTGTCCCCTTTTCCGGCATGCCAGCAGACTTTGCCAAAGTCACTGCAGTGGTTTCACACCTCGGGAGCAGGACGAACTTCTGCACTGCAGGGGCTACCTTCACAAGGTCAGCCCCCTTAGCCGTTGTGAGAGCAGCCCCAACCAATTCTATCGTCGACAAAGTCATATCATGTGTCGATTGGGACTTCTTGGTCAGTTCGGCCTTCTTCTCCTCCGTCCACGGCTTCTCGGGATTCTCCCACAATTTAGCCGGGTTGGACAATTTCCGTTTCGAGGAGGAGCTCGATTGCCGGCTGGCAATGGAGCTGGAGGGTGATGTCGATCGAGCCCTGTCCACCGTGGGACCCGCTGCCGCGGTGACCCCGGTGGACCTGTACTTGCGGTTCTTGGCCTTGTCTTGGGCCCACACGGATGAGGCACCCTCAAAGGACCGGCCGATCCTGGGTGAGGCATGACCCAGCTTGGTGCAGTCTAGTTGAATAACTTGGTTTTCAGTGCCTTTCTGAAAGCCGAGAGAGATTTTTACTTTCTTAGGCTGAGTGGGAGGGCGTTCCAAGCTTTTGAGGCTAACACTTAGCAGGTGGTGCCGTCGGCTGTGAGACTATTGAATGCCGTGCCTGAGAGTAGGTGGGAGTATTGGTCTCCTTTTGGTCTGTGGGCGGGCACCGGATGTATCCGTTCAGCTAGGTAGGAGGGGCGGACTGGGAGAGGCATCTGTGTGTGATAATGAGGGTCTTGAACATTATGCACTCTTTGACTGGGAGCCAGTGGGCATCTTTTCTGGCCTGAGAGATGTGCTCTCTCCTAGGGATACTCAGAGCCACTCTGAGAGCGTTGTTTTGAGTGGTTTGCAATTTGTTGATGTTATTGGCAAATGTGCCTAGGAGTAGGATGTTGCAATAGTCCAACTTTGCGCCAATGGTAGCTCTTGCAGTGTTGAGACTTTTTTTGGCGACAGGTGAGGTTTCACTGCGTTGATGATTTTTGTTGTGAGGGCAATAGATGATGAGATGTCGTTGACTTATCTTTCCATTGATAAAGTGGAGTTCAAGTATACACCCAAGGTTTTTACTGTAGCAGAGACTGTAATAACAGTGTTCTCAATGCTGAAAGAGCTATATTTGGTGTCTAATTTTTTCAAGGACTCTTAGGGGCCTACCAGAAGAATTTCTGTTTTTTCCCCCGTTTAGACATAGGCCATTAGCTGCCATCCAGGCATGGATGCGGGCATAAGTCTGCTGGAGAGTGTTAAGGTCTTGCTCATAGTCACCTGATAGTGGGAGAAGAATTTGCCTATCGTCAGCATAGTTGGTAAAAGCTATGTCAAACTCTTCTAGGTCGCTGAACAATGGTAAAGTGAAGAGATTGTAGAGAGTGGGGGATGTGCAGGATCCTTGTGGGTCTCTGCACCCAATGGGGGATGGAATGGCTGATGCCTGATCAGAAAAGACCCTCATGGCTCGGCCCTCGAGGAAAGAAGTAATCCAGGTGGTTGCTTCCTGGGAAAAGTGTGCAGTTTCCAAAAGGTGTTTGCACAGGATCTTGTGGTCCATCAGGTCGAAGGCGGCCGAGAGATCAAGGAATAGGAGGAGTGAGGATTTGCCCTTGTCCATGGATTCAAGTAGCTGATTTTTAAGATGTGTGTTTGTGCCATATGGGCCACCAGAGGCTGGCCTAGTGGCAAAGGGCTTTGGTTTAGGTGTTGTGACCTTAGGCAGGTTGTCGAATTGTGTATTGATTTTTTTCTTGAGTGTCTTAATTTTGTCTAACATGGCATGTTGAATGTTATTACACCAGGTTTCATTTTTCTCTGCAGGTTGAGCAGAGGTGGGGGCAGGGGGCAGTCAGCTCATTATAAATGGCGAACAACTTATGAATTGGGAGTTCGCTTTCTCAATTCTACTGATGTAGGCATACGCTTTGGCTGTGGAGATAGCCTTTTTGTATTGTTTTGAAACTGCCATGTAGGTTTCTCGTGTGGATACTGAAAGGCTTGTTTGCCATGCGGTCAGTGCTGCCCGTTTGGAGTTGCGTATGTCTAGGAGTTCTTGAGTGAACCATGAGTTAGCATGTAGTGTGTGCTTAGCTCTCTTTTTCCAGGGGGGCTAGAGCACCTACTACCTCCTTAAGGGTGGCATTGTAGAGCTCTACTAGTTCTGTAGGGTTGTTTGATGTAGGATGTGCTAGAGCCGAGCCGAGGTTTCAAGGAGAGGAAGAACTCTGAGCCTGGTGAGTAGTTTTTTTGACCCTGCCATAGTGGCTGGCGCAGGTTGGCTAGGTTTACCTCTAATTTTAGAGGGTATAAGGAAATGTAGTAGGTGGTGGTCGTCGTTCCAGGGGCGTGGAGTGTTGGAGCTGATGTCAGCATCACAATTGTGATCCGCTAGCCATTCCAATATGCGACCTTTGATGTGGGTCGGGAAGTTGACTAGTTGGGTAAAGCCTAGTTCCAGGAGGGCTTTGGCGAGAGATTTGCCTTTCTTGTCTTTGGGGTCTTTGAAACCCAGATTTAGGTCTCCTAGGAGAATGGCTCTTGTGTTAGTTTTAAGATTGTCACCTAGGAGGTGTGTGATGTTGGCTTGGAAGTCGAGTGGAGGGTGGTAGACTACATGTAATGTTATGGTGTCATTTTGACGACAAAGATATTTTTACTGATAGAACGTCAAAGTTGTCTGTCTTAACAGTTTTTATTTGTCTGGAGTTGAGGGTTTCCTTGAGAATTAGGGCGACACCTCCTCCTTTACTGGAAGTTCTATCCTGGCGGAAGATTATGTAGCCTGGTGGTAGGGTTTGACAGATGGATGGTCGGAGGCTTCATGTAGCCAGGTCTCTGTAATCGCTAATGCATCTAGATCCAGGTCTGTGATAAGGTCATGGATCTCTGTGGCATGAGCTCATGAGCTGGCAAGGACTGTGCATTGATGAGTGCACATTGGATTTGGGTAGTAGGGTTGTTCCCGATTTAGTTTTCGTGAAGATGTTATTGTTGTGGCGGACCTAGGGGTTTTTGGCGTAAGGGTGGGGGCATGTGTAGGTAGCTTACCTAGGTGCTTTTTGGGTGTAGCTGGGGTGTGGGCAGAACGGGTACCTAACCTTGGATTTCTCAGATAGAGGGGTATGGGGTATGTCGCAAATTGTATTTCCGGAGGTGACTTGGGCAATGTGGTGGTGTGGCTAGGTGTGGAGATGGGGGCTGATATGGCAGTCGTTGCACGTGGGTTAGGTGTGCCTGTGAAAAGCGCAGGGAGGAAGTGTGTGCAGTATATCATGGCAGCATGGCAGCATGGCAGTATGGGCAACATCTTATAGGAACGGTGCTACTAAAGTGATGCATAGCTTCTGCTTTCAAGCTTCTAGTGTCAGGTCCGAGTCTGTGAACGAGCCATCAAAAGGAGTCATAGTTTCCTTAATCCAATGAGATTTATTTGTACTGAGAGACTACATCAGACATTTCAGGCGTCCACTATTTAAATCACACCCATTCACCAGACTGCACCTTTCAACCGAAATCCTTGAAAACGTGATAGCTGTGATTGAACTTTGCACTGTCATGGAGTTCTAACATCTGTGATAGGTCAGAATCAGGACTCTGAAAAGAAGGCATAGTTCAATGTTAAATTATTTTTCACTCCAATTCAAAACAACCTGTCTCTAAAGCGATAAACTCAAACCCTATTCTACAGTAGAAAGTCAAAAGGGTGCTCGTCAAGAGGTCAAGAAGACAAACTGAATGGAGTCCTTGGTCCGGAATCTTGCTCAAACCTAAAGACTTTCCCTATCCTACCAAAGAAAACAAAAAAACAACTAATAAAGACTTCATGGAACTCCCCTCAAGAAGTCATGGCTGCTGGCTTCCGACCCAACCCTGTTCCTGTTTGTCATAGGGCCCTTGCTTATGTGTTGTAGTTCAAGTTATATACATCATGATGACTGGCACATTATATAGGCTTCTTTGTGTCCCTTCTCACGTTTGGTTTTGGTTTGGTGGGGCTTTCCAACTCCTTGGGTTTCTCTTTCCAAACCACTGTGGATTTCTCTCAGTCTCTCCCAAGTCTGAAATGCTTTTCCTTCTCACTCCTCACTCTGGGGTGTCCTCAGTCTGTCCCTTCTCTGGGGCGTTCCCCTTTCTCACTGCCCACCCTGGGGTTTCTTCGTTCTCCTCCCTCTCTGGGCCCCTCTTCCTTCTGGTTCTGCACTTTGGGGTTTGTCTATTCCTCACTCCCCATCATGGGGCTCTCTTCCATCTGTCTCCCCACTCTGGGTTTTCTTCTGCCTCTCCCCTCTTTGGGGCTTTCCTCTTTCTCACTCCCCCCACCCCCGAGGATTCTTCCTTCTCTTCCCCTCCAGGGCTCTGTCAGGCTCTCCCCACTCTGGGGCTCTTACTTCTCTGTCTCGCTCGTCAGCCCATCTCCCTCTCGGCTGGGACCGCCACGTACCAGACTGCTATAGGCAGTGCTCCTGGGGAGGGGCATTGGACTGGGTGGGCTTATCCCTCGTCACAGAGTTGCTTACGCAACTCGTCAGGAGGACTCTGCACCAGCTTTTGGCGAGTCCCTTCTCCGACTCGCTGCATACAGGGGTGGTAAGGTGGCTTCCATTCCATACCTCAGATCGGCTCTCCGAGGTGCTTTGTCGCCGGTTTTGCAGCCTGCCAGGCCAGCTCCGGCTGCTCTTACTGCATAAATCCCAGTGCGCAGCATGGCTAAACTGGCGTTCTCTGTCTCGTCGGCCACACAACCTGTGGTCTTCTTGCTGCAGTTAAAATCCAACAGTCTTGATGCTAGCTGTGCAGGAGGGGTCTTTGGGTACACCAAACTGGAAAAAGAAGTCAACGCTTCATTTTGATGGGAGGAAACATGACATACCTCTTTGGAAGATTATAGAGCGGGAAAATTTCTCACTGTACGCTCTACAAGATGTGTATACAATGGGAAAGATGCCTAATTTAACTGCCAGATTGCCTACTATAGGGACTACTAGAGAGGTCCCGAGAACTTTTATGACCGCCAGGGGGGAGGACATTTGGATTCACTATGATGCATCATCATGGCACAATAGAGTGCTACATATTAAAAATAAGACTTTATGCTGGTGGAGCTGGGTTAAGAGGTATTTTTAGAATACGGGATGTGTGGAAATATGGTTAAATGATTTCCTTTAAGCAGCTCAGAGGAACTTTTGGGTTGGGGGAAGAGAACCCAGGTGTTCCATGGACTTGAAGTGCCTTCTAACTGAAAGACAGGGGATGTTGGATAGCGCTATGAGAGGGACCCCTACGGTTTGTAACATTATTCAATCCTCTCTGTGAATGGTCTCGACATATATGAAGCTGATGCCGATGGATAGTTCATAAGTGAATGCATGGGAGAAACTATGTCAGGCTTGGGTGGGATAGTTAGGCATAGATATACCTCTGAAGGAGTGAGAATTGGCACACAATGAAAGATGGGTTTGGCCCTGCAATATGTGCGGCAAAGAATTCTATGTCGACTATACTGGACCCCTGTGCAGATGGCCAGTTTAGGCTTGTTTTATAATGATACTTGTTGGGGCCGTGGTCATAATGGGGGTACCTTATTGCACATTTTATGGTCATTTCCAAGGGTGGTTGATTTCTGGGATGAGGTTTTAAGTAGATTGGATTTAACACGGAGGAGTACACTGCCAAGAAGGCCTTCCTCAACAATACTATTGTCAAACAAAGGAAGAGGCTTAATAGTTCACCAATGTTCTGAGTGGATCAACAGAGTTTTTGTGTTGGCGGCAAAGCACATTTTAAGGTCATGGAAGTCAAGTAAAAAAACGGAAGTGGAAGGATGGCTGTTGGACCTACGTATTTTGTCTGATTATGAGAAAGTCATGCTTAAAAAACAGAAACAGAGGAATATTACCCAATGAGCTGTATGGCTAATATTGGCATTGCCAATATTGGCATTGCCAAGCGTATAGATAAATGTGACATGATAGGAGGAAGGTTACCAGGATATTCTGCTTTATGTTGTATGTTGATGTTTGTCAGCAATGTGTTGTCTGGTGTTGTTATATGTGTTGGATTGTTGTTGTAAAATAGAGGACTTGTACAGTAGATAAAGACAAGTATTGCAACCTATTATTAATATTATAATTGGATTGTTAGATACTGTCTATATTACGTATTTCAAATGTTAACCTCTGATGTTATGAATAAGTTCATATTGTTTTCTTGTCTGATTTGTGTATAAATTGATAAAGAGTATTAAAAAAAACCCAACAGTCTTCTTTATTCTCTCTCCTGATTGGTATTTTCCCTGAACATTCCTCTACGGGTTGGGTCACTTGTCTCTCCACCATCTTCCACAGAGATTGGGCAAATGGAAGGTCAGGAGCCAAGTCAGCCATGATAAAAAAAGGTGTAGGTATTTATCGTACAACCTAACCCCCGTTTACCCATGGAGGTGTCTGGGTGGAGGCGATGGTGATTTGTGCTCCTCTCTGGGGTCTTTCTGTACCATAATGGGGAGCAACTTCCAGAGGTATCCAGCTTAGCCTGTTCCCTAGGGGGTGTTAAATGTAGAAGGCTCACCTCCGTAGCCCTAAAGGGGGTGGTTCCCCACAGGGAGAGGTGACGATCATCCTGGATTCTTCTCACATCTGTGACAAATCTGGACAATTTATCCCTTCTCCGCAGAGTGTAGCCAACCCCTTTGAAGCTACGGCGGTGAGCCTGCTAAGCAAGACCTTCCCTAGGGGTCTGAGTAGGGGGACCTCGCTGGGAGCGACTTCCCTCTTGGGGACATGGACTCTCATCCCAAGAAGGCACTGCTGGTCCAAAACTTACTTTCTGCCTATATAGGTGTTGGAAAGACTTTGATATCTACTATAACCAACAAAGACCCTTCTTCCGTTCTATTGGTTTCCGGTAATTCTGAATTTAGTCTGAATGTAGAGGGCTCACCTCCATAGTCCCAAAGGGTGTGGTTCCCCTCAGCGAGCGGTGACAATCATCCTGGATTCGTCACACATCTGTGACGAATCTGGGCAATTTGTCCTTTCTCCACAGAGGGTAGCCAACGCCTTTGAAGCTACGGAGGTGAGCCCCCTAAGCAATACCCTCCCTAAGGGTCTGGGTAGGGGGACCTCGCTGGGAGTAACTCCCCTTTTGGGGACATGGACTCTCATCCCGAGAAGCCACTCCTGGTCCAAAACTCACTTTCTGCATATAGAGCTGTTGGAAAGACTTTGATATCTACTATAACCAACAAAGACCCTTCTTCCACTCTATTGGTTTCCGGTAATTCTGAATTTAGTCTGAATCCCATAATCAAAGAAGACACAATTGTTTTTGTTCTGCTGACGTGCTTAAGAGCAGGCCCGACTGAGGATGAGAGAAACTCCTAGGGAGGGAGGAAAGTCATTGCTAAGCAGAGGCTAACTTCTGCAGAGGTGACGTCCTGGAGGGGCGGGGCCACGCCCAGCCGCGGAGTCAGTGGTGGCATGGGAGAAGCGAGACTGGCTAGCTGGAGGCTGCGAGGCAGGTGCTCTGACCGAGCAAGAGGCTCCGGTTGTAAAGACTGGAGGGGGGTATCTGTACTCCTGCTCTCTTTATGGCAGAGTAGAGGCACAGAGCACCCCAGCCAAAATTCTCTATTTGGTAAATGTGGACGAGCAATCAATGCTTAAGCGCTCAGGATGTGATGCAGGCTGATTCTTAAGTACAGTGCAGTCTGCAAGCACCCACAAAGGTGATAACACAGTGCTTTATATAAATAAGCTCAAGTTATGTACACAATCACAAAAACACACTTTGTGTTCAAGTTAATCTAAAATGATAAATATGACATGCATTACTTACTGTAAAAGCAGTTCTGATGATTGTATCTGCTTAGATTCACATGCTGTGCATATGGTCTGACATCCAGTGGTAACCACGGAGTATTGCATCTTGTCTTTCGTGGACCGAAAGGGGACGTCGGCATAGGCGTGTCTGAAACACTATCCCTAGTGTGACGTGTCTAGTACCCAAAATCCCTCACGCGCCGAGGTCCCTCCGATTGTATTTTTTCTGCCATGAGGGAGCCCAAGGCTATAGTGAGTGAGTACATGAAGAGAGAAAGTAGTAAGAAGTCTATGTTCCTTCCACCCCGAGCAGGGAGGCAGGGAGGGCACATGTGAATCTAAGCAGATACAATCATCAGAAATGCTTTTACGGTAAGTAATGCATGTCTTCTGATGCTTGTTAATCTGCTTAGAATCACATGCTGTGCATAGACTAGCGAGCAGTACCCGGAGTTGGAGGTGGGTTGTGAGAAGGAACAGTAGAAAAAAGATGTCTTAGTACTGCTTGTCCCACCTGAGAATCAGACCTAGAATGAGTGTCTAGGCAATAGTGTTTTGTAAAGGTGTGTACAGAACTCCAGGTTGCCGCTTTGCAAATGGACTCTAGGGGAACAATTGCAATGAATGCTATGGATGCCCCAGTGCCTCGAGTAGAATGTGCTCTAGGCTTGAAGGGCAGTTCTCTCCTTGCAAGAGTGTAACATAGTGTGATGCATTTGACAATCCACCTTGATATTGCTGATTTAGAGACAGGGTCCCCTTCTCTACAAGCTGCCACTGAAACAAAGAATTGTTTAGTTTGCCTCAGTGGTTTAGTTCTATCCATGTAGAACATGACTGCCCTGCGCACATCTACTGTGTGAAGGCTTCTTTCGGCCATGTTAGTAGGTCTCTGGAAGAACGTGGGTAGTTCGATTGACTGGTTCACATGGAACTTCGAAAAAAAATTTGGCGCAAATCTAGGATGTCTGCGCAGAACTACCTTATCTTTGTGGACTATAACAAAGGGGTCCAAAACCGAGAAGGCCTGTAGTTCACTAACTCTTCTGATAGAAGTGATAGCTACTAGAAAGGCTGTCTTGTAAGTCAGGTCTTTCAGACTAGCTTTATGTAAAGGCTCAAAAGGGGGTCCCATGAGCCTAGTTAAAACCACATTTAGATCCCACCCAGGGGGTGGATGAGTGATGGGGTGATACATTCTTTTAACCCCTTCCATAAAGGCTTTAATCACAGGTATTTTCCACCACGACACCTTCTGCTGTGATGTGGTGTAGGCTGACAATGCCGCTAGGTAAACCTTTAAGGAATTGAAGACTAACCCAGAGTCCAACAGATGGGTTAGACATAACACAATGTGTGAAGGCGAGCAATCGGTGGGATTGACGCCTTTGGAACTGCACCAGATGACAAAACGTTTCCATTTGCTGGCATAGCAATAACGTGTGTAAGGCTTTCTTGCCTCCCTCAGTATGTCCATGCATCTTTGAGGGAGTTGCAGATGTCCAAACTCTATGACGTCAGGAGCCAGGCTGCTAAGTTCAGAGTTTGTGGGCATGGGTGCAGAGTCTCCCCACTGTCCTGAGACAACATGTTGTACGGGCAGGGCAGCTTGACTGGTGCGCGAACCAAGGTCGGCGGGCCCACATCCTGGTGCATCTTGTGTACTATCTTGTTCAGAAGGGAAGTCGGGGGAAAGCGTAGACAAATTTCCCCGACCAAGTTATCCAGAGACCGTTCCCCTTGGATCGGTTCTGGGGGTACCTGGAGGCGTAATCTTGGCATTGGGCGTTCTCCTGAGTAGCGAACAGGTCGATCTCTGGAAACCCCCATTCTACGAAGACATTGGATACAATGTCTTCATGCGGTCGCCATTCGTACTCTTCTGGCAGAGGAAAATCTCTGCTGAGTACGTCTGCCAGAAGATTGAGTTCCCCTGGAACATGCTGGGATATCAGGAACATCTTGTGTTTGAGAGCCCATATCCAGATGTTTTGGGACAGCTTGGATAGCCCTGGAGAGTGAGTGCCCCCTGTTTGTTCAGTTAATACATTGCTGTTGTGCTATCGATTAGGGCCAGCACTGTCTTCCCTTGCAGTTGCTCCTGAAAGGCTTTCAATGCTTTGAACACTGCTAGTAGCTCCAGTAGGTTTATATGGTTGGACGCTACTTGAGGGGACCACACTCCGTGCGCTGTTTGTTGAAGCAGGTGAGCCACCCACCCTGTGAGAGATGCGTCTGTCATGAGAGTGGCTTCCACTGCAGGGGTGGTGAAGGTTTTCACCTTCAAGCGGTTCTACCTCAACCACCACTGCAGAGAGAGAACGAGGGCTGGCGAGACAACTAACAGATCTTCCCATTGTCCGCTGGCCTGACACCACTGGCTGTTGAGCCACTCTTGCATGGGACGCATGCGCAGCCGCACGTGGGGAACCAAGTATATGCATGACGTCATCATCCCTAGCAAACGCATAGATTTGCGTACCGTCACCTCTCGACTGGCTACATACTGAGGAACTTGAGAGAGCATGTTCTGAACCCTCTCGCTGGAAGGGAAGACTAGACCGTATTCCGTACGAATTAGATCCCCCAGGAACTGTTTTACCTGGCTGGGGACTAAGCTGGATTTCTTTTCGTTGATAGAAAATCCCAGGCTGAACAGTAGGTCTACTGTTTTTTGGGTGTTCGAAAAACAAACGTCGAACGAGTCCCCCGTGATGAGCCAATCGTCGAGGTAAGGGTAAACTGGAACTGAAAGTCTGCACAGGTGTGCCGCTGCCACTGCCAGGACCTTGGTAAACACCCTTGGCGACGAGGCTATGCCGAAGGGGAGTACCTTGACTGGTAGTGTTTGTCCTGAATCACGAACCTTAGGAATTTTCTGTGCGCTGGCAGTATTGAAATATGAAAGTATGCATCTTTCATATCCAATGTTATCATGAAGTCCCCCTGCTTTAGCAATGGGATCACCTCTTGCATTGTTACCATGCAAAACTTCTTGGGCTTTATGAACTTGTTCGCTGGGCGCAGGTCTCGAACAGGACGCATGGTGAGATTCTTTTTGGGTACAAGGAAGTACACTGAATAGATACCCTCGTCTACCTGAAGAATCGGGACAGCTTCTATGGCGTCCTTTCCCAGCAGCGTTTCCACCTCTTGGATCAGGATCTGCAGATGTTCCGGTAAAAGGCGTCAATGTTTCGGCGGTCTGAACTGTGGAGGTCGGGCGAATTCCACGCAGTAACCGTGGGCAACCGTCTTTAAGACCCACTGGTCTGAAGTTATCCCCTCCCATGCCTTGAGGAAAGATGTTAATCGCCCCCCGACTGGGGAGACATGGGACTTGGTGGTCATTTCTGACCCGAAGTTGACGCTCCTCTGGAATTGGAGCCTCTGCCTCTATTCTTTCCGCACTTCTGACCCCTCTGGGGGGAGTAAGTGGGGTTTGCAGCAGGTTGACTTGAGTTGAAGTTGCCCGTGCCAAAACTGTTTTGAGCAGCGCGGGCTTGTCCTCGAAAGGACCGCTGAGAATTACTGCCCCTCTGAAAAGGGTTTCTGGGAAATTAGGTGCAGCAACCTAATAGTCTTGTGCTCCTTCTTGGCTGTCTCCAACACATCGTCTACCGCCTTCCCGAAGAGGTTGGCCTCTTCGATGGGTTTGTTGATAATGGATGCCTGGGTCTCAGGCCTGAAGCCCGACGTGCGCAGCCACGCTTGTGCCTCTTTAGGAGAGTACCCTGTGCGAGAGATCTGCCTGCTGTCTCTGCGGTGTCCAGGGTATTCTTTACCACATTCTGATTGGCAAGTTTGCCCTCCGAGACAATGGCGAGAAGCTTGGCTCTGGTTGGTTCCGGAACCTCTTGAAGGCCTTCCTGGAGTAGGTTCCATTGGGCGTCGACGTAGCTTGCTAGTAACGTCGTGTTATTGGCAATCCGGACGGTATAGGCCGCCGCAACCCGTTTGCCTAAGGCATACAACCTTTTGGACTCCTTGTCCGGGGGTGACTCTCCCATGGCAAGGGGAACCCCTGCTCTCTTATGAGTGTTGGTCCCCACCAGCGAGTCTGGGATTGCGTGTCCTTTGATATAAAGTGGGTCGGTGGGGGAGGGTCGGAAACGTTTTTTGACCCTTGGGATCACAGCCCGAGTCTGAGCGGGTGTGAGTAAGGAAGGGGCCATCTGTCTCTTTACAGAGCTCAAGAGAGGGATAGACTGGCTTGCCGGAGGCATTTCATTAATAATGTCCTCTGCGAAATCTTGTTCGGGCAATGCTTCAAGCGTGGCAATTTTAAAGAATTCCGCTGCTTTTTTCAACATGTTGTTGAAAGCCATTTGATCATCCACCGGGGAAGCTTGTCGAATCGGGGTGGATGGGGGAGAGTTGAGGCAAACGATATCAGAGTTGTGATCGTCCTGCTGGGTGTCCTCCCAGTTGTCCGTTGCTCCTTGATCTTCCCCATAGTTGTCCATCTTGATAGTCAACTTGGTGTTGGACATCTTGTGTTTGAGGTTTAGAGTCTACCCGAGCTTTTTTCGGCAGAGGTTGATCAGAAGCCCTGAAAAACTGCTCCAGCCGATCCATACACCCCTCGAATTGCTCAGTGGTCCACTTGGATGACCCAAATAGACCTAGCTGATTAGGAACCGTGTTCTCTGCCCTACGGCGTTGAGAGGATCTCCTCAGGGTGCTTGAGAGGGGTACCTGGCTTTCTTCGTTAGAGTCTTCGGGATCGTCTGCCAAATCCGTGGAAAACTTTTCGGCGGATTGGCCCATAACTGGGCGGAACCGGTACTAGGCCCACCGCCGTAGCAATCCTATTGATGCTCTTACGGATAGTCACAGAATCTTCGGGAGACAACGCCTCCGATGATGTGTCGGCAGTGGAAATGTCTTCCGCGGCTCCAGAAGGGCCAGCGGAAGGCTTCTCGGGTAGAGGCCTACTCGGAGTTTTCGGGCCTGTACGGGCCCTGGAAACCTTGGAATCTGTCGAAGTTTCTTGTTCTGAAACTTCGGCGCGTGTAGTTTGGGGACTAGTGCCCTTGTTATGTCTGTTATGCCCAGTCGTCATGCGCTGCTGCGGATGCGGGGAAGGCTTCGGACCTGACCGATCGTGGGCACCGCCGAAATTTCCGGCGGGCCCGTTGGCGCTTTCGCCTTCTTCGACGATGTCGTCGAGGACGGCGTTTGGGTTGTGTGCTTGGTGCGGTGCAATTGTACGCCCCTGTCGCCGGGTGTGTTCCCTGTAGCAAGACCAGAGTCAAGCCTGGAAGGGTCGGGGACGGGCGCCGCGACCCTAGAAGTGTCCGCCTCAAGGTCTATAATGTCCACATTGGAAGTTTGGTCATCCGACGTGCCCCCGTCACTTTCGGCTGGTGTTGCGGCAGGGGAAGGAGGCTCCACGCGTGACATGCCGTACGCGGCCCACCGCTTTAACTGGTGCTCCCTAAGGGTCTTAGGTTTAAGGAGTTTACACGCCAAACACCGCTTTTCGTTGTGCTCTAGGGGGAGACAAGCGTTACACGAGGTGTGCTCGTCTTTCCACGGATATCTAACCCTGCACACAAGGCAGAATCTAAATGGAGTCCTTCCCATAGCAGAAGGGAAGGGTGACCAGACCAAAAGGGAAAGCAGTGGAAAAGAGGAAAGACATAATAACAGTATGGCAAACCCCAAGCCCACTCGCCCTACTGTGTAGGACGGCCGGAAGGCCCGACCACATGGAAGTCCGAACGCCAAATCTTAGGCGTCGGAACCCACAGCCGTAGACGATTCCCCCGTAGTCTTCGTCGATGATGTTCTTGATGGGCGAAGTGACTTAACGGGGATAAACCGACAATTCGGTAAGATAAACAATGTGTCATGAAGAGCTCCGCTATAGGGCGACCAGTGATCTGGGCGGAAAAAAACAATCTGAGGGACCTCGGCGCGTGAGGGATTTTGGGTAATACACACATCACGATAGGGATAGTGTTTCAGACACGCCTATGCCGACGTCCCCTTTGGGTCCCTGAAAGACAAGATGCAATACTCCGCGGTTACCACTGGATGTCTGACCATATGCCCAGCATGTGATTCTAAGCAGATTAACAAGCATCAGAAATACAGTTTCTATTTGGTACCACACTTACTCTTCGATTCCATTAAAATGCATCAACTGTAGACAGTTGCAAATGGCATACAAATCAATTAATAAAGTGAACCAGCAATAGATATAGGAGGAAAGCAGGTTGGTTAAACAATAGGCAGAATGCTGGGCCCCTACCACCAGGCACAGTTGAGGACCCCACTCCACCTGGGCAACCTGTAAATAAAGATATAATACTACTCCAGTCCATATATTGTTAAGCAGGGTCTAATCACCTTCTATAATTGTTCTACCACCCCAATCTACCTGGTAAAGCAGATTTCTTCGATGGGTCGTCGACAGTTCCTTCTTGAGTGACCCCCTTTAAGGCAGGAGTCACGGATCGTCGATAGTCCTCGAAGAAGGTGAACCTTCACGTTGAGTCGTCGATGAAAAGGTTCGATGGCGTCGAGGCAGCAGCTTCGGTCCTGGCTGTGCTCATCGACGATTGGTCGTGGACATCCTGCGAAGACAAGGTGCGCGGTGCACCTCAACGACGATAGTTAGTTGCCGCAAAGAGTCACTGAAGAACTTTGGGCCATCAAGGGCGTCAGGTCATCGGCGATGGCATGGCGTCAAGCTGTTCCTGCTTCTGGACAACACGGCTTTGACAGGCAGTCCTCTGAACCCTGGTTGACGACGGTGGACGAAATGTACGGGTGCTTTACTTCAGATTCCTCGGGGGTTCCCGTGTCCGGTCGACAGTCTTTCGAAGGATGGCTTGCAGGGCGCTTTAGCGAAGGTTTAGCGGTCTGCACAGTGTTCCCTCGTAGCTCGGGAAGACGTCTCTTAGCAAGGTCTTGTCTCGGATCAGTCCTCAACATACTCGGCAGCTTTCAGATCGGGTCAAGGCAAATGCAGCAGCGAGTCGTCTTCTTCCAGCTGGGCTTCAAGAATAAGCATGAAGTATCAACTTCAGCTTCTGAACAATTTCCATCAGTGAGAGGTCCCCAGATATACTGCTTGGTCTCTCATTCACTCTGCTGGATCACACTCAGGAAACCAATCACTCAGAAGGGCATTCATGCAGGCAGGCAGCCAATCAGGCTCACAGTGCATTCAGGCCATTCTCCTTCCTCCAGACACTCACAACAAGGAATGTTTATTGGGACAAGTACCCAGCCATTCAGCACGTCACACTGCATTCATACCACTTTCTGGCATGGCTGTCTCAGTCTTTGTGTCACATACCAGATACCAGACACCCCATTCACCCATGTCCCACCCCAAGGGGCGTACCCACAATATAAAGTCACTGGGAAGGCTCCAGCCAGTCTTGCCTGGACTCCCCCCACAATACCATATATGGAGCTTCCACACAACAGGCCAGTCAGGGGGAAGGGACAGAGTCAGGGCTTCCCAGGACTTTGGGAAAACAAGGTAACAGGTAATAGAAAGCAAGAGGCCGCAGGGGCCATCTTGTCTCCTATCAGAAATCAACTGATGCCAATGGCAGCGCCTGGGTATCCCAAAATGGAGGATACTCGGAGCACCTGTCAGATTCAGCATGGAGCTGCCACCAGCCCATAACCTGCTCTGTGGGACACACACAGATGCCCAAAAACATACACTAGGAGTACAGGGTTGTACCCCCACCCATGGGTACCATAAGGCTATCCGAAGGGTCTGTACACCAAACCAAAAAGAGGAAGAGCTGCACTGCCAGGAGTCCCACATGGACTCAGGGCCAGAAAACATCACAGAACATATATGAAAAAGGACACAGGGAATTCCAAGATGGCCGCACTGAACACTGCGACTCCCGACCTGCGCAGCACCTGAAACTTCAGAAACAGCGAACTTAGCCCTCCCCGGGTCCCGCTAAACACAGATCCCTGCACCGGAGCGAAGGGAGAGCATAAGGGCTGCACTGGGTGGCAGACGGAACTAATCCCGACGACAAAAAGGACCCGGTTCTGCGTGATACGGCCCGAGGCCCCTGGGACTACGGCTGTGGGCGGCAGCAGGCTCCACCCTCCTACACGGAACAAAGGGCGGCTCACGAGGGTCGGGGCTGCCTAGACGGGGCCCTGAGCCCACAGACACAAATCTCACGGGGGAACCCCTGGAGCACTGGACTGGGAAGCACATGCGGAACAGGAAGCAGATGCCCCTGAGTCCCTATGAGAGGACGGGGACTCAGTCTCCTCCGAACACAGTTAAGACAGTGTAGCCAATAAAACCCAGGCGCAGGCGGTCAATAAATGCCTGTCGCACGTTTCGCCGGTGTATCCGATAGCATTCACAGAGCAGCAGAGAGGCCTGGCAATTCTTCCAAGTGAAAACAACCAATACCAAGATCGCACTAGAGGGGACATCCCCGGGCCTACGCGGAGCAAGGTTGAACTGCTAACTCCTGCAGGCAGAAGCACAGCTCCCAGCACCGTCTGAGGGCATGGGAGAGCCAGACTGAAGAGCATACTACATAACGGCACAAACACAAATCATCAGGGACTGGCAAAGGAACGATAGGGGGAAGGTATGGAGGCCAATGGACAGGGCAGTTGTAGGAGGGAACCTAGAGGGAATGCTGTGGAAACCGAGATCAGACAGAACCCCCCAAATGTATTGTAGCGAAATAACCTCGACAATAGGAGATGCATGGGACTAAGCAGTAAAAAGGTCACACACCAAACCCTACTTTTCCCCATACACACCCCTCTTTGACAACTAGCAATTCACCCCAGGACACAAACAAACATCCGCCTTTGACGCCTGGCAACAAGGGGGTTGCCATATGATACGAGACATGTTTGACAGAGAAAAGGTCAAAGTATTTGAGCAGTGCAAAATAGACTTCGATCTGGGAGAAAAGCTGAGATACGCCTATGTCCAGCTGAGGCACTTGTTCTCTCACCCATCTGTAAAACAGGCAGGGTCCCGGCCCGCTCACCCCCTTTGAAAAATATCTAGACACTGACTCAGGGGGTCGGGGGGTGCTGGCGTCCATATATGAACACATCAGGCAGGGTGAAGCCCCTCCAACCAGAGCGTACATGAAGAGATGGAAAAATGACACAGGGTGCACTATTGGGAACCAGAGTGGAAGAACCTGTGGGAGCAGATCCCTAAACTAACTAGATAGCTTCAAATCAGAGAGATGTGGCTGAAGCTGATGCTCCAGTTGCACTTAACTCATATCAGGCTAAACAAAATGTACACCAAAACCTTGCGGTACTGCTGTAGGGAGTGCGGTGGAGTGGGCACCTGAGCTCACCTATGGTGGGAATGTCCAAAATAGACCAGTATTGGAAACAAATACAGCAGGCAGTTATTATACTCAAGTCCTGGGGATCACATGGGGTGGGAACAGAGGCCTAGAAATGATGGGGCTGAATGGGTCCTGGAGAACATCACAACTAAGCCAGGCCGTAAACTATACATTATGATGATGTCGGCAGCGTTGGTGCTGGCACGTGCATGGAAATCAAAAGACCCTCCACAAGAACACGAATGGATAGCTAAAATATGGTCAATAGTAGCTTTGGAGTGGCATACATACTCAATTCAAGGAGAACACTTAAGGTTCAGCACAGACTGGTTCAGCCTACTGAGTTATCTAAAAGATGGAGCTTGCTGTGCCTGGTGTCCTAGGGTCATAGAACCTCAGGGAATTATCGAGCCGCAAGAAGTGAACTATGAAGGACTCCTACAGAGGTAGTATCACGAAGGGCCTCTCCACGGGAAAGGGGAATAAAAGCTCCATCGCAGAAACTGAACGTCTCGATGAAGTGCAACACAGCAAGGACTGCTCTTGGATCAGGGGGGAGGGAGGAGAAGGAGGGTGGGGAAGGGGGCACAGAGTGAAGGAAACCACATGTTGAAAGTTATTTGTTTTAAAAATGCTAATAAAAAAGTACTTGAAATAAAATAAAGAAAAGGGACTACAGAACAAGGACAGGGAGGCCCTGTCCCTCCAATGCATTTCCAGCATCACACCGGTCAGGAGAATAATGGAGACAGAAAGAAGGAACAAGTTACCTACCTGTAATTCTTGTTCTCCAGTGTGGGTCTTGCAAGGATTCACATGCTCATGAATATTCCCCGTCGTCAGGCCGGGAATCATTGGTAAAAATTAAAGCAGTTTAGCTTCAGCTAAAAACTGCCCTTCTCCTCTATAGCCTATAACTTTGGGTCATACTGCCCCAGCCAATGACACTCGTCCTCCTAAACTACACCACTGGTGACCATCTTCAGATTTGGGTGCACACGTAAAGTGGTAGTAGGAACAAGAAGAGCCAGAGAGTGGCAGAGGGGGGGGTTTGCAAGTGAATCCATGTAAGACCCATGCTGGAGAACAGGATTTGCAGATAAGTAACTTGTTCCTTCTCCAGCATGGGGTCTTGCATGGATTCACATGCTCATGAATACGATTACACAGCAGTACATATACACAACCACGGAAAGTGGCATGGCTCACAGATGCAATACACTTACCCCTGGAACACACTTGCCTCAAACAAACAGGTTGTGAAGCACTGGTTGGCCAACCCAGGACTTTTCCCAGGAATCCCTGTCGACACAGTAGAATCTTGTGACAGTGTAGTTATTTATTTTAATGTATTACATTTATGAAATGTCCAGACCCTGAGGTATCACAGTGTTTGGTATAGGTATGGAAAGCAGACAGGAAAATGTAGGCAAGCTTTAGTCGTATTTGTTAAATATCCATGTTTTTACAAGCTTTTTGAAGGTACAGTAAAAGTACCTCATTTTTGATGTGAGCCGGCAAGGAGTTCCAGAGAGGGCGTGCAGTGACACAAAAACTAACCCTTCTGCTCTCTTATTCTTAAATCGAGGGGTGAGCAATTAAATGCTGGAGCCGGATCTTAATGAACCCACTCGATGTTTCTGGGCAATGCTGTTGTTGAGGTAGAGGGGAGCATCATTCAAAATACAGCGGTGAGCAATAGTCAGAGTTTTAAAGTCAAGGCGGGGGCGCGGTTGAGCGGCGACGAAAATGGCTGCCTGATACTGCAGATCTGCATCCATCATCATCATAATTTTCTATACAAATCCTGTTGTTTCGGCTGAGCAGAGTGAAGTGAAGATACTGCTGGGGCTCCAAAGGCGGCGGCAGCAGCAAGTTGGGCGAAATCTATTGCAATCTGACCCTCAGCAGCACTGTCTTGCTTGGCGGCACGGACAGCTGCCATAGATCCTGTGTCGGCTGGGCAGGTGTGGTTGGGCTCGGGAGCAGTGGCAAACGAAGGTACAGAGGATTTGGAAGCCGGTCTCGAGGCGCCCAAAACTTTGCAAGGAAAGGGGACCGAGTGCTGCAGGCTCGGAAGCAAGTCTGAGAGGTGTGGACATGGCCGCCAACTCTCCCGCAGCCCTGGATCATGCCTGGCATGGCCCGCCTGGAGCAGGGAGCAGTGGGGAGCAGTTTGGTCTCTGTGGCAGATCCTGCGTGGGGTGAGTGTTTCGGCATGCTCATGCCGACTGAATGAGCCCAGACCAGGCTCCACTCCTGACACCTGTGTGTGCTGCCTGTGGCATGTTGATCACAGGAGTGTCAACAACATTGTTGCTGCCCTGATTCTCTTCTGCGACCCTGTTCAGGTATCCTCCCATAGTGGGCAGTTGTGAAGGCCGTTTCCCCTGCCCCTCCCCTGGGGTTGCTCCACTTGCAGCAGCGGTCTACATGTGAACATTTGTCGAACACAGGGTGCTGCCCCCCCTGGCAGCCCACTAACGCATCTCTGTGGGTACATATTGCGCCTTTGGAATACTGCGATCCTATGGTGCTGCAGAGAGCAATATACTGACTACTGGGTGTGCAGCCCGCTGCGCAGTAACCACAGGAGCAACACCGTCAACATTGTTACCGCCTTGATCCTCCTCTGCGACCCTGGTGTGGGCTCCTCCCACAGGTGTGTTGTGAAGTCTGCTACCCCTTCCCTCTTTGGGGTCAAACCACGGACAACAGCTGGCAACGCAAAAGCACCAGACAACCATGGGGTATTGTGCCCGAAATGGCCCACTTGCTCATACTGGGACTAGCATATAGTTAATTTGGCATATTGAGAAATGTGTCCTCTAGTGCTGTGGTGGCTCCCTTTTTTTTCTCTGATCCCGGCAAACATGACACAAGGAAACGAGAAGAACAGGAAGGGTCCAACGGACTCCTACATGAGTACCCCAGAATGAGAGGATGTGACGATCGATACAGCAAAAAGTGAGACTGTGGGCCCCCCCCCGCGCTGCCAACATGGATCCTTAAAGGACAATGATGCAAACTGGGTTAGTGTCAGTAAACTCAAATCTTGATGATAAAGTATCCAACATCAACTGCTTACGTACTAGAGTGGATAAGGAGAGTGGACGGATCAAGGCGGTGGTAACGCATGTCGGTGAACTGGAGGACACAGTTGAGGCACATGGCCAAGACCTTCATGCCTTCGGGAAGGAGCTTCTAGTGGTACACATGAAATGTGAAGATCTAGACTCTCAATCCTGCCGGAATAATATTTAAAAAAGTGGGGATCCCTGAAAAGGCAGTCCATAGCCCTATGGAGCCGTTTGTGGATGGCGTTCTGTCTTGGCGACATGCAGGTTTCTGCGCAGTTCCTGGTAGAGACGGCACACGGTTCAGTGGCCCCACTCCCGAAGCCTGGGGCGCTACCTCGCACGATTATTGCTATATTCTTAAACTATCGTGACAAGGACGTGGTCCTCAAGTTAGCGAAAGAGAAACAAACACTCCAAGTCGGCTAAAGTGCACTTTTACCCGGACTTCTCCGCCGTGGAGCAGGTAGTTAGGCGAACATTTAACCATGTGAAGCGCCTCCAACGAGACAAACAGGTGCAATATGCCATGATGTTCCTGGCTAGGCTGTGCATACAGCACACAGGAAGGGCACATTTCTTTGAGTCCCCGGTGGAGGCAACGGCATACATTGAACGGTCCATACCCATACCGGTTGGCTGAGGTCCTGGCGGTGGACGGAGGAACGTGCTTTGTCGACGGTGCAGCCGGCATCTGGTGACTGACATTGTTTTTTTTTATGCCTGACGCTATTTCTTGCTGCTCTATGTGGTAATTTCTGCTGTGCTGCACTGGACGCTACGTTGAACGTTGATACACCCAAGGTTTTCTCTGGGGTACACTATCAAGTTGGGGTGGGTGGTCGGAATGGGGCTAAAAAGTTAAAATGTTCGAGGGTCATGCGGAGGGCGGCTGCACAGTGGTTACTGTTGGGTGTGCCGGGTGCCTTGGTGCTGATATCTACATATGGCAGGTGATGGGATGGGTGGGGGAGGTCTCCCGATTTAGTTACTAGTATGGAATGGACTGAATAACCCAGTTAAGGCCAGAAAGATCCTCTCGTATGTTGAAAGACATGGGCCCAGAATTCTGGTGCTTTAGGAGATGCATTGCAAGGAAGGCATGTTATCAACAGTAAGACAGACACAAGTGTTTATTGAACTTGCATAAGGGTGTGATGAATGCCTTTCTATATCTAAATCTACCGATGGGAGCAAGCTACGACCATCAAATAATAATAATGCAGTTCTATTGGTCAAAATAAAAGGGCCTATACTAAAAAACCTATTGCCAATCCTTACCACTAATTTACAAATAATGTGGGGTAATGTTCATTAAAAAGAAATAAGTGTTCACAAAATAATATGTCAGGATGCTTGAGCCGTTGGCCTCCCTTCCCTGCTTTTTCAGCACAGGGCAAGGCGGGTCACTTGAGAAAAGTACACTCTCTGGCTTCTGCGGCACAAGGGTACAGTTCCATTACCCAGTTCAGGACCATCTGTGTCCAAGTCCCTTTACTTCTCGCAAGTCTCTTGACACAGGGGGCCTGCTGTACTAAAATCAAGACACAAACGTTCTTTTCCTTTTTCTCTAGTATTCAACGTGGGTGTTCATCCTGGATCTCCCTCAGCCGGGCTCAGATCCCCCTTCAAAATGAGGTTCCGAGAATTATTTTTCGGGTGACTCTCGGTTCAGATCCCTTTCTGTCAGTCAATTAGTCTCCCTCAACCGGGCTCGGACCAATCGTGACGTACATTAAGCGAATGTGCACAGTGTTAATCTTGACCCATTTCATGAACACTTCGATCTCAATATTTCTTTCTAGCATACTCAGCATCAGTTGGACACCTAACAGAGACTTTTGAAATGAGCACCCTGGTGGCGCCGGACCACTCTGTGTATGGTATCTTTTCTTGGCCTCCCAAAGTTCAATTACAAAGGCTCAACTACTTCCTTTGGCTTCCAATTGTATTTGCGTGGCACATCCCAAATGCCTCACACACTGTTCTCTTTATACAATATTGCCACTTGCAACCTTGGTTCAAAACACAAGCTGGTTTGGTATCAGTCTCTCTGACTCACCGGCTGTGCTGTCTTTTCTGACTGCTTTGTTGTAGGAGCCAAGGACAGTTCCACAGCAGCAATAGCTCCTCCCCGCCTTGGGTATCGACGTGGGAGAGCCCCGGGTACCTCCGACACAGTGTGCAGGTTTGATCAGCCTTAGTTGCTGGTCTTCGGTTTCTTACTTTCCAAGGTTCACGAAAGTAACAGTCTTTACAGGTCAAGTGTGCTTCCCTCCTTGCAACCCTCTCTGGTCTCCCCATCTTTCTCCTTGTATTGAACTATCATCTTGGAACTGCTGTTTCCTCGTGTGTCGTGGTCGACCACCACGAACTGGATCCAAAAGCCATGGCCATGTCCTGGCCAACTGGATGACAGATCCCTGGGGACTAGCGGGAGAGACACCTTCAGGTTTTTCACTGCATGCTCTTGGGAGGGTGCACAAGACCATTGCACGTAGCTGGTGCCCCTTGATGTTTTATACTGACTACTCCTTGCATTCACGAAGTGTGCTTACACTTATCCATCATTCATTGGGGTTCTGGGTTTCCAGGAGCAGTCTAAATCCCACTAATTGTGATGGCCTGGGAGTAACATCGATTAACAGGAACAACTCTGACTTTGCCTCATTTGTACGGTAACCTGATAAGAAGGTGAACCTCCGGATCTCTTCCATCATTGGTGCTATATTCTGTTCTGGGTCTCGGATGTACAGCAGCATATCATTCGCATACAGGGAGATAACCTGGTGGGGACCCGCAATACGGATTCGCGATGACCGGGTCTGTCCCTCATTATGCGTGCCAATAGTTCTATTGCCAAGGCGAAAAGTAAAGGGGAAAACGGGAAACCCTGCCTCGTCCCTCGCTATAAGCGAAAGGCGGGTGACAGTATGCCATTGGTGCGCACCTTGGTGGTTGGTTCAGTATACAATAATCAAACAAATACAATAAAGGGAGTACCAAGTTGCATCCTCCGCAGAACTGCAAACAGGAACCAACAAGAAATAGAATCAAAGGCCTTCTCTGCGTCCACAGAGGCCAGCGCAGCCTTAGCCTTTGGTTTATTTGTGAAATGACACAAAAAAGTCTGCGTAAGTTGAATGCAGTCGATCGCTCTGGAATAAATCCTGACTGATCAGGGTGGACTAGTAATGGCATGTATGGGAGCAGTCAGGTGGATAGGATATTTGCATCAGTGTTAATGAGGGATAACGATCTATATGAGGCAATTTCAGAAGCTGGTCTATTTGCTTTTAATATAACTGTTATGACGGCCTCAGAAAATGAGGGTGTAACCGGCCAGTCTGTATGGATACTTCCCAGACCCGTAGCAATTTTGGAGCCAGCAGCTGTCACATTTCCTTATATAATTCTATGCTGATACCATCGGGCCGGGGGCTTTCCCTGACGCTAGAACCAAAATTGCTTCTGTGATGTCCTCTGGTGTGACTGGTCGACCTAGAGCCAACGGAGCCTCATCTGAGAGGCAGGGGAAAGGGACTGTTTCCAAGTACTGGGTTAGTTCTTCATCCGTACTTGCATCTATGTTGGTGTACAGATCATGATAGAACTGCTGAAATTTCCGGTTAATCTCCTCATGTGTGGTTACCATGTTACCTGATGAATGTGTCCTGATCCGAGTGATGGGTTGTGTACCCCCTTGACCCCAACCACCCCAGCTAAAAAGCTACTCTGTCTGTCTGCCTCTCTGTATCGCCATGTTTGAATGTGCCAGCTACAAAACGACCTTCCCTATAAGCCAGTTCCCCAAATTTCAATAAGTTCCCCTTAATGAGCCCCAAGAGCGCTCTATCATTTGTGACTCTGCAGTCGTTTTCCAGTTTTCGTAGGTCTGTCTCGACTTCACGTAGGTTCATCCTGATCTCTCTCCCACACAGTGGAGTAGCAGGATACCGAGCCCTCATTCCTCTAAAAAACATCCTCAATCCCATCCTGCAGTTGCGTCACCAAGTCCTTATCGAGGAGGCATGATGTAGGCATTCTCCACAGTGGAAGAGGGGTGTCAGGCCCATCCCATTCTATTGTCAATGATATTGGGGAGTGATCTGATAAAGTTCTTGGTTAAATTATACAACCCACCACCGGCGACATCCATCGTGCAGAGAACAACCATTAGTCGATCCGTGACTGGGCATCATGAACTGATGAATAATAAGTACACTTATTACTCCAAAACTATCAAGGACCACATCGACTCCCTGGCTCCTGCCCAGGCTGACTTTTGCAACTACTCCTTCGCCTCTGGAGTCTTCCCATCCCCCCTCAAGCACTCCCTTGTGCACCCTCTTCTTAAGAAACACTCTTCCGACCCCTCCTGCCCGGCTAACTATCGCCCAATCTCCATCACTCCCTTCCTGGGCAAGCTCCTGGAGAAACTGGCCATCTCCCAGATTAACCTCCACGCTGAATCTGTTGGTAGTCTTCATGACCATCAATCTGTCTTCAGAGCGGCCAGAAGCACGGAAACTGCTCTCCTGAACATCCGTGATGACCTGCTCTTGAACCTCGACTCCAACACTCCGTGTGTTCTCATTCTGCTCGATCTCTCTTCTGCCTTTGACACTGTCAACCATACCATCCTGCTCAACCGTCTCTGTGATAACCTGGGTATCACTGGTCAGGCTCTGGCGTGGCTGACCTCTTTCCTTTCCAATCGACCCTCCCAGGTCCAACTTGGGTCCTTCCTCTCTGACATCTTTTTCTCCACCTGTGGTGTTCCCCAGGGATCTAATCTCTCTCCCTGGCTGTTCAACCAGTATCTGGCACTCCTTGCCCACCGCATCGCCACCCTCTGCCCCAACTTTCAGTGCTATGCGGACGATACCCAGCTCATTTTCAGGCTACCCTCAGCCTCCTCCTCTCCTTCCCTCATCTCTGACTGTCTGTCTGCTATCCAGGAATGGTGTGCCGCCAATGACCTCTGCCTTAATGCCAGTTAGACTGAGATTCTACTCATCGGCACACCCACTTCCTCCTTCCCTGCAGCTCTCTGGCCAGCCTCTCTTGGCTCTCTTCCTACAAGGCAAAAAACCTCGGGGTCATCTTCGACTCCACACTCTCCTTCTCTCCTCATATATCTGACGTCTCTAAGAAGTCACACTACCAGCTGCACCTCCTCAGAGGTATTCTTCCCTTCCTCTCCTTCCCCCAGAAGCTCACTGTCTCCCGAGCCCTGGTTCTCTCGAAGCTGGACTACTGCAACAGCCTCTATCTTAATCTGCCTGCCTCCACTCTCCGCCCTCTGCAACTCATCCAGAACAGAACTGCGAGACTTGTCCTTGGCCTCAAGCCCAGGGACCGTATCTCTCCAGGACTGAAATCTCTACACTGGCTCCCAGTGGCTGCGAGGATTAAGTTCAAAACCCTCTGCATTGTCCACAAGGCCTTCTGGGGCCTGGGGCCTAAATACCTTCAACTCTCTCTTCCTAAATATCTTCTTTCCCGAGCCCTTCGCTCATCCGTCTCCAACTCCCTCAGGGTCAGCCGCTTCTCGAAGCAACGAGCTGGGGGTAGATTTCTCTCCGCGGCAAGGGCCTCCCTCTGGAACAGCCTTCCCGCCTCCCTGAAACTTGAGGAGAACCATCTCCGGTTCCGGAAGCACCTCAAAACCTTCCTGTTTGCTTCTGCTTTCTCTCTCCCTCTCCCCTGCTAAATTCTTCACTGAAACTGCACTGAATCTGCTACTGGGCCACTCTCACCGATCTCGGTCCTGGGCCTAGCCACTCTCCACTTGCACTGCCTCCCTGGCAACCCCTGCACTGCGGGACTGTCTCTGTATCCCTACAGCCCCTCCTTCCCAGCACTTATTTGCACTTACCTTGCACTTGCCACCAGCTGGCCCTATTTATTTATTTTTTACTCTACTTACTTTGTACTGCACTTCCCCCTCCCCTTCCCCTTGCACTTTTTCCCTTCCCCCTACCCCTGCACTTGCGCGATCTGAATGACACCTGGCCTAGTAGGATCGTTGTCTGTCTTCCCCTTGTTCCCCCTCCCTGCCTTGTCGCGCCTTGAAACATTTGTGTATAGGCGCGTTACAAATGCCATATCAGATCATATATCATACACTCGCATGCACAGGTTTGCAATCCCTCCACACATCCACCAACACCATTTGTGTTATTATCTGGTGTACCATGCGTCCTGCCCTTGACAACCCCCGCTGTGTGTTTCTCGAGCGGTCCAGTGCACAATCCAGTATTGTGTTGAAATCGCCTCCCCAAATAAGCAGGGTGGCGGCTTCTCCCATCATGACTTCCAACACACATCCATAAAATTCAGGATCATCAATATTGGGGCCGTATGTATTGGCCAACAAAACATTCACTGCCGCTATCTTTCCCTATAATATCACGTATCAGCCCTGAGAGTCAATGCGCATTTATACTCCTGGAAACTCATTGTGCGATGTATCATGGTGATCAACCCCTGGACTGAGATGAACAATCAGTGTATCCCATTGAGCTCCCCATCCCGGTGCAAAACCCCTACTGAGCGACCCTTGAGCATGGTTTTCCTGCAACATCACTGTCTTGGTGGCTGTGCCGATTTAAATATGCCAGACCTTTCCATGACTTAATAGGGTTGTTGAGACCTCTGACATTCCATGTTAAAAAAGTAATCTTCTGACCCATCTTTTACATCCTTGTAATGCAACATATGGAATGTTCATACAGTGTTCGTATCAGTGTTTCCTCTAATAACGGTCATGTGACATGTCTGCTTGTTTTCTAAACATAACTTTAATTCGTAACCTCCAAACGTTACTTTGCCCAGCACCTATACCCCAATCCAACCTAGCCTCCCCACTCCCCCCACCCTCACCATCTTCCCCAACTTGATAATGTAGACCCCCCCCCCCCATCAGCTGTGGTAACTTCCTGGGGTGCCTTGTGAACAGCCATGATGCTCTGAAGATGGCAGTGCCACCATGCCCCGGCCATTCCTCCAGTAGTTGTCCTGTGTGCTGATATTCCATTGCATGTCTGTTGTGTTTGAGCAGTGGCATATCTCCTCACTTCACCGTCTTTGCCCTGAACCGTCTCCTGCCCGGAGTCAGGGCTATTATGTTTCTTGCATTCCTGTGGTGGCAATTGGATTGCTGCCTTGACATACGCGACTGCATCAGAGGGGTTTTCAAAAAAGTGTGCTTGGCCCCCGTAGTGTATCCTCAATTTAGCTGGGAACATGAACGCATAAGGGACTTGGCACAATCGTAGCAGTCTCTTGACTGGATGAAAGGATCTTCTCTGTATCTGGACGCAAAGTTAGCATATATTTGGATTGTGGCATCCTCAAAACGAGAGTGCCCTACTCTCTTGATAGTCTTAGGATACTATCTCTGTCTCTATAATTGAGGAGTTTCGTGATGATAGAGTGCGGGGGGGGGGGTTGAACCCGGCTTCGGAGCTGGCGACATTGTGTGGTGTGCACGTTCCACCAGAAAGAACGAGAATTTCTCTGTTCCAAACAATGTTGTAAGCAAGTGCTCCACAAACAGCTCCATTGGCCCTTTATTTGCTGCATTGGGGACCCCTACTATGCACACATTATTGTGTCTCGAACCGGGTTCCAAATCATCGCACTTTCCACAGAACTTCAAGTCTGACTGCAGGGTAGCTATGGCATGGTTGTGTACGCCAATTTTGTCCTTAATCTCTCCAACCCTGTTCTCTGTTTCCATGATGCAGCCACTTTCCTTCTCCAGTTTAGCTTTGAAGGAACTGATGGACGCCACTACGTCATCCAGTTTGATGTTTACGGAGAAGAAGCCCACCTGCATTGCTGCCATCAATTGATCTTCCCGGGCATCATTACAGTGGACACTCTGGTCTCCCTGTTGCGCCGAGTCATTTGGCCCTGGAGGTTTGGTTGGTGCATTGGTGAAGGAAACCATGGGGCCCTTCTTCCTCCCTGCTCCCTTCATCATTCTATCCTCCACGTTGGCTGAATCAAGGTCCTGGCCTGGTGTGACCTCCATTACTGCTATGGGCTTGTGCTTAACGTCCGCCCTATACACCTATGCGCCAGGAGTGTTTCCCAAATAAATCACTCCATGAGAGTACCCATTAGCTTACGTGTGAGGGCACACAGGTCAGGATTCCTAGAAGGTAGCACCGTGTGCACTCAAGACCGTCTTGTTTCAGGTTCTGATGCAATGTCCTAGGCCCCCGTGATTGGTTCCCCCACTCAAGCGTGGCCCCTCATGTCTACGTCACTCCCCAGAGTGGGTACCCGTCTCAAAATTCTGCCTCAGTGGAGCTCTGCCTTCCAGGTCCTCCGCAGTGTTCTTCCTGGGCCTCTCTGTCTTGCTGCGGTGCTGTGCCGCCCACTGTGCCCACCTGCGGGGATGTACTATGTCCGCTCCTCGGCTCTGTCTGGTGATGGACACTATAGGGTTATGCAGTCGGAGCGCGGAATCCGTATCGCCAGCCTGGTGCCTCCAGTGATGTTTCCACGGCTGCCGGATATGTCCGTTGCGCCACGTTCCTCCAGCCGCATCCCTCCATGGCTGGACACGGAGCAAGCAGAGACAATCGCAGGGGGGGGCGAGGGGGTTGATCCCAGCGACCAGGTCAGATCTCTGGTCTCAGGAACAGTGCACTGCTGCACACCGCTCTTCGTCCCAGCAAAGCCGGCAGTGCCACCCAGGCCACAAGGCTACCGGCGGGTCCCTGGAATCCGAGCAACCTCTCCGGAGAGATTCTGCGGGCCCCTCCCCCCTGTGGGCAAGCAAAGGCCACGGATTTTAGTTGCTGGGTTGACTTGTCAACGCAGCAGTGAACGTTGGGAGCAGTCCGCAGCAGTCCCCCCCCCCCCCCCAACTTCGTATGTAGTCTGAACAGGACACTGAAGGCGCAGCACAGGCTGAAACGCGGTCAGCAGGTGCCACACTGTTTATGCTACCGACTCGTATAGTTCTGACTTCAGTTCTCAGCACACAGCAGGATATATTTAAGAAAGGATTTCCCTGGGGCCGAGCCTGCGTTCAGGCCACCATATTCTTCAGCTACTCAACAGCGTCTCGAGCAGTTTTAGCTTTAAAGCAAAACTGCTTTATTACCACCGAGGATGCCCAGCCTGATGACGGGGAATATTCATGAGCATGTGAATCCATGTAAGACCCCATGCTGGAGAACCAACAAATGCTTGGGTTAGTCTTGGACATTAACACAAGCCCTCCAATTAAGGGTTACTGAATTGTCTCAGCGCTTAAATAGTGTTCAGGCAAATGCCATGTGAAACACAAATCCTAAGTAGGCGCATTAACTGCTTCAGGCCCATCAATGACCTCTGGTGTTTGCAGTCACAACATCACATCCCATCGCTCTGGCCAGTCCAGAAACATTTTCTAGACAGCCCAACCAACAAAATCCAGACATGTCTTAGACAGCTCTGTCTCCATTTTCTATGCCAACCTGCAGCCTTCCATAAACTGAAGTGTCAGGTAGATTGTATTCTTTCATATCTGACTTGAGATTGTCATGGCCTGGAGTTCAAAAGACTCAAGACAGATTTTTTGCTTGACTATTGTTTTCTTTATTTTTGGTCACAACAGGTGTTGGTAGGGAATAATGACTCTACGGCCTTCCTAAGGTAGAGAAATGAAAAGGAGGGCCATCTAAAGCAAAGGGTGGTCAGGTATAGGGTCAGATAAATTGTGGAATTATGAGCTTCTAAATGATCAAACTCTTGAGTACATCCCGAACGCTGGATCAGGGCTTGATTACATTGCCTAAGTCACTTGCACACCCTTGTGGTTGAATGTGATCAGGGTTACTTCTTTCTTGGCTGTGGATGGTGTTCTTGGCAGAGGATCAGTTGGTTCTCAGAGCCAAGATGTTGCGTTGGTCCTCTGAAACGTATTGGCAGCAGGCACCACAACCCCAATGCCCTGGGTTTTCTGGTAGGGGTTTGGAAAACAAATAGTCATAGAATGCATGGTACATTTACATTCCCCTCTTATGCAGGGCACCGGCATCCCTGTTGAGTTTTAGGGAACAGCTGAAGATTCTCCTGGCTAGCCTCTTGTGGTTGCCCTTAATAGGTCACATTTCTTCTACACAAGACCACAAGCATAAGTCTGTGTCATCAGTGAATTGTGACTTGAGTCTTCAGACACAGAATGCTTGGGATTCATGCCTGGGTACACCTGTCCCACCTGATGTGACATTTGACACAGTGA
Organism: Ambystoma mexicanum; assembly: GCF_040938575.1. Lineage (NCBI taxonomy): Eukaryota > Metazoa > Chordata > Amphibia > Caudata > Ambystomatidae > Ambystoma > Ambystoma mexicanum. The sequence goes on along the minus strand of NC_090921.1, from coordinate 523,152,227 downwards.
AGACTATTTTTTACCATCCTACGGCTCCAACTGCCCCTTACCACTATCCTTTGATGTACAGAGGCACCTAAAGCCTCTCTGCAATACTCCCTTACCTGCCTTTTCCCTGTACTTACCCTCATGGCAAAACATCCTTTCCCTCCTCTGACCATTTTTCTACCTTAGGCAATCCCTCTCTGCCTCGTCTCCTCCTCTCCTTCTCTCTGTCCTCTTTCATTGTGCTTTTCCCCATTGCCACTCATCTGTCTCTCCTGACCGCCTTGCTTTCTCCAGGCGTTTTCTCTTGACTGCCTTTCCTCCTCTCTCTTTCCATGCATTTTTCTCTCTCCTTCTAGCGCCTCCTCTCACAGATCTCGTCCTGGCCTCCACACTCATCCATCTCGCTACCTTTCTCACACTCTGTCACATAACTCCCAAACTGTTCACTAGGAGGAGCACCTTCTTATACCAGAGATCCCTTGGTGACTGCATTAATGAAGTCTGTATTGGGCACTCTGGTGACATAGTAGCACTTTCAATGCAGACATGTAAAGGAGGTGAGCCATCAGAGCCTGGCTTGATCCAGCTGCTAACCGTAGTGCCTCCCAGAGATGGGAAGGAGTGTGATCCAGCATGCTCCCCTCCGCGACCAATGAGCGGCAGTGTTCCATACAGGCTTTGAAAAACCCTATCACCCCAAGAGGAGTATCAAGTACAGAAATCTGCAAGCATTATTCAATCAGTTTGGATGTCCCAGGAGAAATACCAGAACATGCTCTGTAATTGCAAATACAGAGGTAGAGTTCAAGGATTCTGAAACAGTCCCGAATTTACCAATAATCGCAAACAACGCAACCAAACAAGAATGCCCCAGGTGTCAGAGTATCAGTCAGTGGAGGATGCAGAAAGCTGCATACCAAAGGGCTGCAAGTGGCAAGAATCCAAGATGGTGGCAATGTCACAGAGACCCTATGAAGCAGCAGAAACACCAGGTGAGATGAATGAGATAATTAACCAAAGTGGAGAGGCTCATTATCACAGATTAAAAAATCTCTTAGGAGAAAACAAACTAAAAGACAAACACAAAACCCCAAGACAACCCCTGAATAGGCCCAACCAATACAAAAGACGGACACAATTTAGCACAAATTAAAGCCTTTTAGGCATTATAAAAAAGGCAGGTTAAAACCAGTGAAGGTGGAATGCACAGTATAATCCACGCAGATCAGGAGATGAAGAATCTGTTCACTGCCGCTTCCTGCTGGGAGAAATACTTACTACCCAGACCCTGATACAATGGTGTGTAGCTTGCCAGAGGTGCACGAAGGACCTAAGCAGAAACCAGGTTTTGGCGAGACCTGAACGCTCAGAAACCAGGTCATGGCTGGACCTCAAGATGTGAATGCCGGGAAGCGGGTTGAGGAGAGAAAGAATGACATGAATGCTGATAAAACAATTCATGGTGAGAATGAAAGCAGTGAAAGCTGAGAAACCAGGTTGTGGCAAGACCTAAAAGTGAATGCTAAGAACCGGGTTGTGGTGAGACCTAAACAAGTGAATGCTGGGAAGCTGAGGACAGAGGGAGACCTGAACCAATGCACAGGTCTGTGGGATACAAAAACTAAATGTAAAGGAATGGAGGACTTAGCTGGTGGAGTGGATTACTACAAAGGTTGGCGATAAATCCAACAGTGCAGCGAGGAGCACAGACTAGGAGAACAGTTCAAGCTGGAAGATAAAGAGACCAGGATAAAACTTGAAGAAAAGTCCAAGAAGCTGTAGACCTGAGAGCGAGCGGTCTAGAAGAGATGTTTGAAAGAGGGAAGATTCAAGGAGGGTCCAGACTCTGAGTAAACTCCTGAAGAAGAACCTACCCAGGAGAAACTGCTGTCTATTGAGTTATAAGAATATGGGTGGATATTGCAGAATGGGTTTTGTGACATTGCTTTGCAAGCTACAGAGTCACTGGACGAATAAGTGCTTGCAAGATTAGGTTTGAACTTTATGCTTTGGAGAAACACCAGTGATGGTCACTGGAGAAATACTGCACATTTTGACCCATCTCGGAGACAGTTATTAGGAACTTCCTTATCATTTTTCAGATTCTTTTAGTTCCTTATAGGCATTTGGGTCAGCCCCTCCCCTAGTTTGAGACCAAATAAAACCACTTCCATGAAACATATTTTTTTGGTGTCACATCTGTCATTGCTTTACTGATGTACCAGACACCTAGATGTTTGTATTAGTCTCAAATTAGATTGGGTGCTGCCTAGAGTACTGCCCCAAACCAGGCGAGAGTGCTTACCTCCTGAAGCCTGTCCAGTGATAAACGACAGGGTCATAATTTGTAGTCAGTTGGCCCTGCCAGAACCCCCAGACTCCACCATCATGCATCCTTATCACCCTGTTGCTTAGCCTGACTGCTCGCGAACTACTCCGCACCACTACTCCTAAGGCATCCGCCAAATTCAAGTTGATCTGTGGGTACATGGTTCACTTTGCATATTGCATACTGTGAGAAACCAGAAGGTTTCTCATCCGCTAGTCCCTGGGATCTGTGATATCCAGGTGGCCAGGGCAGGGCCATTGCTTTTGGATACAGTTCCTGGGGGTGGACCAGTGTGGGAGGATAACCTGGATGGGTGGTCTTTGACACAGTATCCCCTTCCCTGTAACACCTTTTCTACTTAGGAATTCAACTCCCTCACCCCCATTTCCCAACACAAACACTCTCACGGAGAGAAAACGGACTAACACCCGAGCCGTATAATTGACATCCCAACACAAGGGTCAGGCAATTACTGATAATTACACACATACATACCTGATTTCCATCACACTTCCCGACAGGCATAAAGGCGGAGCACGAAAGCACACTCTTAGAAAGGCAAAACACACAAGGAAGCAGTAGTTCTGAGATGGTAGTTTAATAAGAGGAGAAAGACGGCAAGACCAGAGAGGGTTGCAAGGCGGAAAGTGCCCTTGACCCTTTAGGAGAAAAACGTCTCCTTTCACCAGCCCTTGAGAATAAGAAACATAAGACCTGGAATTAAAGCTGAAGAAAGCTGCATTGTGTGTTGGAGGTACCCAGAGCTCTCCCATATCAATAGCCAAGGCGGGGAGGAGCGATTGCCACTGTGGTACTGTGCTTGGCTCCTACAACAAAGCAGTGTCAGTAAAGTCAGCACAGCAAGTGAGTCGGAGAGACTCATAGCAGATCGGTCTGTGTTAGAACCAAGGTTGCAAGCAGCAACTTTGTATGAAGCAATCTGAAGAAACAGTGTGTGAAGCGTATGTGATGAGCGATGCAAATATAATTGAACATCCAAGGAGTGACTGAAGTTTTGAAGACAAGATAGATACCATATACACAGTGGACCGGCAACAAGTGGGTGCTCATTTGAAGGTCTTTGTTAGATATCCAACTCAGAGGTGGCAAATGTGAACTGTGAATTCGAAGTGGTCCTGCAACGGGTCAAGATAAATCATGTGCACATTCGAAAGTCTTTGATAATTAATAAGAACTGCAATTGGTCTGACCCCGGCTGAGAGAGACTGGCTGTGTAAGAGGAAGGATCTGAGCCCGACTGAGGGAGATCCGGGGTAAACTGTGAGTCACCCAAGAAAGGATATTCTCTGAACATTGGAGAAGGGGATCTGAGTCCGGAAGAGGTTGACTCAAAGTAATGATTGTGGTATACGAGGGATCTAAGCCCAGCTGAGGGGGATCCAGGGTGAAGAGTGAATTACCTAACTTCAGAATGTGTAAGAGGAAAGGAACTTAGTTTGTTTTGGTACATCAAGCCCTCTGAATCAAGACACGGATAACTTAAGAAAAGTGAGCACAGAAGGCCCAGATGCTGGTAATGGAACTGTGTCCACCTGCCGAAGAAGCCAGAGAGTATGCTTTGCTCGAGTGAACCGTCTTGTCCCGTGCTGAAAACGTGGGTAAGGACGGAAAACGGCCTGAACATCCTGACATATGATTTTGTGAACAATTCTTTGTTTTTCATGAACACTACCCTACACCATTTGTATTTAGCGGGACGGATTGGCTCTTTATTTTTTAGTATAGGCCCTTTTATTTTAACGAGACTCCACTCCACTATACTGCATTATTATTATTTGATGGTCGTAGTTTGCTCCCATCTATAGATTTAGGATTAGATGGGCGTTTATCACACCCTTGGTAAGGTTCAATAAACACCCTTGAACTGTGGTCACTTGTATCCATCTTACTATTGATGCCATGCCTTCCTTACAATACAGAATACCACACATTCCCTGCTCCATGGACCATGCATGCAAACCCAGCGTCATGGTTAATGCATTTGTGGGCTAATAGTGGGTCATGGAGTTGTCACCCACCCTATAAGTGAGGGTAGGGATCAGGAGAAGGCTTTGGGAAATCCACAATATACCATCTCCTGGGCCATAATCATACCGCAGGAGGTAGTCCCCGTACACCAGGGTCTTCCTAGACACACACTCACCCGCCTCCCATCTATAACCTCATCTCAAGATGCTGCTGCTTGCTTGGTTCATTTAATCAATCAGTATAGTCTGCTTCTGTGTGATATAGCTCTATTTAAGACATAGTTGCAATGATTCTGATTGCAGGATCACAACTCAAGCAGTGGGAAATTAACTTTTAGGGGTACAACAAGGGAACATGGACCTTTTACTACACCAAGAAAAGTTCAACAAATTGGTCCTAGAAGCCAAATGTCCAGGGAAAAGCCGGCCTCTGTATACAAAGTTTCAAGATGAGTTTAACGACTTGCTCGCTCAGGATGTTCCCCCACCTAACACAATTAAAGGACTTAAAGAACTGGTTTTACAGTCGGATGATATGCTAACCGAATGCAAAAGGAGGGGGAAAAACAAAAACTAATAGAAAATAGATATCCCATTAGGACAGACAGAATGAGGGCAGAACATAACAGAGGTGGGGGCAATCAATGTAGATTGGTAGCATACACCCCGCCACTTTTGTTGACTAAAGAAGAAACTGAGAAGTGTAGGTCCTTTTGTCCGATTCTGTGCAAAAAAAACAATAAATGTTAGCCTCGGCTGGCAACTCAAGGAGCCCAGTCACTCAGCCTCTCTCATCTAATGACTCCTCCTTGTCAGCATATAGCCAAAACCTGAGAGAACTCATTCCCTCACGAGACCATAGTTAGTAGAGCTACTCACCGGAGTGACTACTGTACTCCTGTACTACTGTACTCCTAGTCTACAGTCCATTTTCCTCCATACATATGGGCGGTTGGTATCATTGGAACAATCCATGGGTATTTTGCACAGCAAAAGGACAATATTCTCCAAAAATAAAAATTTGAAGCTGAACTGGCACAGGGAGTGCCATCGGCACATTCTCTCTCTGCCTACCAGCAATGTATGCCTGTCCCTTTTTTCCCCCTCTGTGTTAAATAGGCTAACCTAATGGCACATTTTAAGGGGGTGGGCATATGGAATAAAGGCGGCTATTGATTGGTGAGTAACTTTTACTTCTACATCTCGTTCCCCTTTCTGTCATACATATTGGAGATTACTAAGCATATATCTTTTACGGCAGAAGGAGGCAACTAAAGCAAATAGATACCAAAAGATAGCTAGGCCAAAAATAGTCTTGTTCTGGAGTTGGTATTCATGCAATAATTCTTCCAAAAGGCAGAAGGTGAAGACCAAGCAGCAGCCTTAGTAAAAACATCCTAAGGCACCTACATTTGAAAAGCCTTGAGGCGTCTTAGTCCTGATTTAGTGAGCATGTATTCTCTTCAGAGCAGATTTCAGGAGAAGGGTATATGGCTCTGAAATGCAAGCTACAATCCAGCGTGCAATGGTCACTTTGGAGGCTTTCGTCCCTGGTTAAGCAGCACTGAATGTAAAAAAACAGGTCGTCATCCTTCCTGAGTTCTGCTCAAACATAACTTAAATGATCTTCGGACATTCTGATTATGTAAAATCTACTCTCGTCCGACTGGCGGTTCAGGAAGAAGACTGGTAGAGTACCTTCTTGAATGATATGAAAGGAAGAAACTATTTTTGGTTTACAGTTTGGACAGGTACACAAAAAAAACACCTTGTCCTTGTGGAATATGGTTTCAAGGCAGCAGAGAGGGTTCATTTTCGAGTACTCACCTAGCCCATGTCACTGTAAATAGGAAAACAAATTTCCACGTAACAAAACGAATATTGTAGTGGCCATCAGCTCACAAATTTGTGTGCAATAGCCAACAATACTAAATTAAGAACCCACACAGGGTGTGGCCACTTTATGGGTGGAAAAGGTCACAGTAAGCCCTTATCAAGGATCTGATTTATGGTGTCAAAAGCCACTGAGATGTATGTACAAAATGGTCATCATTTCAAAAACAAATAAAAAAAGATTCTTAAAGAAACAAACTGAGATGTTCAAGAATATGAGATTAAATTGTTGATAGTGTCTGCATTGATTTTGTGGCAGTCAAAGTTAGATAGGAGTGCCAATTCTGTTCCTCTCATTGGTTTGAATCCTACTTTTGCATGATCGAAGATATTGCCATCCAAGTGTTCCAGGATTAGGCTGAATATTTAGTTTTGCAGGATATTCAATGTCTAGGAAACTTCTTAGCTAGTTCTTAAGATCATTTGAGTCTCTGGTGGTATTTTTGATAATGGATTAATGTATGTCGTGTGAAGGATCTTGGTACAATCCCAGTGTAGAGAGAACGGTTTATCAATTTGCAAAACTAGAATGTCAGGCTTTCTTTAACGAATATTTCTTTTTAGATATCCGGGTTCGAGGGATTTGAGGGTAGCTTGCTTTGTTACTTTCTTTCACAAGTTTCTATCAATCCACTTCAGTGATTTGATCAAATTGGTTAAGTGCTGGGGTTGTGATTGGGCCGTTGAGAAATATTTAATCTGTGCCACTTGTATAGCTTTCTGGATTTCGTTGACAATTTTGACATTTCTTAGTTTGGTGATTTGCTGTTCTGATACTTTCTATGTAGTCAAGTTATTTGCCCTGTAATATTGCCATCATGTAGTGCTGAATCTGTCTTTGATATGCTGCACTGTCTCACTGCTTTAAGTCTTTTCTCTGTGCCTGTTCTAATTTCTGTTTTTTTTTCTACAGGTTTATTAGCTAGGGGCAGGGTTAACCACTTAGCACTTTCTGAAAGAGTGACACGTTTCAGTGGTACAAGGATTATGGGGGTACCGAATAGTGAAATTATTACTTGGCCAAATACTGAATAGTTGGCCCAAGTATACAGCCGATGCTAAATAGTTCACTAAGGGAGCCAAGTGTGGCTCCTGAATCTGTTGATAGTGTCAAAAAAAGCAAGACAAAAAAATTAAGATCTATGATGGATGACCCCACCATAGTATATGTAAACCCACGATGGACAACCAAGGCAATTTGGAAGATTGCAGAGGTGATGTTAAGGCAGTTTATTTTTTACCACCCTCTGTTGAGAATGCTACCACCACTAACCATTGGGGCAAGGCTGACACACCGGACAAGAAAGGGAAGGCAAACCTCTCTCAAGGTTAGGTAATGTGGACAGAGCACCAATGCTTACATCTCAGGTAGGATAGCACAGAGGTATCATTTGTCCACTGTAGGGGAGGCATGGTATGACACTGACAAAATAGGTATAATTAGTAAAAACCTTCATTGAAGTGTCTGGGGTTTGACTCCTACTATGCCCTATGACTAAGATGGGAGTAGTCTCGACCATCAAACGATAAACAAAAGAGTCCTAGTGGAGTCCGTCACAAATCAAAATGGTCTATGCTAACAAAACCTAATGAATGCCCTATCTCTTGTACAAAAAGTGCATAAAGGAGAAATGTATGTAAAGGAAAAATCAGTGGTAAAAATTAACAGTTACGCACCATAGTGACTAACGTACTCTTAGTCCATAGTCCCCTTTCCTCCATACTGTATGGGTGTCCCTCGCGAGGGATGGGAGACGGAAACTTTTTCACCAGAAAAAAATGTTATCCCCTTTCAATTTTGAGGCGCGCGACCCTGGGAGCATGCGCTCGCCTGACTCCGCCCACCGTCCCCACTCCTCAGTCCCCATTGACGCGTCAACAATGAAAGGCATTGCCCAATGACACCAGTATTATTAGGGGGGAGGATGGTGGGACGTATGGAGGAAAGGGGACTATGGACTAAGATTACGTTAGTCACTAAAGTGAGTAACTGTTAATTACTCTTACGTCCCATCCTCTTTCCTCCATACTGTATGGGCGATTACAACTGAATTTAGCTTCAGGGTGGAGAAGAGCCCCTCCTTAAGAAAACAGGTTTCTTAGAACCGCCTGCCCGAATGCCGCGTCTGACCTAGAGGCGGCGTCCAAATTGTAGTTTTTACAGAAAGCTGAAGGGGTGGCCCAGGAAGCCGCCCTGCTGATGAGAGGTCACGGCCCATGCCGTTGAAAACGCTGTTAGGCAGAATCCTGTGCAGTTCCCTTAGGGAACAATGCAAAATTATTAAGACTACAGGAGTAAGCAGTAAACCCAATTGGTAGCAGTCTGCACCGCCCAGATTTACCTGGTAGCTGTGGCTGAGCAGTCAGACTTCTCTAATGAAGAGTATGGCAGTATTTAGAGTATACACAATAGGTCCAAAAACACAGTAGAGCAAACAAACACTGACCAGAGCTTTGTATACAAAATAAATAATTATTTATTTAAAACACACTTTAGGCAATATACTAGCACACTAAATAAAATAAAAAGCAAGTTAAAACACAGTCAGGTAAAGTATACACCCCTCCCTTAATAACTATTAGACGAGTCAGAATTAAAACACCACGATTTGTTAAACAGATGTGGGCGCATAACCTGATGGCACACCAATAGTTCGGTTAAAGGGAGAGAGAAAAAGGCAGAGCATAGAAAGAAAACAGGTCCCAACACTTTTAGGAGTTCTCAGCAAGGGAATAAAGGCAGTATAGGCTGTAGAGCCAAAGTTCATAGGCCAGGCCCACTTTAAAGGGAGCAAAGCGAAATGTGCCCAGGATCACACGGTTTAAAAATGCACTAAACGTCTTTGCAGAATGTTCAAAAAGAGGTTGGGGCAATTCAAGAAAGTACATTTAGAAGGTCTGGGGCCAAGGATTTAAGGGTCACCTTGGGCAAACCGAAGAAAGGGAGGCCAGGCTGGACACAGTACCTTAAACAGAGAGGAAGCTCCAGCGGTGGCAGTTGTTCCTGGCAGTGGTTGCAGTTTGTTGTTCCGGCCAGGGGAAGAGAGGATCTCGTCGAGGAGGAAACGTGGAGTCGTTGCACTGCACAGGGATGAAACCAGCCGCGGAGTTCGTCAATAAAAGGAGCGTTCCTTTTATTCGTGGTCAAAGTGGTGAAGCTTGGCTACCCGGCCGCCGGGGTGCTTGGTATGGGCGATTCGACCAAGAGTAGTCTTTGGAAGGCGAAAAGGGCGAACTGGTTGGTCCCACCAGCTCAGAGGAAGAAGACTCGTCTAGCAGAAGATCTTCTCTTGTCGTCGGGAAAGTGGTGAGGTCATTGCAGCAGGGCTCCACCGGTGGTGTCGTCGTTGCAGATGGCTCAGCTTCTTCCCTCTTTGGATTCTTAGGTCCTGTGGCGACTTCTGAAGTTCCAGTCCCAAAGACCCTGCTTTTATGCAGAAAAACACCCATTCATCAGCCTAGCTGTCAATCACACATGCTAAGTGGTGAGCCGGGCGGCTCACCACTGGGACAATCAGAGTAGAGTGCGACTTGGGTTGCCAAGGCAACGCAGTCCAGGGTCCCAATTCCCCCCTCCACCCCTCCCGTGGAACCCAGACAGAGTGGCACCATTTGGAGGGCTTCTGTGGAGAAGCCCGCCAAAATAGTGGAACAAAGGGCTCGACCTTGGTCAGAGTTACAGAGACGGACACAAACGCCATTTTAGAAAAGAGTTCTGGCAAAAAGACCCAACCGGGGATTTAATATTAAATAAATAAACCGGCGGTATCTTTAACATTGCACCAAAAAGTGGTGCTTTTAAAATCAATGGGAAAATCCCATAGAGAATATTCCGGTGGAGCTGTCTTTATGGTGACCAGCCTGATGTTCGCGGACCGCATATGTTCAAAAAGTTTGTGCGCCAAGGCACCAACACAGCATTGAGGTCCCTCACTGGGTGTGGCCTCTGTATAGGTGTGTAAGGCCTGTGGAGGCACGCCAGATGTGCTTGACCATTTACTCTTATATTGGCTCCTAGTAGCCTTGCTTCTAGAGCCCTAGAAGATCTCTAGGTTAGCCTGAGATAGACCTAAGTGTTTCAGCGTGACCTGCTCAGGAGCCACACTGCGAGGGCTAGCTTGTGAGGAGCAGGGCTGAGTACCCTGCCCCCCTGCTGGGCCAGGAGAGGAGATGGGGCCAGCGGTAGGAGAATGGGTGGTCTCCACAAAGGCTGAGGAGCTCGGAGAAACACGGTCTGGCCGGACACCAGGGAGCTATCAAAATGATGCTGAGGTTGTGGGATTCCTTTATCTTGCATATCACCCTGTGGACTAAGGGTGTGGGCGGCGAGGCATATGACATCATGTCATTCCATTGGATCTGGAATGCGTCGCCCAGGGAGCCGGAGCCCTGCCCTGCCAGGAGGCGAACTGTTGGCATTTCCTGTTGTCCCGGGAGGCAAAAAGATCTATCTGGGGATGCCCCCACCTGAGGAAGATCTCCTTCAGTACCAGGTCGTTCAATTGCCCATTGTAATTGGCCAACCCGAATCTGCTGAGCCTGCCCGCTTCCAGGTTGGATTCCCCGGGAGGTGGACAGCCATGAGGTAAATGTCATTCTCCAGAGCCCATTCCCAACTGCAGACTGCTTGGTTCCACAGTGGAGGGGATATGGTGCCCCCCCTGCTTGTAGACATGATTATGGTTTCTGATTTTCAGAGATTACTGAAAAATACTGATATCTAACCCCCCTTAATGGTTTTATATTCCTCGGGTGACTCTGATAACCCCCGGTATTTCATACTTGGAAAATGCGGGGAGCGGGATTCGAAAAAGGGTTGTCTTGTATCCAAGACAGAAGAGTTGCTGATGAGCTATCCTGGCAGCTCTGTGAAAGCATTGTCTATTGGAACTGAAATGATTATGCACTATTGCCATCTTACGGCCGAAAGTCAAATTGACAGCCTAGTCATAACACAGCCATTACATTGCAAACTGCAATGCTGGGGAATCCGGAAAAATCTAGTTTCAGGTTGAGCGTTGAGCTCTGCGTGCCTCTCCCAGCTTCAGCATTGTTATTGGGAAGGAACCGCTAGCTGGCCTGAGGGGGGCCTGAAGGGGACCTGTTGGACCCCTTTGTCAGGTAAGGTTGTATGTACCTTCTCTATGACCCACAATGTTTCTTTGCATGCCCCCCTCCCATATGACCTGCAATGTTTCCTTGTGTGCCCCCACACACCCTCATGCCCCCGGTGAGTATGCATGTGCCCCCAACCCCCCCAGGAGTGTGTATGTGCCCACCACCCACCCCCATGCCCCTGTGAGTGTGCTTGTGCCCCCACCCTCTCCCATGCCCCCGTGAGTGTGGATGTGCCCCAAGCTCCGCCATGTCCCCGTGAGTATGTACGTGCCCCTTACCCTCCCCCAATACCCCCGGGACTGTGCTTGTGCCCCCCTCCCCCATGTCACCTTAGAGTGTGCCGGTGCCCTCCCACCCCCTACCCCCTGTGAGCGTGCTTGTGCCCCCTTCCCACCCCCTTGCCCCCGTGAGGGTCTTTGTGTCCCCACCCACTTCCTTGACCCCTCTGACTGTATTTTCGTCCCCCTCCCCACCCCCATTCCCCCTGTGATTGTCTCGGTTGCCCTCTACTTCCCCTGACCTTTCTCTCCTCCTGGGAGGAAACGACGTCATGGTTTATGACCGTTCTGGGGCAAAGGGCTTCAGGGGATGGGTGGAACCGTCCCCTTTTTTTTAGAAGACGTTAAATATTGCACTGCAAGGCTTGCTGCCCTAGTCCCCTCCCCACTCTGTAGCATGCTCCATGGTTGAGGAGCGGCTGAGTTGCCTCCAAAGAGCTCTTAAAGGCGCACAGGGGAATTATTGTTTGTTTGCAGCCAAGTTGCAGATATCATTTGTGTGTCCGGGTCATTTCGTGCATGCACTTTTTCTTGTAGGTCAGCTTACTTACACTGATGTGGTGTTGTGTGTTTTTATGTTTGGCCAGACTGCACACACCAGTTGTCTTTCTAGATGTAGCCTATTTCGATTTTGCTTGTTTCTTTAAAAGTGTTTCACCAGGAAGTGCTATAAACAGGGCATTTTGATGGCTGGCACAGCCACACTGCTGGGTGCTTAGCTTTATTTAGTGGATTTGTACTTCTAATTAGGTGATGTGCGGAGATTGCCAGTGATTTGTTTTTTATCCAAACAGGGCTGGGGTTAGGTGGGGGGCAGGCAAGTGGCAGTCATTCCTGTTGCGATCACATCACGTCCGCGAAGCTTAATGGGCAGTGTGTTAAAATGATGCAGTTGTCTAGTGCCGCTTACAACTCCTTGAACGTGTTCTTTTTAATGCTTCACTCCTTATCCAAATGCAATGTAATAAAATAACAATAACAAATGCAGAACACTTGCTATGGTTATTCTGTTTTTTTAAACGTAGCTATATCTCGCAAATGTATTTCTATGATTAAATCAAAGAGGCCTTGAAGATGTATTGCATGATTTATTACAATAATTTTGACTTGTAGGAATGCAACAGATTACTGGATTAACATGAAATTGTTTAGAACATCTTGCAGTGAGAGATCACCCTACATATGCACGCAATGAAGCAATAAAAGAACATTTATGTGTTTACACCTGAAAAAACGGTTATCCGCGAATTTTTGAAACCGGCAAACGGGAAAAACACTGATAAACAGAGTCCATGATCAATCCCGGAGGGAGAAGCTGTAACGCAGGCCAGCCAGACCTCCAGAATAGACCGGGGTAATGTCCCTGGCCTTGGGCGGGTGTCTACCATATGGGACGACCATCCCCAAATGCAGCGGCTGTCCCAGGGAATTCCGGCAGGGTCCCCATCCGATCAACGGATTCACCTCTGGAATACTCAGCTCAAGCGAACAGGTTGCGAAGCACTGCCTGGCTGACCTCGGGACTCCTCCCTGGTATTCCTTTTCGACACAGTAGAGCCTTGTGATGAGGGTATGGACAGACCTCCACGTAGCTGCTCTGCAGACGTTGAGCCTGGGAACACCAGATAGGAACAACGTAGCAGAAGTCACAGCTCTCTTCGAGTGTGCTCTTGGTCTTTCTGGAAGATGCCTGATTGGCATGCCGACAGCAATCACCTGGCCTCCAACCCAGGCCTGCCCATCGCTGACACATATATCAAGGCTTCTTCAAGGCAAACATTCACCGACATCATCTTTGTCATTCCTGCTCCGGACCTATGGATTCCTCATATGGGCTCTGCACTCTACCCTTTCTCTTACTCTACCATTAATGGTGGCACCCATTGGGAGGTACCTTTGGCATCCTTCATATCCTCTAGGGTAATTATTATGTACCTAAATGGCACAGTCATGGTCTAGGGCTCGCAGCCCAACCTCCTCCTTCTCAATAGGAGTCTTCCGTCTCCCATCAACTTCCTCCCCTCTCCTGCCACCATTCCAGCTGTCATCCCTCTGGCCCCTATGCCATCTCTGACAGGTGTACCACACTCCTGTACCCCTCCTCGGAAGTGGAAACCTGCTCCACCTAGCTACCCTCAACTCTCGTTCTGCCGTCAAACACCCCTCTGGCACCTGCCACCTTCTTGAAGACCTCCACCTACATGTCCTCGCTCTCAACGAGACGTGGTTCACTGCTAGCTCTGTCACACATTTTGACACTCTCCTCCCTGAGGGTTACAAGATCCTCTCTAAACCCAGGCCTAACCGTGTCAGGGGCAGAGTGGCCCTGATCTTCCCTTCTATCTTTTGAATCCTAACGATCAATGTAATAAAGTGGATACAACATTTTTAAAAACATGTTTTTAAAAAAACAACAGAAGACAGGTGAAGACTTTGTAGAAGTGGCGGTACCTGGAAAAAAAGCCTGCAGGAGAAGTGCCCAGGGATAGAAGAAAAGCACCAGCAACTGAATCTGAGACCAACAGCCCCAAAGGTGTGGACAAGGCTGCTGGGCTACGCACTGTCTGTTGGCGCTATGATTAAGTCATTTAATCAGGCTGTGGGGATGAGTCCCTGGAGACTGTGGCAGTTTTGTGCACTATCTGTACGAAATGTAACTTTTTTTCTCACTGTAACCAGAAATTCAAGCCTTTCTGTAACCTACGCCGTGACACCCCTGGGTTTGGGCATATAACAAATGCAATAAATAAATACCACCCAACAGGTTTGAAACCTTACATCAAGGTGCAAGCCCTCCCCCTTTTTCCTACTCACCCAATAAAGTGCCGTTAGCGAACATGGACAACTTCATTGTTGGTGGGTGACAAGGTTGAGCGCATAGTCGGCCAATAGGGTTATGAGCACAAACTTCTCCTGGAGAGGGGAGAATGAATGTTACAGCCAAAGAACTGCATGGCTGTAGTCTGTGCAGGTCATTGCCGATCTCTCATGCACAGACTATGGAAAGCTCGCAGTTAGAGCTACGACACTGGTGAGGTTGTTGACAGATCAACTACAAATCTGTAACCACAGGTGCCACTATAACTACATTCTATTAGAGCAGGGCACCTTTTGAGAAGTCTGATCTCGAGCTTGCATTGTCAAAACAGCCAAAACAGTGGTTTGCATCATGAAAGACCAAACAAGTAGAACCCCAAAGAAAATAGGCAGGTCACAGGGTTTTAAGAACACTGTGTAGTCATTTTTCTCGTTTTCATGGAATAAGTTACTACAACCACAGAAAAAAGGACACACTGAGGTTCAAATAAAAAACATATTTATAACTTCCACCAGCCTGTAACACTAACATACTTTCTAGACGAGTAAACTCTCAAAAGGGACACAATGTGTCACTTGAAGCTGAGAAAGCATGTCACAATTCCCACGTAGCCGCATGACCAATACTGTCCTAGGGACATCAGGTAAAAGGCCAGTTACTGTACTTGGCATTTGAACAAATCTTTATTGGAACACCACACCATTATTGTGGCTGCAAAATGGGCCCGATACAGGGCTGCTACATCCATGTGAGACGTCTTTCATTTCACTAGTAGGTGTCTTCATGTTATTCAAAAGTGGTCAAAGTGCCTGTACATGCACATTTCGAGGCCTTCAGTGCAGACAAGACCTTGGGTGTAAGTTCAATGTTGAAGTCAGTCTTGTATATTTCTCTCTTGAGGTTTTGTGAGAGGCCCTTCAGAGACTCAGTGGGACCCTGTGTGCTTCACTGTTCGCCAAGCCAGTAGCCTTGTCCCTGAATTTGAAGCCCTCTCAGATTTTGTCTTGTGAGAGCCATGTTCTGGCCATGGTGAGTTGGCCTCTAAAACCTTGAGCTTTTCGTTTTGAAGTGCCACAGCAGTATCTATATTTTCGGTGTTCATGGCATATATGGCCCAACAGATTTAACTTTATGCTTTTAAGAGACTTTGTGTACATGTTTTGCAGTCTTGGAATGTGCTTTCTTTGTGTTCCTTGCAGAGTCACTTGGTTGCATACCGGGTTTAGCAATACAGGGGAACTGGTGATTAGGGCTGAATTTGAAAGGGGTGTTTTTCAAAGGGCTTAACCAGTCCCAGGAGGAATCGAGATCATAAATAATTGAAATTTGTATTTAGCCTTTTACATACCACCTGATACCTTTGAAGTAGAGAAACTGGGTTCCGTCCTCCACAGAATTGTCATGTTTAGGTTTTGGCTATTTGGTGGCGCCTATAAAGGAGAATCTATTGAGGGGTGGGCGGTGGGGTGGCGGGGGCGCACGCTCATGGAGACTGAAACCACACGCTTTGCTAGATCCGGTATTTGAGTCAGAACTGGGATTGAGTATAGATTACTTCTTTGAGTTCAATACTGGCTCAGTGTTTACTCAAGCCTCCCCATGTGAAGCCTTCAAAGCCTACATCTGCGGTGTCGTCCTGGCAAAGGAAGCCGGTATACTTAAAGTGATCTCTAGATCCATTGGGGAGAGCGAGCTCCTATTATCCCGGCTGGAAGCGCAATACGCTTCATCCCCTCCCCAACCACTGTCACACTCGCTGAGATGGGGGCTGCACTTGACTCATTTCGAGCCCTGGCAGATCGGGAGCGTAAGTGCCTGGATGACCCCCAAACCGCCAGATAATATGGCTAGGGGTATCGATCTGGCCGGTTGTTGGCCAGATTGATCAGGAACGAGGGGAGTGCTCCGCTTGCACTCTCAAGTCAAGAAATTAACAATGTGTTTCTCTCTTTCTATGAAATGCTCTATGCTAATGTCGACACTTCTCCTTCGGTAGCTATTGAATCCTTCCTTGACAGTCTTCCGCTGTCAGTGCTATCTCCTGAAACAGGGAGATATTAGATCACCCAATGAGGATGGAGGAAATACCGAGCGCAGTGGACTCCCTATTGACCGGTAGGGCTCCCGGGGTGGATGGACGTGCTACTGAATTTTATTAATGTTACAAGGGGTCCCTGGCATCCTGGCTGTTGGCCGTATAGGAGGAGGCGTACAAGGTCGGTAAGCTTCTCCCCTCGCTCCGCGAAGTGATTATTACTGTACTGTTGAAACATGACAAACCAGCCACGTAGTGCGGCTACTACCAGCCCCTTTCCCTTATTAATTGTGACATCAAAATATTTGCCTAGGTATTGGCCCTCCAGCTGGCTCCATGTAAGACGTTCTTCATCCACCCCGATCAATCAGGATTTATCCCAGGCCGCTCCACTGCCCTCAACTTGCGTTGTCTATTTGATATCCTAGCCCGGTTAAAAAAAAGGGGTGGGGGCTGTATGTGTACAGATACAGACCCCAGTGCAAGGGGTGGCCCAGAGGCAGTGCGGGAGGGTGGCAGGGTGAGCAGGTACCTGGGCCCGGAGGACAGAGGGTGACCAGGTGCACGGTGCCAAGAGAGAACAGATCAGCAGGGGATAAGGGGAGCGAAGACAGAAGAAAAGAGGAAGGTCTTGAGGTGCTTCCGGAACCGGAAATGGTTCTCCTCAAGTTTTAGAGTGGCAGAGAGGCTATTCCAGAGGGAGGCCCCAGCCGAAGACGGATCTACCCCCAGCTTGTTTCTCTGAAAAACGACTGACCCTGAGGGAGTTGGAGGTAGAGGAGCGAAGAGCTCAAGAGGGGAGGTATTTGCGGAGGGATAGCTGAAGGTATTTTGGATCCATGCCCCAGAAAGCCTTGTGGACAATGCAGAGGGTTTTGAATTTAATCCTTGCATCCACTGGGAGCCAATGGAGAGATTCCAGAGCTGGAGAGATACGGTCCCAGGGCTTGAGGCTAAGGACAAGTCTTGCAGTCCTGTTCTGGATTAGTTGAAGAGGGCGGAGAGTAGAGGCAGGTAGATTTAAAAAGAGGCTGTTACAATAGTCCAAGCTAGAGAGAACCAGAGCTTGGGATATCATGAGCTTCTGGGGGAAGGAGAGGAAAGGCAGAGTACCTCTGAGAAGGTGCAGTCGGAAATTTGACTTTTTAGAGACCTCAGATGTGGGCGGAGAAGGAAAGGGTGGAGTCAAAGATGACCCCAAGGTTCTTAGCCTCGCAGGTGGGGGTAGGAGGAGGGCCAAGGGTGGCTGGCCAGAGAGTGAGGGGAAATGATGGTGAAGGTGTGCAGATGAGGAGGATCTCCGTCTTGCTTGCATTCATACAAAAATCATTGGCGGCACACCAATCTTGAATGGCAGTTAGGCAATCAGAGATGAGAGAGGGAGAGGAGGTGGCAGACGGCAGCCTGAAAATGAGTTGAGTGTTGTCAGCGTAGCACTGGAAATTTGAGCAGAAAGTGGCAATGCAGTGGGCAAGAGTTGGCAGGTATTGGTTGAAAAGCCAGGGCGAGAGGTTGGACCCCTGGGGAACACCACAGATAGAGAGGAAGATAGATAAAAGGAAGCACCCAAGTTGGAACTGGGAGGTTCGATCTGAGAGGAAAGAGGTCAGCCGGGCCAGAGCCTGACCAGGTTTTCACGGAGATGGTTGAGCAGGATGGTATGGTTGACCGTGTCGAAGGCAGAAAAGAGATCGAGGAGGATGAGGACAGAGGCAATGTTAAGAGTCAAGGTTGGAAAGCAGATCTTCACGGATGTTCAGGAGAGCAGTTTCCGTGCTTCTGGCAGCTCTGAAGCCAGACTGGTGGTCATGGAGACAGCCAACAGAATTAGAATGAAGGTTAAGCTGAGAGATGGCCAACTTTTCCAGGAGTTTGCCAAGAAAGGGAGTAATGGAAATTGGGCGATAATTATCTGGACAAGGATCAGCTGTGGATGCACAAAGGAGTGCTTCAGAGGGGAGGGAAAGGATCCCGAGGCAAAACGGCAGATCAATGCTCCACTCAGTTTGAGATGGCCAGAGGTACCAGACAGGGATGTCCCTTCTACCCCCTGACTTCTGCGCTTGCCATTGAGCCACTAGCGGACAGAATCCGCCAGCAGCATGCTCATAGAGTCATAAGACTTACAGGAGATCCAGAGATCATCTCGCTCTATGCAGATGATGCATTGCTTTATATCCGCTCCCCTGAGAAGGACCTAGCACTGATAATCAACGTCATCCTCTTAGGTGAATTATCTGGGCTGAAGGTTAACTGCACAAAATCCAGACTTTTCCCATTGACGGATACCACCTTAGTCCCCCCGGGATCTTCAAGGGTTTTCCTGGTCCCAGTCTGAGATAAAGTACCTTGCGGCGGAAGTTTGATGGTTCGGCTAAACTTCCGATCACACTGGCCTGGGGGGTAGGGCTTCTTAAAATGGTGATACTCCCACAACTTCCATATAGATTTCTGAACGTCCTGCTCTGGCTCGGAGTGAAATTCTTTAAATCACTCACTCGAGCGATCAATAGCTTCCTGTCGCACTCCGGTGCGGTCCGCCTGAAGCTGGACACACTGGCTGCCCCCATTGTACAGGGAGGGTTTGCTGCCCCAAACTTTGAGCATTACTGTATTGCCACCCAAGTCCATTTTGCTGCGTTTTGGTTTGAACCCGGTGGATTCCCTCCCCATATCAAGCTGGAGTGCCTAGCAGCCAGGAATCGAGATAGTTGTTCTCCCCTCTTCGTGCTTGAAGCATGACACCACCAATCCCACAGGGGTCAAGATATCGGCATGGCATAGAATTTGGAGACAGGTAGACAGCCCCCACCCGTTCCATGTTAAGTCCCCTGTGGAATTGCCTACGCAAGATCTCCCTCGTGGATGGTTTAACGGTTGGCCACTGGTCGGCAGCAGGTCTGGGTTCTATACGACATGTGTATGCTATGGGATCCTTTATAGAATGATGCGACTTGCCGGAACCCTTCAGAGGGCGCCAATCACGCTGGTTACAATACGCAGGTCTACGGCGGGCGCTCAAGGGCAAATGGCAGGAGTTCCCCTTGGTTCCCCCTACGATTCACTATTATCCACGATTATGGCTAGTTACTCAAGGAGTGGCGGGGTAGCCAGGCTGTACCGTCTTCTTCAGTAGAGGGCAAGTCGTCTACTGAACAGGCTTCGGGGTGCATGGAGTATAGATTTGACTGATGAGATTTGTGAATCCGTGTGCGCCCGCACTCAAGAAGTCTCCTTCAATTCCAGATTCAGGCTGATTCAATTGAAAGTATTGCACAGATACCTTACACCCCAGGCAGGTTGCACCGTATGTCGGGAGATCGGCCTTCCCTTTGCCCTAGATGTAACACCGACAATGTGGGATATGGAACAAGTTACTTACCTGTAACTGTTGTTCTCCAGCATGGGTCTGGCATGGATTCACATGCTCATGAATATTCCCCGTCGTCAGGCTGGGAATCCTCGGTAAAGAAAAAAATCAGTATCAGTTTCATTTCTGATCTGTCTTTCGTGGTAGTAACCAATCACTGATCTCTGCGTCATACTGACCACAGCCAATGACTGCCCTCTACCTAAGCCCCGCCTCTGGCAGCCATCTTCAGATTTGGTAGCACGTGAAGAGGCAGTATGACCAAGTGAAGAGCCGCAGAGGGGTAGGCGGGAGGGTTCGCATGTGAATCCATGCCAGACCCATGCTGGAGAACAGTTACGTGAAAGTAACTTGTTCCTTCTCCAGCATGGGGTCTGGCATGGATTCACATGCTCATGAATATAAGAATAAATAGCAATACACACATGCACAACAACGGGGGTTGGCAAAAGGCTCAACATTAAGCAATACAACAACTCAACGTTAAGCATCTCTTACCTCCTCACCAGGCTCACCTTAGGCGAACAGGTTGTGCAGCACTGCTTGGCCGACCCTGGATTCCTCCCTGGAATCCCGATCGACGCAGTAGAATCTCGTGAAGGTGTGCGTCGACCTCCATGTAGCAGCCCTGCAGATGTCCAGCAGGGGCACACCAGATAAGAACGCCGTAGTAGCAGCGATCGCTCTGGTCGAATGGGCTCCCGGACGGGCTTGCAGCGGTAGGTTAGCCAACCGGTGGCAGTGCATGATGCAGCCGGAGAGCCATCTGGAAGGAACAAGTTACTTACCTGTAACTGTTGTTCTCCAGCATGGGTCTGGCATGGATTCACATGCTCATGAATATTCCCCGTCGTCAGGCTGGGAATCCTCGGTAAAGAAAAAACCAGTATCAGTTTCGTTTCTGATCTCTCTTTCGTAGTAGTAACCAATCACTGGTCTCTGCGTCATACTGACCACAGCCAATGACTGCCCTCTACCTAAGCACCGCCTCTGGCAGCCATCTTCAGATTTGGAAGCACGTGAAGTGGCAGTATGACCAAGTGAAGAGCCGCAGAGGGGTAGGCGGGAGGGTTCGCATGTGAATCCATGCCAGACCCATGCTGGAGAACAACAGTTACAGGTAAGTAACTTGTTCCTTCTCCAGCATGGGGTCTGGCATGGATTCACATGCTCATGAATAAAGAATACATAGCAGTACACACATGCACAACCACGGGAGGTGGCAAAGGCTCAACATTAAGCATTACATCAAACTCAACATTAAGCATCTTACCTCCTCACCAGGCTCACCTCAGGCGAACAGGTTGCGCAGCACTGCTTGGCCGACCCTGGACTCCTCCCTGGAATCCTGATCGACGCAGTAGAATTTCGTGAAGGTGTGCGTCAACCTCCACGTAGCAGCCCTACATATGTCCAGCAGGGGCACACCAGAAAGGAACGATGTGGTAGCTGCGATCGCTCTGGTGGAATGGGCTCTCGGACGGCCAGGCAGCGGTCGGTTTGCCAACCGATGACAGTACATGATACAGCCGGAGAGCCATCTGGAAATGGAAGCCTTCGAGAGAGCCTTCCCCTGATTGACAGGTCCAAAGTTCACAAAGAGTTGTGACGTCTTCCGAAAACACTTCATGCGGTCCACGTAGAACTTCAGCGCTCTAGCCACATCCAGCGAGTGCAAAGTCCTCTCAGCCGGCGACGAAGGCGACGGGAAGAACACAGGCAACACCAAGGGTTCGTTGAGATGGAAGTCCGACGGTACCTTGGGCATGAAGGAGGGGTGCGTCCTGAGCACTACGCTCGTGTCGTGAAAAGTCAAGTACGGGGCCTTGCAGGAAAGGGCCTGGATCTCTCCCACCTGTCGTGCGGAGGTGATGGCCACAAGAAACGCTGTTTTCCACGACAGAAACTTCAACTGGGCCGAGTGCAGAGGCTCGAACGGAGGTCCCATGAGCTTGGTCAGCACCACGTTGAGCTCCCACGCCGGGGCCGGAGCCTTCACCGGCGGGAACGATCTGAACAGTCCCTTCATGAACTCTTTCACCAGACGATGAGACCACAAGGACGTCCGCCCCGTGGTTCTGGTGTATCGGGAGATCGCAGCAAGATGAATCTTGATAGACGCGTGTGCCAGTCCAGCTTTGGCCAGCGTCAGCAGGTACGGCAGTACCTGGGGAGCCGTAATCCGTAGAGGGTTAATCTTCTGTGCGTGGCACCAGACAGAGAACCTTTTCCATTTGTGTCCGTAGCATTTAAGAGTCGAGGACGCCATGGCATTTGCAAGAACCTCTCTGCAGTCGGCCGGTATGTCGTATCCTCCAAACTCTAGCGCTGCAGGAGCCAGGCCTGCAAGTTCAGCGATTTCGGGTCGTGGTGGAGGATGGCGCCTCCTTCCCTGGAGAGTAGATCCGCGTCCACCGGCAGCTTGATTGGCGGGGACGTTGACAAGTCCAGAAGGTCCGGGAACCATATCTGCCTCGGCCACGCAGGTGCGACGAGGATCATCCTGCACCGTGACCTCTTGAGCTGGTTGACGAGCCGGATTAGCAGTGGCAAAGGAGGGAACGCGTAGAGGAACAGGCCCTCCCAGGGGAACAAGAAAGCATCGCCCATGCTCCTCGCCTGGGGAAACCTGCTGGCGAACCTCCGGCACTTGGAGTTCGTCGCCGTCTCGAACGGGTCGATCTGGGGTGTGCCCCACCGTCAGAAGAGGCGATCCACTAGATCCTGCCGTAGTTCCCACTCGTGGCACGAGCGCAGCTCCCTGCTGACTGAGTTGGCGATGGTGTTTTTTATCCCTTCCAGATGAAACGGCACCAGAAACATCCTTTGGGCGACGGCCCAATGCCACAGGTCCTGCGCCTCCTTGGACAGTGCTGGGGACCTGGTTCCGCCCTGTTTCCTGATGTAAAACATGGTGGTGGTGTTGTCGGTGAAGATCCTCACCACCTTGCCCTTGAGGGACGGAAGGAAGGACCTGAGGGCCCAGAACACTGCACGGAGCTCCAGGACGTTGATATGGAGGGACTTCTCCGTCGGGAGCCAAAGGCCTCTCGCCTGTAGATTTTCGGTGTGCGCTCCCCACCCTTCCAGGGAGGCATCCGTGGTCACGGTCTCCTGGTGGTCTGGGGTCTGGAAGTCCATGCCCGCCGTCAGATGCGCGCGGGTGCCCCACCACCGGACCGCGCGGCGGAAACTCTCGTCGAGTGTGATCCTCTCCTCGAAGCCCCCCGTCGTTTGGATCCAGCGCGCGTCCAGGAACTCCTGCAACGGGCGCATCCGGAGCCTGCACATGGGAATGAGGTAGATGCAAGTAGACATCATTCCGAGGATAGACTTGATGGACCTCACCTTGGCCGCGTCGGAAGCCAACATCCGCTGTACCTTGCCCAGGATGGACCTGGTCCTTTCCTCCGACGGGGAGGCCAGAAGGGACACTGTGTCGAGCTTCGCTCCCAGAAACAGTGCGTTTTGCGCGGGTACCAAGTGGGACTTGGCGTAGTTCACGGAGAATCCCAGGTCTGTGAGAAGTTGGACGGTCCTTGCCGTGTGCTCCACGGCGAGCTCCCTCGTCTTGGCCCGGATGAGCCAGTCGTCCAGGTAGGGGTAGACGTGGATCCACTCGCGGCGCAGCTGCGCCGCCACCGGTGCAAGGCACTTGGTGAATACCCTGGGTGCCGACCGTAGTCCGAAGGGGAGGGCTTTGAACTGGTAGTGACGCCCTTGGACCACAAACCTGAGGAATTTTCGGTGCCCCTTTAGGATGGGAATATGGAAGTAGGCATCCTCCAAATCCAACGACGACAGGAAGTCTCCTTCCTCCAGCTGACCCAGGACGTGCTGGAGGGTGACCATCCGGAACTTCTGTGCCTTGATGAATTTGTTCAGACGTCGCAGGTCTAGGATGGGGCGCCATCCTCCCGTCTTCTTCTTCACGAGGAAGTATCTCGAGTAAACTCCGGAGCCCCGAAGCCTCTTTGGGACGAGTTCGATGGCGCCCTTCCTGAGCATCGCCCTTACCTCCAGGAGAAGCTGAGGGACGTGAAGCTCTTTTCTGGCCACGGGGGGACGCGCGGGCACCTTCTTTGAAACTCGAGCGCATGGCCCCGGGCTAAGGCGTCCAGCACCCAACGGTCGGTGGAGATGGACTCCCACACGCTGACGAAGCTCGCCAGCCGGCCTCCCACCGGGGTGCGTCGGTGGGGGCCCGACCCCACGGTCTGTTCAATCCTGTTTCGACGAGGCTTTGCCGCCTTGACCTCCTTGGCGACGACGGCGGGGTCCACCAGACTTGCCTCGTCCTCTGTAGGCCTCCTGAGACGACGAGCGAGCCGCTTGACGGTAGGTGGAGAAACCGCCGCCGGAACCTTTGGAGACGCCCTTGCCTCCGCTGCTCCGAAAGGGCGTCCGTCGTTGCTGCAGAACTCCAAGGGCCCGGGCCGTCTCAGTGTCCGCTTTAATGGCCTGAAGGGAATCGTCCACTGTTTTCCCAAACAGGTTGTTCCCATCGAACGGCATGTCCAGGACTCTGGTCTGTACGTCTTGACGGAAGTCCGTAGCCTTGAGCCATCCACGCCGCCTAAGGCACACGCGGTTGCCCAACTGGCGAAACCCAGTGTCGGCGATGTCCGTCGCAATAGTGATGGCGTGGTCCGACGCCACCTCACCTTCCTGTAGGATCTCCAGGGCATCCGCCCTCTTGTCGTCCGTTAGGAAGTCCAGCAGGGGAGCCAGTTTGTACCATAGCTCCCTGTCGTAGCGGGCCACGATAGCCAAGGCGTTGGCCGCTTTAATCGTCGTCGCTGCAGACGAGATGACCCTGCGTCCCATAGTGTCCAATTTCTTTCCCTCGCCGTCCGGTGGGGAAGTCGATGTGGATGCCGCACCCTACCCCGCTTTCTTCTGGCCGCCGCGGAGACGACGGAGTCCGGGGTAGGCTGCGCCCGGAGGCACAGGGGGGCCGTGTCCGGGACCCGGTACTTCTTCTCGTACCGGTCTTTTCTAGCTGGCGTAGTGGAAGGGTTCTTGAGGAGGGCGAGGCCCTCATCCCAAATGTCGTCCAGTAGAGGCACCGTGAGGACCGTCTTCCTCTTGGCCTCGCGCCGTTGATAAAGGAATCCTTCCTTTTTCTTCTCCTCAGGGCAGAGTTGGAAAAGCTCGGATGTCCTGGCGATCAAGGAGTGGAACGAACCAATCTCGTCGGGCGGAGAAGCCCTGGTGGGAGGTGACGACGGTAGATCCTCGTCGTATACCTCGTCGTCCGTACCCGTTGCTGCCGTGTCAGTCCCCGTATCATCCCCTCGGGTGGACGGGGAGGAGGGCTGGACGGTGCGCGACGGCTGAAAAGGAGGTGGAGGGTGAATCCTTCTTTTCTTGGTCGGGGGAACGCCAGAAGGTCCCGGTTCAGGATCCCCCGACGGGAGAGGTTCCTCCGTCGGCAACGGTAGTCTCGTCCTTATCTCTGAGCACAAGGACTGTATAGCCAACAAAATGGCCGCCGAGTTGTCTTGCGGCGCTGGCAGAGGGGAATCCGACGGGCGATCAGGGGCCCCGTCGGCACCCTCGTCGGGATCCATCCCGACGGGCCGGTCTTCTTCCACGCCAAGGCCGTGGCTTAAGACCTCGATCAGCTCTTCCTCCGAGGTTGAAGCCGAATCTACGACGACGCCCTGCCCCCCCTTTTTCTTCCCCGCCGGGGATTTCACGGGGGTCCTATCGATGGGCACAAAAGAGGACTCCCTCCGAGGTGGCAGGGAGACTCTGAGCCCCGAGGTCGCCACCACTGGTGTAGCCTCCACAGGCTGAGCCAGGGTCGCCGCGACAGTATCGATAGAGGGCTTGGCCGGATGGATTAAGGCCTTCACCACCTTAGGTGCGCTCACCGCCTTATCCTTGAGGGGGGGGACACTGCCTCGCTCCCCCTCCGATGGGGCCTTCGAGCTCGACCGGGGCCTCTCCAGGAGCTTCGCCGGGTGCTCGCCCTTCCTCTTACCCGACCCAGAGCGTTGGCTCGTAGTTGAAGGTGCCGGGGAGGGTGCGCCCTGCCTGGCGCCCGTAGAGCCCGACCGTTCGGCGCTCCCGGTGCCAGCGGACTCGCGGTGCTTGGCCTTGTGTTGGACCCCCGTCGCCGGGGCGTCCTCAAAGGTCTTAGAAGACCGCTCAGATTTCTTCCTCTTCTTCTCACCTGACGGGCTCTTCCCTTCCAGCCAGTTGGCGAGACGTTGATGGCGGTCCTTCATGGTCCGCTCCGACATATTGCAGCAAAACGCACAGTCCTTCTCCACGTGCGTCTTGTCCTCATGTAAGCAGTAGAGACAAAAGGAGTTTTCGTCCTCCTTAAAGACGTTCTGCAGCTGGCATCCAGGGCAGACCCTGAACAGTTTTCCGGGCGTCGAGCTTCCCTTCTCCTGGGCCATGTCCGGGCCTGAGAAGCTTCTGGAGTCCTCCAAAGCGTAGCTCGATGAAATCTTCACCCTTGAGGGGCGCAGACAAATCCGACACGGGTCCCCGTTGATCGGATGGAGAGTCGGTGGAGCTTGAGGCTCTTTTGACCGAAAAAACGAAGTTTTTGAGCAAAAAACGGGAAAAAATAGCACTAACGCTCGAGAGCAATAGCACGAGGATCCCAACACATGAACGTGCGGTAAAAATCTGAAGATGGCTGCCAGAGGCGGTGCTTAGGTAGAGGGCAGTCATTGGCTGTGGTCAGTATGACGCAGATACCAGTGATTGGTTAGTACTACGAAAGACAGATCAGAAACGAAACTGATACTGGTTTTTTCTTTACCGAGGATTCCCAGCCTGACGACGGGGAATATTCATGAGCATGTGAATCCATGCCAGACCCCATGCTGGAGAAATAGAAGACTTCGAGAGATCCTTCCCTTGATTCACAGGTCCAAAGTTCACGAACAGCTGTGATGTCCTCCGGAAACTCTTTGTGCGGTCCACGTACAACTTCAGCGCTCTAGCCACATCCAGCGAGTGCAAAGTCCTCTTGGCCGGCGACGAAGGAGACGGGAAGAAAACAGGTAACACCAAGGGCTCGTTAAGATGGAAGTCCGACGGCACCTTGGGCATAAAGGAGGGGTGCGTCCTAAGCACCACCTTCGAGGCATGGAAAGTCAAGTACGGTGCTTTGCAGGATAGGGCCTGGATCTCTCCCACTCATCGTGCGGAGGTAATGGCCACCAGGAATGCAGTCTTCCACGACACAAACTTCATCAGTGCGGAGGTCATCGGCTCGAATGGGGGCCCCATGAGCCTGGTCAGCACCACGTTAAGTTCCCACGCCGGGGCCTTCACTGGCGGGAACGACCGGAACAGTCCTTTCATAAACTCTTTTACCAGTCGATGGGACCACAGGGACGTCCGTCCTGTGGTTCTGGTGTATCTGGAGATCGCCGCCAGATGAATCTTAATGGAGGCATGGGCTAGCCCAGCCTTTGCCAGCGATAGCAGATACGGCAGCACTTGAGGGGCCGTAATCCGTAGGGGGTTGATCTTCTGTGCTCGGCACCATATAGAGAACCTCTTCCACTTATGACCGTAGCATTTGAGAGTCGAGGACGCCCTGGCCTTTGCAAGAACCTCTCTGCAATCGGCCGGTATATCGTAGCCTCCAAACTCTAGCGCTGCAGGAGCCAAGCCTGCAGGTTCAGCGACGCCGGGTAGTGGTGGAAGATGGCGCCTCCTTCTCTGGAGAGAAGGTCCGCGTCCGCCGACAGCTTGATGGGAGGGGACGTTGACAAGTCCAGAAGGTCCGGGAACCAGATCTGCCTCGGCCACGCCGATGCGACGAGGATCATCCTGCACCGGGACCTCTTGAGCTGGCCGATGAGTCGAAGCAGCAACGGCAACGCAGGGAACGCATACTGGTATAGACCGTCCCAGGGGAACGAGAACGCATCGCCCATGCTTCTCGGCTGGGGAAACCTGCTGGCGAACCTTTTGCACTTCGAGTTCGTCGCTGTTGCGAACAGGTCGATTTGGGGTTTGCCCCATCGTCGGAAGAGTTGATCCACCTGATCCTGGCGCAGTTCCCACTCGTGACACGCGCGCAGCTCCCTGCTGAGCGAGTCGGCGATGGTGTTGCTTTCTCCTGCCAGGTGGAAGGGAACCAGGAACATCCCCTGGGCGACCGCCCAGTGCCACAGATCCTGTGCCTCCTTGGATAGGGCTGGGGATATGGTGCCTCCCTGCTTCCGTATGTAAAACATTGTCGTGGTGTTGTCCGTGAAGATCCGCACCACCTTGCCCTTGAGCGACGGGAGGAACGATTTGAGAGCCCAGAACACGGCTCGGAGTTCCAGGACGTTGATGTGCAGGAGCCTCTCCTCCGGGAGCCAGAGGCCTCTTGCGTGGAGATCTCCGGTGTGGGCGCCCCAACCTTCCAGGGAGGCGTCCATCGTCACCGTCTCCTGGTACACCGGCGTCTGAAAGTCCTTTCCCGCCGTGAGGTGCGCTCGAACGCCCCACCACTGAATTGCCCGCCGGAACACCTCATTGAGAGTTACCCTGTCTTCGAAGGTGCCCGTCGCCTGCATCCAACGGGTGTCGAGAAATTCTTGAAGAGGGCGCATCTGTAGTCTGCAGAGGCGCACCAGGTAGATGCAGGAGGACATCATCCCCAGGAGGGACTTGATGGACCTCACCCTGGCCACGTCCGTGGCTAGCAGGCGTTGCACTTTGCCTAGAATGGTCTTTGTCCGTTCTTCCGACGGGGCCGCCAGGCGCCTCACTGTATCGAGCTTCGCTCCCAGAAACTGGGCCACCTGCGACGGCACCAGGTGGGACTTTGGGTAGTTTATGGCGAATCCCAGGTCTGTGAGTAGCTGGACGGTCCTCGCAGTGTGTTCGACAGCGAGTTCCCTCGTCCTTGAGCGGATGAGCCAGTCGTCCAGGTAGGGGTAGATGTGAATCCCCTGCAGGCGCAGCCGCGCCGCCACTGGTGCTAGGCACTTGGTAAAGACCCTGGGGACCGACTTCAATCCGAACGCCAGTGCTCTGAATTGGTAGTGGCGTCCCTGGACGACGAACCTGAGGAACTTTCGGTGACTTTTGAGGATGGGAACGTGGAAGTATGCATCCTCCAGGTCCAACAACGATAGAAAGTCGCCTTCCTCAAGCTGTCCCAGTACGTGCTGGAGGGAGACCATCCTGAACTTTTGTGATCTGATGTATTTGTTCAAACGACGAAGGTCCAGGATGGGGCGCCAGCCGCCCGTCTTCTTCCTAACGAGGAAGTACCTTGAGTACACCCCGGAGCCTCTTCGGGACAAGCTCGATGGTGCCTTTCCTGAGCATCGCCCGTACTTCCAACAGCAGTTGCGGGACGTGATTTTCCTTCCTGGCTACAGGTGGAACGTTAGGGCACTTCTTCAGGAATTCGATAGTGTCCTCTTGCCAGGGTATCCAGCATCCAACGGTCAGTGGAGATGGACTTCCACACGCCGACGAAATTCGTCCACCGGCCTCCCACCGGGGTGCTTCGGTGGGGGCCCGAGACCACGGCCGGTTCATTCCTGCTTGGAGGTGGTGGCCTTGCCGCCCTGGCCACCTTGCCGACGGCGGCGAGGCGCTCCCTGCTTGCCGCGACCCCTGTAGGCCTCCTGAGACGAGGAGCGTGCCGCCTGGCGGTAGGACGAGCCACCGCTGGATCCCTTGGAGGCACCCTGTCTGCCTCCGGAGCTCCGAAAGGGCCGTCGTTGCTGAAGGGCTCCTAGGGCGAGGGCGGCCTCCGTGTCCGTTTTTATGGCTTGGAGGGATTCGTCCACCGCCTTCCCGAACAAGTTGCTGCCGTCGAACGGCATGTCCAACACCCTGGTCTGGACGTACTGACGGAAGTCGGTCGCCCGGAGCCAACCCCGTCGTCGTAGGCAAACACTGTTGCCCAGCTCGCGGAACCCGGTATCGGCAATATCGGTTGCCACCGTTATGGCGTGGTCCGACGCCACCTCGCCCTCTTGCAGTATTTCCAGGGCCTTGGACCTCTTGTCGTCCGGCAGGAAGTCCAATATGGGGGCCAGCTTAAACCAGAGTTCCCTGTCGTAACGGGCCACGATCGCCAAGGCGTTGGCCGCTTTGATCGTCGTCAACGCCGACGAAATGACCCGCCGCCCCATGGCGTCCAACTTCTTTCCCTCGCCGTCCGGCAGGGAATTCGACGTCGAGGCTCCTGACCCCGCCGCTTTCTTCTTCGCCGCCGCCGAGACGACCGAGTCTGGCATTGGCTGGGCCCTGAGGCACAGGGGAGCGGTTTCGGGGACCCGGTACTTCTTCTCGTACCGGTCCCGTTTGGCTGGTGCCGTGGAGGGGTTTTTGAGAACCGACAGGCCCTCCTCCCAGATGTCATCGATTAGAGGCACCGCAATGACAGTCTTCCTCTTGGCCTCCCGGCGCTGATAGAGGAAACCTTCCTTTTTCTGCTCCTCCGGGCAGAGCTGGAACAATTCGGACGCCCTGGCGATCATGGCGTGGAATGAGCCAATCTTGTCGGGCGGCGAGGCCCGTGCGACGGGAGACCCGTTCCATCGTCGTCGCCCTCAGAACCTGTCGTCGAGCCCAACGCACCGTCATCTCCCGACTCGTGGGAGGATGAGGAGGGAACTGTAGGCCTTACGGGGGCGAGCGGAGGAGAGGGTTGGGTCCTCTGTCGTTTGTTCTGAGGACTTCCCGACGGGCCAGGCTGCGGGTCCTCCGGCCTGGGCTGTGGGAACCTCGTCCTTATCTCAGAGCATAAGGACTGGATCGCAGACAAAATGGCCGCCGAGCCATCCTGAGGCCTAGGTTCCGGCCGCGCCGTAATGGAAGGCCGCTCTTCCTCGCCATCATCGTCTTCCTCGGTTATCTCCCGAGGATCTTCCTTACGGGATCGAACCTTCTCGATTTTGGACTTCGAGGTTCCTCAAAGCCTCGGTCAGTTCCTCCTCCGAGGCTGACTCCGAGCTCGAGGAGGCTACCGTGCCCCCCCTCGCTCCTTCCATCATGGCGGCCACGACGATGGGCTGAAAAGAGGATTCCCTCCTTGGCGGCAGGGAAACTCTAGTCCCGGAGGCAGTCTCCGCTGGCGGGGTCTCTGCCGGCTTGGCCAGAGTCGCTGTGATCGCCTCGATAGAGGCCTTTGCCTGCTGGGTAGGGGCCTTCACCACCTTAGGTGCGTCCCAGGCCTTCTCCTTCGGGGAGGGGCGACGCCTCGCTCCCCCTCTTCTGAGATCGGACGGGGCTTCTCACGAAGCTTACCCAGGGTCTCGGACTTCCTCGAAGGTGCCGGGGAAGGTGCGCCCTGCCTGGCGACCGAAGAGCCCGACCTTTCAGCGCTCCTGGAGCAAGCAGACTCGCGGCGCTTGGCCTGGTGTTGGGCCCCCGTCGCTGGGCGCCCGCACAGGACTTAGAAGTCCGCTCGGACCCCTTCTTCTTCTTCTCACCCGTTGATCCCTTCTCCAACCAGCTGGAGAGACAGGATCGACGGTCCCTCATGGTCCGCTCCGACAAGTTCTTGCAGAACTGGCAGCCCTTCTCTACATGAGTCTTGTCCCCATGAAGACAGTAGAGGCATCGCGAATGTTCGTCTCCCTTAAACACATTCTGCAGCAGGCCTCCAGGGCAGCTGCGAAACAGCTTGGGTCCGGGTGACAAACTCGCATCCTGGGCCATCTCGAAGTAGGCCGCGAATCTTCTGGAATCCTCCAAGAAGTTGATTCGACAAAATCTTCACCCTTGAGGGGCATAGGAAAATCCTGCAACGGGTAGCCGTTAACGGGAGTAGAAACGGTGGAGCTTGAGGCTCGATTAACCGAAAAAATGTGAAAATTCACCTGAAAAAGCACGAAACACGCAGTAAAAGCTCGAGAGCTAAGCACAAGGACTCCCAACACTTGAACGTGCAGTAAAAATCTGAAGATGGCTGCCAGAGGCGGGGCTTAGGTAGAGGGCAGTCATTGGCTGTGGTCAGTATGACGCAGAGATCAGTGATTGGTTACTACTACGAAAGACAGATCAGAAACGAAACTGATACTGATTTTTTCTTTACCGAGGATTCCCAGCCTGACGACGGGGAATATTCATGAGCATGTGAATCCATGCCAGACCCCATGCTGGAGAAATTCATATGCTGTGGGTCCGCCCAAAAATAGCTCCCTTCTGGGAGGGGTCCCTGATGATGGGCTACACTGTCACACCAACCCCAATGTCCTGTCTATTTCATGAGTTCCCCCGCAACAGCCATGACCACAGGAAGCTGGCTGGTCTCTATATGCTGCTTGCAACTCGCTGTATATTGTTACTGTGGTTGCGACCTGTGCCAACCACCTTTGTCCAATGGCTCTGGGCTGTCACCTGGGCCTATGAGGCGGAGGAACGTTGGTCCACTATGCAGACGTCCACAAGTCAGTATAGGAACAGTTGGGTCCCCTTTCGATCCTATCTGCATTCTCTGACTACCGAGGTTGGGGATGAAAATGAAAATCCACCATCTTAAGACCATTGACCTTGCCACGATACCTGTACGCGTCGATTATTGTTTACCCTCATGCTGTAATGTTTGAAGAGATATTATGTTTGGGTCCTCTGGGACCACATTGCCTGAGCTTATCTGTCAATGTGATTGATGTATTCATGTAATGCTTGTTGCTTCCAGTTGTACTGTCAAGTATGTTAAATAAAGTAAAACAAAAAAAAGTTCAAATGCATAGTGAACACATTCATTTTTTATTTAAAAAAATGACATGCAGCTTTTCAGTAATGCATATATTCCTCCTAACGAATGTTGCCCTCCATCTGTCCCAGATTCAATAATATTGCACACTAAAGTTAATCCAACAGGCATTGGCTGGGTAAAATCCCTAGGAATGCTTGATATCGGTATGCTCACTGGGAGATGTTCATATGATTGCTCAGGTACGTTTACCAGAGTTAATCCATCTTCTGCATACACAATTGACTATGTTTTTTGCTCTTCTTCCCTTCTCCACACTAAGTGGATATGTTTGTGTTACCTGGGGAGGAAAGTGACAATTTTCCATTGCCGATTATCTTAATTTTGACATTCCTACACAAACGTTTGATAATACTGGGACAATTGACATTAACCTCAGTAATAATCACCTTAAGTGGAACCCCATTAACATATGCCAGGCTAATCAATTTTTAACTGTGACTAACTTTAGTCTTGAACATGGAGGGATTCATAACCTTGGTTAGTGAAATACCTAACTGGCCCTAACTCTGAAGGGATTGTTCCTTTAACTGATGTTTTTAAGGGTCATCGATGTCTAAGTCCAAAACCAAAATCTGTTGTCTTGTCTAAACCCAGGCGTGCCCTTACTCTTGTGCTAGGAAGTCTTCTTAAAAGAAAAATAGTTACGGCCACCAGGGAGCGCACGGATGGTGGTCGCCTGATTGCGCTCCTCCGTCACCGAGGCACCTAGATAGAGTGGTTGCCCCCACCTATGGCCCCTATGGTGCTGGAGGACCCCAGAGCTGATCCACTGAACCGGCAGGGTTTGGCAGGTCAAAAACCCGTCAAAATCGGTGCTCCCCAAGTGGAGTTCGAGCCTAACATAAGGAGACCGCTGGAGCAGAAGACATTTGTGATGGGAAGCACGCAGTTTGCTGACATGGGAATGCCGGTTCACATTCAAATTGGGGTCTGGGACTTGCCCCTCCTTTCCCTGAAGGGCAATCAGAAGTGATGAGGGCAGAAGGTGGTACAGAGGTTCCCACACCCGCTCTGCCGCAAAAATACACGGCACATGCGAAGGAGTGCACGCGGGGTGGGCTGAAAGCTCCTCCACACCGCAGGATTCAGAGTCCCGGCTCCCAACGGCGACAAGCAAGCACCGAAGAACATCCCAGGGGCACAGAACTTGGAACAGAGCCCCTTGGGGCTGGAGGAGGGGTGTGGGGACCCCAGGACTGGGGTGTGCGCCCGCCTCTCAAGCCCAGTGTCAGGGGCACAGTGAATGAGGCATGTGATTGAGGACGAGGAGAAGAGCCCCCCACCCCTCCCGGTGCCCTGCAAGAACTGGAGCTGTGGCTCCTGTTCGTAAAGACCTTAGAGTGAGGGACAGTACGAGCTGCAGTGATCACAGAGATCGGACTGGAATCTCCAAGGGCTCAAGGAGAGTGACGCGGGCCCCCAATCCTGGGGCATATGCCCACCCCTCTACCCTGGCCCAGATACAAGGGCCCACTGATAACGTGCTGGAAGCAGAGATGGGGGCCCATCATTGGTGTTCCGAGCCCCTGAGCAGCCTGTGTGATCTGAGGCTACTGCTCCCACAGAGGAACAGCCCAGGCTGTTGCAGATGTGGAGGACCAGACCTCTGACTGCGGAAGGAGACAACTGAGGTGAGGGCCCCCAGTCCTGGGGCATGTGCCCGTCTCTTAGACCCGGGCCCACAGGCCTGAAGACCTCGAAGCCGAAGTCTGGTGGAGTTAAAGAGCACACCCTGGAACCTATTGCTGTGGAAGCAGCCCGGGCAGGGGTCCAAGATTTAAGGTTAATTCAGCTAGTGGCGAGGGGGAGGCCCCCGGGGCGAAGGGGCTGACCGAGGATGCGGTCACCCGGATTGGTGGGGGTGGCACAAGGGAACACTAAACCACCAACTTGAGCTGTAGGAAAGGTGCAACACTACCGAGCACGGGTGACCTTCAGCCGGATAGTCACGAGGACTCGAGGTGAGTGGCCCCTAACCACGGGACGTGTACCCTCCTAGACCAAGACCTCACACAGGGAGAATTAACGCCTAGCGGAGACGGAGTGCAAATGTAAAAGCGTGAAACAAGCAAATTAGGTTCCCATGGCACGATATAACCAGGAAGGCCCAAAGGAGCATGACGGGGAGCACAGCACAGACTCGCCCTCCGCGGTGCTACGGGATTCTCCGCCATCTGGGTTCTCGCTTGGTCCGTTACCCTGACAGGGGTTTGGGTGGAAAGCTGAGGGCCACACCGGAGTGTTCTCTCGTGGCGGTGTGACCCTGTATGGATTTCAGATCCTGGCCAGAGGATTTTGCGTTTCAGGACAGGGCTAGAGGACCACATAGCGAGTTGGGTGGGTGGAGATGGCGGCTGGAGGAGAGGATTCCATGGCAACGAAAAAGGACGTGGTACCACTACTCGAGGAAATCAGGGGCATGAGGGCCGATATAGGGGGGCAAAGTTGACAAGATCAATGTCAGACTGAACAAAATGGAAAAGAGGTTACAGGAGGTGGAGCATAATCAATCCAAACTGGACACGCTGGAGACCGAAATGGATGTGAGGATGAGAGAACTTGAGAAGAGAGAGGCTGATATGGTGCTAAAAATTGACGATTTTGTGAATCGGGAGAGGAGAAAAAACCTCTGGTTCTTTGGGGTCCCGGAAAAGGAGGGGGAGACGGAAAGAGATCTCAGGCAAATGATACATGAGATTACAGAACTTCTTTTCAAGATGATTCGATTGACGAGACAAAAATAGAAAGGGTCCACTGAGCTGGCAGCCTGCACTGAGGCCCGAAATCAGTCTTGGCACGATTTCACCACTACCCGGACAGGATCAAAATTCTTGACAAGACGAAGAGCAGGGGAGTGGTGATGATGGGCACGGCGAAAGAGTGCGCTACAGATTGGGATTTCCGTTCTCCATCTCCTTTGAGCTGAATGGGCAGAGACACAGGCTCGTTACTGAAGAGGAAATAAGTAGAGCCACAAGGAACTGTTGAGGGAGGGAGGAAGGAACAGCGCCATGCCCACAACAACAATGGCGACAGAGGGTGGCGTATTAAGGGTCAGAGGAGGAAAAGAATGCCGGCTATAGGAAGTTTATGAAGCTGAACTCGACCCCTCCCAATATGTCCTGAATGTACCCCCATAGGTGTCACTGAGAGGGTGGGTGCAATCGGTGCACTATGGGCCTGACCCCTGAGGCACACCCGGGGGGAGGTGGGGCCTGCACAATGTGCACAAAATGTAATCTAAAAGTCAACTTTTGGGGTTGGGGGAATGTTTCAAGATGTAGAATGCTCTGGGGGAATGTAGCGGTCCAGGCTCTGGGGTGGGGGCAACCGAGTTGAAGTTGTTCTGTGGGAAGGCCTGGGTTGGGATTCTTTGGTGGTTTGGTTTCACCTGGTGATGGTAACCGGGAGGGGCTGGGTGCCGGGGAGGGGTAAGGGGATAAGGGGGGAGAAAATGTGGGGTTAGGGGACATAGTTCAAATACAAAGCTTCAAGTTTAGTTCACCGTTGGAGTTGAATTGTCAGTCAAAGGGGGATGGGGGTGTTTTTGTTTTGAGGGTCATGTTGGTCAGTGGAATTGATTATGGCTGACAGAGTCAGGGCTGTGATCGGGGGACAGTCTGCGATTGTGTACATTGAATATTAAGGGGCTTAACTCCCCTACCAAGAGGTCTCAGCTTGACAGGGAATTCAAAAGGTCCGGTATTGACATTCTGTTCCTCCAAGAAACCCGATACCAGAAATGGGATGAAAGGAGGATCCCTTGTGGGCATATTGGAGGGGAATATTGGTGGTCTGGTATTGCCAGAAAGGCAGGAGTAAGGATTCTGGTTCGAAAAATGGCTACGGATGGAAGTAACCACAGTCTGGTCGGATGCAGAAAGAAGATCTGTTCTAATCTCTGGCCTGATCAAGAAAATGAACAATTTATGCCCCAAATCAGGGTCATAAGAGATTTCTGCAAAGAACCCTAGAGAAAATAATGAACGAGGCCCATGGGAATCTTATGCTTGGTGGGGACTTCAATGTTTGGATAGACACGAGGCTGGACAGGCAGACAAGACACGTGGACAGGTGGAAGACCAGGAACCCCAGAAAAAAGAGGATGCAGAGTTGGGAATAGCCATGGAATTGTACGTCCTTAGGGACATATGGAGGCACCTCCACCAACAGGAGAGGGGATTCACATCCTACTCCGAACCACATGGCACTCTCACGAGGATAGACTATCTGTATGTCACCAGGGATCTCTGGGATGTGGCTAGGGAGTCTGGGATCCACCCGATCTCATGGTCCGACCATGATGTGGTGTCGGTGGACATCGACTGGGGAGGCCTGTATCCAGGAAACTCTAAGTGGAGGTGTAACGACTCACTGTGAAAGGACCAGGTCTTCAGAGAAGACCTTGACAACAGCATTAAAGAATTCTTTGTCATCAATGACACGGGTGAAGTGAAAAGGAGGACGGTATGGGATGCGGCAAAGGCTACACGGTGGGGCTTGCTGATCAGGGAGGGGGCCCGCAAGAAGAGGGAATGTACGTTAATAGGAAAAAAGGATCAGGGATAAAATAAGCACACTGGAGAGGATGGCTCAGTCCTCTTCCGCGGAAAGGGAAGACAGTATTCTGGAAGGCAAGGGGTGCGAGGGAGGAGTTGAAATAGCTGGAAGAGGGAAGGTACTTCGGAACCTACAGTTTCTAAAACAGAAATTCTATGATAAAGGAGTTAAGAATGACGCTCTTCTCGCCGCAACAATGAGGGGACAGCAGGCAGATAGATGGGTCATGGAAGTAGAGGGTGAAAGGGAAAATAGTGAGAATACAGCGTTGTGGATCCAGGAGGCATTTGCTTCATTTTATGAGGCTGTATATAGAAGTGAAGGGAAAGCCCCCATTGGGGAGATTGCTGGATACCTTGAGGGGGCCCCCCTACCATCCATATCGGAGGTGGACTCGGAGGTCCTGGATGCCCAAATTACGAGTGAGGAAATTCAGAAGGCCATACGACGTGTCTGGCCTGGAAAGGCACCGGGTGAGGACAGCTTCACCCCAGGCTTTTATTAAACCCTCTCACCGGTCCTCCTCCCCTTCCAGACACTAATTTTCAATGATATCCTAGACACAATGAGGGCACCGGATTCATTTGTCCATGCCCTAATTTCTGTGACACCAAGGGAGGGCAGGGACCCTAGATCATGTGGGTCGTACCGCCCAATCTCGCACCTTAATTTAGATGCCAAGATTTATGCTAGGGTCCTGGTTGCAAGACTGGAGGGACATCTCCCGAGACTTGTACACTCAGACCAGGTGGGGTTTGTGGGTGGGCGCCAAGGTGCAGATACTATGGGGAAAACACATTTGATTCATGAGGCCCAGGCTATGATAGGTGATCCCATGCTCCTTTCCTTGGATGCAGGAAAGGCCTTTGACAGGGTGGAGTGGGACTTTCTGGAGTAAGTCCTAACCAAACTGGGGTTCGGTAAGAGACTACTAAGTGGAATTATGGCAATCTACTCCTCTCCGAGGGCCTGCATGGCAGTTAACGGGGGATACTAGTAGTGGTTCCATCTGGGGAGAGGGGACAAGGCAGGGGTGCCCGCTTTCCCACACGCTTTTTGTGCTGCTGCTGGAACCGCTGGCCCAGAGACTGAGACAAGACAGCGAATTGAGGGGTTTATCGTGGCCGGGTTGACCTATAAATTGGGTCTATATGCAGATGACATGCTCCTACACGTGCTGAACGCATTGACCTCTGTCCCGGCAGCTGTGGATGTGATTGGTCAATACAGACGCTTGGCAAGGTTCAAAATAAACACAGGCAAGTCTGTCCTTTTCGCGATGGCATGGGGTGGCGGTTTTCTCTCCTGGGCATGAAGGTGTGCGTGGGGACACTGGTCATTGATGTCACAAGGGAGCAAAAGGATCTCTATGAGGCAAACTTCCCCCCACTGACCAAAGATGTGGAGAAAGACCTAGCGAAATGGAGTAAGCTGGCCGTATCATGGATGGGTAGATTGAATGCAATTAAAATAGTGTTTTTTGTATTTATCTTAAATGCTCCCAATACAGATTCACAACTCCTTCAGAGTGACTAAAGGTACTCTGACAATTCCTCTGGCAAGGAAAGAAACCTAGGGTATCTAGTCTTACACTGGGGGGGTTCCCGGACATACAGCTATATTATAAAGTGACCCAGCTCAGGATCCTAAAGCCACACCTCAGACAATGGGGAGATTTGCAGAGGGTGGGGCTCGATAACTTTCATTTAAAACTGGTGACGGTCGGAGAATGGCTATGGGTTTCCAGGGTCAGCATGTTGAAGAGGGTAAGTGAAACCCCATTCTGGGTACTATCTGGAGTATTTGGTGCCCAGGAGCAGGGAGGAGAGATGTCACAATGTGGTCCTCTCCGTTGGGGCATCTCTGGGTACCAGGTATCAGAGATGCCATTCCGAACCCTGAGAGGTTCCAACCTTGGTAGGAGGCGGGTTTCGAAAGGGTTGGACAAATATGGAGAGAAGGTAGGTTCATTGTTACAGAAGTTGGAAGAGGCCCTGGGGTTAGGCAAGCTCTCCGTCTTCTCATATCTATAATTGAAGGGCGCCCTTACAAGGGTGGACTAGAAAGAGAAAATTCAAAGGATGGTTTTCTGACCAGGTACAGTTCTGCCAATGTCATAAAAATTAGTACAATCAGACTCTCCTCCCGGACTGCGATAAGTCACTACTTCTACTGGATCGCACTCAGACTACGAGGCCGCAGAAATACCCGTCAGGTGCCAGCCCTGACGTGATCACCAAAGTCAATATTTTGTCTACAAACAGGAGATTATGATAGTGAGCCGCTTACAAGGCGACCTTACATACCAGGGAGCCGCCATACAGCTCTTCCAGGACCTAGCCGCCTCCACAGTCCAACGGCGGAGAGCCCTTCGTCCACTAACAACTTTTCTGCAGGATCGGAAAATCAAATATCGGTGGCCCTAACCGGCCTCGCTCCAGTTCATACTTGAGGGCCAAACAAGGGTAATCCACACCCTTGAGAGAAAGCATGCAGTATCATGGAGGGGAGGGGAAGCCCGCGACACCCGAGGAAGATACAACTACCTCCCCAACAGACAAACCACACAGCTTAACATCGAAGCCCCAGCACAGCCGCTGGATGAAAGTTCCAAAAGGAGGAAAACCTCCCGCCGCACATGATTAGTAATAGACCATCAGCGCTCCATGCCGGAACCTGCACTCTTGGCACCCGGGCGTCCCACGCAATGCCCCAGCCGAGTGGATGGACAGTAACTCCGGCCGAGGCCCTTCCGGGCCAGTTTGGTTAACTTTTGTTCTTTCCTTTCTTCTTGTTGGGCTGGGACCTTCCTCAGCCCCCCTGGTTACTGGGCCCTGATTTGGACAAAGGTGAAACTCGGTTGCAGCTGACTCATGTCAACACCGGTTCACTGGTGTACTGCCCTGAGCACAGGATTAACCCCCCTCCGCCACACACCTGATTACTAAAGGCATCCCGCAGACCTCCCCCCAGCACACACCAAGCTACGCAACATCTCATTGAATGTCGGGGTTCTAAACTCTCCCACCAAACGTAAGTGCATCCTTCGATGCCTGCAGGACCTTCAGGCCTCGGTGGGGTTCCGCCAAGAGACCCACCTCTTAGCAGAGGACTTTGCTAGACTGATATGATGAGCGTTCCCAACACAATACCTGGCCTCAGGCTCCAGCAAGAAAGGGGGCACTGCGATCCTGCTGGTGAAAGGCACCGCCTTTAAGGAGAAGGAGACTCTGCGGAGCCCAGATGGCAGATTCTTAGCGATTAAGGGGGATCTCTATGGTCAACTCCACACGCTGATCGCGGTCTACGCACCAAACTACTGTCAGAGGCCTTCTACACATCCCTGGAATCCACTCCCCTCCCTCTCCCGTCCTGGGTGGGGACTTCATGGGGTGCCCAACCCCTCACTAGACAGGACAGGCATCCCATCCACCAGGGACTTCAGGTTAGCTCTGGGCCTCTGCCACCTGTTCAAAAAGCTGGACGTGGTGGACACTGTTAGGCAGAAACCTGTGCAGTTCCCTTAGGGACCACTGCAAAAGGCTTAAGACTACAGGTGTTGGCAGTAAATCCAATTGGTAGCAGTCTGTACCACCCAGATTTACCTGGTAGCTGTGGCTGAGCAGCCAGACTTCTCTCAAGAAGAGTTAGACAGTATATAGAGTATACAAGATAGGTACCAAAATACAGCAGCACAAGCAAACAATGACCAGAGCTTGGGTATAAAAGTATATAATTATTTATTTAAAAATACACTTTGTAAAATAAACTAACACTAATATGGCAAGCAAGTTCAAACACAGTCACTATTAATATATATACATCCCTGATCACTTATGGAACAAGTCTTAGTTAAAACACCACTTATTTTCAGACAGAGGTGAGCGCCTAACCTAAGATGGCACTCCAATAAGTGAATTAAAAAGGGAGGGAAAAGGGCAGAATTAGGAACATACACAATGCCAACACTTTAGGAGAACCAGAGCAAGTCAGAAAAGTCAGAATCTACTGAGGAGCAAGAAAGTCATAGGCCAGGCCCACTCTTGAAGAGAGCAAGGCGTAATGTGTCCAAGATCACACAGTTGAATAGTACTTTTAAAGAGTTGTTGCAAAGAGTTCAAAAAGGGTTGGCTCAAGGCAGGAAAAGTTAGTTAGTAGGTCCCAAGTCACCCCAGGATAGAAAGTCAAGGATTTACGGGACACCTTGAACAGTCTGTTGCAAGGGAGACCAGGCGGGAGAAAGCTCCAGTGGGGGCAGTTGTTCCTGGCAGTGGGTGCAAGTTGGTGCTTCGTCCAGGGGAAGAGGAGATCTCGATGTGGAGGAATGCTGGAGGTCGTTGCACTGCCAGGGAAGAAACCAGCCGCAGAGTTTCCCAGTTAAAAGGTACTACGCTTTTATTCGCGGTAGTGGTGAAGCGTGGCTATCCGGCCGCCGGGGTGCTTGGCACGGGCGATTCGACCACGAGACGATCCAGGAAGGCAAAAAAGAGGGCGAACTGGTTATCCCTGCCAGCTCAGAGGAAGAAGACTCTCCGGGATGAAGATCTTCTCTGTCGTTGGGAAGTGGTGAGACGGTTCAGCAGGGCTGCACCGGTGGTGTCGTCGTTACAGGTCTGCTCAGCTTCTCCCTCTTTGGATTATTTGGTCCTGTGGCGACTTCTGAAGTTCCAGTCCCCAAAGCCCTGCTTTTATGCAGAAAACCCCCATTCATCAGTTCTAGCTGTCACTCAAACATGTTAAGTGGTGAGCCGGGCGGCTCACCACTGGGCCAATCACACAAGAGTGCGACTTGAGTTGCTGAGGCAACTCAGTCCAGGGTGCCTAAACCCCCCTCCCACACATCCTGTAGACCCAGACAGAGTGGCACCACTTTTGGAGGCTTCTGTGGAGAAGCCCGCCAAAAAGTGGAACAAAGGGCTCGACTTGGATTGGAGTTACAGAGGCGAACACAAACGCCATTTTAAAACCGAGTCCTGGCAAAAAGACCCAACCGGGGAATAAACATCAAATAAATACCCCGGCGGTATCTTTAACATTGCACCAAAAAGTGGTGCTTTTAAAATGAATGGGAAAATCCCATTGGAAATATTCTGGTGGAATATTTCGCGTGGTAACCACTGCCACCAGCCAGAAACTCGACGAGGGGGGACTGCACAGTGACCCCTCGAAAAACAGACCCAGGGGCAATCTAATTACCCCTACCAGTACTTCCACAATATGATGGGTTGTACTGGTTCTGTTCCCAATTTAAGACTAGTAAAGTCAATGGTGAATTTACATGCCCTGGGAGACAGTAGTCAGTCCCAGGGTATGGAGTCTATGTTTGGGGGTCACTATGACACCCCTGTGTTACTGCACTGAGGGTGCTGTGTAACACACTTACCAAAAATACATGAAACCCTATGGAGTAAAAGAACCCATAGCCCATTAAACACATTGCAAAGTCAAAGGATATCTCAAATCATGTTTAAGAGTGGGAGAAAAAGAGTCTCACTCTTAGCAGGAGAAAAAAATAAACCCCAAAAATCCAGCAAAGCTGCTGGGGGACTCACTAGGTTTGGGAAATTAGTCTAACAGAGAATTCTCCCTAACAGACACCTGTAGGGTCCATCACCTGGATACAGCAGACTACTCATTCTTTTCCCACATCCACCGCTCCTCATCCCGAATAGACCTGATTCTAGCTAGACCGCAGCTCCTGCAGTTCACGGATGAAGTGGAAATCGGCACGAGGATGCTGTCGGACAATGCACCAATTCTCCTCACTGCAAGGGTCTTTGACCCAGACCCCCCAGAAAGACACAGATGGTCTCTATATGAACCAAAGTTGCATGACATGGCGTTGCGAGACGCCATATCCATGGCGAGCAGCAATTACTTTAAGGAAACGCCCCCATGCCCCGACCTCACCTCTACAGCAACGAGATGGGAAGCCATGAAGGCCATAATCAGAGGGGAACTGATAGCTCAGGCTGATGCATATACGAGGAGGCAAACCATAAACAGAAACCAGCTAGACAAGGAAATGGCGGAGGCAGATGCGACCCTAAAAAAGAAGTGGTCACCCAAAGCGGCCAAAATGGTGAGGCTAGCTCGCACAAAATTGGAAGCTTACTATGCCGACTACACAGCCCAGACCCTGCTCCGGACCAAACAGCTATTACGTGAATGGCAATAAAGCTAATAATTATCTGGTGAGCAAACTAGCCAAAACCCGCAGGCGGAAACACATTATCGCACTGAAAGACCCGAAAGGTAGAACCTTGTACGGAGAAGGGGCGAAACTACAAGTGGCGGCAGTCCATCTGGCCGACACCCTGACCTCAGCCCCCCGCCCACAGGCCCTCCAGGAACAATTTATAGCAGATGCCCCGCTACCACACCTCTCAGAAATGGGCAGATCAGCCCTGGAAGCCCCAATCACGACCGAAGAGGTGGAAGAAATACTCAAAACTCTGAAACCCAGGGCCACAGGCCCAGACGGCTTTCCACCAAAGTTTTACAAACTCTCTCGCCCCCTGCTACTGCGCCCAATGACAGAGCTCTTCCACTTCTTTCGGGACATGGGCACTATAGCGCCCTCTATGCAAGAGGCTACCACAATCATTCTACTGAAACCCGGCAAGGACCCAAAGGAGTGCTCTTCGTATAGGCCGATATCACTGCTTAATGTGGACGCTAATGCATGCTCAAAGGTATTGGTGAACAGGTTGGCGCAAATCCTACCGTCTATCCTAGATCAGGACCAGGCAGGGTTTATCAGAGAGAGAAGCACCATGGACAACATCCGTTGAGCGCTCAATCTCATCGAAGTCGTGACCTAAGAACGACGGGGCCTGGCAGTCTTAACCCTGGATGGCACCAAAGCTTTTCACAGGGTGGACTGGAACTTCATGCGCCTCACAATGGAGGCATACCGGTTTGGCCCTATATTCCAAAAAATGTTGTTAGCAAACTACAAAGCCCCGAAAACATCACTCCAGTTTAACCAGAAGACCGCGACCCCGATCCAGCTCTCATGCGGGACGAGACAAGGATGTCAGCTCTCCCCGCTGATCTTTGCTCTGGTCATGGAACCATTCGCCCAAAGGACAGAGCCAACGACAACATCGCCGGGCTAGAAATAAAAGGTGAACGGTTCAAGATCTCCCTGTATGCCGACGGCGTGATGATCTCCATCACCAACTGTCAATGTTCCTTGCCCGCCGTCCTAACCGAGCTGGAGGTGTTCGAACAAGTGGCTGGATTCCAGGTGAACTACTCCAAGTCCGAGGCACTGTGCGTCAACCTGGGCGTTCCCCTTATAGCCATCCTCCAGGCACTGTGCCCGCTAACATGGAGCACCTCCTCATCGGCCTTTCTGGGAATACGCCTCACAGCGGACCCGAAACAGCTGTACACAGCTAACTTCCCCCCGTTATTCAAGGTACTGGAGAAGGACCTCCAACGATGGGACAGCCAAGAAATCTCATTACTGGGACGGGTCACAGCATGCAAAAATAACCTCCTCCCTAGACTGCTGTACCTGTGCTCCACTCTCCCGGTCCCCCCCAAAACAGGCCTTGGAGCAACTACAGAGGAAGCTTGCAAAATTTGTTTGGAGGGGACGCAGAGCCAGAATACCTATGAAAGTCATGACGCGGGCCGCGAAATCGGGCAGCTTCGGGCTGCCCAACCTGATGAACTATTTCCTGGCTGCCCAACTAGCGAGCGCTGCTGCCTGGCGTACCTGGACGCCCCCCCAAAATGGTCCTGCATCGAGCAAAC
Organism: Ambystoma mexicanum; assembly: GCF_040938575.1. Classification (NCBI taxonomy): domain Eukaryota; kingdom Metazoa; phylum Chordata; class Amphibia; order Caudata; family Ambystomatidae; genus Ambystoma; species Ambystoma mexicanum. Next base: position 523,107,377 of record NC_090921.1, on the reverse strand, counting down.
GAGATGCCAGCCACAACTATAACCCTACCACATATCCCATGGCCCCATCAGAGCCACAGACTACATATGTTATCGTCCACCAAAGTGACCCTCGAGGCGTGGTCGTGGGCCCGACCGAGGAGGAAGGTGCCCAGGGGCCTGAGCCCGCTCTCCCCGGTCATCTGGAAACCTGACTTCAGGCCAGGAATGGAGGCAGCTGGCTTCAGCCGACGGAATGCAGGGGGCCTCCGATCCCTCTCTCTACGAGGGCAACAACCCGCTCAGCTTTGAGGAATACAAAGATCGCTTTCAGCTGGGAGCCTCCTAGGACCTCCACCCACTTGAACAGGCGCTGGGGGAAGGCACATGCCGGATCACCAAAATGTATCGCCTTCGCCAGGAGGACATGTTAAAAGTCAGACCCCCAAACATGCCTGGATGGGAGTAGGACCTGGGGCATCCCATCGAAGACCAGACATGGGTGGAGATATGGTCTAGGATCAGCTCGACATCCAGATGCGTTACAAACAAGGAATGCGCCCTAAAGCTCTTTCACCGCTGGTACTACTCCCCAGTTCGCCTGCACCATTGCAACGCTGATATAGACCCGAGCTGCTGGAGGCATTGCGGCGAGCGGGGATCCTTTTTCCACATGTGGTGGGAATGCCCGACAGTGCAATCCTTCTGGAAGGAGGTCCTGCGGATCGTTGAGGACACCACCCAGCGTAAACTACCGATGGACCTGGAGGTGATCCTTCTCCGGGTGGCAAGCCCAGACTGCTATCCCAAAACAGGATGATCTGCCAAACTGCTTATACACCTGCTGCTAGCAGCTAAGATCAGAGTGGCACAGAAGTGGAAAGTGCAGGAGGGTCCTCTTTTGGCCCTCTGGTGGATAAAGGTTTGGGAGATATTGGTGGCGGAGAAGGTCACAGCGGCTAAGGAGGGGACTCTCCACTGCTTCACCGACTGCTGGGTCCCAGTACTGGACTACCATTCCCGATTCCAGGCATTAACATTTCAATCCCGCCTTGTATCAAACCTTTTGGGCCCCCAACGTCCCGACGGGTCCCCAACCCATCAGAGCATCACAGACTAAAGGGGTGACAGGGGAGGGACAAGTGGGAGGGGTTATTGGTCCTGCCGTACGTATACTGACTGTAAGCGGAGTCACGACAATGAATGTAATGCACATTTAACGCTGTAACCGAAAATAAATAAACTTGTTTAATAAAAAATGAGTACAATCAAAAAGGTTTGGGTCTATATGCAGGTTCTTTAAACCTTCTCCACAGGGTTCTTGCAATATTTTCAAACAACTTTCAATGTCTCTGGTTCCTTGGGATTCCCATCCCCAAGCTTCAATTTTTCCAGGTTTCAAACAAAATATAACAGTTCCATGTATACTTCTCAGGGTTCCCTTCCCCAAGCTTATGCCTCTCGGTTTCAAAATAAGTATTCAACTTTGTCGGCCCATCTGGGTATTCTTCCCCAAGCTTAGGCCCACTGATGCAACACAAAAATGTATCTTCCAATAACTCTGTAGGCCTCTCAGGGTTCTCTTCCCCCAGGCTTAGGCCCTTTGATTCAAAACAATAGTTCAGTTCATCAGGATATGTCTTTCTTTAATCACAGTTATTTAGGGGCAGTATCTGAGACTTTCGAGAACGCTAGGCTCTTTGCTGCTCCCTAGCGCGACCACTCTGATGCATAACCCCCCTCTCCTTTTCTGCTACTTTCACAAATCTCTTAACCTTCCTTCGGTGGGGTTTCCTGCACCCCTTTCACACTTGCCATGTCTTTCTCACGTTCTTCCCACTTTCCTGTGCACACTTGCACCTGTTTCTTGCTAATTTTCACTTTACTGTGCCTCTTGCACACTCTTTCCTCTTTATCATGCTCACTCGCACACTTTTCGGGTCGCTCGCACCCTTCTCTGTGTTTCTTTTGCTTTACAATTCCCTTCTTTTCTTGTATCTGCGTTTCTAGCGTCTTTCACATTTAAAGTTAATTTCTCATTTTAACGACGTGCCTCTGGAGCATTAAACCTTGCTTTCCTTTCTGTATTCATTACTTTCATTACGCTTGCAACGAGCTTTCCTTTATACTTTCTTTCCTTTCGTGCAGTTTGAAATAACGTTTCAATTCCGGTCCAGCCACACAAATGCAGAGTTTCTCTCTCCCTTTTCTCATGAAACTCACTAGTAAGCGCGGCACCGGCAATCGGTCTTCCTCTAGTTGCTTGGGTCGAGTTCAGGGTCTTAACACCTGCACCTCTGACACTCTTGGGCCCGACACACGTCCTAAGTGAACAAGCAGTCTTGAACACGGCCTGCAGCCTGCAGTCGAGTACCTCACTCTGGTTCCTTAGAGACATGTCTGCCTAGCCACGCTGCACCCCCTCTGGCATACTGGGTCAGCGCCTCGGCTCTCTGTACGTCTCCACATTATCCCGGTCTTCCTCACTGCTTCCTTCTCCTGCTTGGCTCCCGTGTTCGACACTGCATCTCCAGCTCGCTCTGCTGTTTGTACCAAACTACACTTTTTATATTTTAAAGGAGAGTTAAATGGAGTCAGGTGTAAGTGCTAATTATTAAATGCCTGACAATTAGTGGGACAACCTAATGGTAGTTGGTAGCAGTCTTCTCTTTGTTTCTCAAAGTGTTTCTCATAGTTAATCCTTGCTACCCTCGGTCGTCTCTTCCTCGTCCCAGTACATGTTGGAAATGGGGAGGGGGAGACAGGGAAAGATGAAGATGGATCTGTAGGGGACAAATCACTATAAGGCAATTGATAGTGGAAAGAGTGGAGTCCCCTGCCCCTGTCTATATATACATGGGGTGATCGCCTTTCTCTATGGCCTAAACCAGAGCAAGACAAATAGGTCTTGAGGTTAGAACTATGCTTTTGTCTTATCTGGCCCTCCTCCTTGTCTGCTTTTGTTCTAATACGATACTTCCACTTCCTTCTTTCATGGGTATCTGAATATCCCACAAAGGCTTCGGGACTTCCTCCTCCTCACCTGCCGTCCTGTTGGAATACCGCATCTCACCTGGGGTAATCTCATGAGAACAACCATGGGCTCCCCTACCCAGGTGATCCTCCCTCGCTCATCCACCCCCAAGGTTGGGATCCCAACCCTCCCCAGGCAATCTGAATAGAGGATTCTCTGTGTCTACATGGGAGAACACCTCTAGGTTTCTCACACCTTGTATCCACCTGGAAACGGGAGCAATGAAGCATTTAGGAGTCTACCTGGTTCCTGACCTGAGGAAGATGGTGGAATTCAATGTTTCAAAAGTTTGAGGCAATCCGGAGGGATATATTGAAATGGGGCCGATTAACACTGGGGCTCTGGCCGAAAATCAATGCCATTCAAATGGTTCTTTTACCGAAAGTGCTCTACATTGTCCAATCTATCCCTTTAAAGTTCACCAAGAAGATCATTGGTTGTATTGATAAGGTATTTCAGGAGTTCCTTTGGGGGGGGGCAATAGGCCTAAAATTCCAAAGTACATATTAATGCGACATGTGAAGGAAGGGGGTTTTGGATATCCTAATCTAACAAACTATTGCAAAGAGTTCATCCTAAAAAAGTCAGCGTTCTATTTCACTGAAATAGACAGTGACTTACCCTACTGGCAGATTATTGAGAGTGAACAATTCTCACTGTATGCTTTAGAACGACTTGGAGAATCTTTCGAGCTAGGGGGCAGGGAACACGCACGTTACAGGGACTTGAAATTTCTTCTGACTGATCGGCTGGGAATGCTAGGGGACCCCACGAGAGAGAGACCTACGGTCTGTAATGTTATCTGTTCCTTTCCATGCACAGTGTCAATGCACATGGAACTGATGTCGATGGATAACTCACATGTGGAAGCATGGGAGAAACTGCATAGGGCTTCAGTGGAGGAACTTGGCATGGATATTCCAAATGAAGAATGGCAAATTCTGCTTCGTGTAGGCATGCAGTCAAGAACGGATCTGGGCCTGAGGTATATTAGACAAAGAATCCTCTGTAGACTATATTGGACCCCTGCATGGATGGCGAGGCTATGGTTGTCCGATGATGATACCTGTTGGGGCTGTGGGCTTAATGGGGGCACCTTGATTCATATGCTATGGGAATGCCCAAGAGTGGCTACCTTTTGGAGTAATGTCTTGAATAGATTGGACCTTATGCTGAGGAACACACTCCCAAGAACATCTTACTCAACAGTTCTATTATCGAACAAAGGGAGAGGAGAAATGGCCAGCATGAGAACTGAATGGATAAATAGGGTATTCGTAGTAGCGGCTAAGCAGATCGTAAAAATCTAGAAGTCAAGGAAAAAAACGAATGTGGATGATTGGCCGATGGATGTCCATACTTCGTCTAACTATGAAAAGGTACTGCTGAAGAAACAAAAGCGAGAGGAGCATTACTTTAGAGTTTGGGGTTCAGTTGACGGATTATACAGCTCATGTTGATTTACTGCATCCATATTTGTTTGAATGAGATTGATGGGGTTATTGGGATTTCTGTTCAGTGTTGTGTGCTGAGGTTTGTAGTAGTATGTTAAGATTTGAGCTTATAACTTTTAGTATTATTAGGATTAGTTACTTGTTTGCTGTATATATTTTGTTATTCAATTGCACATCTCTGATATAATGGATATGTTTGTGACACCTTTCTTCTGTTTGGTTTGGATTCCATATAATAAATTAAAGAGGTTTAAAAAATAAGATTTATATTGTAGGACTTTATGTGACCACTTTCCGCAAGTAACTTCAGAAAACACAGATTGGAGGTTAGTCTGGCATCTAACAATTTGCGAGAATAGTTTATGGTCATTCATTTGGGCAACGGTCAAGAAGAGAAGCCATCCATTTTTCTTATCATTTTTATAATGCTTAAAGGCATGGTCTAGTAAAAAATGTTATTGTCCCTACGGGTCGGCCAAGTTTTTTTAAGCCTAAGTGGCTCGATTTTAGAAAACTTTCCTATGGACCTTACCCGAGTTTTCGTCCATTAAACGCACGTGAAAAAAAGCAACAGGGAGCCGCCATTTTCTGATAATCCTATCTTTTCCCCCATCGCATTGGCTGACCTGCTTTTGCGGCACTAAATCAATTCCCCCGCCCCTGAGCCTGTCATGAGCAGACTCGTACCGCCCATTTCCCAACGCCAAAGCCCGCCTCGTGTCAACATTCGCTGCGCTTCAGCTAATGACGTGTCGCCATGGAAATGGCAGGACGCCTCTTTCCTCAATAAGTATAAACAGACCGTTACACAACACACAGCAGCAGATTTTCGATTCCATTCCTCTCTATGTATTACTTTGAGTATTCTGTGACTCGTGTCTGTGCTCTGGTCAGGTACCTTTGCCACTTGTAGCCCGTGTGAACAGATACCAGTACGACCGCTATAAATTATTTTAGTTTGTTTAACACACAATGGCTACAATAATGCCCTACATGTACGAGCCCGAGTATACCGAGGAGGAACTACTGGAAAGGGAAGCACGCGAAAACGATGGGGATTCGGACAGCAGTTGGCAGGACGAATCAACAGATGAAGAGCCTGGGCCTAGTGGAATGGACGGCGTCTCCACCTGGTGCACATGCAATCGGTGCGAGCTAATGCCGACTGAGGAGGAGAACTGCTGCTGCCGAGAAAACTCGGGATGCCTGGCCTACATTTTGGAAGGCGAGCCACGACCGCAATGCATCACCGAGCTGCCAGACTTCAGGACAGCCTGCCTCACACGGGCCGTGTTGAGAATAATGATGGTGCTTATGCACGAACTTTGCGCAACTGTTCGTCCTCGTAATCCGAGTAACGAGTAAGTATACTCTGCTTGTCATGCCACTCCTATTTCATGTTCTTCTACTATATCCAAAATTACATCTACATATCATTGTAACGCATGTAAGTCGTTCAATGGTGTGCATTGTCTAGATAGCATTTGTCCGTGCAGAATGCCATTAGTTACAAGAATTGTCATTGACAACAAACGTTTATTAAACTTATCTTGGTCATTTAAAAACAGTTTGTTTCATTCCTTTTCACAGGTGGTACAGGCTGGTGGCCTATCGTTCCTTTACATGGTGGCTCCATGGGAGGCTTGGGCACCGCGTTCGAAGAGTGATACCCCCCTGTGGCGTTCGTGCCATTAGAGAAACGTTCCCGAGTGACAGCGGTCAGTACAGGGGATTTTCTCTCGCTGTGCTGCAGCCTGAACTGTACAATGTTTAAAGTCTTGTATTTTTGTGTCATCAAAATAAGATACAAAATAAAACACCACATATATTTTAACAACGGTTGTTTCGATTTTTTAAATGAATCAAGTGTGTCTCCATTCAAGGATGGACGTCAGACATCTGTGCTCCGAATGGAAGAAGGTCTGGTCGCTGTGAAGCAGGGTGGTCACTATCCATCTAAGCTAACATAACATATTCTCGATAATGCATGCACTAAATAACACTTGTTCAAAGTCTTTCAGTGAGTTATGTCTCTATAAAAGTCACACGTGTCTATACTAACAATTACCATTGGATTATACAGGCCTTGGGTCTTGACCACTATAATACACCGGTTGAAGTGTGGGTCTGTGCTCACAAGAATCTCCGGTATGTGGCATTGGTTATTGTTAAGCAACGATATACTATCATTGATTCAAAAACGATATACTATATATTGATATAAAGGCAGTTCGCGCCGGTTGATGCGCGCTGGCATGGGGTCTGTCAGCGGCGCGAAAGGCCAAGGTGCCAAACTACATGTACACTTCAAAAGGTGTCCCACGCCAAGGGGCCATCGGTCACATGGCCTCCTCGGACCCCGTGTCTCCAGCCAGGCCTCCCCTTGAAGCAGGCCGCCCCCCTGCAATCCACATAAGTGTGTCTCCATTCAGCAGTCTTCCTGTGCCTTATCTGCACGCCCCAGGCCCATCCATCCCACCCCTCCTCTATCAAAGGCGGTTCGCACCCGGGGATGAGCGCTGGCATGGGGGGCTGTGACGGGCGCAAACGGCCAAGGTGCCAAACTGCATGTACACTTCAAAAGGTGTCCCACGCCAAGGGGCCATCGGTCACATGGCATCCTCAGACCCTGTGTCTCCAGCAGGCCTCCCCTTGAAGCAGGCCACCCCCCTGCAATCCACGTAAGTGTGTCTCCATTCAGCAGTCTTCCTGTGCCTTATCTGCATGCCCCAGGCTCATCCATCCCACCGCCCTCTATCAAAGGCGGTTCGCACCCGGGGATGAGCGCTGGCATGGGGGGCTGTGACGGGCGCAAACGGCCAAGGTGCCAAACTGCATGTACACTTCAAAAGGTGCCCCACGCCAAGAGGCCATCGGTCACATGTCCTCCTGAGACCCCGTGTATCCAGCCAGGCCTCCCCTTGAAGCAGGCCGCACCCCTGCAATCCACATAAGTGTGTCTCCATTCAGCAGTCTTCCTGTGCCTTAACTGCAAGCCCCAGGCCCATCCATCCCACCCCCCTCTATCAAAGGCGGTTCGCGCCGGTGGATGCGCGCTGGCATGGGGGGCTGTCAGGGGCGCGAAAGGCCAAGGTGCCAAACTACATGTACACTTCAAAAGGTATCCCACGCCAAGGGGCCATCGGTCACATGGCCTCCTCAGACCCCGTGTCTCCAGCCAGGCCTCCCCTTGAAGCAGGCCGCCCCCCTAAAACCACAACATACATACGTCATTCATTCACAAACACACCCCTGTTTCTAATACTTTATAAACCACTTGATATGTCTCATGAGAACATCTTTGTGCTTTGCAAGTCAACTCCTGAACGTGTTACCTGGCAACCACTGAGATCTACGCTAATCTGCTTGTCGTCGTGCTATCCGTGAACTTCTGTGACCGCTTAGAGCAAACCCATCAGTGTGCTACCTGTGGCCACCCACCTATTCTCCTGCAACATACTGCTCTGCTTGCTGAATCCAACGGTTTGTTGGTCAAGGTAAGGCCATGTATCCTAGTCATATTTCGCAGATTTTTAAATTTCTATCTATTTGCGAGTAGAGTACACAATAGTGCTATGTTCCTTGGTCTCATTGCTATTGACTTGAGTTTCCATTGCTATGCTATCAATAGATCTATTTATTTTCATCTGTGTCTATTGTCATCGAATTGCATCCTTCGGGGGTCCAGTCTATAATGTAAGCATGTTTCCTTCTCGTGCAAGACAGAACATCCAAGGGACGAGTCACATGTTCAGATTTTAGACACATCATTTGTACATTTCTGCAACTTATGCAAATACTAAGCCGCACATAATGAACTGGTATAGTTCCTGCAACCAAAACAAACCTTGCATTGATCATTGTATGATTCATTTACTTTTGTATCAAATCTTTATTCTTGAAGATTGTATAATAATTTCGATATTTACTTTTCAGATTTATCAACAATGCCTGCCTGTTCGATTAGCGGTTTCCCTTCGAAGACCCATGCGAAATTTGAAGGCACTACAATGCATGTATTCCCGAAAACTGTTGATCGAATAAGAGAATGGGTCAGACATTGCGGATATCCACTGGATGAGCTGGAAAGTAGAGTCCAACAAGTCTTACAGGACAAGAGGGGTGATCGATACCGCATCTGCAGCTGGCACTTTTCCTTGGACATGTACACAACATCTTGGGTAACAAAGAAGAATAAACGGCGAACGACACGGAAATTGCTCGAAAACGCTATTCCCACTCTATTCGTCCACATTTCTCCACTGGTGAGTCAAGTGTCCGGATTTAGCTTTAGGCCTTGCGGTAGTGTGTAGGTATTCGAACGGATTAATTGATATTGTAGGTGTTCTATCCCTTGTAATAATTTCGATATTGATATGAGTGTATAGTTTATTGAATAATGACATTTACCAATATATTCTTTTTCGATTTCATAACCCACAAACGCAATGTATATATATGGGAACAGGGAACTGTGCTGTATTGAGCATTTTACAAGTATTCTGTCGCCTTACATGGCTATTTTTAATATTGGCATTTCATTATCAATCATTAATTTACCTTTACAACTTGACTATCCCTTGAATCTGAAGCAAGAACATTCTACATCCTTGACATGGTCGCAGTTATCAACCACTTCTAGCGCGTATCAGGTAATCTTACTAGGCTAATCCGCTACAGACCTGTTTTATGCATGTCAAGTAATATTTTTATTTTATCGTGTAATCATTTTACCGAATGTTTGGTTAGTGCTTTCCAATTGATATACACCTTAGTTATCGTCCACTGGTGTTTGTTTTCAGTTATAATTAGTTTTAGCCATACTAATGCAAGTACTGTCTTTCAGGGAGATGCTGAAGCGTCCGCCACATCTACAACATTTCTAGATGTTCTTCAACAGCAGGAGGTATGGATACTGACAGCTCCATCGAGCGTCATCATCAGAGCTGTAAATCTTGTCGTTTGATTGTTCTACACAATGTTTCATTCGTGGTTAGCCGTTGATATGTACCTGTACTGTCGACCCCAGGTGTGTGTTATGTTTTCACTATTGTAATCCTCACTAATGCAAGTACTATGTTTCAGGCAGTTGATGGAGCGTCAACCCCTGCACTTGATGCAGAGCCTGACATTCAAGTAATTCCAGGGGAAGTGGAAGCGGGACCATGCGTATACGAATCGGCGCAACAGCTTTCGGAAGTCCGCACTACATTTGGAACATCCATAGATATTCTTCAGCAGGTCGAGGTATGGATAATGACAGCTCCATCATGCGTGATCATATAACGTGATTCCATTTGCTATACTTTCTTCCCTATTAACGCAAGTGCTGTGTTTCAGGGAGACGACGAAGCTTCCACTACAATCACAACATCCAATTTAGATGATGCAGATGTAAATAAATCGGAGAAATAAGTCGATGAAATGTAATCATATTTAGATTTTCCTTGATTCTTTTGGACAATGCATCATTTGTGATTATCTCTTTATATGTACCTTTGCCGTCGACCCCAAGTGTGTGTTGTGTTTCCAATATTGAAAAGCATACTAATGCAAGTACTGTGTTTCAGGGAGATGCGGATGCCTCCTCTCCAATACAACCATACATGGCAGTCCATGCAGAGCCAGAGGTATGGATACTGACAGTTCCATCGAAATAGATCATCACTGGTCGAATACTTGTCGTTTGATTGTTGCACACAATGTTTAAATCGTGTTTGGCTATTGAGATGTACCTGTGTGTTCGTCCTCACGTGTGTTTTATGCTAACAATAGTTTGATACATAGTAATGAAAGTACTATGTTTCAGGGAGACGATGGAGCCTCATTCCGTGCTGTCTATGCGGATACAGAAAATATAGTCGTTGCAGCGCAAGAGGAAGGGAGGACATGCGGAAACGAATCCGAACTACAGCGTGCAGATGTTGAAGGTCGAGTCAAAAAAGTTGCAAAGAAAAAAAACAAAAAAAGGTTAGTTACAAACAGTTCATAACTTTAAAAAAATGTTTGTGCTGGGGACTATTTTATGTTTTTTTCCAGTCAATTCTACTACACTCCATCTTGTGTTTAAACTGAACATCCCTTTTCCAATCTCTCCTCCAGTTACCCGTGGGTGTCAGAACTATACACACACAGACAGTGAAGCGAATGAGAGATGTGGCTTGCCAGACCGTGTACACTATGGAGGAACTATTAATTGAGGCGAGGCGTGTTCAGGCTCGAGATGCTCATGTCCAATGGCCAGAACATGAATTAACTGTGTTTGGAGACTACAGCAAAGTTGCATTGGACCATAGCTACAGTGCGACCGCACCACCACAAGAAGATGTTATTGAATGTATTGAAGATAGCTCAGAAGTAGTTGCAGATCAATTTACACAATCTACACCCGCCAAAAATTTGCCACCAAAAAACGTGTCGACATTGTTGTGCTCTCCCATCAATGTTGCAGTAATAGATGTCGAAATGACAGAGAATGAACCAGCCGCAGCATCCATAGACGCATCAGAACTTGATATCAGCAATATTACTTTCCAATGTGTTGAAATCTCCACAACGTCACAGGTCGAAACAACGTTGACGCAGGATGACAGTCTAATGAAAGAGAGCAAATACATTGTATTCGACAGTTGTTTGATGGAAATTATAAGTATGCTGAAATGTGTACATTCCATTAGAGGGAAAGTATGTGGGAAGCCATTGATTAATGTGACTCGTCAAATAAAAGGCAGTAACGTCAAAATAAATGCCGCCTGTAGATTAAATCATAGGTTCTCATGGTCTGCACAACCGATGCTGGGGAAACTGCCAGCAGGCAATCTACTGTGTGCAGCTGCATCACTTTTTAGTGGCTCCAGTTTTAGAAAGTTAGAGGCTTTCTTTCAGTTTGTGGGACTCCATTTCATTTCTAAAGCGCTGTACTACATATACCAACGTGATTATCTGTTTCCGGCCATTAGTGATGCTTGGAAAATTGAACAATTGTCTCTAGCAAGTACATTCGAAGGCAAACGATTCAGGCTAGCTGGCGATGGACAGTGCGACATCCTTGGATTTTCTGCAAAGTACTGCACCTACCACTTTCAGGACATGGATAGTAAGAAAATTGTGAGTTCGGTGGTCGTGCAGTTAAGACAATGTACATCGTCAGTGGCCATGGAGAAACTAGGATTTATAAAATCAGTGGAATATCTACAATCAAGGGGAATGCACATCGACCTCATAGCCACGGATAGACACGTTTCAATTGCCAAGACAATGAGAGAGCAGTTCCCACATATTAAACATCAATTTGACGTATGGCATCTTGCTAAATCAATCAATAAGAAAATCTCGGCTGCAGGGAAAAAAAAAAGGTTTTGAAAGTATTTTGCAGTGGTCACATTCTATCACCTACCATCTTTGGTGGAGCTCAAAAACTTGTGAGGGGTCAGTGGAAATACTACTTGAAAAATGGCAGTCACTGATGCATCACTGTACCAACGTTCACCGCTGGACAGCAAATGAAGATTTCCACCAATGTGAACATGGCCCTTCGTCCCCAGAGGAGGCACGGAAGAAGAAGTGGTTGATTCCATCTTCACCGACACACAAAGCCATTGAGAAGATTGTTTTTGACAAAACTCTATCAAGAGATTTGAGAGGACTGACAGAATTCTGTCACACAGGAGATTTGGAGGTGTTCCACAATATGTGCCTAAAGTACAGGCCAAAGCGCTTGCATTTTAGCTTTCGGGGCATGAAACATCGCACTCTACTAGCGGTCTTGGCCCATGACAGCAATGTCGGACGTGAACAATCTAGGACTAGGGGTAAAGTAAGGATGCCTCGCTACACTAAGGTGTTTTCAAAATGAAGTAAGCAATGGGTGATCAAACCAGTCTATGATGAAATGCAGTTCGACTTTGTGAAAGGCCTTATTGTTGCTGTGTTAGAGAAGCACATATATGGAATTTTGGAAGTTTCTGTGCAGAGCAGTGATCCATTGCCACCGAACATTGCGACTGTGCCATGTCCACCCGAAGCACAGCTGATTGTGAAGTACAAATCCCGGTTTAAATAATTGCAATACGATTGTCTTTTTGTAAATAAATGTTATTGTACAGTGTACCTGTAAACCTAACCCCTACCTTCACCATCATGGGTGGCGAACAAGCTGGGTGTCATCTTTGAATTCTCTCTATTCACCTCACATATGTGTATGTATATATTTTTCTCATGTCTCATCTCATGTATATGTAAATGCTGCGCACTGTTAACGGAGGGGAGGCTTGCGTATTGCAAATAATAAAACAAACAAACAATAAATCTCACTTTTAACTCAACTCCTGTGGTACTTTATACTTTCCCTGACCTTCCGCAAAAAATTAAATGTCTCAATTTGGGCTGCAAAGCTCGCAGACAACGGAGACAAAATTGGGGCACTTAGAACGCGCCAGCCAAGCGGGCCGTGGCATTTGGGAGAGAAGACAGTTCGCATTTGCACATTGAGGCGCACTACATAGACGGATTCTAAACTTCAAGATCTCACAGATGCCTATACTACGTGATGTTGCAAATAAAGAATGCGAAGGACAGCACCCAGATGAGGCCCACAAGTTGCACTGGAAGTATAAGGGTCTATTGTTTTTTGACCTTGAGACAGGGACCATGCCGAAAGAACTACATTTGAAGGGAGTGTGCAATAACGTAAGAGACGGTAAGGCAGAAAATTCAGAAACTAGACCGAGTTTCATTTTAGTTCAGTATATGAAAAATCGTTGGCAAGAGCACGGTCCGTTTTACAGACTGCATTACGAAGAGACACAATGGAAATTTCAAATATAATGTAAGTAAATCTTTACACGCTTTTATACCGGAATGAAGATTTAATGAATGGATGCATGAATAAATGAATGAATGAAGAGCTAGGAAAAGCAAGTAAAACATGTTCGTAGTGGGCACATGGGCATGCAGGTCCACTGGTCTCACCGATCTCGGTCCTTGGCCCAGCCACTTTTCCCTGCACTGCCTACCTGCACTACGGGACTGTCTCTGTATCCTTCAGCCCCTTCTTCCGGCATTTACCTTGCACTTGCCACCAGCTGGCCCTATTATTTAATTTGTATTCAACTAACCATGCACAGCCCTTTCCTATGCGCGATAAGAAAGACACCTGGCCTAGTAGGATCGTTGTCTGTCTGCCCTTGTTCCCCACGTGCCTCGTCACGCCTAGAAACACTTGAGTATAGGCGCGTTACAAATGCCATATCATATCATTCCTCACGCATGTAGACTAACTGTCGTTTATCATTGTGTGTTTGCCTCGATTTATCTTGTTACTTTTCGCATTGATTTTAGAGACGAACATACTCCATTGAACTATCCTTGCAAGCAAATAGTTTCTGATCGGCCGTAATAAATAAAATGAGTAATATTAATGAAGTTCGGCTAGCAAGACTAATTATAATTGTTTTGTTTTCATAACAGGTATTTGATCCCATTCTGCCACTGCCATCTGTTTGAGACACCTGCGGATGGATTCTTCAGCAGACACCTGCAGCTTCGTGTCTACAACTGGAGCACGATCACCATATTATGGGACGATCGCCAAGGGCCCACATGCCCTTACGCTGTATTAGTGGCTAGAAGCAACATATCAACCTTTAGGCTGGACTAGTGCCTAGTTGATGGAACAGCCTTGCGGTTCACCGTGCTTCCAAAGTGATTCTTTTTACGAAAATGAACACCCTGTGTACCATAAAGAAACAGCGCGTGACTCAAGATGAAACGGAACAGTTATTGCGGATACAGATAAAAGAAAATAAATGGCTTTCGGAGTTCATATTGCAATTGCTGAATATTCTCTAAACATTGAATGTCAAATAAATGTACTTTACCAAATGTACCGTGTTGCTGTTTCATTTTAAAGTACAGTTTCATATTCCGAATTGTGGCGCGCTGTGTTGTGAGTTGATCTGTGTTGGTTTCCGGGTTCTCTGTGGAGTCGCGCAGAAGACGACTGGGTGCGTTTGCCTACGCAGCACAGTAATGTCACGGAGAGAGGCGGGGAATATGAATGTTTTGATAATGTCAGGCTCAGGGGCGGGGGAATTGATTTAGTGCCGCAAAAGCAGGTCAGCCATGGCGATGGGGGAAAAGATAGGATTATCAGAAAATGGCGGCTACCTGGTGCTTGTTTTCGCGTGCGTTTAATGGACGAAAACTCGGGTAAGGTCCATAGGAAAGTTTTCTAAAATCGAGCCGCTTAGGCTTAAAAAAACATGGCCGACCCGTAGGGACAATAAAAATGTTTACTAGACCATGCCTTTAAGCCATTCTAAATACTACCTTTTGCATATTCTGCCCAGTTTAGCTGCCACTGACCCTGACCCTATGGAGTTATTGGAAAAGATACATCTGAGATCTCTCTGCAGAGTGCATTTTGCTGCATGGATTGTTTTGTCAAATTCATGCTTATGCTTAATATGGGATTGATTTCTAGCCCCACGAGTGGTAGGTGTGGTCATATAGGCATTCATGCTTGTAATTAAGTTAGGAAAGTCTTCAAGAACAAATTTGAAAGCCCCAGTAAGAGATATATTACATGCTGGTGACCCGTCCGGAGAGTGATGTAGCCGGTGGATACAAGGTGTGAGAAACCTAGGGGTGTTCTCCCATGTAGACCCAGAGAATCCTCTATTCAGATTGCCTGGGGAGGGTTGGGATCCCAACCTTGGGGGTGGATGAGCGAGGGAGGATCACCTGGGTAGGGGAGCCCATGATTGTTCTCGTGGGATTACCCCAGGTGAGATGCGGTATTCCAACAGGACGGCAGGTGAGGAGGAGGAAGTCCCGAAGCCTTTGTGGGATATTCAGATACCCATGAAGGAAGGAAGTGGAAGTATCGTATTAGAACAAAAGCAGACAAGGAGGAGGGCGAGATAAAACAAACGCATAGTTCTAACCTCAAGACCTATTTGTCTTGCTCTGGTTTAGGCCAGAGAAAGGCGATCACCCCATGTATATATAGACAGGGGCAGGGGACTCCACTCTTTCCACTATCAATCGCCTTATAGTGATTTGTCCCCTACAGATCCATCTCCATCTTTCACTGTCCCCCCCTCCCCATTTCCAACATGTACTGGGACGAGGAAGAGACGACCGAGAGTAGCAAGGATCAACTATGAGAAACACTTTGAGAAACAAAGAGAAGACTGCTACCAATTACCATTAGGTTGTCCCACTAATTGTCAGGCATTTAATAATTAGCACTTACACCTGACTCCATTTAACTCTCCTTTCAAATATAAAAAGTGTGCTTTTGTACAAACAGCAGAGCGAGCTGGAGATGCAGTGTGGAACACGGGAGCCATGCAGCAGAAGGAAGCAGTGAGGAAGACCGGGATAATGTGGAGACGTACAGAGAGCCGAGGCGCTGACCCAGTATGCCAGAGGGGTTGCTGCGTGGCTAGGGAGACATGTCTCCAAGGAACCAGAGTGAGGTACTCGACTGCAGGCCGTGTTCAAGGAACTGCTTGTTCGCTTAGGACGTGTGTCGGGCCCAAGAGTGTCAGAGGTGCAGGTGATTAGACCCTGAATTCGACCCAAGCAACTAGAGGAAGACCGATTGCCGGTGCCGCGCTTACTAGTGAGTTTCATGAGAAAAGGGAGAGAGAAACTCTGCATGCGGGTGGCTGGACCGGAATTGAAACGTTGTTTCAAGCGGCACGAAAGGAAAGAAAGTATAAAGGAAAGCTCATTGCAAGCGTAATGAAAGTAATGAATACAGAAAGGAAAGCAAGGTTTAATGCGCCAGAGGCACGTCGTTAAAATAAGAAATTAACTTTAAATGTGAAAGGTGCTAGAAACGCAGATACAAGAAAAGAAGGGAATTGTAAAGCAAAAGAAACACATGGAAGGGTGCGAGCGACCCGGAAAGGTGAAAAGGGTGCGAGCGAGCATGATAAAGAGGAAAGAGTGCGCAAGAGGCACAGTAAAGTGAAAATTAGCAAGAAACAGGTGCAAGTGTGCACAGGAAAGTGGGAAGAACGTGAGAAAGACATGGCAAGTGTGAAAGGGGTGCAGGAAACCCCACCAAAGGAAGGTTAAGAGATTTGTGAAAGTAGCAGAAAAGGAGAGAGGGGTTATGCATCAGAGTGGTCGCGCTAAGGTGCAGCAAAGAGCCTACCGTTCTCAAAAGTCTCAGATACTGCCCCTAAATAACTGTGATTAAAGAAAGGCACATCCTGACGAACTGAACTATTGTTTTGAATCAAAGGGCCTAAGCTTGGAGGAAGAGAACCCTGAGAGGCCTACAGAGTTATTCGAAGCTACATTTTTGTGTTGCATCAGTGGGGCCTAAGCTTGGGGAAGAATACCCAGATGTGCCGACAAAGTTGAATACTTATTTTGAAACCGAGAGGCATAAGCTTGGGGAAGGGAACCCTGAGAAGTATACATGGAACTGTTATATTTTGTTTGAAACCTGGAAAAATTGAAGCTTGGGGAAGGGAATCCCAAGGAACCAGAGACATTGAAAGTTGTTTGAAAATATTGCAAGAACCCTGTGGAGAAGGTTTAAAGAACCTGCATATAGACCCAAACCTTTTTGATTGTACTCATTTTTTTTTTAACAAGTTTATTTATTTTTGGTTACAGTGTTAAATGTGCATTACATTCATTGTCGTGACTCCCCTTACAGTCAGTATACATACGGCATGACCAATAACCCCTCCCACTGGTCCCTCCCCTGTCACCCCTTTAGTCTGTGATGCTCTGATGGGTTGGGGACCCGGCGGGACCTTGGGGGCCCAAAAGGTTTGATACAAGGCAGGATTGAAATGTTAACGCCGGGAATCGGGAATGGTAGTCCAGTACTGGGACCCAGCAGTCGGTGAAGCGGTGGCGAGTCCCCTCCTTAGCCGCTGTGACCTTCTCCGCCACCAAGATCTCCCAAACCTTTATCCACCAGAGGGCCAAAAGAGGACCCTCCTGCGCTTTCCACTTCCGTGCCACTCTGATCTTAGCTGCTAGAAGCAGGTGTATAAGCAGTTTGGCAGATCATCCTGTTTTGGGATAGCAGTCTGGGATTGCCACCCCGAGAAGGATCACCTCCGGGTCCATCAGTAGTTTACGCTGGGTGGTGTCCTCAACGATCTGCAGGACCTCCTTCCAGAAGGATTGCACTGTCCGGCATCCCCACCACATGTGGAAAAAGGATCCCCGCTCGCCGCAATGCCTCCAGTAGCTCGGGTCTATATCAGCGTTGCAATGGTGCAGGCGAACTGGGGAGTAGTACCAGCGGTGAAGGAGCTTTAGGGCGCATTCCTTGTTTGTAACGCATCTGGATGTCGAGCTGATACTAGACCATATCTCCACCCATGTCTGGTCTTCGATGGGATGTCACCTTGTGACCTTGTTGGCAAAGTGTCATCTGGGACTTCTTGAAATGGAGGGAGAAGCTCAGTCTGTGAAGGGAGTGGCAGGTAAGGTTGAGATGATCCACTGCTTATTCGGGAGAACGCACCCTGATCAGTCAATCGTCCAGGTAGGGGTAAACGTGAATCCCCCTCTCCTGAGATGCGCTGCCACTACCACCATCAGTTTGGTGAACGCCCTCGGGCGGAGGTCAACCTGAATGGCAGGACTCGAAACTGATAGTGCGAGCTGCCAACGGCAAACCTCATATTTCCTGTGCTTGAGGTGGATGGGCACATGAAAATAAGCATCCTGAAGGTCCATTGACACCAACCAATCCCGCAATTGGAAGGCCTGAAGGATCTGAGAAAGTGTGACCATCTTGAATTTGTCCTTCCTGAGGAACTTGTTCAAGTATCTCAAGTCCAAGATGGGTCTCAGTCCTCCGTCATTCTTGGGGATAGAAAAATATGGGGAATACCAACCCTTGTTCCTCTCCGCTACAGGCATTGGTTTGATACCACCTTTCTCCAGCAGGGTCAAGATTTCCTGCACAAGGAGGGGATCTGGAATCCTCAAAGAGGGTTTCCCCGGTGGATTGGTCTGAGGCTTTTTTATAAAAGGAAGGCAGTAACCGTGGGCTATTGTTTCCAGAGCCCAAGCATCTGAAGTATGGCTCGCCATTCGTCGAGATGCTGAGACAGTGTGTCCCCCACTGGTGAATCGTGACGCAAGCCTTCAGAGTGGTTTTGAAGCGGCTGCTGCAGACACTAATGGCAAGGAGGCTGCAGCTTGAGCTTACTTGGCACCTCTACCTCGTCCACCACAAGGACATTTTCGTTGGTTCCCTTGAATGGCCATTCCTCTCGCCCTTCCAACTGAGGAGTAGTAACGAAAATATCGACCCCACCAAGGTTGTCGTTAGGACGAAAAGGCTAAGGTTGCCTAACAGCGGCACCTTAAGACTTGGCTGCCGCCTTCGAGTTCTGCAACTTCTCAAGGCTCTCTTCAGCTTTGCTGCCAAAAAGATGAGACTTGTCAAATGGCATGTTGAGAAGAGGAGCCTGCACATCAAGTGCAAAACCCGACTTCCGCAACCACGCAAACCTGCGTATCACAGTGCTTGTAGCCATGGACCTGCTGATGCTATCTGCATTATCCAACCAAGACTGAGGGACTCGCACATGGCTTCCTTGCCAGCCTGAATAGCCAGAAAGCCGTCCTGTTCCTCCCCTTCGGGAATATGCTCTGCCACCATAGAAATGCACTCTCACAGAGTGTATGAAAATGTTGCCAAGGCACAGTGAGTTGGCCAACTTCAGTGCCATACTCCCTGCCGAAAATACGTAACACACCCATCCATCCACGCGCTTATCGTCCCTTTCAGGAGGGATGGTAGGGTACGCTGCCTCGACCACCAGACTCTCGGGAGTAGGGTTTTTGGAAAGGTAGCCAGGGTACCTAATGGAAGTGTGGTATTTTTGTGTAAGAGATTTGTGCACCGCCTGATTAGTCTCCGGGGTCTCCCAATTCCTGCCCACGCTTTTTTGACAAGCCACATGGAAAGGTAGCACAGGATCTCTGGGCAGACCCTGGTCCAAAATATCGTGGTGAGATCATCCTGATCAAAATGCAATGGAGATCTAGACCAGCCCAAATATTCTACAACTGGAGACATAAGTTGCTGATAGGAGGTGTCGGCATGCTCCCCTTGCTCTGGCTTGCCGAACTCAAGCTCAGGAGAGGTGTCAGTGCCGCTAGCATTATGAAGTGTCACAAAGATCTTGCACCCTGCTCTCCTCTGAAATGAAACAGTCAGGCACATTAAGGGTCCCATACTGGAGACCAAACGGGGGATATTCCTCCTCTGAATGCTCCTCCTCCTCAAAAATGGAAGTGAGGGACTTAAAATAATCCTTTTTCGGTAGAGAAGTAAAATATTTTTCAGCTGTAGACCCTAGAGGCTTCGAAACTATCAAAGGTGTCGACCTTGACTTAGCCAGAGCCTTTTTCGGAGGGTCCACAGGCCCCGGGGGCTGAACTGACAAAATCGGTGTCAATGGCGTCGACAATGGGCCGAAGGACTGACAGAAGTCGAGGACCCAATGGGTTCCGTTGACGGCTTTGGCACCAAGGACTTCAAAGGTTTTGAAGGCGTAGACGACCTGGACCGGTCACCACGCCTCGAGTTTACTCAGGCTCGAGGGCACGCAAGTTTCTGGTCGAGACCGCTCCTTGGGGGCTTCCACAGAAGGCGCAGACGGAGCTCTGCCCTGTTTCTCAAAGATCTTAAGCATCTCCACACGGAAAGCTTCCCACTCCTCCGGTGTCGACTTTTTGGACAGGCAAGTCACCCTCTCAGGGGTGTCACCTGACGAAGACGATGAGGAAGGTGACCAGCAGTGCCTTCTCATCGAGCGCTTCAACGGGGACGAAGAGTGGCGGGAACCACTACGAGACCTTAAACGCTTGGCCTTCTTCCGCCGAGGAGAGTCGACTCTTGACTCGTCGGTTGAAAGCCCAGCAGGTCGTGACTTATGGGGTTTGGACACTTTGCCTACCTGAAGCTTCCCCTTTCGTTGCTGTAAAGGCCTTTTATGTCATGGATTGACACTTGGAGCACATATCCGCCTCGTGACCCTCGCCCAGGCACCACAGACAGACTCGATGCGGGTCTATAATGGGCATTTTGGAACCTCAGTCCCTGCATTTCTTGAACCCGGAGTGGAAGACAAAGACATTGCAACAGCAAATACTTGAAGTACGTGGCGCGCTGAGTTTCATGAAGCAAACACGTTTGCAGAAAAACGGAACTGAGGCCAACGGGCATTGTGCGTGCTACTTATAACATGCGATGATGTCACCCTCGACGGAGGCCTCCGAGGGACATCGACTCAACGCCATCGACGCAGGGTGCCCTCTGCCGAAAACATTTCCAAAGCTGGACATTACATGTCAAAGATGAGGAATACGTTTGAGGACATAATCCATTCGAAATGCTCTTATTAGATCTAATTCTGCATGGTGGAGTCACTTTTTATTTGACTTATTTAAACCCATTAGTATATGCGGATGCATTTCTCCTAATTGGCGCAAAAGCATATGGTCAAGTGGCGGGCTAAAGATGAACTCCAGTAAGTCTGAAATTCTGAGTCTGGTGCTGTCGCCTTCAACGGAGAGATATATTACTACCTATGAGTTTAGTTGGGCAGACAAACACATCAAATACTTAGGTGTGCTCCTTACTAGAACTGTGGGAGAACTGTTTAGAGCTAATTATCTCCCCCTGCTTGGGAAAATCAAATCAAAATTAGTCGACTGGGGTCCCCTGAGTATCTCCTGGCTGGGCCGCATTAATGTTCTAAAATGGCGGTTCTACCTTTGGTGCTATATCACTTCGCGGCCCTCCCAATCGCTATCCCACGTAGTTTTTTCAGAGCGCTACACAGGGATACGAGCCGGTTCATATGGAAAGGGAGACAACCAAGGGTGGCTGCATCTCTTATGAGGGCTCCCAGGGGGGCTGGGTTTAAGGCGCACTTTCTAGCAGCCCAGATCAGAATCATCAGAGACTGGCAGAGGGACGATCGGAACAAGCTGTGGAGGCAGATGGATAGAGCAGTAGTGGCAGGGCATCTGGAGGGAATGCTTTGGAAACCAAGGGCGGATAGAACCCCTCAAATGTATGCTAGTGAAATCACCACAGTAGTGGGCGAGGCATGGGATTCTGTAGTGATAGGCTCCCACTTTACCACGTTCCCTTCCCCGCACACTCCTATATTTGAGAACCCGCAATTCACCCCAGGGTGTAAGAACAAGAGTTTTGATGCATGTACCACGAGGGGTCAGTTAAAGACTTTCAAAGTTGCACGGGTAACTTTGGCCTGGACGAACATCATAGATATGGGTAAATATGCAGCTGCGACATTGGCTCTCTCACCCTGAGAATCGTCAGGCTGGTTCCTGTCCTCCGATGCCATTTGAGAAATATTTAGACTCGCACTCCGGGGACAGGGGATTAATGGGGTCCATCTATAGGCATATTAAAGAAGGTGAAACTCTCCCTCCTAGGATGTATATGAAGAAATGGCAGGAAGACACAGGGGTTATAATTGAAGACCAGGACTGGCAACAACTCTGGTCCCAAATCCCGAAATTAACCAGATCGATCCAGATTCGCGAGATCTGGTTAAAGCTCTTGGTCCAGTGGCATCTCACCCCGATCAGAGTACATAAGATCTACCCATCTTCGTCTCGGGAATGCTGGAGGGAACATGGGCTCACATATGGTGGGATTACCCAAAATTGGAGCTGTTTTGCAGTCAAGTAAGGCAGGCAGTGGTGCATACCCTGGGGAAGGTTGGAGGCAGGAATAGAGGGCTGGATATGGTTTGCTTGGGGGGAGTTTTGGGGGAGATTCCCATCAGATCCCGTCGAAAGGTTTATGTCATCATCATGATGTCGGCGGCTTTGGTGCTGGCACGCTGATGGAAGTCTAAGGATCCACCACAAGAACATGAGTGGGTAACCAAAATGTGGTCGATGTTGGCAACGGAGTGGCTTAGTTACTCAATTCAAGGAGAAAGTATTAGATTTAGGACAGACTGGTCTGAACTAATTGCGTATTTAAAGGAGGGAGCGTGCAGGGCCTGGTGCCCAAAATCTATGACATTGTTGGGTATTATAGACCCGCAAGAGGAATCGGACATATAAGATGTATCAAGAGTGATCTGGCTTCAAGAATCTTGCATAATGGTGCATAGTTGTGCCAATATACACAAAAAAGGGCCCAGGCATGATCCCCAAAACTACTGCTTGCTCGCTATGTTTGATGCAGCAGCAAAGAATTTCGCCAGAGTATTGTTAGCCAAATTGAGCAACTGGGCAGAGGAGCTAAGGTTGATTCCCACATTTCAAACTATGTTTATTAAAGATGGTACTTTACTCTTGGCTGATAAGGCAGCAGCAAACTCATTCTTGGTTAATCTATTTTAAAGCAGCTATCGACACTATCTACACAGAAAGATTATAGCAGAAACTGCACACCTGGGGCATACCAAGAGGACTTTTTAAGATGATTATTTTTTGCACACAGAAACTAAGGTTAGTATTATGATTGACAGCATTGGTAGCACTTCCCAATCCACTGACAGTAGAGTTGGATTAAAGAAAGAATGTATAATGACCCAATATTATTTAATTTGTTCTTATCGGATCACTTGGAGACTTTGAAAAGTTCTAATATCAATCCTCTTCGCTTAGGTGGCTCTAAGACTACATACACTGATGACCTTGTATTGCTAGAGGGCACTCCTTCTGGACTGTAACACTCTTGACTTATGGCATTGGGATTTGGGGCAAAACACAAGTGAGCAGCATTAAGAAGATCGAATCACAATGCCTAAAAGCTATACTCAATCTGGCTATTACTACTCTGAGTATATTCTTTTAGAGTTTTCATTGCCCTCTATTATGAATAATATTCTGATTGGCAAACTCAACTTCTTTCAACATGCTCCACTTAATTCTTTGCTTGAATCTAGCGCTCAAGTCTGTCAGATTGACATGATTGGTTGCCGATCAATGTATACTTGCAACCTCTTTAGCGATCTGCAGATTTGATTCACACATTTTGGCTGCCAAGGAATACACCCAATTAAAAAAGAACAGGGGACACCAGGTATATACTACCCCGGTTGCGCCTGGTCAATTAATTAATCGAACATAACAAAAGACAGACCAGGTGTAGAGTGCATTTATGTAGGGAACCAAAATAACCAACAATATTACAGTGTATGGATAAGAAAAGATTCAACTCTAATCCATTCAATGGTATTCTTAAATCTCACAATTTTATTAATATAAAATCTGTATATAAACAATTGCAATAAAAGAATAAAGCGTAATACAAAGAATGTTAATGCATCAATTCAATTAAAAATCATGAATCAGTAATGATTCAACAAGTAGAAAAATCAATCAAATAATAATCAATAAGTGATGAATACACCAGATAAAACTACACTCAACATAAAAATCTACAACAGTCATATATATAAACAGATCCTACTGTGGTGAATAAACAATACAATAACTAACCAAATCACAACATGTATCCATGTATACTAGCAAACTCTTTAGCGATCTGCAGATTTGATTCTCACGTTTTGGCTGCCAAGGAATACACTTCTGCTAAGGTGAAACCCAGTCATAAAAAACTGATGTGCAACATGGACAAAAAACAATCTGAAGTGAACCTGTCTGCCAAGAGTTTGTCATGTGAATATTTATTCCACTACTTCGATAGCGATACTGTTGGTAGTTACTTATTAATAATTCAATTAAAATGTATCTACACATCAAATTCAATTTAGTTGCCGCTGCTGAGGTAATTGGAGAGCAGATAGTGGTGCCAAAACATCTACATGGTTGCAGACCTTGTGGTGACACTGATATGGAAACGGTTAAACACAAACTGTGAAGCCTTGGATCAATTAAGTAAATAAATGTTTTTTAGCTTATGGTCTCTCATGCACTAAAATGTATCTTAATTATTTATGGAATTAATTTAATGAAGGTAATGTGGTATTAATTTATTATTTTACTTAAGAGTGAGGATACTAACTTGGTGTTTAAATGTTATGCTTTTCCTAAGGAAATCTTATCAATTTTGCTTTGGATGTATTTGGATTTATGCACACAGCTATTTATTTGGCTGTACTGCATTATTAACAAATAAATACATTTTACCAAACAATTCTTCACTACTCACCAAACAACATCACTATGAGCCACCTCCCTCCACAGCCTATCCCCACCTGAGCAGCCCAGGCAAGCTACCCTAGTGAACCTCATCAATAACACCAGTACCCCCAATCCAACACGCACAGACCACACGCTCATGCCCCCTTATGCTAATTGATGCTTGCTCAGCATGCCCTCCAAATAATGGATAACGGCAACTCACACCTCCTCATCCTCCTGGACTTCTCAACACTATCGACCACTGCATCCTCCTCTCCTCACTGGCCGACAGGATGGGATTTTCTGACACTGCCCTGAATGGGTTTACCTCCGACCTCTCCGGCAGTCACCAGGCCGTCCAGATGAGCATGTTGCATTCAAGCAGACTCCCAGGTTCATGCAGAGTCCCCAAAGGCTCCATGCTCCTCAAAGATCCCAAAGTAGCTATCGACCAATATGAAAGTACATCAGTCATTTTAGCAATTACATAGCCATAATCCAATCTTGGATGTCGACTGCCTAAATCAAACTTATCCCATCCATGACTGAATTTATCCTCATTGTTCACTCTCACTAAACAACAACAACTTGTCCTATAAAAGGCTCAATGGTATGCACCTAAAAGGAATTGATCCGCAACTCTCAGATACAGCAAAATCCTTAGTCTTCACCATTAGGAGCAGGCCGCTCTTTCAGAAACACATAGTAAAGAAGCCTAAACAGCCTCCACCTTTCGCAAAGTCAAACCTTGAATCCCACTACACAACTTCCGAGTGGTAGTTTAGGCCTATGCTGTCTTGCACATCGATAGGGAAAATGCCTTCCTGGCACGGC
Organism: Ambystoma mexicanum; assembly: GCF_040938575.1. Taxonomy (NCBI): domain Eukaryota; kingdom Metazoa; phylum Chordata; class Amphibia; order Caudata; family Ambystomatidae; genus Ambystoma; species Ambystoma mexicanum. The sequence continues at coordinate 523,081,955 of NC_090921.1, read as the reverse complement.
ACCCTGCCCTCACTTAGCTTCCCTAAAAGCAGCCCACCGAGCTGCAGCAAGTCTTATAATGCATGCATGGAAATTTAACCACACGTTTCTACTTTGCAGCCGCTTTTTAGAACTGTGTTTTTATTCTATTGCTTTTATCTTTTGTCCGCGCATTACCTTTGTTTTTATTTCCCTTGTCATACTGCCTCGTGTATGATTAACTCTGCTGAATAATTATAGTCAGGGTAACCTGAGTCTTTGATAGATAGCCACAACAGAACCAGAATAGCTAATTAAGAACAAGAAGCACTGTTGGACCCTAAGACACAAGATGAAAATAAGATACAATACATGTGGATAATCATCACTTTCTCAGCACCCATAAGGACCACACCTCCATGCAGAATCAATTCAGATTTCTGAGATTTCTTAATTTTTAAGAAGTATATCGTTGACAAACTTCTCTGGAAGGTCAATAAAGCAATGGAAATAGTTCCTCCTTGAAATGTCAACATGACTAATCATGGATATCAGCTGTGAATGACATCCTAAATAGAAATAACATTGTAGATATAGGGACAGTACTCTTTGTATTTGCCTTTTAGATAGGCGCTAACTAGGGACCGACACCTGACCCTTCTGTCTAGGGATCGGTAGTTTACACATTTATTGTTATGGAAAAATAATGATTTAAATACCATTTGTTTCAAAAGAAGTGTTTCTATGTGTTAACATACTGCCTCGTGTAACATCAGCATTTGCTTTACTCGCTGCCTTCTTTGGGGCGGAGATCGTTGGGTGATTAAGTGTCTGCATCCCGTTTCCGGGTTTTGAAGCTGGCGTGCTACGTTTCACATAGGCTTAGGAACTACACCTCCCAGATAACTTGGTATTTATTGCGCTGTATTTGTTTGCATACCAGGCGGGAGAGTGCTGTCGCGAGAAAACAAAGCGGTTTGTGGCAGTCCATTTAGGGCCGGAAGTAGGAAGTTCCCTCTCTTCCCGCTGCTATGGGGATAGCTGAAGTCCTGGCTGCTATATCTGCGGCTAGAACTATTTAAAAAAAAAAACAACAATCCGGTGCTGAATAATAAAAAGGTAACTCTACTGGCTAATAGTGACTTGGGCAGCTTTAAGGAAATGTATACTGATCCCTCTTATATGGGCGGTAACACTCAATCCTTGGATACCATTCTAACCCCCGCCAGGGAAATAGTAGCTCCATATATTTTGAGAGACAGCAGTAGCTCTCCAGAACCCAATTTTAATCTAGAAAGTGACCAAGATTGTCACACTTTGTGTCACATGGGATCCTTACTTCCAGGAGAGACACATTATGATCAGAATAAGTGGAAACCTCTAAAGGAGGACGGGGATAGGAGACCTACTCCAGGAACAAAGATTATTTCAGTTTAAGAACTAAAGATAGTGATGTTAAACACTAGGTCTCTGGTCAAACATGCAGTGGAAGTAGCTTCCTACATCGTAGAGATGGAAATTGAAATTTGTGCCATTACAGAGACATGGGGCCACGAAGCAGCTGGCCCTTCTCTGTGTCTCGCGATCCCAGCCGGTTCGAGCATGCTTCGACAGGATAGGATTATGGGAAGTGAAGGGTGGGGGGTGGCTGCGTTAATTTTTAAATCTCACCTTCTTATATGGGAAGTTAAATGTCAACTCATTGAAGGTATAGAGCTAAACCTCCTTCTGCTCTACAGACCCCCAACAGCAACAGAGAATCTTACCACCGTTCTCTCTAACCTTATCCTTCCTTTTCTTAAGCCCAAGACTAGATTTATAGTATTAGGCGATTTCAACCTTTGGCTGGGGCAGACATCTGATTGTATAGCCGCTGACTTGGAGTGCGCCTTGTCGAATATGGGCTTCATATATAAGGTTTATGAACCCACTCATAGCAAGGGGCACACCGTTGATTGGGTCTCTACTCTTGACATCACTACAAAAAATCTTCATGAACTAGCATGTCTCTGGTCAGATCATTTCTTTGTACATTTTACGGTGCAATCCAAATTTCCAATCAAAATAAGAGGCTTCAATAAGCAAGAGTTCTTATCTAGACACCAGAGGAATCTTACTCGGGAGCGCTTCGAACCCTTGCTCAGACCAGCTATTGTGAATCTATCAAATCTAGATTCAGCTAAAGAGATTTCTGAGGCTCTCTCCTCTTCTTTTGTTAATATATCAAACACTCTCGCACCTCTCAAAAAGAAATTTCGGAAAGATGCACGTAATAGTAATACATGGTTTTCTCCAGAACGTAAGAAACTTAAAGCCCCACAATTAAGTGCTTTTATGCATGGAAATCAAACCAGTCTCCCTTGACTCTGGCAGCCACCAAGGGGCAGCTAAAGAATATAAATGAGCTATTTTTGATGCCAAAATAATACCCTTATTACCAGAATTCTGATTGCACAATCTGAAGTAAGGGAATTGTTTAAAATCCTTAAAGAGCAGGAAACCCTGCCATTCAGGGCAAACTCAACAAAATCAAAGTACATATTTCCCAATAAAGAGGGGAGGAATACAAACTATTGGGGGATAGTGACAATGTAATTTTAGTAAAAATACCCTGATTCCACATTTCAGTTTTTTGGCCATAACTTTACCTGAATTAGCTAAAATTATGGAAAACCTAAAAACGACTACTTCTAAAAGAAATCCCTTCACAGCAGTCATAATTAAATCATGTTCTCCCATTTTGTTAAGGCGCTATTTGCAATTTTGTAAATGCCTCTTTACAAGAAAAATCAGTTCCTTTGGGTCTAAAAAAGGCATGGATATTGCCCATCTGAAAAAAAACAAGCTTACCGGATGATATCCCTCTTATCTATAGGCCCATCACAAATACCCCTTTCCTACTTAAGATCTTGGATCGGGTAGCTTATGTCTAAATCTCTGCTCATCTTAACGCTCATCCTATCCTTAATAAACTTCAATCAGGGCTTAGGTAGGTATTTGGGACTGAGACTGCCCTATTACAACTGAAGTCTAAATTACTGGATCGTATGGACAATGGAAAGTCATCTCTCCTGATGCTTCAGATTTGACGGCGGCCTTCGACCTGGTAGATCATTCCATTCTGATCACCAGGTTGAAGTATGGGGCCAGCTTCTAAAACCAGGCAGCCCAATTAATTTTTTCGTTCTTGAGCAATCGGGAATGGGGGTTTATTGTGGTGAGGCGGAAGCTCTCCCCACAGACTTGGAATTTGGTGTACCCCAGGGAGCCTGTATTTCACCTTGCCTATACAACATCTTTACGGTACCGTTCTTTGCGCTTCTAGAGCAAAATGGGATAACTTTTGCGAACTATGCTGATGACACTCAGTGTGTCATCCCACTTACAGGTACTCGTGATAAAGATGAATTCCACCTTAATAAAGTATACAATCACACTGAAAATTGGATGGTACAGAATGCAGTTGCTCTGAATAGAGATAAAACTGAGCGGCCGTGGGCACTCCTAATATGGTTAGGAAACTGGGACCTGTGTACGAGAGATTTTGTATAGAGGACAGCAGAATTGCTGTTCAAAAGAAGGTTAAGACGCTGGTCGTCTTCCTTGACCAACATCTTAACATAAAAGCTCCTGTTAGCAATCTTGTTTCATCCTCAGCTTATTATATCAAGCTCCTGGACCATCTCTGTCCTTTTATCACACAATCCAATGCTGAGACCATTGCAAGGGCCATAGTGCGTGCTAAAATTGACTACTGCTGCAGACTATTGTACGGTATCAACACAGGGGACTGTAATCGATTACAGATAATTCAGAATAGCGCAGTTCAAGTGATTACTGGTACTGCTTGGAGAGACCATATCTCTGAGGCAAGACGAGGCCTGCACTGGCTCCCAGATGAGTCAAGGCTATTATATCACCTGCTGTTAATCACACAAAAATGTAGACTGGGCAAGATGCCCTCCTACTTACAGGACCTGCTCAAAGAAAAAACACAGGTGAGATCCCTTAGGTCTAATAACACCGGTCAGCTGGCCTTGCCCAGATCTAACACCATTAAAGCCTCAAATGGAGCCTTTCAGAATGCAGCTCAAAGAGCTTGGAATGGACTTATGCTAGAACTCAGGGGCTTACAGGCTACTGAACGTTTTAGGAATAAATAAAAAAAACTTTGCTATTCAATTGAACCTGCTCTTTCTTCTGAATTCCTCTGTCTGAGCCTGTATTTTATTTGCCTTATTTGTTGTTAGTTGTTTTTTGTCATTGGCGCCCTTAAGCCTACAGGTCCATGGTTTGTGCGGTATAAATTATTAAAGCAAAGTAAGGAACAAGTTACTTACCTGTAACTGCTGTTCTCCAGCATGGGTCTGGCATGGATTGACATGCTCATGAATATTCCCCGTCGTCAGGCTGGGAATCCTCGGTAAAAGAAAAAATCAGTATCAGTTTCGTTTCTGATCTGTCTTTCGTAGTAGTAACCAATCACCGATCTCTGCGTCATACTGACCACAGCCAATGACTGCCCTCTACCTAAGCCCCACCTCTGGCAGCTATCTTCAGATTTGGTAGCACGTGAAGTGGCAGTATGACCAAGTGAAGAGCCGCATAGGGGTAGGCGGGAGGGTTCGCATGTGAATACATGCCAGACCCATGCTGGAGAACAACAGTTACAGGTAAGTAACTTGTTCCTTCTCCAGCATGGGGTCTGGCATGGATTCACATGCTCATGAATAAAGAATACATAGCAGAACACACATGCACAACCACGGGAGGTGGCAAAGGCTCAACATTAAGCATTACATCAAACTCAACATTAAGCAATTCTTACCTCCTCACCATGCTCACCTTAGGCGAACAGATTGCGCAGCACTGCTTGGCCGACCCTGGACTCCTCCCTGGAATCCCGATCGACGCAGTAGAATTTCCGACCTCCACGTAGCAGCCCTGCAGATGTCCAGCAAGGGCACACCAGATAGGAACGCCGTGGTAGCTGCGATCGCTCTGGTGGAATGGGCTCTCGGACGGCCAGGCAGCGGTCGGTTTGCCAACCGATGACAGTATATGATACAGCCGGAGAGCCACCTGGAAATGGAAGTCTTCGAGAGAGCCTTCCCCTGATTGACACGTCCAAAGTTCACAAAGAGTTGTGACGTCTTCCGAAAGCACTTCGTGCGGTCCACGTAGAACTTCAGCGCTCTAGCCACATCCAGCGAGTGCAAAGTCCTTTCAGCCGGCGACGAAGGCGACGGGAAGAAAACAGGCAACACCAAGGGTTTGTTGAGGTGGAATTCCGACGGCACCTTGGGCATGAAGGAGGGGTGCATCCTGAGCACTACCCTCGTGTCATGAAAAGTCAAGTACGGGGCCTTGCAGGAAAGGGCCTGGATCTCTCCCACCCATCGTGCGGAGGTGATGGCCACAAGAAATGCTGTTTTCCACGACAAGACCTTCAACGGAGAGGCTCGAACGGAGGTCCCATGAGCTTGGTCAGCACCACGTTGAGCTCCCACGCCGGGGCCAGAGCCTTCACCGGCGGGAACGATCTGAACAGTCCCTTCATGAACTCTTTCACCAGACGATGAGACCACAAAGACGTCCGCCCCATGGTTCTGGTGTATCGGGAGATCGCAGCAAGATGAATCTTGATGGACGCGTGCGCCAGTCCAGCTTTGGACAGCGTCAGTAGGTACGGCAGTACTTGGGGAGCCGTAATCCGTAGAGGGTTAATCTTCTGTGCGTAGCACCAGACAGAGAACCTCTTCCATTTGTGTCCGTAGCATTTAAGAGTTGAGGACGCCCAGGCCTTTGCAAGCACTTCTCTGCAGTCGGCCGGTATGTCGTATCCTCCAAACTCTAACGCTGCAGGAGCCAGGCCTGCAAGCTCAGCGACTTCGGGTCGTGATGGAGGATGGCGCCTCCTTCCCTGGAGAGAAGATCCGCGTCCACTGGCAGCTTGATTGAAGGGGACGCTGACAAGTCCAGAAGGTCCGGGAACCATATCTGCCTCGGCCATGCAGGTGCGACGAGTATCATCCTGCACCGTGACCTCTTGAGCTGGTTGATGAGCCGGATCAGCAATGGCAATGGAGGGAACGCGTATAGGAACAGGCCCTCCCAGGGGAACGAGAAAGCATCGCCCATGCTCCTGGGCTGGGGAACCCTGCTGGCGAACCTCCGGCACTTGGAGTTCGTCGCGAACAGATCGATCTGGGGTGTGCCAGTGAGTGAGTCGGCGATGGTGTTTTTTATCCCTGCCAGATGAAACGGCACCAGACACAGCGACGGCCCAATGCCACAGATCCTGCGCCTCCCTGGACAGGGCTGGGGACCTGGTTCCGCCCGGTTTCCTGATGTAGAACATGGTGGTGGTGTTGTCGGTGAAGATCCTCAACACCTTGCCCTTGAGGGACGGACGAAAGGACCTGAGGGCCCAAAACACTGCACGGAGCTCCAGGACGTTGATATGAAGGGACTTCTCCGTTGGGAGCCAAAGGCCTCTCGCGTGCAGATTTTCGGTGTGCGCTTCCCACCCTTCCAGGGAGGCATCCGTGGTCACTGTGTCCTGGTGGCCGGGGGTCTGGAAGTCCATGCCCGCCGCCAGATGCGCGCGGGTGCCCCACCACCGGATCGCTCGTCGGAAACTCTTGTCGAGTGTGATCCTATCCTCGAAGCTGCCCGTCGCCTGGATCCAGCGTGTGTCCAGGAACTCCTGCAACGGGCGCATCCGGAGCCTGCACATGCGGATGAGGTAGATGCAAGAAGACATCATTCCGAGGAGGGACTTGATGGACCTCACTCTGGCCGCGTCCGCAACCAGCATCCGCTGCACCTTGCCCAAAATGGCCCTCGTCCTTTCCTCCGACGGAGAGGCCAGAAGCGACACTGTGTCGAGCTACGCTCCCAGAAACAATGCATCTTGCGCGGGCACCAGGTGGGGCTTGGCATAGTTTATGGAGAATCCCAGGTCCGTGAGAAGTTGGACGGTCCTTGCCGTGTGCTCCACGGCGAGCTCCTTCGTCTTCACTCGGATGAGCCAGTCGTCCAGGTAGGGGTAGACGTGGATCCCTTCTCGGCGCAGCTGCGCCGCCACCAGTGCGAGGCACTCGGTGAACACCCTGGGAGCCGACCGCAGTCTGAAGGGAAGGGCTCTGAACTGGTAGTGACGCCCTTGGACCACGAACCTGAGAAACTTTCGGTGTCCCTTTAGGATGGGAATATGGAAGTAGGCATCCTCCAGATCCAACGACGACAGGAAATCGCCCTCCACCAGCTGACCCAGGACGTGTTGGAGGGTGACCATCCGGAACTTCTGTGCCTTGATGAATTTGTTCAGTCGTCGTAGGTCCAGGATGGGACGCTATCCTCCCGTCTTCTTCTTCACGAGGAAGTATCTTGAGTAAACTCCGGAGCCCCGAAGCCTCTTTGGGACGAGCTCGATGGCGCCCTTCTTGAGCATCTCCTTTACCTCCAAGAGAAGTTGAGGGACGTGATGTTCTTTCCTGGCCACAGGGGGGGACGCGCGGGCACCTCTTTAGAAACTCGAGCGCGTGACCCTGAGCTAGGGCGTCCAGCACCCAACCGTCGGTGGAGATGGACTCCCACACGCTGACGAAGCTCGCCAGCCGGCCTCCCACTGGGGTGCTTCGGTGCGGGCCCGACCCCACGGCCGGTTCAGTCCTGCTTCGACGAGGCTTTGCCGCCTTGTCCTCCTTGGCGACGACGGCGGGGTCCGCCTGACTTGCCTCGTCCACTGTAAGCTTCCTGCGACGACGAACGGGCCGCCTGACGGTAGGTGGAAAATCCGCCGGAACTTTTGGAGGCACCCTGTTTGCCTCCGCCGCTCCGAAAGGGCGGCCGCCGTTGCTGGAGAACCCCAAGAGCCCGGGCCGTCTCTGTGTCTGCCTTGATGGCTTGAAGGGAATCGTCCACTGTTTTCCCAAACAGGTTGTTTCCGTCGAACGGCATGTCCAAGACTCTGGTCTGCACGTCCTGACGGACGTCCGTAGCCTTGAGCCATCCACGCCGCCTAAGGCACACGCCGTTGTCCAACTGGCAAAATCCAGTGTCAGCGATGTCCGTCGAAATCGTGATGGCGTGGTCCGACGCCACCTCTCCTTCCTGCAAAATCTCTAGGGCTTCAGCCCTTTTGTCACCCGGTAGGAAGTCCAGCAGGGGGGCCTTTTTGAACCACAGCTCCCTGTCGTAGCGGGCTACGATAGCCAAGGTGTTAGCCACCTTAATCGTCGTCGCTGCAGACGAGATGACTCTGCGTCCCATCGTATCTAACTTCTTTCCCTCGCCGTCCGGCGGGGAGGTCGACGTAGAGGCCGCGCCCCCCCGCTTTCTTCCTGGCCGCTGTGGAGACGACCGAGTCCGGGGTCGGCTGTGCCCGAAGGCACAAGGGGGCCGCGTCCGGGACCCGGTACTTCTTCTCGTACTGATCCCTTCTAGCCGGCGTCGTGGATGGGTTCTTGAGGAGGGCGAGGCCCTCATCCCAAATATCGTCCAGTAGAGGTACAGAGAGGACCGTCTTCCTCTTGGCCTCGCGCCGTTGATAAAGGAAACCTTCCTTCTTCTTCCCTTCCGGGCAGAGCTGGAAAAGCTCGGATGCCCTGGCGATCATGGAGTGAAACGATCCAATCTCGTCGGGCGGGGAAGCCCGGGTGGGAGGTGACGACGGCAGATCCTCGTCGTAAACCTCGTCGTCCGTACCCGTCGCAGCCGTGTCAGTCCCTATATCATCCCCACGAGTTGTGGACGGGGAGGAGGGCTGAACAGGGTGCGATGGCTGAAAAGGAGGTGGAGGATGAATCCTTCTTCTCTTAGGGGGAGGGCTCCCAGAAGGGCCTGGCTCCGGGTCCCCCATCGGGAGCGGTTCCTCCGCTGGTGGTAACGGCAGTCTCGTCCTTATCTCCGAGCATAAGGACTGTATAGCCAACAAAATGGCCGCCGAGTTGTCTTGCGGCACTGGTTGAGGGGAGTCCGACAGGCGGTCACGGGCCCCGTCGGCACCCTCGACGTTATCGTCGTCTTCTACGTCGGGATCCTTCCTGACGGGCTGGTCTTCTTCCACGCAAACGCCGTGGCTTAAGACTTCGATCAGCTCCTCCTCAGAGGTCGAGGCCGAATCCACGACGACCTCCTGCCCCCCCCTTTTTCTTCTCCGTCGGAGGTTTCACGGGGGTCCTGTCGACGGGCATAAAAGAAGACTCCCTCCGCGGTGGCAGAGAGACTCTGAGCCCTGAGGTCGCCACCACTGGTGTAGCCTCCACAGGCTGAGCCAGGGCCGCCGCATACTGTCTCGATAGAGGCCTTGGCCGGGTGGATTAAGGCTTTCACCACCCTAGCTGCGCTCACCGCCTTCTCCTTGGGGGGAGGGTCACTGCCTCGCTCCCCCCTCCGATGGGGCCTTCGAGCTCGACCGGGGTCTCTCCAGGAGCTTCGCCGGGTGCTCGGCCTTCCTCTTACCCGAACCAGAGCGTTGGCTCGTGGTTGATGGTGCCGGGGAGGGTGCGCCCTGCCTGGCGCCCGTAGACCCCGACCGTTCGGCGCTCCCGGTGCCAGCGGACTCGCGCTGCTTGGCCTTGTGTTGGACCCCCCGTCGCCGGGGCGTCCTCAAAGGTCTTAGAAGACCGCTCTGACTTCTTCTTCTTCTCGCCTGACGGGCTCTTCCCTTCCAGCCAGTTGGCAAGACGTTGATGGCGGTCCTTGATGATCCGCTCCGACATATTGCCGCAAAACGCACACAGTCCTTTCCACGTGCGTCTTGTCCTCATGTAGTCAGTAAAGACAAAGGGAGTGTTCGTCCTCCTTAAAGACATTCTGAAGCTGGCATCCAGGGCAGACCCTGAACAGCTTTCCGGGCGTCGAGCTTCCCTTCTCCTGGGCCATGTCCGAGATGGGCCTGAGAAACTTCTGGAGTCCTCCAAAAGCGTGGCTCGACGAAATCTTCACCCTTGAGGGGCGTAGACGAATCCGACACGGGTCCCCGTTGGTCGGATGAAGAAACGGTGGAGCTTGAAGCTCTTTTGACCGAAAAAACGTGAAAAAATAGCACTAACGCTCGAGAGCAATAGCACGAGGATCCCAACACTTGAACGTGCGGTAAAAATCTGAAGATGGCTGCCAGAGGCGGGGCTTAGGTAGAGGGCAGTCATTGGCTGTGGTCTGTATGACGCAGAGATCAGTGATTGGTTACTACTAAGAAAGACAGATCAGAAACGAAACAGATACTGATTTTTTCTTTTACTGAGGATTCCCAGCCGGACGACGGGGAATATTCATGAGCATGTGAATTTTATCTGAAATGCATCCCCTGGTGAATTCTCTTCTTGACCCTCCGTTTAGCAATCCTGGGCATTTGGAATTTTTGCTTGTGGCAAAAAAGTCCATCTCTGGCTAACCCCAAAGATTTAATAGTTTTTGGTAATCTTTGGAGACATCTCCCAGTCATAAGCAATCGCTCTGAGCATGCTGAGACTGTCCGCTTCCGTAATGCTTTGATCTGGAAGGTGAAATGCTTGGAGCCACATACACTGTGATATGGCCCACTCTCAGATTTCCACTGCTAACAGGTACATATTTGAGTATTTGGTCCCTCCCGGTTTGTTGATATAAAACGTTGATATCGTACTGTGTCAGAATCAGCATGACCGTTCCCTGCAGCAGAGGCAGGAATGACTTAAACGTTAGGAAGATTGCCTTTAGTTTGAGATCATGTATATACTTTCCCTGTCATGCTCCCGACCATAGATCGTGGGTATTGCTTGGCACAGTTCACAGCAAGGCTTGGGGGAATGACTCCCTTCGCCTGGCATCTTTATTACAACTCCTCGTTCAGTACCAGGAGAATGTATTCCTTCTCCTGGTATTGTTTGGCACAGTTCTTTCTCACTGCGTTCAGCTTGAAGTACGCTTTGATACTCTGGTTTTGTGTTAGCAAAGTCCCAAATCGTGTTGGGGTTCCAGAACCTTCTCTGGTGGTCAGTGGATCTCTCTTTCCGACTGTGACTATGAAGATTTTCTCTAATACTCTCAGTATCTGCTTTTGGGTCCCAGACCCTCGTCTGGTGGTCAGCGGTTTTCTCTTTCCCACTGTGACGAGGAAGATTTTCTCCTATGCTCTCAGTAACTGCTTTCAGGTCCCAATCCCTTCTGTGGTGGTCAGTGTTTTTCTCTTTTCCACTGTGATGAGGAAGATTTCCTCTAATGCTGTCCCAGTCCCAGAATCTTCTCTGGTTATACCAAGTAGAGGGCTTCCCACTACTGAGGCAATGGAGATCTCCGTGTACCGGCCTCCCTTGGACCCTTACATCCCCACTGGGTTGTCCGTACCTTCCATTACCTTGTGTGGGATCATGGTGGGTTAATGGTAGGTCACCAGGTCTTCTTGGGACTACGGGACTTCTCTCTGGCTCTGCTGGTTCATTACGTTTGCTCTGTTGACTGTGCAGTACTACTTTCGTCTGTTCCAGGGTTCCGCTCTCTTGCTTTTATGCTACCCGGGTTCACTCCTGCAGAACCCATGGAGGACTCCCACAGCACTTCACTAGCATCCTCTTCCCTCCGGTCATTCGGCAGCACCCAGATCTCTCATGCTGGTCTGCCTCCACACCTGCTGCCGGCAAGATTTGACACAGCCGCGCTTCACACGGCTGGGCTTAACACATTTGGGAGTCCTTTGTTCCTTTTTATACATTGTATCGAGTTGCTCCCATGCAGATTGTAAAAGTCTTTTAGGTCTGTTAACAACTGACACCTTATGCCTCCACAGGGCCACCTCGTACCAGTACAAGTTCAATGACCTTTATGTATCCTGTGTTGTTCTTCGTCCTAGTACTCAGATAAGGTGAGATATTAGATATTTCTGAAGGGAGGGAAGGGGCATTAGAATAACAAACCCTTGTGTTCCCTTAAGTGGTATCTCAAGAGTCACTGGGTTAGGGAGCAGAGCCATGTTCCGGGAGTACTTGTCCCCATGAGGGGAGTCACTACCTGTGACCTCCTCCCTCTGTGTACCAGCCCTAGGAGGAATATCAGGTTGGGGCTTCACCTACCTAGCCTCTCATGGAAGGGCTCTCCCCTGGGGAGGAGCAACAGGATCCAATGCCTCGTCACAGTACTCAGGAATCTATTCGGCTGCCTTGCTCTTCTCTCCTGGAATCCTATGAACCAGGCAAATAATCATGCTCCAGTGTCACTTCTATAATAGGCTTAGTCAGGTTAGGCAAGGACTTTGCTGTATAAGCACTTGTCTTCTTTTTGGTTAATTTGTCATCTGCGGACGAATGAAAAAGCTCAGATCCTTTAAATGGCAGATCAAACATTCTCTCTCAGAAACAATTAGTGAATTTAACAACATGCATCCATGCTTATATTCTCATATTGAGGCCTCTGCTCCGTGTTTATATTACTCAACCATGATTCTAGCAAATCCGGGGCAACCAGTTTGGCTTCTACAAACCCAGATTTAAAAGCTGCCTTTCCATCTATGTGCCAATCCTGAGCAAAGTCTGAGGTTGCCCATCGCAACCTTTGATTTGCTGCCGCTAGCAATGTATCCTCATTTGGATGGCTGAGATATAATGAGGTGTTAGAATGGACCTTCTTGCCGGATGCTTAACAATTTGTCTTCTCTAGTTAGAATTTAAGTAATCGTTGCTTAGGTCATAGAGTTGCTGACACTCATAAGTTTGGCATGCTAGGAAGCTGCTGCAAAAACAGGACAAAGAGGCTGTGGGTGTGATGACAGTAAAGGCCATTCAGACCCGAAATGCCTGTAACACGCATCAAGTTTATTACTGTTTGGCAGACATGAATGTGGCTTTAAACATATCTTTTTTGCCACTGAGAGTACATCCTTTTGGATTGGTATTCGTGATCTGGCTGAAAATTGCAGTGCTTACAGTTCTGCCAGCACTCCCAATTCTGGTTGATTCTGCTGGTGTCTATGGATGCCAAGGAATGAGGCCAGTCCCTATCTTGAAAACCTTTAGCTGAGGATGAGAAGTCTAATTCTTCGTTGTTAGTGTCTCAAGTCTTAAGCTCTGATCCAGAACTGGTCACCACACCCAGCTCCTGTCCTTTAAGGCTATCATCTTCTGGAATCCCCTCTCTATCTGCTGATATTTGAGTATCTGTTCTATTGTCCATAGGATGTGGCACTAATTTGCAGATCTGCAGCAACTAAAAGAGGAGGTGGTGCGGTAGGAGGACGTGGTAAAGCTTAAAGATATATGGGATACATGAAGCTGTGTCTGCGTCTCCTGAGGAAGCACCTCCTTTAGTCAAGCACCTGAAGAGATTTAATGAGATACAAGAATCGTTTTAAGTACCTGTCCTCGCAGGCCAGTAGACTCTGCACCGCAGGCCAAGGCACTGCTGCAGTAGGGGCCCATGCAGATGTGAACAGGACCCAGGATACTTGGATGGGTTGTTGGATTCAGTGCTCGAAATACCACTCAATCTTGATGGATATGAGGTGCACCAAGGCACATCTCCTGCTGACCAGAAGACTGTGTGTGTAAATTCCAGACTGGGTATTGAACTCCCCAAAAGCCCTGAGGAGCAAAGGGCTTAGGACTGTGCTGTTTAGCTGTGGCGAGTGATTCTACCTGGAACTCTGCTGTGAAGGAGGTGCGTGTGCCTGTACCTTTAACCACCAACTACCAACTAGGTCACCTCGTACAAAAGGCCGCCTCTGTCGCCCTTGCGGCACTAAGCCCTGAGGAGCAAGGGGCTTAGGACTGTGCTGTTTAGCTGTGGCGAGTGATTCTACCTGGAACTCTGCTGTGAAGGAGGTGCGTGTGCCTGTACCTTTAACCTCCAACTACCAACTAGGTCACCTGGTACAAAAGGCCGCCTCTGTTGACTTTGCGGCACTAAGCCCTGAGGAGCAAAGGGCTTAGGAATGTGCTGTTTAGCTGTGGCGACTGATTCTACCTGGAACTCTGCTGTGAAGGAGGTGCGTGTGCCTGTACCTTTAACCACCAACTACCAACTATGTCACCTGGTACAAAAGGCCGCCTCTGTCGCCTTTGCAGCGCTAAGCCCTGAGGAGCAAAGGGCTTAGGACTGTGCTGTTTAGCTGTTTGGCGAGTTGCGAGGTGCTGCCTCCATGCCCGACAGTCCTCAACTAAGTACGTTGCCTGTGATGTCTTCACCGAAAACACGTGCTCAGAAAAAACGTGAGGATTCTGTTTCGACTCGCAGAGCCGTGCCCCAACGGAGTCGACAGACCAAAGTAAGTAACTACTACTCTTGTGCATCAACGAGTGAAGACACTGACACGCTTTCTCACACGAAAATGTCTGACACTGTCGCCAGTGCCGTACCAGCAACACACCCTAGCCTTGATGATGACGTATTGATGATGACGTATTCTGTGAAAAGCTCATTTCCAACACACTGGTGCGGCAAGGCTCACTGCAAACCTCACACTTCGGCAACTCACCAGAGCAACCAGAGCAATGTATCTCTGAACTTGACACATCAAGAGCATTGAGAGCATACGAGGTACATCACGCACTAGAAGCATCAGACACTGGCACTACTAAGATCCGTACAGAAAGCTACACAACGTTACCTCTGGCGTGCTGTGACCCTGTGGTTGGCGGAAGCGAGCGTTCGCGGTCTGTGGCGCGGCTCGATTCGGAGTTGGCGACACGAACTCCGGAGGTTTCGTCCGTGTGTCCCACCCGACGAGGGGAGCTGCCGTGCGGAACATGCGAGACGAAATCAGCCGAGTGTCAAACAATCGATACCGGCTCCAGTGCTAGTTTGCAGTTAGACTACCCGCCCATAAGCCTCTCTCACAACCTAGAGCCAGACGCTGGAGGCTCTAAAAGTTGCGACACACTAAAGTCAAACAAACTCAGCCGAAGAGGCATTTGGCGGTCGCGTTACGGACATGCCTAGCGACCCTCACACAGGCTTGCAAGTCGGCTCTGTGACCTCGGGTTTAATTAACAATCAAAACGCGCGTCGTGACTCTCTGGACATTGTAAACAATGTGCTTAATAATTTAATTGGACTGAATAAAGCACAGAAAGCCAACAAATCTGAAATACTATTAGAAACCAATATCGAAAGGGCGAAAATCTCGTTGAAATGCAATAACACAAGAAGAGTCGACCCCTGTGAAGAATCAGCGTTGAAAATTCCATGCAAACGTGCAAAAATGTCGGAAGCAGGTGAACAGACTGCGCTCCCGCCTGACTTAACTGGCTTACTACCTTTGTCCCAGAAAAGGCTAAGCACTAAAACGAAGTGCCTATTAACCTTTAGTGCCGCGAATACAATAATGCCACAGGTGTCGAGCAGTGATAATTCTGACACTGACTCGGACTGTGAAGAGACTACCGACTCCTCCATCATTGAACGTCCATCCCCGAAAATTAGAAGGAACAGAGCCAGTACTGACAGAGTGGCCAATCGTCTCAAAGCATCGGCTCACAGCTCTACAGCAAATATCGCAATGTCGTCTACGGGTTTGCAAGAACTGTTGCTATCTACACTAACTATCTCCCTTGCCCCATTCATAAAGCTGCATGAACATCTACACAAGGCTACCCGAGACTTGACTACTGTCGTGGCTTTACTCAACTCTAAAGTAGCGAACTTAGAACAAATATGTGGCCACACAAACAAGAAGTAGCTTGAGGGCACATCAAAATTAGACAAACTATAAAAGGTTATAAACAAAGGACCAACGACGCGGTCGACAAAAAATTATTTGCCAAAGTTGCAAAGGAAGCCCTCGCGTTATTTAAATGGGACGGAAAAAGACCACTCTCAACAGCAAACTGGAACGGACCTAACGCTTGTACACGATCGGCGACAGATGATGAAATTCATGTAACGGGCGACAGTGGCGACACCTCAAACCTATCTGGTTGCCTGGTATAAACAAAGTCTAACTCACCACAGTCGACCCCTAAACCTCCTATTGAGAGGTCACACGTTCAGACAACAACCACGCAACCCTCAAACTTATTAGCCAGCAACAAAAAGACCAACAGCTTGTCAACTAGGTGCCCGAGTACACCACTGAGCACGGAAGCTTCAAGCTTTCATGCAATTCCAAACATCAAAATTGCTGATGTATCATTTCATACTGCATTTGAACAAGCAAAAAGCTCTGTTAACTTAGCATTAAGGGATCCTCAAGCTGAATCGACATCCACCACGCACTCCCAGACTGAGGGCTTAAATCTGGTTGGGTTCAATTCCATCTCAAACACAGCTCCGACTCTATTGTCTATCTTTAACAAGGAGGCAGAGACACCCTTACGTATAGGTGATGGTAAACAGCGGACCGCACCTCAACGTAAAAAATCTAAAAACCTACCTGCAAAGAAAGGCAACAAAGAGAAGGGAGCACGCAAATTCCTTCGTACCATCAAGGTGGTACATGTGCAAGCCACAGAAAACAAAAAACAATCTAAGCCTACTCAAAATCCAGCATCCGTAACTCCGCCTGCCACTGAGTGTAGAGACAATTTAGCCGACAAAGAGTACAGAGCAGGAAATTTCAACTGAACTACTAAACATATCAATTTACGATGACACTGAACACTAGGACAGTGAGTCAACTACTTCGTCCTGTGAAAAACCACAAATTGCCATTGAGACGCAAACGTACACTCAATCCGAAAGAGCACCCACGGGGGGAAGACTTGTTCTTATTGGGAACGATGTGCAAACACCAGAAATTGTCGCACCAATTAAGGCAGCTTTAGAGTCTTCCCTTCTACAGCCCAGCCACGGAAACGCTAAGGAGGGAGTTCTGCCGACCGCGACGGCGCAGCCGACGAGTCCTATTTTCTTGACAATGCAGGCAAAACGAGAGTTAAACAGAATACATCAAATGCAAAAGTGCATGGACCTTGATCAAGGAGACGGAGACCTGAGAGAGAGAGACAAGCTCAAGGATGTGACGAAAGGGTTGCACCTCAGCACTCAAAGCAGCCAGTGAGACAAAATAAGGACTATCCAACAAGAACTTATAAAGGAAACTATACACTGAAAAGGAATATTCCAACCAGGGGCTCATTTAATCAGCCCTGGGTCAGATTACTGGTCGAGCGATTACAGCCCTCTGACAACCTGATCCGAAATCGCAGGAACATCATAACATTATTACACCATGTACCGGGACTAGGCGCGATCAGCTCCGACGACTTGTACATTGTTGAATTTCCAGCAGAATGCCGAAAAGACAAAGTGGTGCTTCACATAACCTCTCCCCTAATAGCCTCTTCTATCTTGGATGAAAATGTGTCCCTCTTCTCCTTAGGCTTTGATGTCTATAAGATGCAAGACGGCCTGCCGGTAGCATCAACAAACGATCAAGACACGCTATTACATTCCTCAGAATGTGCTTTGATCACTTACAAGTCACCAGCGGGATCGCCTGCAGTAGCCTCGAATCGTCCCATTGGACGCCCCATGTTATCTTGTAAGGCCTCAGCCACGAAGCCTTAAAAACAAAAGCAACAAACAAAAATCCTTTCTCAATGGAAAGAAACACGTCTCGTTTGCTAAAGGTCAATGCTCACAAGAAAGCGACGCGAGTAAGCAGATCAGCATAACTATACAAGGTCATGCGAAATCTGATGACTTAACGGCCAACCCTCACACAAGAAGCCTCCCCCAAGAAGTAGCACAAAACTGGCAATGGCTGGCAGCAACACTGAATAGTAACAACCACAATAACGCCAGAAGGAGCTTGCCCCTAAGCAATGTTCATTAGGCTCCTGGAACACGCGAGGCTTTAGTCACCTGTTTAACATTGAGTGGATGGGTGACCTGTCTATTGCCTGTTTACAAGAGACTTGGCTAAGTAACACTCCGACTGTAATGGGCTTTCAGATCGCTGTAAACCCTGCCATACGCCCTGAAAAGGGGCGCCCAATGGCCGGACTTATAACGTTGGTAAGAAGTGCATCTGGCTTCAACATTTCTAACTCTGTAAACCACTCTCCTTTTATCCAAGAATCAACAATCACCAGAACTGATTGTGTGTAGTAATTGATCAAATGACGATCATTAATGTATACTGGAATCATGGAAGAGCGGGGAAGGACGAGTTTATTGATGCAATCTCTACCATTATAGACCGCCTACTTGTGGACCAAAAGGGCTCCAATATAATACTCTGCGGGGACCTGAACATTGACCACTTCCACGCGAGGACATCTTTGGTAAAAAAATGTATCGTCGAAATGGACAAAAGAATTGCATGCAAGAAACATGCAAATGCTGAATGGTCACACTCAAGGTGACATACCGCCGTCCCCGACATGGAACAACGGGAGCCACGGCTCCATAATTGACTATATATTTGTCTCATCAGACTTTCACAAACGAGTGATAACACTGAAAGTGACTCCAAAAGAAAGGAGCGACCATGACATGCTAAGCATGGAATTCACGAATTATACGCAAAACGTTGGCTCCAAATGGCCGCAAAAGATTAAAGTAGAATCAAATAGAGTGAGGCTAAGGTTAGCTGAGGAAGAGGTCGCTCAGATATCCAACCAATACCGCATGGGAAGAACCACGCTTGATTATGCAGGCCTATTGGTCAACTTCAAAACAAATAACGGTGGCCTAAAACACTTGAACATAAAACGCCTCAATTGTTTTGATCTAGACATACTGAAACAGAAACGACTGAAGAGGCGCACTATTCGACAAGCTCAGACAGCCGACAAGGCCTCCTGCACAGTAGCAAAGAAAGCCGCCAAACAGCGTTATAAAAATTGGATCAAAACACAAATGCACAATGATGCAAAGAGACTCGGAGCGTATGTTAGAAAGTCTCCAAAATAAGAACACTAGAGACTTTTGGAACATCATTAATGACACACAAGCTCCCCAGGCCGCTCTTCAGGCATCCATGGTTCCAGAACCAGTGTGGATTGACCACTTTAACGACTTATAAAAAAAGAACTCAAAAACAACTGCCTTACTTGTTCCAATTAAAACTAAATAGGCCCTAACATTTCACCAAGATGATATTGTAAGCATAATTAACAAAGCTAATAACTCACGTGCACCTGGGCCAGATGGCCTGACAAACTTTACGCTCAAGCAACATTCGGAGTTATGGGCCGACCTTTGTGTGACCCTTTTTCAGAGAGTAAATGACCAAGGTCAAACGCCAAACTCATGGAAATCGGCCGTGATTGTGCCGGTGTATAAAAAGGGAGATAGAACTTGCCCAAAAAACTACTGATCGATCGACTTACTTGACGTCTTGGGAAAGATCTACACAACTATGCTACAAGTCAAGTTAGTCAAGTGGGCTACACGATCAAACCATGTCGACATCAGACAGACCGGCTTTGTAAAACACGTTGGATGTTCACTGAATCTATTGCTGCTGAATTTACTGAAAATGGAGGCAATCAGATCACAAACAGTTGTATACCTTGCCTTCATTGAATTCTCTTACGCTTTTGACACGATAGATCGCAAACTTTTATGGAAAAAACTGAGTACATGGGGCTGTCCCGATGACCTTTTGGCAGCAATAAAAGATCTACACACCGGCACCTCTGTCAGAGTAAGATCAGACCAAATCGGCACTTTGTCACCACCGATCAAAACATTTAAGGGAGTCAAACAGGGTTGTCCTCTGGCAGCCACTATATTCAGTTTGTTTATATCTGACATCGGCAATTCTATCGAGGCCGTAAGATCTTTCCCGCCAAAGATGCATGGATCCAATCTGAGTTGGCTCTTGTATGCAGATGACCTCATACTACTGGACTTAACACCAATTGGCCTGCAAAGAAAAATCAACACAGTACAGCAATATGTGGTCGAAAACCATTTACTCACTAACACAAAGATATGTGAAATCCTTGTGCTGAAAAACCTTAAACATGCTCAGAGAAGAACGACAACGAGCCAATCTTGGTTTATGGGACAAGAAAAATTTCTGATATCACCTAGCGTAAAATACCTTGGAATGATCATTAGCTCTAGTCTTAACGACGATCCAAGGACAACAGCGACAAAACGTAAATGTAAACAACTGGCAAATCAAGCCCTAGTGCTAAGGAAAAGATTCGGAAGGTTTTCCCTTAAAGCAGTCCGTCGATTTTACCAACAAAAAGTAATACCAGCCCTAACATATGGGGCTGAAAATGCTTTGGGCTGTTCATGGGAGTTGTGGTCAACGCTTGAGAACACCTTCTGGACAAAAGTTCTGGGTTTAGCGAAATGCACTTCGACGGCTTCAATCAGGTATGAACTATCACTAATCTCTATTCATGCACGAGTATGTTGGAGTCTGTTTTAGCTTGCGAACGAATTCCGCAATTTGCCATTTTTCACAATGCCGGCTCGTCAGCCCTTCTGGCCATGTGGTTGAAACGCTGTGAAAGCTTAATGTCAGAGTATGACATCAAACCAGAGCTGCTACAGGGAAATCCGGACGCAGATCAAACTAAAATTGTGGCGCTTAGACTGGGAGTCGACATGCTCCGACAGAGGTGCCTCGAAGCTACTGAGCGAAGTGCCCCCGGAGGCTTGGGCATTCAACAGTTTGCAAAAATGTATTGAATTATTTCCAGATCCAAACGCAAGGAGGTTGTTCATGTGCTTTCGGCTTAACATGTTTAAAACCAAAGAACGCTTGAGAGCATGGTCAGCTAACGGGAACTTGAACCCTATGTGTCGATGCTGTGCTCAGGAACCTGAAACTCTAAAACATCTGGTGCTATTCTGCCCAAACCTACGTACAGAGAGAACCCGACTCCTGCATACCTAGGGCGATTGCCATCTATCCCTCAACGCAGACGAGTGGTGGCAACACATGTTCAACGGAACAGACCGGAAATTGATACTGCCGCTGACAAACTTTTTGGCGATAATTGAAAAGCGTTTACAGGTCTAATGTGTTGGACTATAAGAGATGTACAGAGATGTAATGAGGACTAATGAATGATCTTATTTTAAAGGTTTGTATGTAAACCAATAAAATTAATAATAATAAAAAATAAAAAAGAATGAGTTTGAATGGGGACCCTTGTGGATGAATCTGTGGCTTTTTCAGAACGTGACGAATCCACAGATGAAGCCTTATCTGAGGTGGTTGGGTTTGGCACAGACCCTTCTCGTCTTACTGCCATTTTGTGCTGCTCAGGATGCTGACAGGATGTGGAATGCGTAGAAAACCTATCTGACCCAGAGCCCTTTAGGTCTTACAGGACCTTCAGGACTTTGCCTGCTTCTCTTTTGGACCTCTTGGAGATCTCCGGGATGCTTGCTGCCCCTAATGCGTAGGGGTGCCCCCCTCAGGCTAATTTCCGGTTATAGGAACCAAAGGCCCCTTGGAACGATGTCCAATAGTAGAGCTCTCAGGCCCCTCATTGCCAGATCATTGAGAGTTCAAGGACACTCCACGGCACACGTCTGTAACTCGCCAAGCCTCAGGTCTGATATCGGTAGAAGAATCTTATCAACAACCCTGTAGCTCTTTGGAAATTAATTCCCCTGCTGGTGTACCTTACAGAAAAGAGGTGCACTTACCTTCTCCTTTCCCATCTTCGTAGGTGCAATTTAATCAAATGATCAGGAGGCAACTGTGAAAAGATATCTTGCCACTGCGCAAGCCTATTCTTCAGCAACCTCAGTGTTACAGGGGCACAGGCTGTGCAAAAGTCCCACTGGTGTTCTACCCAGTGCCTGCCAAAAAGAGCATTTAAGGGTCCAAGGCCAGAAAAGGAGTAGAGGAAGTGCACACCAAAATCGAGCTGACGCAGGGCAGGTGTCCGTTTCCACCGTGCAGAAAAGGGGACAGACATGTGGTGCCGGAAGGTGGAGTTAGCAGGCACGACCACGCTCGCTGCCATGCCTACGCTCTACCAAATTACAATTTAAAGGAAAAGTGCAATATTTGCAGTGCAAAAGGCTTGAGGGGAAACCCATACAGTATGGAGGAAGGGGGACTGAACCCCACACACTGCCCCACAAATGCCCCCCACATACACTGTATCCACATACTGTCCCCACACAGGCACAATCTCTCCAAACGGACCGACTAACTCACATACACTTTCCTCACTGCCCCCACTCCCAACACACACTACCCCTGCAAACACAGAGCCCCCAACATACAGACCACCCCCACTGCCGCACCAAACACATTGCCCCCACAAACACACATCGCCCCGCATTCAGACTTCGTCGCACACAAATTGGTCAGCATCACACATGCAAGCATTTCCCACACGTATGCACACAAACACTGCCCCTCCCACACACATTGCCTAAGTACAATACCCTCCACACACAAACTAATAGTGCGTCTACAAACTATCACAGGCACCACATATAAAACACACATACACACACACCCCTTCATCTAAAAATGTGTACAAACGGCCCTATGCAAACACTGCCCCACATGTACACTGCCCCCAAACATACACTTCCCCAACATACTCACCCCACACATACACTCGCACACACTCGCCCCAAACACATACATTCCCTGCACACAGTTAGCTCACAGCAAATTGAGCACACACTATCCCCACAGACAATAACAGAGCCACAACACTAAACCCCCACACACGGACCCCTCACAAACTGCTGACCCTCCCACACACACACACACACACGACTAAACCACACAGTCATGCCCCCACATAAAGCTCTCCCACACTAGGCACTCTACCCCCACAGACAACTTCTCCCACAAAGACAGTGCCCCACACACATACACAGCCCACAATTATACCGCCCGCACACCCACAGAGCATACACCTACACACCCATTGCCACTCCCCCCACACATGCAATGCCCCACCACACCCACAGACTGTCCATGCACCCACTAGTCGCAAATACACTGCTCCCACATGCACATTGGCCCCACAGACAATTCCCTCCTAACAAAGACCCCTTTCAACACACACACATTGCCCCCACATTACACCATCACACCCATTGACCATGGAACCTCCTCCCGTCAGCATCACACTCGCCTCCCGCACCTGCAATTCAGAAAAGAATTCAAGACCACCTCCTGAACACCTAGGCTATCATGTTGCCCCCTGCACCACCTGATGCGATAGACGCCGTTCGCCCCTCTCCTACTTGCCACCCTGTACAGCTGTACCCCTCCTCTAAGCCCCTCCGTATCCTACACCCCGCTGAATATCTGTTCTGTTGTTACCTCTGAAAAACGCTGTGTTATGCATCTGTACTGTTGTATACATCCGTAAAGCGCTCCTTTGTGCATCTGTATTGTTGTATATCTTGAACCCATAGACCTAGGGCCCTTTAAGACGAGGTAGCAATATTTAGAGATAGATGGGGATGCAGAAATTACTCAAACATCAATAATTAAACCGACTCAGGAAGTTGGCAAAACTTGGTCTTTTTTATTTGCAATTATCTAAAAGAGGGAGTTACAACGGACATCAACGGACGTTCGCTCGATTTCTCTCAGCGCATATTATAAAAAACACATCTCTTATAGTCAAAACTCGTCGTCAGTGATGTCACACTATGTGGCAAACTACAAAAACCTACTTGGGGATGCGATAGGTTTACAGGGAACATCTAGGTATACGTTCCCTACTGACGGTGGAGGTGATTGAGCCTCTACTGTCAGGTGGGCAACTAAGTCCATCCCAAGTGCAAGTCATCTTCTGTGTCATACTAATACTGGACACTCTATTGGTTACACAAACTATAGGGCTCTTTGATACATGGCCCTCTACCATTGGTTTTGCACCCTTGTACCCTTCTGGAATATTGCACATGCTAGCAGCACGCAAGCTACCATACCAGGTGCAGGGAGGTTCAGCGTGATCATGCCTCCCCTCCCAATTAGCCCAACATCTATCATCACTCTTGCAGTCTGCCAGTCAATTAAGGCTTTGAACTTGGCCTTGCAGAAGCTCTCTGTGCCTGAGAATAAAAGGGAGTATCTTCTTGGTTTTGGTGTAGCTCGACCCAATGTCTATTTTGATCTGACCATGTGACTTGGAGACCGCGTTTTCGAGCTCCTTGCTGCATTTAATTCTATTAAATGATGAACGTTTGACGCCTTCAGTGTTTTTCCATTCCACCTCAAACAGAAGTTTGTTTCTTTCTCACTTTCATGCAACTACTGGATGGACAACCAGGCTCACAGTGGCATTGACTTCTTGGTGCTGGGCAACCAAGCCTTTCTTGCATTTCTCCTCCATCAGTAATTTTCCAACTGCGTCACACTGAAAACTCGTTCCAATCACGAACTTTCAGGCCCTGCTAAAGTGCATTGTGGAATATCCATGTTCTATACATTCCTATGTATATAAATTGGCACATCGCCGCAAAATATTCAATACATGGCCAGCCTTAAGATCACTTTGTCTCCTTGCGTTACTGCGTCTGTACAAGTGTAAACTGATTTTCATTTTCTTCAGCATTTCTGTAGCATGAGCATCTTCACCTCGAGATCGAAAAGTTTCTCACCTTTGTAACACCCTCTTCAGATCTGTCTGTGTTCTTTTATCTCGTGCTTCTTTTCTAGGTGTCAGCTCTACTCCACATGACATCAGTCGTCTCTTTCACTCATTCTCACACTTCTTACAGCACTTTGTTGAAAAGGCCATTACTTCTTCGTGTATACATTTAAGGTTTTCTCAAGGGATACCTTGTTTCCAGCATTTTCTGCGCTAAAAGGCATCCTCACTGGTACTGCACATGTCTCAATTTCGGGGTCCCAACATTTAGGCAACATGGGGGTGGAGCTTTTGGTGGGGGTACTTGACTCCACCTCTACAAACTCTGTATAGCACTCTGTAGGTTTGCACTTAATAAATACGATAACAAATGCACTCTGTAAGAAACAAGAGGGTATCTCACCCGCAAGTCCCCGGGGATCTCTCTCTCAGGTAGGTAGACAGGGCATGGCCATCGCCTTTGGATCTAGACCCTGGGGGTGGACCAGTGCGTGAGGATCCTCTGGGTGAGGGGTCTTTCGAGATTGAGGGTGAGATAGCCGATGGCGAGATGCGGTATTCATCCTTATTTTGTGGGTGTTTAGGATGCTCTGCGAACCCAACACGCACCTCCCCCCATTTTTACACAAACACTGGGCCGAGGAAAAGGATGACCGAGAATAACAACACTGACTTGCATACATCGTACCGGCCTTGTTCTGCTAATCGGGTCAGGCAAAGTCAGGCACTTAATCTTAAGAGCATACACCCGATACCAATTAGCTCTCGTCACACAAATAAAAGGCAGAAACCAACAAGACACTCTGAGCAAGGTGGAACACGAGAACGAGCAGAACTTCCGGGATGTTGGCACACCTACTGGAGCAGACCAACGGACGAGAGCAGCAAGCCGAAAACCCCAAGGCTTCCCTATTGTACCACAAGTGAAGATTGGAACAAGTTACTTACCTGTAACTGTTGTTCTCCAGCATGGGTCTGGCATGGATTCACATGCTCATGAATATTCCCCGTCGTCAGGCTGGGAATCCTCGGTAAAGAAAAAACCAGTATCAGTTTCGTTTCTGATCTGTCTTTCGTAGTAGTAACCAATCACTGGTCTCTGCGTCATACTGACCACAGCCAATGACTGCCCTCTACCTAAGCACCGCCTCTGGCAGCCATCTTCAGATTTGGAAGCACGCGAAGTGGCAGTATGACCAAGTGAAGAGCCGCAGAGGGGTAGGCGGGAGGGTTCGCATGTGAATCCATGCCAGACCCATGCTGGAGAACAACAGTTACAGGTAAGTAACTTGTTCCTTCTCCAGCATGGGGTCTGGCATGGATTCACATGCTCATGAATAAAGAATACATAGCAGTACTCACATGCACAACCACGGGAGGTGGCAAAGGCTCAACATTAAGCATTACATCAAACTCAACATTAAGCATCTTACCTCCTCACCAGGCTCACCTCAGGCGAACAGGTTGCGCAGCACTGCTTGGCCGACCCTGGACTCCTCCCTGGAATCCCGATCGACGCAGTAGAATTTCGTGAAGGTGTGCATCGACCTCCACGTAGCAGCCCTACATATGTCCAGCAGGGGCACACCAGAAAGGAACGCCGTGGTAGCTGCGATCGCTCTGGTGGAATGGGCTCTCGGACGGCTAGGCAGCGGTCGGTTTGCCAACCGATGACAGTACATGATACAGCCGGAGAGCCATCTGGAAATGGAAGCCTTCGAGAGAGCCTTCCCCTGATTGACAGGTCCAAAGTTCACAAAGAGTTGTGACGTCTTCCGAAAACACTTCGTGCGGTCCACGTAGAACTTCAGCGCTCTAGCCACATTCAGCGAGTGCAAAGTCCTCTCAGCCGGCGACGAAGGCGACGGGAAGAACACAGACAACACCAAGGGTTCGTTGAGATGGAAGTCCGACGGTACCTTGGGCATGAAGGAGGGGTGCGTCCTGAGCACTACCCTCGTGTCGTGAAAAGTCAAGTACGGGGCCTTGCAGGAAAGGGCCTGGATCTCTCCCACCCGTCGTGCGGAGGTGATGGCCACAAGAAACGCTGTTTTCCACGACAGAAACTTAAACGGGGCCGAGTGCAGAGGCTCGAACGGAGGTCCCATGAGCTTGGTCAGCACCACGTTGAGCTCCCACGCCGGGGCCGGAGCCTTCACCGGCGGGAACGATCTGAACAGTCCCTTCATGAACTCTTTCACCAGACGATGAGACCACAAGGACGTCCGCCCCGTGGTTCTGGTGTATCGGGAGATCGCAGCAAGATGAATCTTGATGGACGCGTGTGCCAGTCCAGCTTTGGCCAGCGTCAGCAGGTACGGCAGTACCTGGGGAGCCGTAATCCGTAGAGGGTTAATCTTCTTTGCGTGGCACCAGACAGAGAACCTCTTCCATTTGTGTCCGTAGCATTTAAGAGTCGAGGACGCCCTGGCCTTTGCAAGAACCTCTCTGCAGTCGGCCGGTATGTCGTATCCTCCAAACTCTAGCGCTGCAGGAGCCAGGCCTGCAAGTTCAGCGATTTCGGGTCGTGGTGGAGGATGGCGCCTCCTTCCCTGGAGAGTAGATCCGCGTCCACCGGCAGCTTGATTGGCGGGGACGTTGACAAGTCCAGAAGGTCCGGGAACCATATCTGCCTCGGCCACGCAGGTGCGACGAGGATCATCCTGCACCGTGACCTCTTGAGCTGGTTGACGAGCCGGATTAGCAGTGGCAAAGGAGGGAACGCGTAGAGGAACAGGCCCTCCCAGGGGAACGAGAAAGCATCGCCCATGCTCCTCGCCTGGGGAAACCTGCTGGCGAACCTCCGGCACTTGGAGTTCGTCGCCGTCTCGAACAGGTCGATCTGGGGTGTGCCCCACCATCGGAAGAGGCGATCCACTAGATCCTGCCGTAGTTCCCACTCGTGGCACGAGCGCAGCTCCCTGCTGAGTGAGTCGGCGATGGTGTTTTTTATCCCTGCCAGATGAAACGGCACCAGAGACATCCTTTGGGCGACGGCCCAATGCCACAGGTCCTGCGCCTCCTTGGACAGTGCTGGGGACCTGGTTCCGCCCTGTTTCCTGATGTAAAACATGGTGGTGGTGTTGTCGGTGAAGATCCTCACCACCTTGCCCTTGAGGGACGGAAGGAAGGACCCGAGGGCCCAGAACACTGCACGGAGCTCCAGGACGTTGATATGGAGGGACTTCTCCGTCGGGAGCCAAAGGCCTCTCGCGTGTAGATTTTCGGTGTGCGCTCCCCACCCTTCCAGGGAGGCATCCGTGGTCACTGTCTTCTGGTGGTCTGGGGTCTGGAAGTCCATGCCCGCCGTCAGATGCGCGCGGGTGCCCCACCACCGGACCGCGCGGCGGAAACTCTCGTCGAGTGTGATCCTCTCCTCGAAGCCGCCCGTCGTTTGGATCCAGCGCGCGTCCAGGAACTCCTGCAACGGGCGCATCCGGAGCCTGCACATGGGAATGAGGTAGATGCAAGAAGACATCATTCCGAGGAGGGACTTGATGGACCTCACCTTGGCCGCGTCGGAAGCCAACATCTGCTGTACCTTGCCCAGGATGGACCTGGTCCTTTCCTCCGACGGGGAGGCCAGAAGGGACACTGTGTCGAGCTTCGCTCCCAGAAACAGTGCGTTTTGCGCGGGTACCAGGTGGGACTTGGCGTAGTTCACGGAGAATCCCAGGTCCGTGAGAAGTTGGACGGTCCTTGCCGTGTGCTCCACGGCGAGCTCCCTCGTCTTGGCCCGGATGAGCCAGTCGTCCAGGTAGGGGTAGACGTGGATCCCCTCGCGGCGCAGCTGCGCCGCCACCGGTGCAAGGTACTTGGTTAATACCCTGGGTGCCGACCGTAGTCCGAAGGGGAGGGCTTTGAACTGGTAGTGACGCCCTTGGACCACAAACCTGAGGAATTTTCGGTGCCCCTTTAGGATGGGAATATGGAAGTAGGCATCCTCCAAATCCAACGACGACAGGAAGTCTCCTTCCTCCAGCTGACCCAGGACGTGCTGGAGGGTGACCACCCGGAACTTCTGCGCCTTGATGAATTTGTTCAGACGTCGCAGGTCTAGGATGGGGCGCCATCCTCCCGTCTTTTTCTTCATGAGGAAGTATCTCGAGTAAACTCCGGAGCCCCGAAGCCTCTTTGGGACGAGTTCGATGGCGCCCTTCCTGAGCATCGCCCTTACCTCCAGGAGAAGCTGAGGGACGTGAAGCTCTTTTCTGGCCACGGGGGGACGCGCGGGCACCTTCTTTGAAACTCGAGCGCGTGGCCCCGGGCTAAGGCGTCCAGCACCCAACGGTCGGTGGAGATGGACTCCCACACGCTGACGAAGCTCCCCAGCCGGCCTCCCACTGGGGTGCATCGGTGGGGGCCCGACCCCACGGTCGGTTCAATCCTGTTTCGACGAGGCTTTGCCGCATTGACCTCCTTGGCGACGACGGCGGGGTCCGCCAGACTTGCCTCGTCCTCTGTAGGCCTCCTGAGACGACGAGCGGGCCGCTTGACGGTAGGTGGAGAAACCGCCGCCGGTACCTTTGGAGGTGCCCTTGCCTCCGCTGCTCCAAAAGGGCGTCCGTCGTTGCTGCAGAACCCCAAGGGCCCGGGCCGTCTCAGTGTCCGCTTTAATGGCCTGAAGGGAATCGTCCACTGTTTTCCCAAACAGGTTGTTCCCATCGAACGGCATGACTCTGGTCTGTACGTCTTGACGGAAGTCCGTAGCCTTGAGCCATCCACGCCGCCTAAGGCACACGCCGTTGCCCAACTGGCGAAACCCAGTGTCGGCGATGTCCGACGCCACCTCACCTTTCTGTAGGATCTCCAGGGCATCCGCCCTCTTGTCGTCCGGTAGGAAGTCCAGCAGGGGAGCCAGTTTGTACCATAGCTCACTGTTGTAGCGGGCCACGATAGCCAAGGCGTTGGCCGCTTTAATCGTCGTCGCTGCAGACGAGATGATCCTGCGTCCCATAGTGTCCAATTTATTTCCCTCTCCGTCCGGTGGGGAAGTCGATGTGGAGGCCGCACCCCCCCCGCTTTCTTCCTGGCCGCCGCGGAGACGACGGAGTCCGGGGTAGGCTGCACCCCGTACCGGTCTCTTCTAGCTGGCGTAGTGGAAGGTTTCTTGAGGAGGGCGAGGCCCTCATCCCAAATGTCGTCCAGTAGAGGCACCGCGAGGACCGTCTTCCTCTTGGCCTCGCGCCGTTGATAAAGGAATCCTTCCTTTTTCTTCTCCTCAGAGCAGAGTTGGAAAAGCTTGGATGCCCTGGCGATCATGGAGTGGAACGAACCAATCTCGTCGGGCGGAGAAGCCCTGGTGGGAGGTGACGACGGTAGATCCTCGTCGTATACCTCGTCGTCCGTACCCGTCGCTGCCGTGTCAGTCCCCGTATCATCCCCTCGGGTGGACGGGGAGGAGGGCTGGACGGTGCGCGACGGCTGAAAAGGAGGTGGAGGGTGAATCCTTCTTTTCTTGGGCGGGGGAACGCCAGAAGGTCCCGGTTCAGGATCCCCCGACGGGAGAGGTTCCTCCGTCGGCAACGGTAGTCTCGTCCTTATCTCTGAGCATAAGGACTGTATAGCCAACAAAATGGCCGCCGAGTTGTCTTGCGGCGCTGGCAGAGGGGAATCCGACGGGCCGGTCTTCTTCCACGCCAAGGCCGTGGCTTAAGACCTCGATCAGCTCTTCCTCCGAGGTTGAAGCCGAATCTACGACGACGCCCTGCCCCCCCTTTTTCTTCCCCGCCGGGGATTTCACGAGGGTCCTATCGATGGGCACAAAAGAGGACTCCCTCCGAGGTGGTAGGGAGACTCTGAGCCCCGAGGTCGCCACCACTGGTGTAGCCTCCACAGGCTGAGCCAGGGTCGCCGCGACAGTATCGATAGAGGGCTTGGCCGGATGGATTAAGGCCTTCACCACCTTAGGTGCGCTCACCGCCTTATCCTTGAGGGGGGGGGGGGCACTGCCTCGCTCCCCCTCCGATGGGGCCTTCGAGCTCGACCGGGGCCTCTCCAGGAGCTTCGCCGGGTGCTCGCCCTTCCTCTTACCTGACCCAGAGCGTTGGCTCGTAGTTGAAGGTGCCGGGGAGGGTGCGCCCTGCCTGGCGCCCGTAGAGCCCGACCGTTCGGTGCTCCCGGTGCCAGCGGACTCGCGCTGCTTGGCCTTGTGTTGGACCCCCGTCGCCGGGGCGTCCTCAAAGGTCTTAGAAGACCGCTCGGATTTCTTCCTCTTCTTCTCGCCTGACGGGCTCTTCCCTTCCAGCCAGTTGGCGAGACGTTGATGGCGGTCCTTCATGGTCCGCTCCGACATAGTGCCGCAAAACGCACAGTCCTTCTCCACGTGCGTCTTGTCCTCATGTAAGCAGTAGAGACAAAAGGAGTGTTCGTCCTCCTTAAAGACGTTCTGCAGCTGGCATCCAGGGCAGACCCTAAACAGCTTTCCGGGCGTCGAGCTTCCCTTCTCCTGGGCCATGTCCGGGCCTGAGAAGCTTCTGGAGTCCTCCAAAGCGTAGCTCGACAAAATCTTCACCCTTGAGGGGCGCAGACGAATCCGACACGGGTCCCCGTTGATCGGATGGAGAGTCGGTGGAGCTTGAGGCTCTTTTGACCGAAAAAACAAAGTTTTTGAGCAAAAAACGTGAAAAAATAGCACTAACGCTCGAGAGCAATAGCACGAGGATCCCAACATGTGAAGGTGCGGTAAAAATCTGAAGATGGCTGCCAGAGGCGGTGCTTAGGTAGAGGGCAGTCATTGGCTGTGGTCAGTATGACGCAGAGACCAGTGATTGGTTACTACTACGAAAGACAGATCAGAAACGAAACTGATACTGGTTTTTTCTTTACCGAGGATTCCCAGCCTGACGACGGGGAATATTCATGAGCATGTGAATCCATGCCAGACCCCATGCTGGAGAAGCATTGTGTTTCAAGGACTCCAGCAACCCTCTCAGGTGAACGGCAGAGTTGGGGAGGCGAGGTCAAGCCTGTGGTACTAAACTGGACTCAAAAATCAGAAAACGCCAAACAAGAAAGAAACGCAGACAGCTGGTGAGTCGACAAGCGACCTGAGAGACCAGTGTGTGTTAAAGTGAATGAAGTAACAACATCATATCACAAGTGAAGGCTGCACACGTGTGGATGAGATGCAAAGAAGAACAAGTTACTTACCGCTGGTAACGTTCTTTCGACTGGATGTTCATCCCACGTATACCTTATCTTATGATATTTCCAGTATCCAGCATAGCTCCTTCAGAAAATTAATTTCAGCAGAGGGAGCTGTGCGTCCATGCCTGTGGACTCGATGTCTCTCAGAGGCTTCTGTCACGATGTTGACGTCACCGAAGGTATATATAGCACCTGCAGCGTCCGTTGGCTTCAGTTCCGTTTTTAAGAATACAGGATTCATCCCATAGTTGACAGTTACTCCACCTGAGAGAGCGCATACTGCAATAGCACAGCAAATTCAACTGTGGGGTAGATTGGGATAGTCAATAAGGAATACGTGGGAGGAACATGCAGTCAAAAGAACGTTACCATGGGTAAGTAACTTGTTCTTCAAATGGATTGCGTCCTCCCACGTATCCCTTATCTTATGATAGACTCCCAAAGCTCATTTGTAATATTTCTGGAGGAGGGATTTAGAATTTGTATGAAAATGTAGCAGTACTCATGGGTCGGTGTGCACAGAATGCAACAATGCCTTACCAAATAAGCCTTCCTGGCCTAAAGAAGAGTCCAAACTGTAATGTTTGATGAAAGTATGTACAGACGACCATGTGGCAGCCGCACAAATATGTTTAGTAGTACTCCCCTTTGTAATGCAGGGGAAGTCGCCATGCCTCTGGTCGATTGAGCCAGAAGGCCTTCTGGAGGATCTTTGGATGCCAGTTTGTAGCATTCAGATATTACCAGCATTATCCATCTGAATAATGTTCGTTTAGTAATAGCCATACCCAACTTGTGGACTGAATAGCCAACTAACAGTTGGTCATCTTGTTTTATTCTTGCCATTCTGGTAATCTATAAGCTTAGTGCATGTTTAGGGTCAAGCCTGTGTAGCCTCTCTCTTCTGAGGATGTGGAGGAGGGTAAAATGATGGTAATGTTATTATCGGAGACAGACGGAATCCAGATAAAATGGTGGGTAAAAGGCGGGTTTTACCTTAACCTTGTCCTTATAATGAATTGTATATGGAGGCTTGCAGGTTAAAACCTGAAATTCACTCACCCTTTGGGCAGATATAACGGCTACTAAGAAGATGTTTTTTAGGTTTAGCAGCCTTAAAGGACATGAGTGTAACGTGTCAAAGGGAGCACATATCATGAATTTCAACACCCATTTGAGATCCCAAACCGGGACTTCAAAATGGATTGGGGGGAAAACATTTGTGAATCCCTTTAGAAATTGTATTATTAGAGGGATTTTGAAGTAAGATACTTCCTCAGATGTGCGCTTAAATATAGCAAGCGCTTCAAGATATCCTTTAATAGTACCAATCTGGAGCCCAAGCATAGCTAGGTGTAACAAAAAGAATAACACCATAGGTGTATCACATGTAAATGGATCAACATTCTTATCTCTACACCAGCTGAAGAATTTGTTCCAACGGCAGCGGTACAAAGACTTAGTTGCTGGCCTTCTGGCCAAAGGCAAGATCTCCATTACATCATCGGGGTGGTCCCAATCCTTGTATCTCAGCCTCTCAGAAACCATGCGTGAAGGCCGAGTGTCTTGATCTCTGGACAGAGAACCTAACCCTCTCCTCTCTCAAGAGGGAAAGAGAAACAGAGAGAGAAAGAGAGAGAGAGAGAAAGAGAGAAAGAGAGAGAAAGAGAGAGAGAGAATGAGAGAGAAAGAAAGAGAGAGAAAGAGAGAGAGAAAGAGAGAGAGAAAGAGAGAAAGAGAAAGAGAGAGAGAAAGAGAAAGAGAGAAAGAAAGAGAGAAAGAGAGAAAGAGAGAGAGAAAGAGAAAGAGAGAGAGAAAGAGAAAGAGAAAGAGAGAGAAAGAGAAAAAGAGAGAAAGAAAGAGAGAGAGAGAGAGAGAGAGAGAGAGAGAGAGAGAGAGAGAAAGAGAAAGAGAGAGAGAGAAGGAGAGAGAGAAAGAGAGAGAGAGACCTCTCTTTGTGGAAGACGTATTGGAGGGCAGATCGACATGTCCAGTTGGGTCGGGTATCACGTTCTCCTGGCCCAATCTGGAGCAATTACGATCATGGATTTCCCGAACTTTCTCAACTTCCTGATCACTTGAGGAATGACAGGACTGGAGTGGAAATTCCCAGTCTACCACAAACACGTCTCCTAGAGCTCCTCTTGGGGGAAATTCCCTGGAGCAGAACAGTTTGCACTTCCGGTCGACACTGGTCGTGAACAGATCCACTTGAGGGGTTCTCCAAAGGGTGAAGATCTCTTGAAGGACTTCCTGAGCTAGTTCCCACTCGTGGGAGACTGTGCTCTCCCTGCCCAGAGTTTCCGCCGCAATGTTCCCCACTCCAGCTAGGTGAACTGCCGATAGGGCGATCCCTTCTTGGATTGCCTAGTACCAGAGCTGTATTGCCTCTCTGCACAGTGGTAGTGACCCTACACCTCCTCTTTTGTTGAGGTAGTACATGGCCACTGTGTTGTATGTCATTATCAGGACATTCCTTCCCCGTACGGAGGGCAGAAAGGCCTTCAGCGCCAGTCTGATCGCCCTCAGCTCTAAAAGGTTGATGTGTAGTGTGGACTACGATGGAGAACAACGACTGCTGATTGTTCGATCGTTGGCGTGGGCTCCCCACCCCGTGAGTGAGGCGTCCATCACTACTGTTATCTTCGGCTATGGTTGCCAAAAAGATTCTCTTTTCAGAATGTTCACCTGGCAGGCCGACCACCAAAGGTCTTGTGAGACCCTGCTCAGAATCTGCAAGAGGTCTGACATCCTTCCTGAGAATTGGGACCACTGAGTCCTGAGAGCCAAGTGGAGAGATCTCATTCTCAGGCGAGCTCATGCACCAGGTAAATGCAGGATGCTATGAGGCCGAGCAACCTTAGAAAGTTGAAGGCCATGAGACGCTGGGCACTCTGGAATTTGGTGACCATCTGTAGAATGTCTTGAGCCCTCACCTCTGGTAGTGAGGCTTTTCCCAGGGATGAATTGGAGCCTTTGAGATGCTATCATGTGAGACTTCTTGAAGTTGAGGGAGAAACCCAGTCTGTGAAGGCAGTGGCAGGTGGAGCTGAGATGTTCCAGGGCCTGTTCGGGGGAACTGGCCCTGATCAGCCAATCTTCCAGGTAGGGGTAGACTTGAATCCCCGCTCTGCGGAGACTCGCTACCACCACCATTAAACTTGGTGAAAACCCTCGGGCTGAGGTCAGCCCAAATGGCAGAACCCGAAATTGATAATGAGAACCACCAATGGCAAACCTCAGGTACTGTCTGTGCTTGTGATGGATTGGCATATGAAAGTAAGCAGCCAGAAGGTCCAATTTTACCATCCAGTCCTGATGCTGGAGGGCCTGAGGGATCTGAGAAGTAACCATCTTGAACTTGTCCTTCCTAAGGAACTTGTTCAAGTTTCTTAAGTCCAAGATGGGTCTCAATCCGTACTTTTTTGGAATTAAGAAGTACGGCGAGTACCAACCCATGTTCATCTCCTCTACAGGTACTGGTTCCATCGCACCTTTCTCTATCAGGGTTAGTATTTCCTGCATAAGGAGCAGATCTGGAACATTGAAAGAGCTGTTCCCCGGTGGATGACTCTGAGGCTTTTTTTTAGAAAAGGAAGGCAGTAACCATGGGCAACTCTTTCCAATGCCCATGCATCTGAATTAATAGCCTGCAACTCTGTCAGATCCTGTGACAGCCTGCCTCCTACTGCAGTCTTGTGAATTAAGTCCTCAGAGAGGTTTTGGAGCAGCTGACACTGTGGCTGATGGCCAGGTAGCTGCTGCTGAGACTGTCTTCGTACCTCTTCCCAGTTCACCACGGGGGAATCTTGTTTGGCCTCTTTGAACTGACTGTCCTCGGTTTCTTCCAAATGTGGAGTAGTGACGAGAGGACCTACCCCTCAAGGGCGTACCTGTGGGGCGATTTGGAGGTTGTCTAATCGCAGCACCAAGGGATTTGGCTGCTGCCTTTGAAGTTTGCAGTTTCTCCAGACTTTCATCAGCCTTGCTATCGAACAAAAGAGTGCCATCAAAGGATATGTTGAGCAGTCTGGATTGTACGTCTTGAGCAAATCCTGACTTTCTCAACCAGGCAAACCTGTGCACCACTGTACTAGCTGCCATTGCTCTGCTGATACTGTCAGCGGTGTCGAGATCAGTCTGGAGCGATTCACACATAGCGTCCTTTCCATCCTCGACTATGTTTAAAAACCCGTCTCGTTCTTCCCCTTTGGGGATATAGTCAGCAGCCATGGATATACACACTAAAGGGTGTGATTGAACTTAGCCAACATGCACATGGCATTTGCTGACTTCAGGGCCATACATCCAGCCGAAAATAACGTTCTTGGTTAGTGCGTCTTAATGCTTATTCATCCCTATCAGGAGGGATAGTAGGGTAGGCATTTTGTCTAGTAGTTGAGGTGGCAGCTTGCACCACCAGACTCTCCGGTGTTGGGTGTTTTGATAAATAAAAGGGATCACTGCTTGACACCCGTATTTAGAGGTCAGCGTCTTGTTGACAGCCGGATTTAGTTCAGGCGCCTCCCAATTGGTAGCTACACGCTTTTGCAAAGCTGCATGGAATGGAACAATTAGGTCTTCCGGAGGTCCTGTGTCAAGAATGTCGGACAAGTCGTCCTGTTCAAAAACTGGACTTGGTCTAGCCCATCCCATATATTCAACTACCCTTGACATCAACTGTCTGTAGGTAACCTCTGCAAAACTCTACCTCTGGTGCGGTGTCCAAACCATTGGCATCATGCAGGCACTCTTGAAGATCCTTTATTCTAGATTTTTCCGAAATTAGGGCCTCAGGGACTGATGGCGTACCATACTGGAGGCAGAAAGGTCTAGAACTCATCTGATGATGGCTCTGCGTCCTTATAAATGGAGGAATTCGACTTCAACAAGTCAGTCCTAGGCAAAGGCGTCAATGTTTTTTCCATAGTAACCGATGGGGTCATGATATTTGTTGACAAAGGTGCCGAAACTGTCGACGTCGAGGGCTTCGACGACTTTGACGCATGTAACATCAAGGAGCTCGAAGCCTGATGCGTCGATCGTTTTTCATGAGTCTTTGGCGACGATGATGTGTCTTTTCGGCACTGATGGCGTCAATGAAGAGTCTCCCGGCGCTGATGGAATTTTTCCTGAATTCAAGGGATCCTTAAACCGCTTTCGAGGAGTTTTGCCTGCTAGGCCCAAAGGCGCCCGGGTTTTATGCTCATCGGGTCTTTCGACCGGAGCATGGCTTTTGGTTGTAATCGAGGGGGTCGAGGCTGCATTCTCGAACACCTTCATAATTTTAAGCCTAAATTCTTCCTACTCAGATGGTGATGCAGTTTTAGTTGGGCATACGACCCATTCTGGAGAGGAACTCTATGATGCTGTTTCTTCGAATATCTAGACGATGACGAATGGTGTGAACCACTTCACGATCAGGATCGTTTGTTTTTCTTAAGGTGAGGAGAAACAGTTCTCGACTCATCCGAAGTTTGTCTTTTCAACTGAGTCGAAGGAGATTTATGGGTCCTACCTGCAGCAAGTTTCCCTATGCGGTCCTATCTGGGCTTTCAACGTCATGGACTGGCACTCCTCACACTCCTATGAAGGATGAGCAGATCCCAGACACCACAAGCATATTCTGCAGAGGTCCGTAACGGACATCTTCATACCGCAGTCACAGAATTTTTTAAAACCTGAGTGGAAGACGCCGATGACGAAGCCATTTATTTTTTATTTATTTATTTCTTAAATTTAAAGAGCACGCAAACAGCCCGGGGGCAGCTAGGCGCTGTTTCAAGGAAAATTACTTAGTTACAAGAAGCATTCATCAGGGTGAAAGACATGTGGCAGACATTGTAAATTCATTGCATACATATAGTTTTAGCAGACCAGGATCAGGCGAATAGGGGTGTTTTGATGGCTTTGCGGAAGGTTAGGTGGGAGGCTTCTGCTCTTAGGTGCGCTGGAAGGGCATTCCATTGCAAGGCTGCGATGAATGGGAAGCTAGCGCCACCTGCTCTGGCTCGTTTAATTTTGGGTACTTTGAGCAAATTGGCATAGGGTGTTCTATTTGGTCTGGAAGATGTTGATCTGTGTATTCTTTGGGTAAGGTATAGGGGGGCTGTGTGGTTGATACATTTGTGGGTTAGAGCCAGGGTCTTAAAGAGGACATGCTCTTTGATGGGTAGACAGTGGGCCTGTTTCCTGGCAGAAGATATATGGTCCCTTTTCGGAATGCCAATGGATGCATGGAGCGCCACTGTTTTGGATAGTTTGGAGCTTCTCCATGTTTTTTACTGACGTGCCTGCAAAGAGGGCATTGCAATAGTCGAGTCCCGGTTATAGTTCTGGCTATGGTGAGGCAGTTTATCCATAGACAGGAAGTAATTTGGCTGCATTGAGCAGCTTGGCATGGTATGCCACGGCAGATGCAATGGCGTGGACTTGCCTGGACATTGAAAGGCTGGAGTCTAGGTATACTCCTGGGGTTTATAACGTCTACATCTTTCGAAGATTTGTCGAAGATTTTCTCTTCACACAGGAATGAAGCGTACCGTATCCGAAGTGTTAGCGTGGAAAAAACAGAACTGAAGCCAATGGACGCTGCACACGCTATATATATGTTTGGTGACGTCGACATCGAGACGGAGGCCTCCGAGTCGACAGGCATAGACGTGCAATACCCTCTGCTGAAAAATAAATTCCGAAGCAGCTAAGCTGGACATTGGAAATATCGTAAGAACAGCTGAGAAATCAGCGATAAGTAACAGAGTGGTAAGGTGAAAGGAAGTAACCACTCGAAAGTCTCAGTGAAAGGTACTTTGTTAAAGCAAGAAAGCGAATGAACAGTAAAAGTAAAAGGAAGAAGATTAATTTCTATAGAAGGGAAGCGTGAAACTAAGACAGTGAACTTTGAGTCCAAGTGGTCCTGCAGTGGTCTGACAAATAAGCCACGGCCACACACATTCGAAAGTCTTCCGACATCCGAAAGGGGTCGAGCCAACAGAGGGAGACCCAAAGTTTTTGTTGAAAGTTATTGTGAATGGTCTGTGCCTGACAGAGGGCGACCCGAAGTGAAATAAGCTTGGGGAAGGGAGCCCCCCTTGCAACTTGCATTGAACTTTATCGTAGGAGATCTGAGTCCGACAGGGGGGAGATCTAAAAGAACTGTACAGTGAAAGGTCTGAGCCCGGCAGAAGGGGATATTTTGGGAACGTTTGGATAAGACATTAATTTTGGAAGAAAGAGTCTTGAGGGTGGAAGGCCAGGTGGGCCTCAAAGCATGGATTTTTGAACTATGTATAATGTGTTCAAAACCAAGCCAGAGTGTGTCATCCTGCCTACAAGGATCGCCTTACTCCACGAGGTCACATGGGGAGGAGAGCTGGTTCAACCACATTATCATTTGAACACTGATTTTTCCTTTTGTAGACATGTTTCTTTTTGATGTTTTTATACAAGATGTAGGGCAGGCATTAGGTTTTTGTTAGCATAGTGCCATTTTGATTTGACAGAGTTCGTTATTTATTATTTGATGGTCAAGACTACTTACATCTCAGTTATAGAGCAGAATAGGAGTTTTTCCAATCCCAACCATTTAAATAAAGGTTTTACAAATTGTACCCATTGTATGAGACTCTGCTTGTGATACCATGCCTCCCCTACAACTCCCGCCGCAACCAGCCCCCACTCACACTGACATCCCACACACTGGCTGCTCCACTCTGCCCCTGCACTCTGTAAACTGCCACACACACTGCCCCAAACAGACTACTCCCCCACACACACTGCATATCGACACAGTGCCCCCCCACAATCTGCCCCCGAACACATTGCCACTGCCACACTACATACGGACCCCTCCATACACCTCCACCACACACATTGCCCGCTGTGAAACACTTCCACACATCCACTGCCCACTAATGCAAACACTTCCCCTTCAACACACACTGTCCCCCACACCCACCCACGCCACTCCCATCCACATTGGCCCACCCATGCACACACTGTCCTGTCACAAAAATCCCACTAACACTAGCACTGTACATGCAACACACACTCCACCCACACATTGGTCTAACCTACACCTGGCCCCAGCACACCACTCACCCTGCCCCCATGCACATCGCTCAGCCCAACACCACGTAGCCACACACACACGCAC
This sequence comes from Ambystoma mexicanum, assembly GCF_040938575.1. NCBI lineage: Eukaryota > Metazoa > Chordata > Amphibia > Caudata > Ambystomatidae > Ambystoma > Ambystoma mexicanum. The sequence goes on along the minus strand of NC_090921.1, from coordinate 523,042,220 downwards.
TGTTCTCACAATGCACACACTCTCCCGTCACACGAAGCCCAGCACACTGCCCCCTACACTTTACACAATGTGAGGAACCCGAGGGCATCCTCCCATCTACTCCCCTTGATCCTCTTCTCAGGTGGCCAAGAAAAGGCCATCCGCTTTTGGATTCTGTCCCTTGGGGTAGATATGCAACAGGGGAGGATCACCTGGGTAGAGGGACCTTGGGGGAGTGAGAAGAAGATATCTTCAGATGAAGCATGGTATCACCCTTTCCCTTGTCAGAATACACCCTGCCCTCCCCATATCTTTGGAGGTTAATCTCTCTCTCTCTCTCTCTCTCTCTCTCTCTCTCTCTCTCTCTCTCTCTCTCTCTCTCTCTCTCTCTCTCTCTCTCTCTCTCTCTCTCTCTCTCTCTCTCTCTCTCTCTCTCTCTCTCTCTCTCTCTCTCTCTCTCTCCTCTCTCTCTCTCTCTCTCTCTCTCTCTCTCTCTCTCTCTCTCTCTCTCTCTCTCTCTCTCTCTCTCTCTCTCTCTCTCTCTCTCTCTCTCTCTCTCTCTCTCTCTCTCTCTCTCTCTCTCTCTCTCTCTCTCTCTCTCTCTCTCTCTCTCTCTCTCTCTCTCTCTCTCTCTTCTCTCTCTCTCTCACACACATTTATAACTGGGACGAGGAAGCGGTAACTAGGAGTAATGCACACTTCCATTTATGCACACCACTCTGGTACTGAGACGAAGAAGAGGACGGTGAAACCCCACATGGTCAGGCAAATGCTACTTATTGGGGTCAAGCAAAGGACTTACACCAGCATCCCGGTACGGAGCAGGCTGAGTGGGGGCGGTGAAAAGGACGCTGAGTATGGCAGGAGAACGAAAAAGATACTGCAGCCCAAACGGAAGGTCAGGAGCCTTGCAGGGCCAGTGCTGTGTGTACCCCTCTGGAGCTGGGACACTTAAGACTCCAGGGAGCCGCCAAAAGCAGTAGGTAGGTTCAAGAAGAGGCAAGCACTGCTCATCAGAGCTCCCGACGAGTTGAAAGGGGAGCGAGAGACTGCAGAGGAGAAACCAAAAGCACCCGGAGGAGCTGCCGTGTACTGACATGTGACGGAGAGTGACCAGTCATGGCGGGGCTCTCCGGGGCTGGATTTGGGCACAATGAGATGCCGATCAGATGAAACCGCCAAGGAGAAATAAAAATGCAAGTGAACAATTGGCACAGGTTCAAAGAGGGAGCCTGTATTAGCAAGGAAGTCAATGAGAACAAGTGGATGTAATAAAGTGCCATGATTATCCATTGCATGACATATGGTGGGTGTACCGTGTGGTACGGCAACTGCGCCTACACCAAGAAACCCATACTTGGAATGAAACAAGGAAAGTTAAGATAATGAAGTTGTTGTGCCCCTCAAGTATTAAAGTGATTCAAGAATTGTTGAAAAACCTGAAAGATTGCTAAGTTGGTTTGGAATACTTATTGAAAGCCAAGAGAACTGACTGTGATTCTGAAGCTAAAACAGATGCTTTCTTGGGTAAGGGAACCCCAAGACTTTTTGGAACTGTGTGAACTTGGGGAAGGGAACCCGAGGCCTTTTGGATCGGAGTTGAACAGTTCCCTGTGAAGGCATCATGAAGTAAGACACAGACAACAGATTCAAAGTTCCAATAAAATGTCTTTATTAACTCAAATGTCAGGATTGTGTAATGCCTAACGTGTCTATAATAAGGTGGGGATTTCCCTACCTAAATAAACTAAGGATAGTCTAAGTAGTAAGCTCAACTTAAAAGTCGGTCTGTGTCCAAATCCGATAACTACCCTCACAACTAAAGCTATACAATATGTAGGGATGTCATCAACCAAGTAACAGTGTTCAAACTAGAGTTCTGAGCTTCTTCCAGCTCCAGGCTTGCTCTGGATTCCCTTCCCCATGTTCAAGACAGTTCCAACAAAACAACCTCGGGGTTCCCTTTCCCAAAGTTCAACACAGTTCACAAAATGGCCTGGAGGTTTACTTCCCCCCAAGTTCAACACAGTTCCACGAAATGGTATTGGGGTTCCCATCCCCCAGTAGACAGCTCTTTAGGCTTCAAATTCACAGTAAAATCTACGTATGCAGTTTGCCTTTTCTTTCAATACTTGAATAACTTTAGGCCGACCAGCCTCGGCCTCTTGACTTTCTTGGTTTACTCCAAGGAAGGGTTCCTCGGTCTAGGCACAGTTGTCAGTCCACCCATCACAAGTGACGCAACCATAACCCTTGGCACTTTACAACAGTTCATTCATTCTCACAGGACTTCCTTGACAACACAGTCTTCCTCTCAGTATTTGTGCTCGAAATCCATCTGTTCTTCTGACTCACTTTAATGGCTTCTTGCCAACATGCGACTCACACACTTTACTTCATGGTATTCATCCTGGCTACCACCTTGCTTTCAAACTATTCAATAGTACTTTGTTTCGCACTCTTTTCACTAATTTTGAAATGCTGTATCTTTAAATTCATTTTGTATGCAAATGTCCATTGCCTTCTGCTTCATTCCTGCAATTTTCTCATATCCTTTTTTCAGTGCCACATTCAAACGTATTAAGTGCTTTTCGACTTGTTCGGTATTGAATATTTCCATATTTGGGTCTACTGACCCATTTATCTGTATTCAAAACCTTGTTACATGCTTGCCAAAATGTTTGGTATTCAATAGTTCACTCTGTGGTCTCCAGACCCTTTTATCATGTGTTCTTGCTTAACAGGAATTTGCTGTATCCATACCATACCGCTGGGGCGTCCCAGCCTCAGTGAACCCTTCCCGACACTCCAGCCGTTTCTCCATGTGGTCTGGCTTTGCTCCTAGGCCCCGCTTGCTCCTCTCTCACTCCTGAGGAACTCTGGCGAGCAGCACTCGCTCTCTCCAGCTCTTCCTGCAACGGTCAGCAGCGTCTCTGTGTTCCTGTAAGAACTCATGATGGCAACCGTAAAGACAGACACAAGTGATCACAGTTCAAAGGTGTTTATTAAACTGTATAAACGGGTAAAAAAAAAACACCAAATCTAAACCTAAATCTAAAATGGGAGCAAGCTAAGACCATCAAAAAATAATGATGCAGTCCTAGTGGCGTCTTGTCAAATAAAAAGGGCCTATACTAAGAACATCTATTGGCAATCCTTACCGCTAAGACACAAAATAGTGTGGGATAATGTTCACCAGAAAAGAAAGAAGTGTTCACAAAATTATAAGTCAGGATGGTACAACTGGGGTCTCCCTTCCTCACATTTTTTTAGCACGGGTCAAGGCAGGATTCTCGAGCACAGCACATTTCTGGGCTTCTCCAGCACGAGCTTCCAGTTAGTTTCCAAAATATCAGGGCCTTCTGTGGCAAAGTCTCTTTTACACAAAGTATCTTGCTTCAGAGGACCTGATGTGCTGTAAACCAAACAAAAGTTCTTTTTTAGTTTTTCTTCACGTCAGGGGATTTCCCTTCACCCATGGAACCCCCTCAACCGTGCTCCAATCCTTTTGCAACGTTGGCCTCCCACAGTCGGGTTCACTGGAGCCTTTCATTCCCAGCATTAGTCTCAATATCCTTTCAAACACTTGTTGATTGTGGACATCCCTAAACCGGGACCTAAACTGTTGGTGCCCCTCATCTCGTTTCTCTAACCATGCCAGCAGCTTTCCAGCTTTGTCGGCCGTCTCATATAATCTCGCTCTCAGAGCCCTATGTGCCTGCTTGGTGCAATCTAATGTTATGTGTACAGCCTCTTTTGGGCCAGTATCAGGGCCCTATTCGCCTCGGGTGAGTTGTTGCTCACGTGTTGTGCCTCAGTGCATCTTACCTCTTGTTCAGCCTCTTCCACATCTTTCTGGTGTGCTTTTTTGTGTGCTGATGTCCATGCCAGGATCGCACCTCGAAGGACTGGTTTGTATGCCTCCCAGGAGTATTCCAGGGCAATCTACGGATCCCGTGTTTAACTCAAAGTATGTGGAAGTGGTAGCGCATATTTTTTCTATTAGGTCAGGGAATCCCAAGTAGTAATTATTCAGGCGCCAGGTCAGAGGCGAGTGGGGCCTTTCTGTTTCGAGATCCATCAGGAGTGGGGAGTGATCCGAGATACCCCGGGGGGGCAGTGTTGCGCCAATCGCCTTGTGGATATCTTGTATAGGCAGAAAGAAATAGTCTAGTCTCGAGAGTGAAGCATGTGCACCTGAGTGATACGAGTATTCACGCGCATCTGGATGCAAATCTCGCCACACATCTCTCAGTCTCAATGAAGAGGCAAAGGATGCTAGTTTTGTGTGGGTTGCAGGGTTTCTCCCTCTTATATGCGTGCAATCTATTTCAAATTCAGGACCTCATTAAGTCTCCCCCTATTATCCAGGTGTCCACTACATTAGTGGTCAGAATAGGCGTGATATCTTCTATTAAAGCAGGCATAAGTGCTGGCGGGGAATATATCACCATTATTGCGAGGGTTTGATTCCTATTGTGCCATTTATATGTACATACATCCCTCCTGTATCCTGGGTCACACTAGAGATTGTAAATGGGAGTCTTTTGTGTGCTAACACTGCACCCCTCGGAGCCCATGGAAAATCCTGCATGCACCGCTGTGTGGTAGTTGCTTCTTTGGAAGAAATTACATGTTGTGCCTGCTAGGTGAGTTTCGGGAAGAAGTACTATGTCAGGTGTATGTCTGTTTATGAATTGTGCCACCAAGCGCCTTTTGATACCATACCCCAAGCTGTTGACATTCCATGTCAGGAGTCTCAGATGTTTGGTGGTAGCGCTGATTGAGGTTACCATTATTTGTGTAGGTGTCAGTGTTTGCGGTCGTCTGTCTAAGGAGAGGTGTGCACTTTATATGCTGCGTCATAAACTGCCATCATCTTGCATATTGTGGTGTCGCTATTGAACTGTGTGTAAAAGAACCAGGAACACATATCCCAATCCCCCCCTCCCTATACTCCATTCCAAACTGAAGCATCTGTCGCCCAATCAAAAAACTAAACCTTTTAACAAATGAACAAACTCCTGCGGACTCCCTGT